>NC_072820.1:51105131-51780131 GCF_027744805.1 Dunckerocampus dactyliophorus
GCCAAGCGCCCGGCAGAGCACCACACCCCTAGCAGACCCGGCCCCAGAGCACATGCTCCCCACCCCCTGTCCGTCACCGAGGCCCACAGTCCCCACAGGAAAGACCGAGCCCCACCCCACCAGATAGCCCCCCAGCAGCCACCACGACGCAACAACCCCAAGCCACCACAGTGGCATGCAGTTCACCAGCAGCACGGGCACCGCCTGTCCGACCGACAGGCCCAGGTCCAACACCGACCTGGGCCGTGTGCACTTCTGTGCACACGGCCCAGGTCAGTCCAGGGAAGCACCTCAAGCCCCGGCATCAACAGGGAAGGGCAGGCAAACCAGACAAAAAAGCCCAACAAGCCAGGCGACCCCGGGCGAGCCACCGCGCTGCGACGGCCAGCAGACAGGCGCCCCCCAAAGGGCAGGAGGTACCCCAATCCAGCCCGCTCCACCCGTGTATGTGATAGGATGGTATTGTGTCCAAGAGCTGAAGACGCGGCTGACAGTCCGGGCTTTTAGTCGCGTGGTCAGCGCCCTCGCCTCCCATTACGAAGGTCCTGTGTTCAAGCCCCGGTGCGGGCAGTGCGAAACAGGGCGGGTTACACCAGCATCATTTCTGAGGCGCCGCACGGCAACAAGACTGATTGACAATGACGACAGGGAACCTGCCGTGTTTGATGGAGAACTTGCCCCGCTGTTCATTTGGGATACAGAAGATGAGGACTTTGATCGATGTGCGGATGAGGATTGATCAAAAATAACGTGAGTACATTATTCAATACTTCAATAAAGTACAACCCAACTCACTTTTGCTCTCGCTGGCTTTTTAAAAACATACCATAGCATGCATGCTAGCGTATTGCAGCGTCGCGGGGAGCACTTCCTGTTCCCCAGCGTGCTTTGTGGTCGTGTTTTGGTACAAATGCTCTTAAAGTTACATGTTTGAGCTACATAGTTGTTAGTTATTGTTCTGCAAAAGTAGCGGTAGTGTCTTGTCTGTTTTTGCGTTGCTCTGTGATGTTTGTAGTTGTGCACCATGACTGAGACTGTTGTGTTGAGTGATGACCATCTTGATTTCAAGTGGCTTTGATAAACTCAATGAGAGTTCTGCTCTTAATTTATCTAAAGAAGTAAAGCATTGTTGCTTCCTCACTGACTTTAGAGCGAGACGGCGTGCGTACCTGCGCCCTATAATACGGTGCACCTTGTGTAAGTGTTAAATACAAAAATAGCACCTGGAACTGAGACTGCGCCTTTTAATACGGTGCGCTTTATGGCTGTGAAAAAACGGTAATATAAAAGAATATTCGAGGAAAAGGCTTCTTGAGACGTCATCTGTACTTCTGTGTAGAAGGTGTCGGACGTTTCGCTCCTCATCCGAAGAGCTTCGTCAGCAAACTGACACCTTCTACACAGAAGTACAGATGACGTCTCAAGAAGCCTTTTCCTCGATGGACAACTCCTGTACGACTGAGAGCCTACACAGACATAAAAGAATATTATAAAATATGTATATTACTGAATCTTATTCTAACTATAGATTTAATTTGTATGTATTCAAAACATGTGTTATGATTTATTCCATACTGCGTAACAAGGTCGTTAAATAGGATAAAGTTGTTTCCCTTCATAATATTTTTCATACAACTTATTCCTTTTTTGTGCTATGTCGGAAAAGCTAATGGTTTCTTTTTAAGCAAGATGCCAGGATTATTCCCGATGGGCGTGTATTGGCAAGGAGTGAGCAAGGATCTACTGTAGTTATTTTTAGAAATTCCCACCAAGCTGTCAGTGGTGCTTACAGTTATACTTTTAAAACAATTATTTTTCTGGAGGTAGATGCTTAAAGTATATAAAGACTTAGCACTATCATGCTAGGTGTTAGCATGCTAACATTAGCATAGCGCTTGGCGGAGGTCTGCGCCCTCTGAGTGCTTTTCTAGTTTTGGTATTAGTTCCCACTTGCACTTCTACGTCTGTATGACGCTCCGTAACACAACTTTACCTTCTTCCTTGTGTACGTCATTATTGTTTTGGTTGTCAAACAGAAACCTGGGAGCTTGTTTGAACAGGTGGGTAAAAGAAAGCTCAGGTTCATGTCCACGCTGTCACGCACACACACATGCACAGGTAGGCCGACACGGGTAACTGCCCCATCCATTCGCCAGCTGCTGGGTGTTATGCAAATGAGGTCTAGGTTCACAGTCAACAGAAAGCCAAAACAGTGGCGTGATGAGCCTTAGACACAAACAGACGTCGCTAGATTGAAGAACTAACAGTTCATTCAATCGAAATTGGGAGGAGGTGTCACATGTTCAACCCCGCTCATGCTTCTCCACAAGAATCACTTGTTTGCTACAACACTCGTGCATTTGCGTGACAAGACGCATGTTGAATGAAAATGTGTTTGACTAGTTTTAAGGTTCAGACTTAATCAACAGCGCCTCTGCTGGCTGCAGCCAAGTACTGCACAAGTGTTCATGATCGCTTAACTGATGATCGATGCTCGCTTTCCCGATGATCCGCTGAGGAAATATATTTCCTTCATTTTACTACTAACACTCCGAAGTAAGCCAAATTGTATGAGAAGCACTTCTCATGACATTTGTTCAAAGACATGGAGTACAAGGGTTGGGGTTAGGGATGGATGTCTTATGTTCTCTTATGATGTCTACTATATTGGGTAATAGGAGTGTAAAGGTGACCATAGGGGTGTTATTTCACGTTTAGAGGGCTCTAATAAGATTAAAAACTTTATTTAGAAGTCTGTCCACAGGTTCCCTGTGCTCTAACTGCAAAAATATTGCATTTATAAAGAAGGAATTCACTTATCACAGTCGAGTCTGGGACCAATTAACTGCAATAAACAAGACATTTACAGTATTAAAAAACATGATCAAAAAATATTTTTCAAATTTTTGGAGGTTTCATTGTACAAATGTAGGATATTGCAAAATCACCATATGGAAATACGGTATGGCAGTGGTCACCAGCCTTTCTGAGAACAACATCCCCAGTCTTGGCCGTGAGCCTGAACAGGATCTACCCTCCTCCCCCCCTACTGTATATAAACACAGTATACTGCATATACTGTAGAAAGTACTTATTTAAAGCTTTGTGACTGTGTCAACATGTCGGCTTTTTCTCATTATGCCTTTTGCTCTATTTTTACCCTGTTTGCTGTTTTTGAAATTGTGTTTTTTTCTGCAGTGATGCAATGACAAATGAGCCACAGTCTGCAGATGGCCCCCGAGCCGCACTTTGGCCACCCCTACCTTTGTGGATCTTGGTTGGCGTCGGGCACCATGTGCAAACCAAATCACCATACGTATAGTACAGGCTTTCCGCTACGTGTAATTGATCGTGGCAGTGCGCCACTACAAAATAAAAGCCGCCATGCCTTGAAAGCAATTTTAAGTCATATATGGTATGAATGAATATATATGCTGTATAGATACATAGACAGCATTTTAGTTATGTACACATTGACCACAATTAGTTTGAAAACAATTTAAAACATCATAAAAATGTTTCAGTGCGCCTTATTTTGATAAGCATGCACCAGAATTGGCCGTGTGCCTTGCTGGCACCTGACCAGTGATCAAATAGTAGCTTGTAGAATGTGGAGGTAACAGTCACATGCCAGCGTGTGTGATTGCTCACCTTTCAATGTCATTCCACATGTTGTTCACATGCCTGGCTGGTGACCTCTAGCGACCTCATATTTGTCCCACGGGCAAGCTACAAGCTGTGATCGTCATCACAACTTACTTCTTTAAAGTTTCACTGAACAACCTTGCTGTCTTGTTATCATCAAACCATGATGGCTTATCAGTGATGCTAGCACGGGGGTGTCCAACACGTTGTTTGCTCCACATCTTAGTGTTGTAGAAGTGTTCATCAGCACTGTAGTCCATCAGCAGTCACCTACCCCCCCCACTTGGTCCCCTACGTCCACTTGTGGTGGCATGTTGGTGATGAAGAACGTAGTTCCAGGTTGTCGCTGGGGTTACACTAGTAAGGAGTTTGGCTTCTGGAGAGTGGAGATGCGACAGTGTGCAAATATTTGCTTTGCTTTGCTTCTTCCTACTCCTTTTGGACACGTGGAACTGTGAAAGAATGATTCATGAGATGTATTCCATTGGAACCTTCATGTTCAAATAAACTAAACCAAACCAAATATAACGCCAAGTGTTTCATGAGGTCGGATTTTTTGTTTTGAGAAGCCAAACTCCTTACTTGTGCCACCCCATCGACCACCTGGTAGTCTTTACTTGACTTAGGAGACCGAGTGGGGGGGTGGGGTGGGGGGGTGGGGGGGAGTCCCTGCTGATGGGGATGTTTTGGTGAACTGGTACTCAACATCAGCTGAGCTACGTGTTGGACACCCCCGTGCTAGCATCACTGTCTGAAGCTGTACACACCACGTGTTTCTGTCGCTTCCACGGTGCTGATGGGGGACGTCACAACTTCACATCATCATCCCAACTGTCCCTTTAACCACAAATGAGCACACTGAGTGGAGATTGAAATGTTGGCAGTGCTCTCAGCAACTTTGCAATGTGATGGCTTCATGTTCTGCTCGTTGGTAAAACAAAGTTAAATAAGTTCATAAATGCATAAAAAATTGCTCTTTGTCCTAAAAAAAAAAAAATGCAGACGCAGCAGCGGCAGAAGACGCATGCAGCCCACCACCACAGCTTCAAAACATCATAAGAGAAACCTTGTAGTACAGTAAAGTGTAGCCAATACCCACCGCGGCTTTTCATCAAAAATGGGTGAATTTGTGGTGGATCCACGACACCCAAGAGCAACACATGCCAAAAGGAGGACGGCAAAGACAGAAAAAGTGAGTATTTGTTTGTCAGCAGGTGCTGGAAGGAGTAGAAGGAGGAAGACCAAGTGGCAAAGGGACCTGAAGGACTTCAGCATCACAACAAGCACAGCTGCCTTCTGATGCCACTGGTGGCGAGATGGACGCCAACGCTTCCTCTATCTGCAGCCGCACTTCAGGTCATCTGCATTGCTCAAATCCAGTATCGGCCCGGAGTGTCCATCGTCTATTCCACCTGGCAGCAGGAAGTGAAACACATGATTCTTTTGACTCCAACATGTGGAAGGGATATCAGGGATTGCCGTCTCTTCATCTTCATGCCACCCTCTCCTCCTGTGTGTGCGTGCGTGTGTGGGAAAGCAAAGGTTTGAATAACAAGCAGCCAGTTAAGTGGGTCAGGGTCGGAGTTGGGGGGGGGAAGGGGGAGAAAGGTGGAGAGACTATTAGGATGACAGAAAAGGACAATGGAGAAGAGAGAAAGGGGCAAGGTTGGCTCACATGGAACATGCACGTGTCCTGTGAAAAAGCAGAGATGCATATTGTACTGGTGTGGGTTCCAAAGACATTGCTGTTTGAATTAGGCTGGGGGGCTCCATGGCTTCCAATGCCAAATAGAGTTAGGTCTAAATGTGGTCATTTCAAACAGACGTAAACACAGCGTCTGTGGTTAACCACAGTGTTTGCACGAACCAAAGCAGTGCCATACACGGACAGACATGTTAATACCTCCCACCCCCACCCCCACCACCTTCAACCCTCAAGGCTTCATCTCCGTTTATTTGTCTGCTCTGGTCTGGACTGACTTCAGTTTACTTTAAAGTGCATTAGAGAACATAAATCAACTTAGCACAGGGTTACAGTGTGTGTGTGTGGGGGGGGAGGGGGGGGGTGCGTGTGTGTGCGTGCGTGAGAGAGAGAGAGATTTGCACAGCTGTGATAGGTCAGCTCAACATTTTATGTTTCGCTGTCTTGTCACCATAGCAACTATATAAACATCTTTTTTATTTGCTAAACCCAAATGACTTTTGGAGTGTAGATTGTGTGTGTGCGTGCGTGCGTGTGTGTGTGCATGTGTATTTGTGAGCATCCGACATGTGCTCTTCGCAGATCACCTCAGTGTTGATCCTTTATTGCAGGGGTGTTGAAAGTACGGCGTGGGGGCCACTTGCGGCCCGCAGCATGCTGACAACATGAGTTGAAAAGAAGGTGGAACATTCAGCAGGCATGAAGTCCAAATATTGCAGGGAAACAAGTTCATTTGACAAGACTAGTGTGGAAAAAGAAGTCCTTTTAGTGCCATAAAGTTGGCGTGTGAACCACAACGCTTCCAAGAAACAAACAAAACTAAAAATTTGTCATTTTTGGAAGATTTGGCTGGTGAAAAGTTATACTATATTTATTAGTATTTTTAAATGATTTCATATATGTATTTATTCGTTATTATATATATTATTTATTGATGTAAAGTACTATTATTACTGTTGTTTATATTTACATTATAATATCAGGGAAATAGAGTTGAGGATAAATGGACGTGTGTGCGTGTTTGTGTTCCTCTCTCTCCTGTCTTCAACCTACAGGCTGGACGACAAGACGCTTGGTGGTCAAGTTAGTTTCACGTTGGATATTTCGTCTCCGTTGCTGTTCATTTCACACTTGGAGTTGAATATTCGGCTCCGTAGCAAGAGCGGTAGTTCCCCGTCGCTGCTCTCTCATGGTGCGGGGAGCTCGCACAGGAAGTGTCGCTCTAATTGCTGGTTGTTTATACGAGGGGCCGTCAATAAATTACTACTGCCGTGAAGAGAGTTGGTTAAAAAAAAACAATGCAATATATGAATTGATCTATAATCATGTCAAATGATCAGGCCACACCCTAAAAGTATTTAGCACACCCACTTTTTCCAATTTCATCTTTTATTGTATTTGATATGACTTTTAATCTTGAGAAATTCAAGTTTCTGATGCATTATTATGATTACAAATTTCAATCAGATTAACCACATTTTTCAAATTAATTAATCATGTCAGACTTTGTTACCTTGTATTACCTTATTTTCCTATGCATTGTAAACTAGCAAAGAGTACATTTGGAATACAGGAAGTGAACAAATGTATTGCAAGTGACGTGAAATGGATGGGGGGGTAGGATTAAATAAGCTTTGCTTCTTCCTACTCCTTTTTGGACATGCAAAATTGTGAATTGTACTATGTGATGTGCTACTGTTTGACTCATATGCATGTTCAGGATGAATTAAAACCATGAACCATGATAATAACAAGCCTAGTAGTGCTGTACAACTTTTATCCGCAGTCTGCAGTGCCCTCTACTGGTCAACATTATTATTATTTCCCCTTTTTTTTCTTTTTTTTCCTCTACTGGTCAACATTCAAACTGGACGCCAACCTGTCTATAAAGGCCCCCTGTCTATAGCGGCCACTTTTGCAGACTCCCTCTAGTGGCCGCGTTAGACAAGTTTGACTGTATATATGTATATATTGTAATGCCCCTGGTTGTGGGGAAGGAGAGATTCATGTCGCCGATGCACTTCAATCGCTTTATTCACAGCGGAGAACTTTGCAACAGTTCACATTCACACAAGGGTTGCTGTAGGCCACAACGCACAACATCCACAACACTTCCAACTTTCTCAACACTTCCCTAACACACCGACCTCTCGCTCTCTCGCTCGTGACGTCGCACCGTCACTTTCCAAGCCCCGCCCCTTAAAGGCCCAGGCACACAAGTCACAGATATTACACTGCCCCCCTCTTTAATAAGCCCCTCGCCCCGAGGGGTCAACAACAAAATCCCCAAACTTTGGCGGCCTCTGCCTTTGTCTCTGTGGCCGGCCCTGGCTTGACTCCTGTGCGCCTCCCCTTGGCGCCAGCGGCTGAACAAGAACAACTGTGGTGGGACCTGGAGAACTTGAGTCCACCCCACGTCCCAAGCCAGCTGGTGAAGCAGGCTCTGCCTCGAACTGGGTAACATCCCGGCCCCTGTAAGGTGCCAACCGGTCCCGGTGCAGGGCAACTCTTCTGCCTCTAGAGGAAACTGCAACTCTGTAAACTACTTCCCCCACCCGCTCTAGCACCCTGCACGGTCCATCCCAATGACTGTCTAATTTAGGGCAACGTCCTTTTTTCCGTTTGGGCGTGAAAACCCAAACCAGCTCACCCGGCTGAAAGTCACGCCCCTTGCTGCGCACATCATGGTTCCTCTTCTGCCTCATACCAGCCTTCTCTAGCTGACCTCGAGCAAAGGCATGTGCCGCTTCCAGCCGATCCTGCAACTTCCAAGCATACTCCAGTCCCAGCCGGTCCTCTGCACTGCCTGGTGGCCTCCCAAATGCCAACTCTGCCGGTGTCCGGATCTCCCGGCCCAACATCAACAGGGCAGGAGTACAGCTTGTGGAACACTGGACTGCTGAACGGTAGGCCATCAGCACCAAAGGAATGTGCCGGTCCCAGTCACGCTGATGGTTAGAGGTGAGGATGGCCAGCTGCTGCTGCATAGTGCGATTAAACCGCTCCACTAGGCCATCACTTTGCGGGTGCAGGGACGTGGTGCGAGTCTTTTGCATATCCAGACGCTCACACAGGGCAGCGAACACTCTGGACTCGAAATTCCTGCCCTGGTCACTGTGGAGGATGTCCGCAGTGCCAAACCGACTAAACATGCCTTCCAGAAGCGCATCTGCCACAGTCTCTGCTTCCTGATCTGGCAGCGCATATGTTTCCGGCCATTTAGTGAAGTAGTCCATTGCACACAGCACATACTTGTTCCCTCTGTCCGTTTCAGGAAAAGGCCCCATAATGTCCACGGCTACCCTCTCCATGGGCGCCCCGACCCCTTGCTGCTGGAGTGGTGCGTGCGACTGGTCCTGGTGCCCCTTGTACGCTGCACACTGGTCACAGCGCCGGCAGAAGTCCTCCACATCCCGTCGGTGCTGACCCCAGTAGAATCCCTGGCGCAGCCGTCTGAGGGTCTTTGTGCTCCCGAAATGGCCTGACGCGGTGCCTCCATGACATGCTCTCAGCACCGCCTCCCTGAGAGCTACAGGCACCACCACCTGCCACCTCTCTTCCCCAGTCGCTGGCTCCTTCCAAGCACGCTGCAACACGCCATCTTTAATGCGCAGCACTGCAAACACAGGCCCTTTGTGCCAACCGACAGTCCCATCGCGCTCTCCCAAGGTGGCCTCCTGCCACTCTGGACCCACTGTCGCACCGGTTTGAGATCGGCGTCCTCTTCCGGCTTGACCGCCCACTCTGCAGCATCCACTGCCTCCAGCGTGCAGCATGACGGTCCACCAGCTGTCTCATCACCGCACAGCTCCTTTTCTCTGGCGTCGCGCCGGTCGCAGTAGCTGCAGCCGTCCACAGCACACGGCCGCCGGGAAAGGCCGTCAGCGTTAGCATGCTGAGCACCTGCTCTTTGGATCACACTGAAGTGGAAGGATTGCAGCTCCTCTAACCATCGCACCACATGGCCTTCCGGTTCTCGGAAGGTCATCAACCGCTGGAGTGCTGCATGATCAGTTCTGATGGTGAAGGGCACGCCACAGAGGTAGTACTTAAAGTGGCGTGCAGCCAGCACAACAGCCAACAGTTCACGCCTGGTCACACAGTAGCGCCGCTCACTTTTATTGAATGTTCGGCTGAAGTAGGCTACCACCTGTTCACCTTCTGGCCCCACCTGCGATAACACCGCCCCCATGCCGACATTGCTAGCGTCCGTGTCCAGCACAAAGGGCAAAGCTGGGTCTGGAGCGGTGAGGACAGGAGGGCCCTCTTGAGGTTGGAAAACGCCTCCTGACAGTCTGGCGTCCATGCGAAGGCCTGACCGTTCTGGAGGAGGCAAAACAAGGGCGCACCGATGCAGGAAAATCCTTTCACGAACCTCCGGTAATATGAAGCTAGGCCCAACAAACTCTTGAGCTGCTTTTGGTCTCTCGGGGCCGGCCAGTCTCTGATGGCGCTGACCTTCTCCTCCAGTGTGCTGATACCACTCGCATCCACCTTGTGGCCCAGGAACGCCACCTCTCGCCGCATAAAATGGCACTTCTCAGGATGCAGCTTCAGTCCAGCCGCCGCAATCCTCCCCAACACTAGCCTCAGGGAATCTAGTGCGGCCTGGAAGGACCTCCCATGGACGAGGACATTGTCCAGGTACACTAAACACTGCTGCCTGGGAATATTTGCAAGCACAGTGTCCATCAGCCGCTCAAAAGTCCCTGGTGCATTGCAAAGTCCGAAACTCATGACCTTGAATTGCTAGTGTCCCCTGGTGGTGCAGAACACGGTCTTTGGTCTTGACTCAGGGGTGAGGGGGACCTGCCAGTACCCAAGAGATTCAAGATTCAAGAGAGTTTTATTGTCATGTGCATGGTAAAACAGCAGTAATACCATGCAATGAAAATCTTATTCTGTTCATTCTCTCAAGAAAAGAAAGAAAACACAAGAAAGAATAAGAACATAAACATAAACATATATACCAATAAATTAAGCAGCAACAAAAAGAAGAGACATTCATACAAATAAATATACAAATAAATAAGTAATAAATAAATAAAGTGCTTTGAGTGTGAGTTGCGTGCGGCGTGTGTGAGTGCTTCGTTGAGAAGCCTGATGGCCTGTGGGTAAAAGCTGTTTGCCAGCCTTGTGGTCCTGGACTTCAAACTCCTGTAGCGTAACTCCTGTAACTCCACTGCGCAGGTCGAGCGATGAGAACCACGCGGACCCCAACACCAGGTCCAACGTCTCATCAACCCAAGGAAGCGGGTAACAGTCCTTCCTCGTGACCTTATTCAGAGGTCTGTAGTCCACACAGAACCGCAGCCGAGAGCTGTTTTTCCTGGGGACCATCACAACGCCTGACGCCCACGGACTGTCAGAGGGCTCGATGATCCCCGCCTCAAGCATGGCCTGGATCTCTTTATCAGCCGCCTCCTGCCGGACCATGGGCAGTCGACGAGGCCGCACCTTCACTGGACGTGCGTCCCCAGTGTCGATATGGTTTTCAACAAGGTGCGTGAAGCCCACCTCATTTTCATTGAGGGCGAAAATGGCTTTAAAGTCCCACAGCACTCGCCACAACTGCTCTTGCTGACTAGCATCTAGGCCAGTGCAGTTCTTTTCCCAGATGGATCGAATTGGCTCCATCCGGTCCTCCACAGTAGGCAGGCTGGGTGACACTGCCCCCCACTTTGGACCAAGCCTCTCAGGGCGAGCAAACTCTACCCGTCTACTCGCCAGCTGCTGTGGTGTCGCCCCCTGCTGGGCACAGGCCCTCTTCGGGCGAGCGGACTCTTCCCATGTCGACAACGGCTGCTCTGGTGTCGCCCCCCCCTCTGGCGACGGGACCTTTTCAGGCGAGCGGACTCTGCCCCTGTCAACGCCGGCTGCTCTGTTGTCGCCCCCCTCTGGGGATGGGACCTATTCAGGCGAGCGGACTCTGCCCCTGTGAACGACGGCTGCTCTGGTGTCGCCCCCCTCTGGGGACGGAACCTCTTCAGGCGAGCGGACTCTGCCCCTGTCAACGACGGCTGCTCTGGTGACGATGACACCGCCCACCTGTGCGAATCAGATGTGGTCTCACTGTGCACCGCGATGTCTGCAACCGCTGTGTCAATGGATGCTGCTGCAGTGCGTTGAGTGGGGCTGATAAGCTTCACACGCTGACCCCCTGGCAGGATAATCACTGCAGCTCCCAGGTCCACCACACAATTTGTAGCCTTCAGGAAGTCCCGGCCTAATATGCATGGGTCGCACACATCTGCCACCCAGGCCACAAAAGGACTTAGAGAGACCCCCTAGGACAAACTTGAACTTCCCTTTTCCTTTCATCTGGGCTGTCTCCCCGGTCACTGTTCTCAGCCTTGTCAAGGTTGGCTCTATAACGGTTCCCACTGGAACGACGTCAGACCTTACTATCGTGGCCGAAGAACCAATATCCACCAGGGCTGTGCAGGCAACATCTCCAATCTGCACACAGACATGACAGGGGTCTCCCACCTCCGTTCAGCCCACAGCCACAACAGCTGTGTCGTCGGTGTGCTGGTCCCTGCACGCAACCCCCGCGTCTGCAGGCGGAAGTTCCCGGTTGACCACTGAAAGGGCCTGTGCCCCTTCCCGTTTCCCCACGCGTCTTTCAACTTGGGGCAGCGGCGCAGCAGGTGACCTGGTTGACCACACCCCCAGCAGGTCATGGGGCGCGTGCGTCGGTCACCCCCTTCCTCACGCTGGGCTGAACGGGCCATTACTGCACAGACCAGTTCCTCCACCCACGGCGGCCTTTTCTCCATCCCTTCTGCCACCATCGCAGCCGAAACAGGGTGGGACGGCGTCTGCAGCGCACCCTTGGCTGCAATCTCCCTCTCCATGGTGAGCGCAAGGGCCTCATCCAGGGTGGTGGGGTGGGCGAGCTGGACATGCAGGCGCAGCTCGTCTGGTCTGAGTGCTTGGACGAACTGGTCACGAATCAGCTCGCTCTGGATTGAGCCCGGCATCCCTGCAAAAGGCGCGCCGACCCAGGGCCTCGATGTCATGGGCGAGGCAACGAAGCTGCTCACCTGGCTGACGCTCACGGTGCTTGAATTCACAGCGTGTGGTGTCTTTAACATTACACACCCCAAAACGCCTGTGCAGTGCGCCCACTAGCGTGCAATAATTGAGCCTCTCTTCCGGGCCCAGCAGCAGTAAGCAGGACGCAGCGTCATCTGTCAACAATAATGCCAGCAGCACCGCCTTCAACCTCTCAGTCCAGCCCGCTGCATCAGCCACAAGCTCAAACTGTGCCTTATAGGCTTCCCAGCTCCCTTTACCAGAGAATTTCAGTGCTTTCATAAGGTCCCACATGTGCTGATGGGCGCCGCTATGTTTGTTCCTCTCCGCGTCGTGACGCAGCTCCATCATGGCCGCCGCGCTCTCATTTTGGCGCGAAACGCCGGAGTCATGGAGTCCGTGCTCCGCGAACTTTGTCTCATGCATGCTTATTACACACTCGCCGGCTTCCTCTTTCACCGTCGGTCGAGCGCCGAACTCACCAGACATTTCAATCACGCACTGGTCAGCTCCCTCCTTCACCTTCGGTCGAGTGCCGAACTCACTGGGCATGCTCCCCCCACAACAGCGGTAGTGCAGCGGGGTTGAAACCGAAACTTCTGACACCAATGTAATGCCCCTAGTTGTGGGGAAGGAGAGACTCACGTCGCCGATGCACTTCAATCGCTTTATTCACAGCGGAGAACTTTGCAACAGTTCACATTCACACAAGGGCTGCTGTAGGCCACAACCCACGCCAACATCCACAACACTTCCAACTTTCTCAACCCTTCCCTAACACACCGACCTCTCGCTCTCTCGCTCGTGACGTCGCACCGCCACTTTCCAACCCCCCCCCCCCCTTAACCAACGCCGGAGTCATGGAGTCATGGCGTCCAAGTCACAGATATTACACTATATATATATATATATATATATATATATATATATATATACTTACTTGTACTTTATTTATCCCACAGCGGGGAAATTTACTTGTTACAGCAGCAAGCAAGCAAGACAAGTAAAGAGAACAGTGTAAAGAAAGCATAGTGTCTACAACATGGTTCAGGTGGTGCAGGTGTTGTAGAGCCTGACAGCGGTCGGTATGAAGGACCTGCGGAACCTCTCCTTCTTACACCGTGGGTGTAACAGTCTGCTGCTGAAGGAGCTGCTCAGGGAAACAACAGTGTCATGTAGCGGGTGAGAGGTGTTGTCCATGATGGATGTCATCTTAGCCAACATCCTTCTCTCCCCCACTTCCTCCACGGAGTCCACAGGACCGTCCAGGACAGAACTCGCTCTCCTGATCAGCCTATTGATCCTGCTCCTGTCCCTGTCCGTGCTGCCCCCTCTCCAGCAGCCCACAGCATAGAAGATGGCTGAGGCCACCACAGAGTCATAAAAGGTCCGTAAAAGAGTCCTGCACACACCAAAGGACCTCAGTCTCCTCAGCAGGTGGAGGCGACTCTGGCCCTTCTTGTAGAGGGCGTGGGTGTTGACAGACCAGTCCAGTGTGTGTGTGTGTGTGTGTGTGTATATATATATATATATATATATATATACACACACACACACACAATATATATATATATATATATATATATATATATATATATATATATATATATATATATATATATATATATATATATATATACACACACACACACACACACACACACATATATTTGTGTTTGTATGTATTAGCAGCACCAAATCAACTGACTGTAAAATGAAATCAAGTTCAGAGATGGCACATGTCTGAAAAGCAATGAGGAGCTGCATTCAAAGACACCACGTTTTGAGTGAATTTTCTGGGATTTCCAAGCATCCTTAAATTCAGCAAATTGTACTTCCTCATGAAGAGTTACAAAGTGAGTGATAACAATATCCACCTTGATTTTCATTGCATCTTTATTTAGACCACTCGTACACGCATCATAAAAACATTGTTGTGATGTTTGGTGTGTCCACAAACGCATCTAGCGCCCTGTCTCGTGATTCTCCAGACTAATTCCTCAGGAAACGATCGCACGTCGTCGTCCTTAACACACGCAACAATGCAGCCATGATTGCGTTGCAGGATTTGATGGCAATATGTTTGTTTTGGAAATGAACGAGTGATAATGAGTCTCTGCGGGCAGCGCTCTACCGTATCTCCAGCCATGTGTTCCTTTTGGCATGCCTCATCCCCAACTCTGAACTCTCATCTTATCTCATGTCATGTCTGCATCTTTGTGCTTTGACTAAATGAAAGCCTTCCTCACACCAGCAGCGGACAAGCAACAGGGTTGACATTGGGAGTGGGAGTGGGAGTGGGGGCACGCGTGGCACTATCTTCCTGAACAAACACACACATTGACTGCTGGGCTTCTCAAGTCGTTTCAACCTGGGACCCACCAATGGTCATTTAGCCGTAAACCACTTTTATTTCAGTCATTTTGAAGTCAGTTTCATTTTTATTTGTTTTGAATTTTTTTTAACATTTGTTTTAATTGAAGTCCTTTTTATTTTTATTATTATTTACCATTTTATTCAAGTCATTTTTATTTGTTTTAAATTGTTTTTTACACTTTTATTCAAGCCATTTTTGTTTTTATTTATTTGGAATTGTTTTTTTACACTTTTAAGTCATTTTTATTTTTTTTAACTAATTTAAATTTTCTGATATTTTAAATTATTTTTTGAAATATTAGTTTTTATTTAAGTCAGTTTTATTTTTATTCATTTTAAATTGTTTACACTACTATTGAAGTCAGTTTATTTCATTTTGGATTTATGCTTTCATTTATGTATTTCTTTAAATGTATTCATACTTTTATTTAAGTCAAACCAAGGAAAACTTTTTAAATCGCAGTACAGGTCATCTTTTGAAACATTAATACACATAATTACAGTCCCAATTGCATTTTAGAGGAACTTATAGCTGCATTTTGTCAAGGAAATAACATGTATTTCCATGCACGCATACAAATAATGCATAAAGGAAAATGAAACCTCAAAACTGCAGGAAATAATACCACAAAGTCAGATATTTCACTTGTAACCACAGTACTTGAGGAATATACAGCATCCAGGAAGATGACAAACACATTGCTCTATTTGTATGTTACATATTTGAAAGGCATTTCAAAGAGTAAATAAAGTCAAATACAAACATAAGGCATTCAAAGATGTTGTGGTGATGTGTAGTATTCTACACTGGCCACTACGGGTGGGGGAAATTCACCATTAATCATCCATTCATAAACGTCAATCTGTGCTGACGGAACAAAAAGATGGAAAGCGGAAGTGCCGACCGAATAGTTTATGGTGGCGCACCAAAGAGTTAGACGCCACCAGAATGGCTGAGCCTAAACTCCGAGCCGCACCCGCTGGATTTATAGCATACTTGAAGGTAAGAGCCAGACAATATGCAAGCTTTGTCATACAAGCGTAAAATACTCTGGGAACACAACAAATATGAGAAACCGATAGCAGGTTTCCACCCCAACCTGGATGAAAACAGCCAACTGAAGTCGCTGCCAACCAGAGAACCATCCAGCAGCTGATAACTCCTTTTCCACTCGACTCAGAAAAGTGTTTCCGCTTGAACAAAACAAATCAGCAAATATGTTGGAAGGTGGAACCTTCCAATGATTAAAAGATAACAGCAAAAGGACATTCATCTCTTTCCTGTTGATTTTCATTGTAGATCATGACAAATATGCTTTGTTTTAGTCGCACCCAGTGAGTGAAAAGACATTATTTATAGAAAACAATTCCGTAGGAAAAAACTGACAAACTATTGATCACAAAAACAATGCATCCATAATCGTTTTATCATCGCATCGCAGGCCTCTCAATCGTAATCGCATGGAATCATGTGGTGGCCAGAGATTCCCCCCCACTGGTCACTAGGTGGTAGTAATGTTACACTGATGAGACAATAGCTGGAAAGAAACAAAGTAATTCATCCAATCCACTTTATTTATATAGCACGTTTTGTAAACACTGTGCTGCACAGACTAGAAAAAACAGAACTAATAAGCCAAAGTAAAACATTAGTATAGTAGAAAGTCAAAGATCAAATAGAAACAAAGAAACGCACAACAGTAAAATATTTAAACAAGAAGTAAAAGCAATAAAAGCAATAAATCAAAGAAGTAGGTAAAAAATAAATAAGTAAATCAAATTTTCAAAAAATTAAATAAATAAAACAATTAAAACTAAAAAAGAATAAAAGACACAGAGGACCACACGACTCACGCCGAGTTAAAAGCCAGAGAATAAAAGTGGGTTTTTGTATGAGACTTAAAGCTTACAATTGTGGGGGCTGTTTTTACATGAGGGGGGAGAGTGTTCCACAGCTTTGGTCCGACTATGGAAAAGGCCCGGTCTCCTCGGTCTTAAGTCTGGTCTTAGGCACCATCAGTTGGAGCTGGCCTTCGGACCTCAATGTGGCGCTGTAGTGTAGATTTGGATGAGGTCCGAGATGTACTGAGGGGCCAGCCCATTCAAAGCCTTAAAAACAAACAATACAATCTTCAAATCAATCCTAAAACGCACAGGCAACCAGTGCAGGGAGGCAAAAATTGGGGTAATATGCTCCCTCTTTTTGGTTGCTGTTAAAAGCCGTGCTGCAGAGTTCTGGACTAACTAGAAGCCAGAGAGTAATTTATGGCTTACTCCAGAGTAAAGCCCATTACAGTAGTCCAGACGTGACGAAATAAAAGCGTGCATGGCTTGTTCAAAATGTTGCAATGATAAAAATGATTTGACTTTGGATAAAAGCCTAAGATGATAAAAACAGGATTTTACAATGGCATTGATTTGTTTATTAAGTTTAAAATCACTATCAATGATGACGCCAAGGCTGGTGGCAGTGGGACTGACTTGGTTCTTGATGGGGCCCAAGTCCAAGTGGGGGTCATTATTATTAAGGATGATAACTTCTGTCTTCCCCTCATTGAGCTTTAAAAAATGTTGAGCCAACCAGACCTTGACGTCACTAAAACACTCAAGAAGGGGTGTCAGGGGGGCATGGTCATTTCTTGTAATTGGTAAATAGATCTGGCAGTCATCTGCATAAAAGTCATAGGAGATGCCATGCTTTCTAAAAACAGAACTAAGTGGGATTAGGTAGAGAGCACATAGGATGGGCCCCAGGATTGATCCCTGGGGGACTCCACAGTCCAGGGGGGCAGTAGATGAGGTGGAGTCACCAAGTCCCACAGTAAGGCATCTCCCTGACAAGTAAGACCTAAACCACTCAAGGGCAGTCCCCCTGAAACCCACACAGTTTTCCAAGCGAGATAAAAGAATAGTGTGGTCCACTGTGCCGAAGGCAGCAGTCAGGTCTAAAAGCACTAAGATGGCTGACTCCCCAGGATCGGTCATTAAAAACCTTTAAAAGTGCAGACTCAGTGCTATGAAAGGCCGTGTAACCTGACTGGAAGGTGTCTAAAAGCCCATTTTCATCTAGAAAAGGCTGCATCTGTGCAAGAACACTTCTTTCTAAAATCTTTGAGATAAAAGGTAGTTTAGAAATGGGCCGATAATTTGATCAAATTGAAGGATCAACACCTGTTTTTTTAAGCAAAGGTTCAACAGCAGGAAGGGACAATACCAGAGTACAGGCTGCTGTTGATGATATGACAAACATAGTTGCCCACACCTCCCTAAAAAAGCGAGGGGGGACAGGGTCAATGGGAGAGCAAGAAGGCTTAAGACCATCAACTACCTTGGTAATAAAGGGTTCAAACTGATCAAAAACTTAAGAGCACTGTGTCACTGTAGACAAATTAAAAGAGGGGGGTGATATATTGGCTCGTATAGACGCAACCTTATTATTAAAAAAGTGCAGGAAATGTTCACAAGTGTCAGCTGACACTTCCAGTGTTGTGGATGGACTGGGGTTTAAAACAGAATCAATACTTTTAAAAAGAACACGTGGGTTGTTCATATTTTTTGATATCACATCTGAGAGGTATTTTGTTTTCTCAGCCTTCACTATGTTCTGGTATCGCCTCCAACTGACTTTGAGGGTTTCGAAGGAACCTTGCAAACCATCTTTCTTCCACCTGCACTCGGCCTTTCGGCATTCACGGTGTGCTTCACGTGTGACATCGTTGAGCCACACTTCCTGTTTGGTTTTAGAGCATGGCTTTACGCGGGGCTAGGCTGTCCAGGATGTCAGCACAGGTAGAAGTAAAGCAGTTCATTAGCTTCTCAGTGTCAAGAGCAGCGTCTGGAGTCATTGCAACCCGAGATGCAGTGGCGAACAGAGAGGCAAAGGCAGAGGCCGTGAGGCTTGATGAAACGGCCAAGGCGAGCAGGAGCAGGCAGGGTAGCACTGCAGTGCAAATCAAAGTCAAACATGACCGGACTGTGGTCAGAGAACACTGCATCCCCTACAGAGACATTATCAACAGCCAGTACATGAGACAATAAAGTCTAAAGTATATTTGTGTAGCTCCTGGAACATTTTGTACTAAATTAAAAGCCTCCACCAACTCTAGGAAGTCTTTCGCCATAGGCGTAGAAGGACATGAATATTAAAATCACCCACAATTAACATTCTGTCAAACTTTACCAACATTGCAGCAATAAAATCCCGGATAAAATCATTGTTGTGTTTGGGTGGTCTGTAAATGACCGCGCACAACAGCGGCTCAGTTTGTCGCAGTTCGAAGCAGCTCACCTCAAAAGAGGAAAAAGACACCATGGACGATGGCTTATGGTGTAAGGACGTTTTTCAAGATCAAAGATGGCGCCCTCCGTGGCAGACGTCTCTGTGACACTCTCCCGCTTTTTTCTATTTTTTGCTATTTTATTGTTCATTTTGGACATTCAACACACTCACGCAGTACATTACAACAGAGAGACACTTTTGAACATCGGCAGGGTTCACCATGAACTTTCATTTAGCCTCTCAGACTTTGCCTTTCTTCTGCGCCGGGAGAACGCAGCAGCCTGCGGGCCCGGTGAGCTGAATACCCGGCGAGCAAAGCATCCGAGGCGTAAACGAGGCAAGCGGGCCGGCCTGCATGCTAGGCTAAAAGCTAGAGCGACTAGGCCACCGCTACCAAGCCTGCTACTAGCCAACGTCCGCTCCCTCGAAAACAAGATGGACGAACTAAGAGCAAGGATTACAGCTCAACAGGAGATCCGGGAATGCTGTGTGCTCACCTTCACAGGAACCTGGCTGACGGAGGATATACCGGACTCGGCGATCCAGTTGGAAACATTTGCTGCTTACCGGGGAGATCGGACTTTAGCGTCTGGTAAACACAGAGGTGGCGGCGTCTGTGTTTACGTAAACAAACGGTGGTGCACAGACGTACAGACGATGGAAAAGCACTGCTCGCAGGACATTGAGCTGCTGATGGTGAAATGCAGACCTTTTTATTTGCCTCGTGAGTTTAGCGCTGTGTATTTAACTGCTGTTTACATCCCACCACGAGCTAACACTGCTAATGCACTAGGCCTCCTGCATGACGTCATCGATAAACACGAGACCAAACACCCAGACGCTGTATTCATTATATCTGGCGATTTCAACCACTGTAACCTCAGGACTGTCCTCCCCAAATATTACCAGCATGTGAGCTTTCCCACAAGGGAAAATAACATCCTGGACCAAGTCTACAGCAACATGAAAGGTGCTTTGAAGGCTGTTCCAAGACCCCACTTTGGAAAGGCTGACCACATCTCTATATTCCTTTATCCAACATACAGACAACTTCTTAAACAAGCTCCCCCTGTAAGTACAGCAGTTAAAGTGTGGAATGAAGAAACTGATCAAGTACTTCAGGACTGCTTTGGCTGCACAAACTGGGATGTGTTTAAAACTGCAGCGGGGAGGGAAGATTGTACTGTTGATTTGGATGAATATGCTTCTGCTGTTACTGGCTACATTAGCACATGCATAGAGACTGTTAGCACCACCAAGTATTACAGAAAATACCCTAACCAAAAACAGTGGATGAACTGTGATGTAAGGGTTAAGCTACGTGCTCGTTCGACTGCATTTGTCATGGGCACCGCTGATGACTACAAAAAGGCCAGATATGACCTGAGGAGGTCCATACGGGAGGCCAAAAGACAGTACAGACAGAAGCTGGAGGGCTACTATTCCACCTCAGACCCTCAGCGCATGTGGGCGGGGCTCCAGCACATCACAGACTATCGACAGCGGAGTAGCGTAGCCACGTCCAGCCAAACCACACTTCCAGATGAGCTGAATGAGTCCTATGCCCGCTTTGACACCCAAACTCCTGATGAGCAGAGAGGGTGGCTGGACTTGGGGAGCACACAGGACTCACCTCTCATGGTGACATCAGCTGATGTGCGCAGGGTTCTGCACAAAACAAACCCACGAAAAGCAGCAGGCCCAGACAACATCTCAGGACGTGCACTTCGGGTTTGCTCATCAGAGCTAGCTGATGTGCTTGCTGACATTTTTAACCTGTCGCTTGCACAAGCATCTGTACCCACCTGCTTTAAGTCCACCACCATAGTGCCCGTACCCAAGAAGAGCAACGTGACCTGCTTGAATGACTATCGCCCTATAGCACTCACTCCTATTGTTATGAAGTGCTTTGAAAGAATAGTCATGACCCACATCAAAAAGAGCATCCCGGCGGCAACTGTGGACCCTCTACAGTTTGCATATCGCCAGAAGCGGTCCACTGATGATGCAGTCAACACTGCCATCCACACAGCCCTTTCTCACCTACAGGGCCAGGACACATGTCAGAATGCTATTTATAGACTATAGCTCTGCTTTTAATACAGTCTGCCCCCACAAACTCACAGATAAGCTCCTCACACTTGGCCTGTCTCCCTCCCTCTGTAACTGGGTGTTTAACTTTCTCACAGGCAGGCCCCAGTCAGTCAGAGTCCACAATCGCACATCCAGCTCAAGAATTGTGAGCACTGGGACCCCACAGGGGTGTGTGCTGAGTCCACTCCTCTACACGCTCTTCACCTACGATTGCGTGGCCTCCCAGAACAACACCAGCATCATTAAATTTGCGGATGACACTACAGTCATCGGACTGATCACTGGTGGTGTTGAAACATCATACAGAAGAGAGGTGGCGGACCTCATAGCTTGGTGTCGTGATAACAATCTCCTTCTCAATACAGATAAGACTAAAGAGATGATCATCGACCCAAGAACAAGGGAAAAGGAGCCGCATAGACCCCTGTTTATTGATGAGACTGAGGAGGGTGAAAACCTTCAAGTTCCTTGGCACACACATCAGCGAGGACCTCACCTGGTATCACAACACCCAACAAATTCTGAAGAAGTCCCAAAGGAGACTGTACTTCCTGAGATGACTGAGGAAATTTGGCATGTCCACCACAATCCTGAGTTGCTTCTACAGATGCACTATGGAAAGTGTCCTTACCGCCTCCATCACTGTTTGGTACGGTAACTGTACAACACGTGATAGGAAGGCACTCCAGCGGGTGATCAAGACCTCACAGAACATTGTTGGGGCAGCCCTCCCCTCACTGCAAGACATTTATAAATCTAGAGTCCTACGAAGAACACACAACCTCATCAAGGACAGCACACATCCACAACACTCATTATTCACACTCCTACCGTCAGGCAGACGCTACAGGAGTTTGAAGTCCAGGACCACAAGGCTGGCAAACAGCTTTTACCCACAGGCCATCAGGCTTCTCAACGAAGCACTCACACACGCCGCACGCAACACACACTCATAGCACTTTATTTATTTATTACTTATTTATTTGTATATTTATTTGTATGAATGTCTCTTCTTTTTGTTGCTGCTTAATTTAATAACGTAACAAGTAAATTTCCCCGCTGTGGGATAAATAAAGTACATACAATACAACAATACAATAATTTATTGGTATATATGTTTATGTTTCTTATGTTCTTATTCTTTCTTGTGTTTTCTTTCTTTTCTTGGGAGAATGAACAGAATAAGATTTTCATTGCATGGTATTACTGCTGTTTTACCATGCACATGACAATAAAACTCTCTTGAATCTTTTAAAATAGTAGCGATGCCACCTCCACGGCCAGTAGTTCTTGGCGTGTTAATGAAGGTACAATCGGGAGGCAACAGCTCAGAGAAGGAAGCGGACTCACCGGCATGAATCCAGGTCTCAGTGACGAATAATAAATCCAAAGAATGCTCTTTAAAGAGGTCCTGGAGGATAAAATCTTATTTGAAACTGACCTCGTATTCACCAGTGCACACTTCATTGAAACCTTAAGAGCCGCCGAAGCTGCCCGGTTCAGCGGCCGGAGGTTGCCGGGGTTCACGCCTCCTGAAGCCTCAGGAGGGCGGCGAGGGTGTAGCGCACAACGCTCAGCACGCCGCCCAACGATGGGCACCCGCCAGGCCCCAACAGAGGTGAGAAAGCGCCAGCCAAGCTTTGAGCTTCACCAGTCTTCCACCTCGTGCCCCCTGGCGTCTACGTTTCCTGGGAAGCGACGGCTCTGCCTGAAGCAGAAACTCTGGTACGTCAGATAGGTATGAAGGACGCGGTTTATTTGGCCCCCATTGCTGTTGTTTCACACAAGCGGCTACAATGTCCTGGATTTCAAGTAGTTCCTGGTGGTTATACACCAGCAGAGTCGATGGTCCTCACAACAAATGAAAAAATAACAATAAAACCGATCACAGTGAGCTGAGGGAAGAGGCGAGCCAGACACACCGGCGCCATCTTCCTCCCGGAAGTCACCAGCCATGAACCTCACCTTCATCCCTTTAACCTTTAATTAAGGAACTGTCCCAATGCTAGCGTGTGTGAGGCTATATTATGTCTTATTTTCTCTTACTATGGTTTCCATATTTTGGGTGGTAGGCGTGTAAAGATGACTAGGGTGTTATTTTGTGTTTAGAGGGCTCTACTAATGTTAAAAAGCACATTTACAAGGTGGTTAAAAGGTGTTCTATGCCCCAACCACCAAAATATTCCACTTATAAATAAGTAGTCCTAATTCTCTTATGCCGGCCGGGTCTGGGACCGACTAACCGCAATAACAGAGGGATTACTGTACAGGACTATGACACACACCACCAGCAGAGCACACATGGCATCTGTCTAAAATTGTTAGTTTCAAAAACACAACCAGGTACATTATGTAGATTTACAGACAAAAGCTGTCAGTTTTCATAGCAGAATGCGTAATCCTCTTTGTACTCTGGCTACTTGCCATCCCTCAGTATACTCCAATACTCAGCATACTCAGCATACTGAGTGTACTCTAGTATCCCCAGTATACAGTACAGTACGCTGACAGCGCCAGGCCATCTTATATGTAATTGTATCCCACCCTCCAATGAGGGGCTACAAACGGTGTGATTGTTTTCCAGTCCCATAAAAGAGGAAAGGATTAGTGGACGCTGTAAATGAGCTGAATTTTTACCAAGGTTCACATTTTAGTGTGGGAAAATTGAAACACAAAAATTACAGTAGCTAAAAAATATCTTCTTCTGCTGATTACCAAAGAGCGCAAAAAAGGTAGAAACAAACTTTTTTGGCGATGAAAGACGGGAGTGTAATGTTTGTTTTGGTAGGTTCCATGTTTCTATAACCGTACAACAAAATAATCTGTGTGCCCTGAAAGATCAGTCCAAATGCTCTAAAATGGCTGCTGCTGAAGGGACTATCTTTGAAAAATGGATGGGATTGAATGAGTTCCTAAAAATTCTCAGAAAATAGGCTGTTGTTTCTGCAGAAACATGTCATTCACCCTCATGATGCATAAATACGTGATAATGCAGGTAAAATGTATGTCACACTCCAGGCCCATTTTATTATTTTTCACAATATTTGCAGATGTTTTTTATTGTATTGTTAATTTGTACTTTATTTTTAATATATTTATATTAGATTAACTCAAAATAAACTATATTTTTGGATCAAAATAAACAAATCCCACAGAGGCAGTTGGAGGTGGCCCCACAACAGGGCTAAAGGCTAGACTGGGGCTGTGACTCAGACCATCAACCATTGGTGGTGAGTACCTCCAGCCATCCACAATCTATGCTGCTACTCCCCACTAGGGTTGCAGGGATATGCTGGAGCCTATCCCAGCTGACTTTGGGCAAGAGGCAGGGTACATGGCGGGGCACATACTGTACACACTCACATTCATACCTATGGACAATTTAGAGTCTCCAATGAAGCTAACATGCATGTTTTTGGAATGTGGGAGGAAACCGGACAACCCAGAAAACCCCCCCACACATGGGGAGAACATGCAAACTCCACACAGAAATGCCCAAGGGAGAATGGAACCCAGGTCTTCCCCATCTCCTGGCTGTGTGGTGAGTACCTAAACATTTTATCGTTAAAAAGGGTTTAAAGCGTGTGTGCTGTACATTGAGGGCTTCAACCTGGCTTGTGCACTTAGCTTGTTAGCTTCCGTCGCAGGTGAACAATGGCAAATGGGTTCTGGAGCGGGACCAAATGTAATAATCATTACAGTCACTTTTATTGCAAATGTTGATCTGAAATCGAAGAAGAACGTCAACATCAAGCTAGCAGGAGGGTTTGGAGGGGGGGAGTGAGCCGTGTTAACCACTACTCCACTGTGCTGCATGAGAAAAACACTTTTTATGGTTTTATGCCTCTTTTTACGTCAAACTCACCGAAGTGTATTCCAGAAAAAAGATTTCCCACACACACACACACACACACACACACACACACACACACACACACACACACAGGAAGATGAAATGCTTATAAGAAAATCATTGTTACCCTGTCTGCAAAGAAATATGGTGCGTGTACGTGTGTGTGAAGCAGACACAGCCCAGGTAATCCAGTGCTAGTTGTGAGAAGATGCTAATCTCTGGTTGAAAACCCTCTGATCATCTAAGTGTGTCCTTCCAAGGATTCTAAGAACTCCCATCCATCATGGGAACTTCAAACAATGTCCAGAGAAGCAGAACAAAAGTTGCCCCTTCACACACGTAGAAAAGACAGGAAATTGCTCCTATCCTATCCTATCCTATCCTATCCTGCCCTACCCTACCCTATCTATTCCAATCCTATCTAATCCTATCCTATCCTATCGTGTCTTACGTACTGGAGCCACAGTCTTTAGTTTATCTGCAAGGGGCAAAAGGCAGGTCATGCTGCATGCTTCAGTAAACAATTGTGAATGCTTGCTTTCAATTTCAAAGATGACATTTTTCTTCCAGATTCCCTCCAGCATCGTCAATGTTCCATCATCAACATATTCGGGCTTACAGGTTCAAACCGTCTGTTCATGATATTGCTAGGCCAGCATACACCTGCAAGCTTAGATATATGGTGCGGTGTACCCCAGGGGTCTATACTGGAACCAAAACTGTTCAACCTTTCTATAAATGACATCTGTACAATCCCAAAAGACCTAAAGCTAGTATTTTACAGCAGTGGTCCCCAACCCCCGGGCCACGGCCCGGTACCGGGCCGCACAGAAAGAAAAAATAATTTCCATTATTTCATTTTTTTATGTTTTATTGTGAAAAGTGGCCGGATTCTCTCTGTTACATCCGTCTCACTTGACGCATGTCCATTGTGGGTGTGCTAACTTTATCTCATGCCGCACAGATAGACTACTAGTGTATTTGTACCATTTTTCTTTCACCTCATATGTGGTGTCAAATGCTGATACTATGTGGGAATGCATAAAGGTAAGTTTGATGACTTATTGAGTGCTAATGTGCACATTTGTCTCAAGTTAATTCATGCTAGCACACTGCCTTTTAGCACACACGTCAAACAGCCATGTCATCATCTCTCGGGAAACACTTGAACTGGTGGATGGTGGGTCACCATTCATTTTGTGCTTTTAATTTGATGTTATTCATGTGTTAGTTTTACACAATACATCATAAGATAAATTAGATCGCTATAATGTACGAATAAAAAAGTCAGATTGTTCCATAATAATAATTGATAAAAACAGACTATCCCTGAACCAAAGTCAAAGTAAAAGAAAGTTATTAGGTGAGAGCAGAAAGGATACTTGTGGGCAAACACAAATAGACAATGACAGGGTGAATGAAAATATCCCACATTAAAAATATACAACATAAAGCGGAGAGAAATACCGAACAAAGCAAAATTGACTCACTATTGTTCTCTGGTATGACCATATCTAATCCAGCACCCGTGACGTTTATTTGATTTATTTAGTTTTTACCCATTTCTTCTATTTATTGCTTTTATTGTTTTACTTTTTGTTTTCAATATGCTAATGTTTTAAGTATTGTCATTGTTATTTGATGTATTAGTTTTTAGTGTGGTACTTTTATTTCTTATTATTTATGCTTTTACTAGTCACTTTGGAAACAGTGCTTATGAAACGTGTTATATAAATAAAGTGGATTGGATTGGATTGGATTGGACTGAGTCTTTGTCAAGTACCCGTGATTCAGTCAAACTCAATTCTTCATCGAGCACCCGTGAGTCAGTGAACCTCAAGTCTTTGTCGAGTACACGTGAGTCAATGAGATTCGAGTCTTCGTTGAGTACCCGTGAGTCGGTGAAACTCAAGTCTTCGGCAAGGAAGGGGAAAAGAGAGTTGATTTGCGGCAAGGAGCAGGTCTGCTGATTTTTCCACAGGTATAATATTTATAGTAATATCATATACATATATATTGTATATATCTATATATAGTAATATCATATATAGGACATCGATACGGATGCACTTAGAATGACATTTGTGCAATTAAAGACATGTTAACTGTTTTAATTTAGCTGGCTGAATTCAATCAAATCAAATCTCACTTTAAGATTTGAGCGACTCTCGTTCATGACTCGCACGTGAGCGGGACTGGTTCTTCTGTTGTGGCCAAACCAAACTGTGAGACGCTGATGTCTCGTGCAACATCATGCATGGCGGTGCTGGAAGTTTTGTGCAACTTTGGAGGATTTTTGGTTGAATTGTGAATTGTACTACCTCAGGCCTACTCACTTTCCAGTGGGAAGAAACTAAATGGTTCCCCTCAGAGGGCCACCTGTCACAGTGAAACATATTCATCTGGTATCTCTGTCCTTGTGACGTGATGGCACATTTCAATGGCTTTTACCAACGAAGCCACACTGGAAGACGTGAAGGCGCCAGGCCAACATGTCAGCATACACAACACCTACGACATCATCACACAATCATGAATGAGGAGATTCATTGTTCAATGAGCAATCATTGGTAAAATTCATTTTAAATTGGATCTGACAACAAAAAAACAAGAGCTTTTCTGTCCAAATTGACACCATGATTTTTAAAACATTTTTTTAACTTATATAAATATTTCCTATATTTAAATATTTATATATTCAAATAAGTACAAAAATCAATATAAACAAATTATTTTTACAATAATGTGAAAAATAATACAAATCATAGTGTAGCTAAAGCAAAAGTTTTCACAAAATAGAATTTATCATCACAAATACATACATACAAAGATTTTTTTAAATAATATCCCTCCACCCATCTTCTATGCCGCTTATCCTCACTAGGGTCACGGGTATGCTGGAGCCTATCCCAGCTGACAAGAGGTGGTAATAATATTATAATAAGTAATAATATTTTCACCTTTTTAAAAATTAAAATACGATAATTTACAAATACACGCAAATATTTTTAAAATAATATTAAAATAAAAAGAGTTTGACACCTGTGCTCTCCAGTGTTTAATGATTAAAACACAGCCAACATCGCTGATGGGGGATGATTGTCTTGTCTGCACATTAGTGGGACATTATTATGTTATTGTTATTATTAGTAGTAGTATTATTATTAGTATTAGTGGGACATTGCACAGACTTTGCGTGCATGGCACCTGGCAAAGCAAAATGTGTTCCATGTCCAAAGCATTTAGACGATAAGTTTGGTGCAGCATCAGCTTCATCATCACGTCCACAATGTTGTACTTATTGGTGGGATCTTGGAATTGTGCTGAGGATTTTCTCCACTCAAGTCAAGTGGAAAAAACGTGGCGTTGCAGCTTTACATGAACAGATCTGGAGGACACGCCCCTCCTTCCCTTTTCTTCCTGTCGTCTCTGGCTCTCACGGTAACGTGATCTGGTCCGTCAGACCGACAGAGCCATGAATCAAAAGACACACAGAGAGAAATATAGTACAAACCTTAGTGGCCCCACCCCCACTACAAGCACACTCATCTGCAACATCCCTACCCCCAACAACCCTCTCTCTCTCTCCATCCCCTACCCCCCAGCCACACTGCTAGCTCTCCATCCACAGCCTCTCAATCTTCCATCTCTACCTTTCCTGAGCCAAACACTCGGTGACAACTGCACGGCTGTGAGCAATCACGTCATCATTTCACAATAAAGGCAGCAGGTTGCCATGTTTGACACCAATGCATGACTAGCTAGCATATTACACCCAAACTGCAACAACGTGACATGCTGTTTAGCACATCTGGAGGTCACAGGTGAATGTAAAGCCGCTGCATCCCACTCAAGCATCAATGGTCCATACAATAACACGCCAACAGGCTCTCCAAACCCCACAAGTCCACTCCGAGAAGCATACGTATTTATAGCATAGAAGCCTCACCATTCACTTTATACTTGGACTTTATTGTGAAGCCAGCAGTGGAAGAAAAACCTTGCAACTCACTGCAGGTTCTCGGATCCCAGAGTGGCGTGCGATAAAGGATGACCACGTAAATTTCAAAGACGATGCTACGTCTTCAGAAGAGCGAGCGCATCGTTCATCGTATCAAGAAAGTATGAGTGGATGTGACCAGTAGTTCCACTGCTGAGGTGAATTATGTGTGTGTCAGCATCAAGTGACAAAGTACAGACACACGGAAGCCTGTCAGTGGCGTTCCTACACATCAAAGTCACACTTCAACATTCCAGCCTAAGGATTGGGAACGCTCCTGAGATTTTTTTGTGGGGACGGGTTGAAAAAAATGTGCGTCCACACTGTGCCGGATTAGTAATAAATAGTTGCATCCAGACAGGAACGCATGACTGGGGTGAAAAGGACCTCCTACACCTATGTGGGGCACAGCTGGAAGCATGTGACACACCAAACTGTAGAAGAAGAAAGAGTGCATGTCTTCCGTGTTCCATGGCTGCTCTGGACTTATGACAACGTGGAATTACTTTTGGAGAATAAGACAACAAAATAACAGAAGAATGTGGACTGGGCTTCAACAATCAATCAATGATCCACTTGATTGACAACTACTGGGATGCCATATCATCTGATGTCAGCCTCTCAAAGGTGAATAGTTCTTATTTCCTTAGTCACCCATGGAAGCAGACCTGTTGTCTTTGTCACAGACTAGGACTGTCCTTCCTATTCACAGGAGTGTTGTCCCACCTAGTCATTGGGCATGGACCGATGAAGAGGTGAAATATCTCCTAAGACAACCTGAACAGTCCATCTATCAATCAATTATCCCATTTTCTATGCCACTTATCCTCATTAAGGTTGCGGGGTGTGCTGGAGCCTATCCCAGCTAGATCTGGATGAGAGGCGGGGTACACCCTGGACTGGTCGCCAGCCAATGGCAGGGCACACCTGAAGAGTCCAGTTGTGACTAATCACTCAATGAATCCAAACAACCTTATGCAAATAAATGATAGAAGTACCGGTTTGTTTTCATGTCTGTCATTTCCACCTCGGTAATGGAGCTCACACAAAGCCTGGGAGGAGGGTGACAGCAGACCACCTGTCAATCTTACAACATCTTAGCTGCCCTAGCAAGCACCTGAGAAACACATCCATCCATTTCTGTTTTTAGTTACTCATCATTTCATCTTTTAGAAAACCGAACAGTGGTAAAAGTCTTGGAAACATGAATACTTAGCCATACTTTTCCAGCCCTGGAAATGTATCAAATCCCTTTCCATACATGCGGAGGAACCCTGCTCTCATGACCTAGGACCTCTGGATGGAGAAAGGCCTGTGGTCATTGTGGTCAGAGACGAGTTAACAAAGTGGCCGCAAAGAAAGAAGCATGACGAAGATTTCTAAAGCAACATATTGTGGGGCTTGTTTACCCTGAAATCAAAGTCCATCACCAATGGCAGGGGAAGAGTATCTGCCTTAATTGAATCCAGCCCAATAAAGCAATTAATTACCATTTAATTGGCAGGGCAAGACAGATGAATACCACCACGGTTAATTAACGTGGGGGGAACACAAAGGTGACTTTCATCATGCAGACAATGAGTAACACAAGAAGGTCTCTGGTCGTTTGTGTCCCCTACCTTGTTGGTCCCGAAGGCCGGGTCAGGGTAAGAGAGCTGCCCCAGTCTGGTGTGGTCTGACGCGGCCAGAGGCTGAGGAGGAGGCGTGTAAACTGTCACATCCATGGTCCCTTGAACATCCACTTGTCCCCGCTCTTCTTTCTCGTCGTTTTATCTTTCACAAAGTAAACCTTGATTTCATTAATTAATAGTTGTTTTTTTACAAAGTTTGAAGTCCCCGAGCGAACACAAGGAGAAACATCCACGAACCTCTTCGGGAAGCAAACGCCGCTCTTGTGAAGCCAAAAGCAGGCTTACAAAGTTGGAAGGCTCCTCTCCACGCTGGCTCTCACGCTCCAGTCACCCCAAACACATTCACGTCTACGCGCTTCTCTGATAACCACCAAATTGTCAACACGAAAACTCACTTCAAAAGTTCCCCCCCCCCCTCAGTAAGCGATGAGACAAGAGAGTGCAGGCAGTCCGGCTTCCAAGCTGCTACACTGCGGCTTCTTCCTGCTGAGGGTGCCGCGATGCGCTGGAAGCTCCTGTACTTCTTTACCCACCACTCGTACAAAAGCTTTCACATCAGGCTAGCACGCGTAAGGAGCTAGCCTTAACGGATGCGGAAAGCACATATTTTACCAAAATAAGAGCGCCGCTGTCAATCCAGTTTCCGTTCCAGATATTTTAAATTGCAGGTTCATTTTGTTGAAACAATAATGTTGATAATAACAACAACAAAAGGGAATCGTTATATTATTTTGTTGAGACTGTTAATTGTATTATATTGTTATATAGTTCAATGGTTCACATTGTTTTTTTTACTTGGCTTACGGTCCTCCATGCTACTTGAGGTGCAGCTGTTAGGTCCCGTGTGGCAGATACGGTACTGTATGTCTGGTACCTGGTGCCCCCAGGCTCACCAACAGGTTCCTCCAGCACAGCTAATGGTGGTCTCTGCATGTTTGTGTGATATGTCTCAGCATCAACACTATGTCTTCCCTGCTTCGTGTGTTCCTCAGCTAAAGCGTGCTGTCAAGTAACATGATAGTAACATTATGTCATACCGTGCTGTGCACTTTGCTAGCTGATTTTGAAGAAAGTACAGTGGCGCCCCCACACTGCAGTTTGAGAGCTCAAAGTTTGCCAGGAAATGTTTTCAGTAGTATTTTATAGGGATGTCCCAAAACACTCAGCCTAGGAGACAAGACGATGCAAGAGACAACGAGACAAGACTTTGACATTACTTTTAAGAAAATAAAAGCTGACAAATATGCTGTATGACAAAAAAATTGCAATCTACTGATATCATTTCTACTACGTTACACTCTTCACCACTTTGTGTGCATGGCAGCGGCCCCGCCTCCACACACCCAGACGAAGAGACTGTATGAGTGACAGAAGGACTCACTCCGTTCGTGCCGTTGTTCTATGGAACAAACGCGGCATGGTGAACTGTCTTCCCGCCACGGCAACATATTGATTATCCACTTCATGTTCATGTCTTGATTCATTTATTTCAGGGGTAGGGAACCTACGGCTCGGGAGCCAGATGTGGCTCTTTTGATGACTGCATCTGGCTCTCAGACATTTCTAAACACCATAAAATGTGTTTATTTGAATTTGTTTTCCTGACATTTTAAAGTAAAACATTACAGAAATCACAGTGTAAAAATAACATTAAAAATATGCTTTCTAATGCATTTTAATCCATCCGTTTGATGTTCTAGCACAAATACCAGCTGTCCTTCCCATGTTTTCCGTGTCAGACACCAAAACTTGATTATTATTGGGGTCGTCCCTCCTTTAATCAAATAGTCAGCTAGCTAATTGTGCAGAGACAACCCTTTTGACGAAAGAGGAAAAGAAAGAAAGATACGAAGTAGGGCGCAAAACCATGCAGCACCAGAAGTCGCATTAATGGTATAAAGTAATTTATTTAATATTGGTTAGCTTCAATATAACAACATTATTACAAAGAATACATTCAGAGACTTATTATATTCTAAAATTGTTGGTCTTTCTTAAATATACACATTTGGTTGTATTCGGTGTTAAAAAATATGATATGGCTCTCACGGAAATACATTTTAAAATATGTGGCTTTCATGGCTCTCTTTGCCAAAAAGGTTCCCGACCCCTGATTTATTTGATTATCGTTACAGGCCTGGTGCCCACGAGACATGTTTTTTTTCACGTCACATCTTAATCTTGTGACACTTTTATCGTGACCCCGCCCGGACCACACGCCCCGCCAGGACCGGGCTCCAGCATAGAAAATCCCATCAGAATAAAGCACAAGACAAAGTATTGCTGATACTGAAGTATTGACAGCGCTTTGACACTGTTAGCACATTTATCGACTGATGGATGACACAGCATCAGGAGCCACTTGGGGTCTCTTCCACATGGTCCCGGGGGGGCGGAGGATCCAACCCGCAGCCTTCATGTTCTTCTTCTTCTTGCGTATGTCTTCAGATCCTCAACTCTGTCGCAGCAAACCATTCCAGCGTCTCATCAACCAGGTTCATTAGGCCCAAGGTGCCATTTGGCGGCAGCTGGTCAAGACGTGGTCAACAGTCTGTGTGGGGGGTCTCCACATTCACAGTGGGCACCGGCCACAAGGCCCCACCACTGCACTGATTCTCCGAAACATCCCACACCTGTCCTCACGCACTTGAGGGTTGTCCACTGCTTTCAGGGTAGGTGCTCAGCAGGGACTACCTTCATGTTAAGAGATGACCGCTCTACCACATGAGCCGTGCCTCCCCCAAATGGTAAACAATGGATATTTGGGAAAATAAACATAGAAGAGAAGTGAAATCTATCAATAGCATGGATATTTAAAAGGATTCACCCACCCCCTACAGCGTGAAACAAAGAAAGAGAAACCATTTAGTTCACGCTAAACTAGAATGTTAGTTAGTTAGTTAGTTAGCCTGGCACAGACATGTCACGAGAGGACAGACGATCAAACCAGCCATCTTCAAGGTACTCAAAGTGCTTTGACACCATTAGAATATTTACCTACTGATGACACAGCGGCAGGAGGGGTTCAGTACCTTGCCCAAAGATACTTCCACATGGGTGGAGGATTGAGCCCCCAAATGGTAAACAATAATATTTCTGGAAAAGTCCAGTGTCCAATATTGATATCATCCATATTGGAACAGATCTGCCCACCCCCTACAGCGTGAAACAAAGACGCAGGTTGTGTATGAACAAAAAAGCATTGAGCTCAAGCTAAACGAGAATGTTAGTGCCTGACACACATGCACACGCACACGCACACGCACAAACTGCAGTTAAACAGATGGTCAACAATGCACATAAAATACAAATCTAATACTCTCCCATGTGGATTTACTGCGTAGTCTACATCAGAACATATCTCTGTGACATATGTGTACTATACATGCACTCACACACACATCTCAGAAAAATAGCAGTTCATGCACATTAGTGTTTATTGCCTACACCCATTTAGGTATCATTCAAATGCATGCGCTTAGATGTTCAATCTCTCTCACACACGCACACACTTTGTGAACATACATACAGTGTGCCTGCCCATCCCCCACATACATGCATACATATATGCACCCCTCCCCTCTGAAAAGGCATAATTCACTTCCACATTCTCCACCCCCACATGCACTTCCTCTATATGAAATGCCACACACACACACTAAAGAACATACACATGCACACGTACATTCAAATGCTTGCACACTCATACACACACACACCTTGCTTGTGCTGTAGCTATGCTAATGCAGCTTGCACACACACACACACACACACACACACACACTCTCATATAGTTGTCAGATTTGAATGCATGAGCGTTTCAACATATGTGACGGCTGCAAATGGTAATGCAGTGTAACGTTTGAATGATGGCTGTCTCCTCATGCTGGGGATTACATTATAGATTCATAGCACAGCAATCCACTCCAGGCTGCAAACACTCTGTCCTCCAGGAATCAAACAGCCTGACTGCTATCTGGAGTGGGACAGAAGATTAAAAAATGGACGGCTATGGAAAAAAAAAGCTGAAATAATGCTCCGTTTCAAAATGCTAAGGAGAAGCACGTGTCACATGATTTCTGAGATGGTCTATCACTATTAAAACCAAACGTGTGCTTTTCTTTCACCTGCCTTTGCTTTATTCATCATGATCCACTTCTTTGTCCGTTTTTATTTCCCAGCCTAACAAATGCAAGTCTCACCAACCGCTGTGTTCATTTGACTACAAAAACGAACCCATACTGATGATGGCTGAAGGTAGATCACAGTCTGCTGGTTCTGGTTCCATCCTCCATCCTCCATCCTCCCATCACACATCTGCATCAGGCACCGACATTCTAGTTCAACTTGGACTGGATGGAATGGTGTCTCTTTCATACACTATCTTTGTTTCACGCTGTGGGGGTGGCCGGTATCCGTATCCGTATCGGACTGGTAGCAGTGTAAAAGGATCAATATTCCATCCATCATTAGGGTCGCGGGGGCATGCTGGAGCCTATCCCAGCTGACTTTGGGCGAGAGGCAGGGTACACCCTGGACTGGTGTCCAGCCAATGGCAGGGCACATATAGACAAACACTCACATTCATACCTATGGACCATTTAGAGTCTCCAATGAAGCTAACATGCATGTTTTTAGTACCCGAGTACCCGGAGAAAACCCACACACACACGGGGAGAACATGCAAACTCCACACAGAAATGCCCGAAGGAGATTCCAAGCCAGGTCTTCCCAACTCCAGGCTGTGACTGTGTTGGCCAACATGCTAACCACTAGACCACCGTGCAGCAGGATCAATATTATGTATGTTTATTTTCACAAATATCCATTGTTTACCATTTGGGGGTGGCATGGTTCAGTTGCTAGAGTCCCAACCTGAAGGTGACTGGTTGGATCCTCTGCCGTCCTGCGACATACAGTATCTACTGTACATCAGGCGCTAACATTCTACAGTAGTTTAGCTTAAAGTGAATGGTGTGTCTTTAACACACAATCTTTGTCTGTGTTTCACGCTGTAGGGGAGGACAGATCCATCCAAATATCGATAGTATCTGTCAGGATTGTGTGCTGCGGTACTGCCTTCTACTGTTTCTCTGTTGCAGCACACTCCTGAGCACCCTGATTAGCTGATCATCTTCACCTGTGCCTGATTAGTTGTTCTATTTAAGCTGTGTGCGTACTCATATCCAGTGCCAGATTGTCCCTTTGCTACACCCTGTTCTTGTGCATTGTGTTTTGGCTTTCTGACCCTCGCTCGGCTCACCTGTAAGTACCTACCTACCTACCTACCTACCTACCTACCTACCTACCTACCTACCTACCTACCTACCTACCTACCTGCCTGCTTGACGTCTTCAGCAGTAGCTGTATTTTTTGGTACTTCTGCTAGTTTTTTTGTTAGCAGCTCTTTTCGTTACTTGTCTGTATTTTTCCCTGCTCAGCTCACCTTGCTAGCAGTGTTTTTTGTTACTATTTCCCGCGACTAGGTCCGGATGTATTTTTGTTGTACTTTGCTTCTTGTGTTGTTTTTGGTACCTTTTTGTTATCCATTTTTGTATTAAAGACCTTTTCTGTTTCACTTATTCGACTCTGCATTTTGGATTCCTGTATCACGGCCTTGGCCGTTCATAACAAGTATCAACACCATGGTAAGTATCAGTATTGGACTGATACGGGTGTGAAGAAAGTGACATGTTTGAGTTCTTTGCTATGTTTCTGTTCTCATATTTCCATTGATGGTGGAGTGGTCATCTCTCAACTTGAAGGTTCTTGCTGGTTCAATCCTTCGTCCGCCTGTGCCACGTGTGTATCGGGCACTGCACTGACATTCGAGTTGATCTTGAAGTGAAAAGCGTGTCTTTCCACTGGTTTCAGTGTAAGTGTCTGAGGGTCATGTCTGATTTGGACAACTGTCCATTGTGTCACAGCTTGTCCAAATGTGTGTCAATATACAGTATCTAGCATTTTCTAGCACGTGTGTGTCTTCTATTTGGGTTTTGGTCCTAAAGCAGGACGCCCCCCACCATGCTGTCTATTTCCAATGTGAGTAGTGAGAAGATGACAGACATTTTTGATGTGGTGTGTGTACCACGAATTCTTTTCTTCATTGCAGTTCAATAATTGATGTGTTTCTTTTCAAATAATGGCTTGGAGTCTATTATTGTACACATATTTTAGGATTGGTCCATCTGCTACCTGGTGGAGTCAAAGGGTGAGTTGCTTTGTTTTATTGGCTAGTGCTTCACGTCTGTTGCCACAACATTTATTTCCATACAGAGCAACTGACTTGGAAGTTGGTGGAATGGCAACAGGCAAGTAATGTGGCTGAGCTGCTGGCCACCAGGCTGAAGACCACACCCATCATCTTACATCATCATTCACGAGTGGGAAGTACAGGTACATGAGACACTTTAACCCTCTGGTGGTCCCTTTCATTTACGACCCGTTGAGGTCCCGAGAGGACAAAAACTGCAATAAAAACATAAGATTTTTTTTTTTTTACTTTTTGCTCAAATATTTCTAACAACTTGAGTTCTAATCAAAAACACCAAATAAGTAAATATTTATTTTATTTTGACCCTTGAAATGCCCATTTGATTCAATGATGTCACTGTTGTTGCTTTGAAAAATACACAGACTTATTTGCCATATCATTTATATATTGTATATTTCTAATAAATGTTAGGGGGCTGGTCAATCAATGGAATCAATAAATGAATGATTTTCTCGGGGTTTTTTGCAGGGTCAGATTCCATATTTACGACCTGTTGAGGTCCCGAGAGGACAAACAAGGATCCTCTCAAAGACTGTATAGTAGTATTTTTAGGCATTTTCATATGTAAACACTTATGCTAATGTTAGCATGTTAACATTGCTAGCATGCTAACATCAGCATTGTATGATTTTTAGCCATTTTCATAGCTAGACACATTCTGTATATAAACACTTTGTCACGGGGTGGCACACAGCCGGTAACCGGATTCCAAGATGCAGAGAAGACACCGGTGTAGGTTTACGAAGGTTTATTCCAATACAAAAATACGACACTATAGTAACTAAAGGCGCTGCACAACTAACCGGCAGGGGAACCAGAAAAATACAAAAAAAATGCTAACTAAGGTAGCTGCTGAAAAACTAGCAGAGAATGGTAACAAAAACTTCACTGCAATGGAAAAACCGTGCAGGAGCGAGAACTTGAAAATAGCAACAAACAGACTGTAGCAAAAAGGCTGACAGGAACTTGCACGAGTAGTACTTACAGGAAGTAGCTGAGGCCAAAAACGTGGGAAGGCATACAAAACAGGACATTAGCATGGAACAGGTGAACATGGGAAAACAATCCGGCAATGACTGAACATGGAAGCAGAGCTAAAGTAGTCCAACGAAGATTGAAAACAGGTGTGTCTGAGCTCCTCCCCAAGGTGGGCAGGTGCGCTGCAACAAGAGACCATAAGATGGCAGCAGAGCAGCACTCTAACTCATGACAGTACTCCCCTCTTATAAGGCGACCCCTGGCGGCTTACCTGGCTTGTCGGGATGGAGCAAGTGGAAGACACTAATGAGGGTGGGGTCAAGGATACAGGAGCGGGCAACCCAGGAGCGTTCCTCCGGACCATATCCCTCCCAATCGACCAGATACTGCCACCCTCTACCCCTTCTTCTGACATCTAGAATAGCCTTCACTGTATAAGCGATCATACGCGGCGGGGGCGGAGCTTCGGCCGGAGGGCACAGTGGACTGGATGATACTGGTTTGATGCGGGAGACGTGGAATACAGGATGAATCTTCATCGAGGATGGAAGTTGAAGCTTGACTGACGAATTGATAATGGACTTGATGGTGTAAGGTCCGATGAATCTTGGAGCAAACTTCCGGTTGGTCCCTGCTAGAGGTAGGTCAAGAGTCGAGAGCCATACCTGATGTCCTGGCTTGTAAATGGGAGCAGGAATGCGGTGGCGATCTGCAACTTGGCGGTTGCGTGCAGCGGTGCGCGTGAGTGCCGCCTCTGTCTCTCTCCATACGCGCTGGGCTCGCCGTAGGTGAAAGTGAACTGCCGGAACCGTGGTGCTTGCTTCCTGGGAAGGGAACAAGGGAGGCTGGTAGCCATATGCAGCCTTAAACGGGGACATACCTGTAGCCGAGCTGGGGAGAAATTGTGGGCGTACTCCACCCACGTACTCCTTTCGATGTCCCAGCGAAGGCCCCCCAAGACCCGGGCTACAGGTAAAATGGTCTCTTGTGGTCCATCCTCCTTGGAAGGGTTGAATATTCTGGAAAGACCATCGGGTTTAACATTCTTGGAGCCGGGTCTGTACGTGATTGAGAAATTTAATCTTGTCAGAAAAAGTGACCAGCGAGCTTGACGAAAGTTCAGTCTTTGGGCTGTACGAATATAAGCTAGATTCTTGTGATCTGTTACGACGACAAAAGGTATGGCTGCCCCCTCCAACCAATGCTGCCACTCCCGCAGCGCAAGAATGATGGCAAGCAGTTCCCTATTACCAACATCGTAATTACCCTCTGCCTTGGTGAGGCGACTTCAGAAGAAAGCACACGGGTGGAGCCTCTGGTCGACTGGGGAACTTTGGGACAGGACGGCTCCCACTCCTGTATCCGAAGCGTCGACCTCACCAAAAAATTGTAGAGAGGGGTTAGGCTGAGTAAGTACTGGTGCGGATGTGAATAATGACTTTAACTTAACAAAAGCTTTTTCTGCTTCTGGAGACCAAACAAAGGGTACTTTGGTGGATGTAAGCCTCGTCAGAGGTTCCGCCTTGCTGCTGTAATTGCGAATGAAACGCCTATAAAAGTTGGCGAACCCAAGGAACCTCTGTAGATGCTTCCTTGATGTGGGAGAAGGCCAATCGACCACCGCCTGTATCTTGGCGGGAGTTGGCCCTTCTCCACGATGTATCCCAAAAACGAGACCGTAGTAACATGAAATTCGCACTTCTCTGCCTTCACGAACAAGCGGTTCTCCAGAAGCCGTTGTAAGACCTGGCGTACGTGGCGAATGTGATCCTGTAAGGAGTTGGAAAAAATTAATATATCATCCAGGTAGACAAAACAGACTTGATATAAGAGATCCCTAAGAACATCGTTAATGAGGTCTCGAAACTCGGCAGGTGCATTAGTAAGCCCGAAGGGCATGACCAGGTATTCATAGTGACCCAGTGGAGTGTTAAATGCTGTCTTCCACTCGTCCCCCTCCCTAATGCGGACCAGGTGGTAAGCGTTACGCAAGTCCAATTTCGTAAATATCTTAGCGGAGTGAAGGGACGAAAATGCTGAATCCATGAGTGGAAGCGAGTAGCAATTCTTTACAGTAATTTCGTTGAGCCCACGATAATCGATGCACGGGCGTAGGGATTTATCTTTTTTCTCGACGAAAAAGAAACCAGCCCCCAGAGGTGACGAAGAGGGGCGGATGAGCCCTCCTGCCAACGAGGTCGTGATATAATCCTTTAAGGCCTTCTGTTCTGGTGCGGAAACGTTGTAAAGCCTATCACTAGGTAATGGTGCGTCGGGCATGAGTTTAATTGCACAGTCATACGGACGATGGGGTGGCAAACTCTGGGCTCTCTTTACTAAATACTCGTGCCAGATCATGGTAACACATGGGAACCTTAGATAAGTCAATCTTCTCGTCAATAGGTCTAACAATTGGACTCTCGGGTATGGCAGATCGGAGACAATTAGCAAAGCAATGATTCCCCCAGTTAATAGTCATGCTCTTCCAATCAATTGATGGGTTATGGAGTTTTAACCAGGTCAATCCAAGTACGACGGGGGCTGAATGGGAGGGAATAATAAAGAATCGAATCATCTCCTAATGGTTACCCGAGAGTCAAAGAGACACCAGTTCGGTCTATATGACACCATCGCTAACAATGCACCATCAAGGGAGCGAACCACTTTAGGATTAGAGAACTTAACCTTAGGTATCTTATGAACAATGACGAAACTTGAGTCCAAGAAATTATCGTCCACTCCAGAGTCAATGAATGCGGAAACTGGTATGCTCCTACCCCCCCCCCCCCCCCCCCCCCCCCCCCCCCCCCCCACTAATTGTTCCAGCCACATGTAGCCCTAATTGTGTGGTCCTCTTGTTACCTTGCTTGACGGGGTACTCACAGTCTGATACTGGTGGTCGATTACCAGCCGATCCTCGACCTGCGTCAGCTGGAGGGCGAGTACCTTTGACGTCGTCTGGGGGTGATTGAGTGCGGCGAGGTGGCCTGATGATGCACGCCGCGATGAGGTGGTTCGCAGCTCCGCAGTATAGGCAGAGGCGTAGGCGACGCCGTCGAGCCAGTTCCGCCGTAGGCAGGCGACCTGTTCCCTGCTGCATGGGTTCCTCTGTGGAGCTGCCGGTGGTCTCAGCAATGGGGCAGGAGCGAGAACTTGAAAATAGCAACAAACAGACTGTAGCAAAAAGGCTGACAGGAACTTGCACGAGTAGTACTTACAGGAACTAGCTGAGGCCAGAAACGTGGGAAGGCATACAAGACAGGACATGAGCATAGAACAGTTGAACATGGGAAAACAATCCGGCAATGACTGAACATGGAAGCAGAGCTAAAGTAGTCCAACAAAGATTGAAAACAGGTGTGCTGGGGGGGGCCCGTGTGCGGCTGGTGGCGCTGGCTCTCCCTCGCCTCCTTTGCCTCTGGGGGTGGGGCGGGGTCTGCCCTGGGCCCTCCTGCTCGGCTGCCGCGTGGGGCCGTCCGGTGTGGGGGCCGGCCTCTCCCCCTGGTGGGGGCGCGGGTACCTGAGCCCAGCTGCCCCTGCGGGGCTATCCCCCCTGGGTGGGAGGGTGGTTTGGGTTGCCCCTTTTTTATTATTTTTTTTTTACTTTATTTTATTTATTTTACAGTATTTTATTTTACCGATTTATGTGTGTGGTGTATGCCGTTTGGTGCGCGTGGGAGCGGGCGGCGTGGTGTCCATCTGCGTGGTGCTTCCCGGGATCGGCGGGGGGATGCTTGCTCCGGGGTGGGGTGGCTTTGGCCGGGGGCTTGGGGATGGGGCTGGCGGGGGGCTGGCGGGCGGTCCCTGCTGCCTGCTGGTGTCTGGCTGGTCCCTTGCTTCCGGGCCGGCGGTTGTCTCCCTCCCTCCGGGGTTTCTCCCTTGGCGTGTTGGTGGATGGGCGGGGAGTGGGGCGTTGGCCGGTCTGCGGCGTGGCGGGGGGCGGGGCGGGCGGGGGCATCTGCTTGGGCGCCGGGCCGCTCCTTTCGTGGGCCCGGTCGTGCGGTGCTTGCTTCTCTGTCCCTCCCTGGCGCCTCTGGCGGGTGCCCTGGGGCCGGGCCCGCTGGGGGGGGTTGTGCTCTGCCGGGCGCTTGGGCGTTTGTCGCCGTTGCGCTTTGTGCTCTGCCGGGCCGCTGTCTGTGTCCTCGCCTCCCCCGGTCTGTCTGTGGGCTTGTCGGGGGTGGGGCTCCGGTGCGCGGGTGGTGCGCTGTCGGCTCTGGTGGCGTGTGGCTGGTCTGGCTTCTGGTGGTTTGTGGGGGCCGTCGGCTGGTCTGCTGCTGGTCTCGCCTTCTCGGCTCTGGTGCTTGGCCTCCCTGCGGCTTGGGGTGTGGTGCTCCCGCTCCCTCTTCGGGGTTTGCTGGCCCGCGGGTGTCGGTTGGCGCTTTGTGGTGGTTCGCCTGGCTGCTCGCCCGTTTTCCCGCCTGCCTGCTCAGTTTCCCGCTTTCCTCCTCGCTGGCTCCCCTGTCTGCCTTGCTGGCGGCGTCCCACCGTTGGGAGAGTGTGGCCTGGTGTCTTCCTGCTCCCCGGCGGTCCGCGCTCTCCGCGCCTGGGTTCTGGATCGTATGTCTGGGACCCCGGGGTCCCCGGCTCCGCTGCTCCTTGGGTTACCAACGGGGGATAGGGTGGGGCTTCCGGGTGTCGGGCAGTCGACCACTGTGTGTGTGTGTGTGTGTGTGTGCGCGCTTGAGTAAGTAGGTGTGTGTATGAGCGTGCGCGTAGGGGCGTAGGGGTGTGTATGTGCGTAGGAGTGTGTATGTGCGTGCGTGTGAGTGCGTAGGAATGTGTACTGTATGTGCGTGCGTGTGTGCACTTTTATTTATTTATTTATTTTCGTTATTTATTTTGGGGGGGGGGCATACAGGGGTTTGCTCCGTGGGGTCGGGTGCTGGGTGATACATCTCTGCTGCCCGTGCCTCCACCGGGTGGGTGGAGGGTGTGCCTCCTGCATCCCTTGGCGGGGCGGCCCTGTGTCGGGGGTCGGGCGGGGGTTGGCCCGGGGCGGGCCGGGTGTGGGGGGGGCGGTGGGCGGGAATTGGCGCTTCCGGCGCGGGCGGGCTTCTTTCCGGTTGTGGAGGCGTCTCTGGGCCTGCCGGTTTGTGGCCCCCGGTACCCGTCTGCCTTTGTGGGGTGTGATCTCTCGCTGGTCTCAGGGGTTGCCAGTCCGCCGGCCCGCTGGCGCCCTGTCCTTGGCTGGGGCTACCTCTCTTCGGCCCCTTGCTGGTCTTCCCGGGGGGGGGGCCTCTGGGCTGGCTCTTGGGGCGCTGATCTTTGTGCTGCCTGCCCCTATGGGCCTGGTGACCTTCTGGCGGCCGGGGCCTGGCCTGGCTATTTGGGGCGGGGCTCTCTGGGAGGTGGAGGCGGCCCCTTTCCTTTCATGCATTCTCAGTGACAATTACACGCCCACACATTTCTGCACCTTTACATATATATGAAGTCTTCCTCACATAAAGAGATGCCTGTACATATGCACACTCACAGTATATACGTACTTCCCCACATTACTCACTGAGTTAACCAGGGTGTTGTTATGTTGTTGGTTTTATTACAGCGACGGTGATATCAGCAGTATGACTATATATATGTGTGTGTGTGTATGTATATGTATATGTATATATGTGTATATATATATGTATGTATATATATATATATATATATATATATATATATATGAAAAAATATGTATATGTATATCACACTTCTCCCTGGCAGAGTAAATCTGTTGAGCACTTGACAGCATTTAGATCTACAATTCTATCTGCTTTAAAGGCTGGACAGGACAGGTGAAAAAAAAAAAAAAAAAAAAAAACAAACAGGTGTGTCTGAGCTCCTCCCCAAGGTGCGCTGCAACAAGAGACCATAAGATGGCAGCAGAGCAGCACTCTAACTCATGACACACTTAGCACTATTATGCTACATGTTAGCACGCTAACGTTAGCAACGCTAATGCTGCCTATAGCAGCCACTTTTGCCGTTTCCCTTTAGTGGCCGCTGTAGACAGGTTTGACTGTATATACACTAGGTCCCCAACTAATGAACACATTTGTTTCCAGATGACCGTTCTTAAGTGGAATTGTTCCTAAGTAGGGGAAAAGGTAATATTAGCAAGGATATAGGTACTACATGTACGTGTATACATATACAGTATATGTGTATGTATGTAAATATGAGTTTGGATGCAGTAGTAATATTAAACCAGGATAATGAATGAAAAAAAAAACAATAATAAAAGTGATATAATAATACGTAATGATAAATGTTATTTACCTTTGAAGAGGAGTGGTCCAGCATATGTCGTTGTGGAGGAGGAGGAGATATTGAAAAAAAGGACAAATGGTGGTGGTGGTTAGACTCTTCTAAAAGAGGTAGTGTTCTGTGGGTGGTGTAGAATTAAGCAGGCCTATTAACTCTTCATAAACTTTAATCACACGCTCTGTCCAGGTTGTATCATTTAGCTTTACACTGTATCTCCCCAGCGTCTAACTCTTCCTCTGTTGGGCTCATTAGCTCTAAGGCTGCATTAGCAGTGTCACAGTGCCCTCTACTGGTCAAGCATGTACAGTCGCAGTATAAAATACTGATTGAGCAACTACAATGCAAAATAAAATAAACTATAGACCAGTCGGCTTGTGTTCGTATCTGCGAATGTTCACTCGTCGGATGTTCGAAAATTGGCGACCTAGTGTATTTATATATTTTCTAATTTCAGTGTCATGTTCTGTGTTCTGCTCTGCTGCCCTCTGCTGGTTATGTGTTGCAGCACATCCCTGAACATGACCCAGACCTAATTACACACACCTGCAGCTCATTACCACTGGCCTACTTAAGCTCCAGCCAAACTCCAGACCAGTGCCAGATTGTACTCCCTGACTCCTAGACGACCTGCTTCCTGTACCGCTTTGTCGGGTAATCACTCTGAGAACATTAGCTTCTATATCATGCCTTCCCAAGCAGCACCACTAGTGTTCGGGCTACCGTGGCTTAAACTCCACAATCCTGCCGTGGACTGGACTAAGATGAACATAGTCAACTGGAGTACGTTCTGCCACGCTAATTGCCTTAGGTCAGCCATCTCCGAGGGGTCCGTTAACCCACTTCCTGTAGAGGAGATCAATCTCACCAGTGTGCCTGAAGAGTATCATTATTTGAAACAAGTATTTAGTAAGGACCGTAAGGACACTCCAACCTCATAGACCATATGATTGCTCGATAGAATTACTAGCCAACACCACATTACCCAGCGCCAAGATCTATAATATTTCTGGGCTGGAACAAAAGGCTCTTAAAGACTATATTTCTGCTTCGCTAGCTTCCGGCCTCATCCGACCTTCTTCCTCTCCTCTCGGAGCCGGATTCTTTTTTGTTGCCAAGAAAGACAAGTCCTTGCGCCCCTGTATCGACTATCGGAGTTTGAACAATATCACGGTGCGTAATAGTTATTCGCTCCCTCTCATGGACTCTGCCTTTTCCGCTCTCCATTCGGCACGGATTTTTTCTAAGCTTGACCTCCATAATGCCTACCACTTAGTGCGCATTAAGGATGGAGACGAGTGGAAGACCGCGTTTAACACTCCGCTGGGGCACTTTGAGTACCTTGTCATGCCTTTCGGTCTCACTAACGCCCCAGCGGTGTTCCAGAATCTGATTAACGACATTCTAAGCAATATGATTAACCTGTTTTGCTTCGTGTATCTTGATGATATTCTGATTTTCTCCAGGAACCTACAAGAACACACTACGCATGTCAAACTCGTTCTCCAACGCCTCCTCGAAAATAGGTTGTATGTTAAGGCTGAGAAATGTGATTTCCACGTCACATCAGTGCCGTTCCTGGGGTACATCGTGGAGAAGGGTCAATTACGTGCCGATCCCGCCAAGATTCAGGCGGTGGTCGAATGGCCAACTCCTAAATCAAGGAAGCACTTACAGAGGTTCCTAGGGTTCGCCAACTTCTACAGGCGATTTATCCGCAATTTCAGCAGTAAGGCTGGACCTCTGACTAGGCTTACATCTCTTAACGTTCCTTTTGTTTGGACCCCAGAGGCAGAGACGGACTTTTGTAATCTTAAATCGTTATTCACATCCGCACCAGTTCTCATTCATCCTGACCCTATCCTGCAATTTTTTGTAGAGGTCGATGCATCGGATACGGGAGTGGGAGCCGTCCTATCCCAGCGATCCTCGGTCGACCAGAGGCTGCACCCCTGCGCCTTCTTCTCGCGTCGCCTCACACAGGCTGAGAGTAACTATGATGTGGGTAACAGGGAGCTGCTGGCCATCGTTCTGGCGCTGCGGGAGTGGCGTCATTGGCTGGAGGGTGCTACACTTCCGTTCATAGTCATCACTGACCATAAGAACTTGTCCTACATCCGCACCGCTCAAAGACTCAATTCTCGACAAGCCCGCTGGTCATTATTCCTCACCCGCTTCAATTTTTCAATCACTTACAGACCCGGTTCACGCAATGTCAAGCCCGATGCCCTATCAAGAGTCTTCAGCCCCACGGAGGAGGGAAAGGCACCAGAGACTATCATACCTGTGGCTCGAGTTTTGGGTGCACTCCAGTGGGAGGTGGAGAGGAGGGTGTCGGAAGCAACAGATGGGAGGAGACCACCAGAGGGTTGCCCTCCAGGAAGACTGTTCGTCCCAGAGGATCTCAGGTCAGAGGTACTACAATGGGGTCACACGTCTAAGGTAACCTGCCACCCGGGACTCAAACGGACGTTATGCGCACTGGCGCAAAGATTCTGGTGGCCTTCTATGGCGGCGGACGTCAAGGAGTTCGTCGCGGCCTGCTCTGTCTGTGCCAGGAGTAAGTCTTCAAACCGACCACCAGCCGGCCTGCTCCAACCATTACCCATCCCCGCCCGGCCCTGGTCACACATATCCTTGGACTTCATTACCGGTTTACCTGCCTCTAGGGCAGGGGTAGGGAACCTATGGCTCGGGAGCCAGATGTGGCTCTTTTGATGCCTGCATCTGGCTCTCAAACATGTCTTAACACGATAAAAATGTATTTTTGTTTTTTTGTTCACTGACCTTTTAATGTACATTACAGAAGTCACAGTGTTAAAAATAACACTCAAAATATAAAACTTTGTTATGCATTTTAGTCCATCCATCCATTTTCTACCACAATGCGGGTGGCCAGAGCCAGTGCCAGCTGTCCTTCCAATATTTTCTGGGTCAAACACCAAAATTCGATTATCACTGGATAATGCGGTAGCCTATTCGCATGAACTTCCCTTCCTTAAATCAAATAGTCAGATCGCTAATTCTGGAAAAAGAAAAAGATACGGAGTACGGTGCAAAAGCACGCAGCACCAGAAGTCGCATTAATGGTAAGAAGTAATTTATTTATTATTGGATAGCTTCAGTGTAACAATGTTAATAAAAAGAATAACTTTAGAGGTCCTCCTTAAAAATGCCCACATTTACTTGTATTCAATGTTAAAAAATATTATATGGCTCTCAAAGAAATCCATTTTAAAATATGTGGCTTTTATGGCTCTCTTAGCCAAAAAGGTTCCCGACCCCTGCTCTAGGGGGAACACGACAGTATTGAACATTGTGGACCGGTTTTCAAAGATGGCTCATTTCATTGCACTACCTGGACTACCCACATCCCTGGACACAGCTCGTCTGCTGGTGAGACACATCTTTCGTATTCACGGCATTCCCATGAACATCGTCTCAGACAGAGGCCCCCAGTTCACGTCCAGAGTCTGGAAGGCATTCTGCAAGATGCTGGGGGCCTCGGTCAATCTCTCTTCCGGTCACCATCCCCAGACCAACGGCCAGACAGAGCGGGCCAACCAGGACCTAGAGGCTGCCCTACGTTGCGTTTGTCACCGGCATCCATCTTCCTGGGCCCCCCACCTCCCCTGGGTGGAGTACGCACACAACACGCTTGTCAGCTCTGCCACAGGTATGTCACCCTTTAAGGTCGCTTACGGAGATCAGCCTCCACTGTTCCCTTCGCAGGAGGCGGAAGTTGCAGTGCCATCCGTGCAGGTTCATCTACGCCGAGCCCGGAGGATATGGAGAGAGACAGTCGCTGCACTAGGCCGCACGGCAGCACGGAATCGACGGCTGGCTGACCGTCACAGGATCCCAGCTCCCACTTATCAGGTTGGCGATGAGGTCTGGTTGTCGTCCAAGGACTTACCTTTAGCAGGGACGAATAGGAAGCTGGCGCCCAGATTTGTGGGCCCCTACACTGTGGACTCCATCATCAGCCCCTCCTCCGTGAGACTCAAACTGCCATCCAATCTCAAAGTACACCCAGTGTTCCACGTCTCCTGTCTCAAGCCTGTATCCACCAGTCACCTGTGCCCACCGGTCGAGGCTCCGCCCCCGCCGCGCTTGATAGATGGCCACCCAGCGTACACAGTGAAGGCCATCTTGGACTCCCGAAGGAGGGGCAGAGGGTTCCAGTATCTGGTCGACTGGGAAGGTTATGGTCCTGAGGAGCGTTCCTGGATCTCCCGCTCCCTTATCTTGGATCCGTCCCTCGTTAGTGACTTCCACCGTCTCCATCCTGACAAGCCAGGTAAGCCGCCAGGCGGCGTCTTATAAGGGGGGGGCATACTGTCATGTTCTGTGTTCTGCTCTGCTGCCCTCTGCTGGTTATGTGTTGCAGCACATCCCTGAACATGACCCAGACCTAATTACACACACCTGCAGCTCATTACCACCGGCCTACTTAAGTTCCAGCCAAACTCCAGACCAGTGCCAGATTGTACTCCCTGACTCCTAGACGACCTGCTTCCTGTACCGCTTTGTCCGGCTTCCCGCTCCTTACCCTGCTCTCTGGCTCCCCGCTTACCCGAACCTTCCTGCTTAGTGTTTGTATCGACTCCTGTAAGGTTTGCCTACAGTGTATTTTTGTTATCGCTAGTTTTTGTCCTAACAGCCTTTTGCTGTTAGTGTTTTTTGTTAGTGACTCTTACCCTTGCTGGATTTTCCTTGTTTGTACTTTGTGTTTTCATGTTTGGACTCTTTTTGTAAATTAAACTTTCCTTTTTTTTGTATTTTGCCTCGTTGTCTGCATTTTGGGATCCTGAGTTACTCGCCGTGTTCCACGGCCTCGCATGACATTCAGGTTGTTTTTTTTTTAAATAGTAAGATTTGTCAGATTTACTGTTTTGAATAAGATTTGACAATTTTCACATTGTAGATGAGCATAAGAACAGGCAAGTGAATTTGTTGGAAAAGTGGATTTTGCTACACTCAACACTCAATGCAAGTTTGTTTTTTTAACCATAAACCTAAAGGACACACATGTGCTCATATGCACACACACACACACACACACACACACACACACACAGTCCTCTGTTCTGACAGGCTGGTATTGAATGAATGAATGACAATTCCACTGACTTCATTTGCACATTTTTAGCTGAGGGTTGATGCATCATTCAGGGCTATTTTTCCCTGCTGTCACACTTTTACACCCAGTCTCATCATTATTTCATGCATTCCTATTTATTATGCCACTGTGCTGCACACACACACACGTGCACATACATCCACACATACAATAATATATATAGTCACACGAGAATGATTATTCTGCTAAATACTAAAACAAATTCATTCATCAAAAAATGCTGGCTTTTCCTCTCTATGGAAGGAGGGCAGTGACCAGCACCGTTCAGCTCACACATGCTCTGCCCTCTCTTTCAGGATGAGGCGAGTGCTACATTTGAATATGGCCTATTATTTGTCAAAAAAGCTGCATATTGAAGCAGATGTTACGTATTTGTTGCCTACATTAGGCATTGCCAAGTGTGAGAAGGGCTACCTGAGATAGCATACAAATGTGTATTGACCGATTTAGTACTCGACGTTGGTCACTAGGTGTCAGTAATTGTTCAGTGAGACACACAAGCACCAAACGTGATCACCATAACAACACTGCAGCTTTAAATGATCTCACGACAGTCACAATGATAAGAACATAATCATCAAAATAGTCCTCCGTGAATCACCACCTTACCGTGGTGGAGGGGTTTGTGTGCCCGAGTGATCCGAGAAGCTACAGTATGTTCTCTGGGTCTATATGCCCCTCGTAGGGTCTCCCTAGGCAAACAGGTCCTAGGTGACGGGCCGACCAAGAGTGACTCAGAAGACCTTTTGAATAAACACAAGAGGAGGGACCGCACTTCGCCGGGGCGTGGGATACCAGAGCATCACCCTGGAGTCAGGCCCGGGAGAGGGGCTCGCAGGTGAGCGCCTGGGGGTCAGGCCTTCATGCATGGGGCCAGCCGGGCCCAGCCAAAACAAGCCACACGGAAGTTGCCCCCCGTAGACAAACCACCTGAGGGGGCAAGCATAAGGGTCCAGTGCAATGTGTTATGGGTGGCTGCGGCCAAATCTGGTTCTTGGGACATGGAATGTCACTCCTCTGGCGGGGAAGGAGCCTAAACTTGTGAGAGAGGTTGAGACATTCTGACCAGATATAGTCGGACTCACTTCGACCCATAGTTTGGGTTCTGCAACCAAACTCCTCGAGAGGGGCTGGACCTTGTTCTACTCTGGAGTTGCTGCAGGGGAGAGGCGGTGAGCTGGTGTGGGCTTATTAATAGACCCCCAGCTCGGTACCTCTGTGTTGGAGTCATCCCCGGTTAACGAGAGGTTCATTTCCCTACGCCTTCGGGTTGGGGAAAGGGTCCTGACTGTCGCTTATACCCAGCCTTCTTGGAGTCCATCAGAAGGGTGGTGGAGAGCACCCAAACTGAGTTGGACAGACCCGGGAGACCCAAACATATAGTGAGGGTGTGCTGGGAACGTTTGGCAGAGTCTCCTGTCCGTCCAGTCTTCAACTCTCACCGTTGGCAGAGCTTCGTCTGAATCCCGGGGAAGGACGAGGATATCGAGTCTGAATGGGCTCTATTCCGTGCTTCCATTGCTCAGGAAGCCGATCGGAGCTGCGGCCTCAAGGTGGTCGGTTCCAGTTGTGGTGGTGAGCCCTGAACTCGATGGTGGACACCAGAGGTTAGGGCTGCCGTCAAGCTGAAGAAGGAGTCCTATCAAGCATGGATGGCTTGTAGGCCTCCTGAAGCAGCTGACAGGTTCCGACAGGTACCGGCGGGCCACGCGCCACACGGCTTCGGCGGTGGTCAGGGCAAAAACTCAGGTGTGGGAGGAGTTCGGTGAGGCCATGGAGCATGACTTTCGGTCGGCCTCTGAGAGGTTCTGACAAACCATCCAACGCCTCAAAAAGGGGAAGCAGTGCCCGGTCCGCACTGTTTACAGCGGTGACGGGGGCCTGCTGACCTCGACTGAGGATATAGTCAGATGTTGGAAGAAATACTTTGAGGCCCTTCTCAATCCCACTGACATACCTTCTATAGAGAAAGAGGAAGCAGATTCTGAGGACACAAACACGGACAGTTCCATCACCGTGGCTGAGGTATCTGGGGTAGTCAAAACTCTCCCCAGTGGCAAAGCTCCGGGGGTGGACGAGTTTCGCCCTGAATTCCTCAAGGCTCTGGATGTTGCGGGACTGTCTTGGCCGACATGTCTCTTCAACATTGCGTGGAAGTCGGGAACAGTACCTCTGGATTGGCAGACTGGGGTGGTGGTCCCCTTTTTCAAGAAGGGTGACTGGAGGGTGTGTTCCAACTATAGGAGGATCACACTCCTCAGCCTCCCTGGGAAAGTCTATTCCAGGGTGCTGGAGAGAAGGGTACGACTGTTAGTCCAACCTCGGCTACAGGAGGTGCAATGTGGTTTTGGTCCTGGTCATGGAACACTGGACCATCTCTACACCCTTGCAAGGGTACTAGAGGGTGCATGGGAGTTTGCTCAACCGGTCTACATGTGCTTTGTGGACTTGGAAAAGACACTGGACCGTGTTCCTTGCGGTGTCCTGTGGGGGGTGTCCGGGAGTACGGGATTGGTGGTGCGCTACTACGTGCCATTGGGTCCTTGTAGAACTGGAGTCTGGTTGGCATTGCCAGTCAGTAAGACCTTCCTGTTGCCGGTCAATGTTTGCCTCCGCCAAGGCTGCCCTTTGTCACCAATTCTGTTCATAATTTTCATGGACACAATTTCTAGGCACAGCCAAGGTGTAGAGGGAGTCCAGTTCGGGGGCCTTAGGATCTGGTCTCTGCTATTTGCAGACGATGTGGTCCTGATGGCCTCATCGGGCTGTGACCTTCAGGGTTTAATGGGGAGGTTTGCATCTGAGTGTGAAGAATCTAGTCCAAATGCCTGCCTGATGAGGTTTTCAGGGCATTCCCAGCCGGGAGAAGGCCCTGGGGCAGACCTATGTCTCACAGCTGGCCTGGGAAAGCATTGCTGTCCTTCTGGCGGAACTGGAAGAGGTGGCTGGGGAATGGGAGGTCTGGACTTCCCTACTGAGACTGCTGCCCCCGTGACCTGGACCTGGATAAGGGTAAGAAAATGGATGGATGGATGGTTAGATGGGTGGATCAAAATAGTAGCAACATGGGCTGCTGTTAGGCTGAACCCCCAAATTCACTTCCTGTCCACAAGTCCAGAAGACATTTATTGCAACACACACAAGCACGAGTCTTGTTTATGTCTTAAATGTGTTTTGTCTTACTATATGGTGTAATAGGAGTGTGAAGGTGACTATAGGGGTGTTATTTCATGTGGAGAGGGCTCTAATGATGTTGAAAAGCACATTTGGAAGGTGGTAAACTGGTGTTCTATGCCATATCTACATAACTTTGTGGAAATGGACTTATCAGGGCCGGGTGCGGAACCAATTAATGGTGATAAAGGAGGGATTACTGTACCTGCACATGCAAATGAAAGAGAAGAACATGATGTGGTGAGTGAAATGAATGATGCAAACGAATGAATGTGGATGAAGGAGTTGATAATGACACAGTGATCCCTCGCCAATTTGTGCTGTCAGCTGAATAATCATATAGTCATGCTTGAATCCCGACTATTCCTCCCCAAAATATGCATATTTAAGCAAATACTATTTTTAGTCTAAATGAAGCATTTCCCAGCACAAAAATGTCTAAAATGTGTGAATGTTGAGAAGCACAACAAACAAACTTGGCAGGACTTTTCCTCTCCGCTACTAAGTACAGTACACATCCAATACTGTTAGATGTTAAGGGTTGTGGCAAACAAGGTTAGCTTGTGTGCCATAAAGTCCAATCTAATGTTTGCCATGTAGCGCTGTGGGCGTGTCATTGACCTAGCTTGTCTTGTGTGTGGAAATGGAGAGGAAGAAGAGATAGCATTGCTGACAGCCTGTCACTTTGCATCCAATGCAGCCTGACAATAACACGCACACGCGCACACGCCCACACACACACACGCGCACACGCACACACTGCTTCAACCAGGGGTCTCCAAACATTTTTCCAGCAAGGGCCTCAGTGAAAAATAAAAGGATGCAACTTTGCTACTTTGATTTTTTTGTGCAAAGCTAAGAAGGTACATATACTGTAAATATAAAAATACATACCTGTATATATTTGCATATACAGTCAAACCTGTCTTAGCAGCCACCTTTATAGAACGGCCACCTGCCTACAGCAGCCACTGAAAAATCCCCCGCAGCAAATATACATGTTATAGACCCTGTGTATAGCAGTCACCTGTCCAATGCGGCCAGCGGCCACCCATTTTGTCTCCCTTGGTCAATATCTGACCGCATATACCGGCCAAATTACCGACTCAAGTAGAAGCTTCATGCACGAAAAAGTTTTGTTTTTCAATCAATGAAGCCGTCGTGTGTAGACTTTAATTACTGAGTCCTAGCTCAGTCACAATCATTCACAAGATCCACACAAACTGTCAGTTGTTCCACATAAAAAAGCCAGCTTCTTTTGAGCTTGCTATTTCCTGGTCAAACATGTAACTTTAAGAGCATTTGCACCAAAACATTACCGCAAAGTAGGCTGGGAACAGGACGTGCTCCCAGCGACGCTACAATAAAAAAAACATACGCTAGCATGCATGCGGCAGCGGGAGCAAAACTGAGTTTGGTTGTACTTATTCAAGATTCAAGAGAGTTTTATTGTCATGTGCATGGTAAAACAGCAGTAATACCATGCAATTGAAGTATTTTAGAATGTACTCACGTTATTTTCCATCAATCCTCATCCACAAATCCATCAAAGTCCTCATCTTCTGTATTCGACACAAACAAAGCCGTCTTCTTTTCCGTTCGCTACTAGTCTGTTAACTTGTCAGTGTTATTCAGCTCCGAAGCAAAGAAGGAAACTTCTCCTGTTGCTTCTGCCAACTTTATTTATTGAACGCGGCCACCAGACAGCAGCTCAGAACACACACACATCTCTCAGCATCGTCTCTCCTTCCTGCTTGCCCACAAGGCAAAGGTTAAACAAGCCCCACTACATAGCTGTCCAGCCAATGCCTGTAAGAAATGACACCGTTTATTTCCTGGTGTGCACTGGTCAATACTGTAATGCCGCTTGTTGTGGGGAAGGAGAGACTCACGTCGCCGATGCACTTTAATGGCTTTATTAACAGCGGAGAACACTGCAGGACTTTACATCCACGCCAACATAAACACACTTCCCAACTCTCTCCAAACTCACAGCTAGCACTGAGCCTAGCTCTCCTGCTCGGGACGCCCACCGTCACTTCCCGTCACTTCCTGATGAACTAAAGCTGTAATGACACTCTGCCATATAAAAAGTAAAATATGAAAAACAAGCGTAAGACATTACTAGCACAGCTTTGTTCTGTGGGTGGTGGATATATTCTATCAGTTATTATTAAGCCTCTAGCTTCCTTTTAGTAAGTAAAAACCTTGGCTATGATTGCACTACATTGTCATGTAGACCTACAAAGTACACTTGGAAGAACAAGAGGTGAATAAATGTATTGCAACTGATGTGAAACTGATGAGGGGTAGGATTAAATAAGCTTTGCTTCTTCCTACTCCTTTTTGGACATGCAAAATTGTGAATTGTACTATGTGATGTGCTACTGTTTGACTCATATGCATGTTCAGGATGAATTAAAACCATGAACCATGATAATAACAAGCCTAGTAGTGCTGTACAACTTTTATCCGCAGTCTGCAGTGCCCTCTACTGGTCAACATTATTATTATTATTATTTCCCCTTTTTTTTTCTTTTTTTTCCTCTACTGGTCAACATTCAAACTGGACGCCAACCTGTCTATAAAGGCCCCCTGTCTATAGCGGCCACTTTTGCAGACTCCCTCTAGTGGCCGCTATAGACAAGTTTGACTGTATATGGAAAATAAGTGTATAGTGTGTATTTTTCAAAGCAACAGTGACATCATTGAATCAAGGGTTAAAATAATAACAATATTCATATATGAGGTTAGGGGCTAGGGTTAGGGTTATATATATAGGGTTTGATATATATATATATATATATATATATATATATATATATATATATATTTAGATATTTATATGTGATGTACATATTTGTAAAAACTAAAGCTCAGCTTTATCATGTTGCTATTTTTTCCCCATTTTTGCTGTTTTTCTAAATATTTCTTCTTAAATCATCTTCCTAGATTTTCTTTACATCATATTTTGCCTTTATTCCAAAGATATTTTTATTTTATTCTTATAACTTTTTGCACAAGCCAAATGTTTCAAAAATGACAGCTTTACAACTATTTCAACTGGAAATGTTTTTCTGGTAATTATGACTTTATTCTCCTTACATAACTTTTTTTGCAACCTAATTTTCCAAAAATGACATCTTTATTGTTTTGTTTGTTACCATCCATCTACCATTTTCTATGCTGCTTATCCTAATTAGTATGCTGGAGTCTATCCCAGCTGACTTCAGGTGAGGGCAGGGTCCACCCTGGACTGGTCGCCATTCACACTCACATTCATACCTATGGACCATTTAGAGTCACCAATGAAGCTAACATGCATGTTTTTGGAATGTGGGAGGAAACCGGCGTACCCGGAGAAAACTCCCAACTATGTGGTCAACATGCTAACCACTCGGCCACCGTGCGGCCTCTTTGTTTCTCATAGTATTTACCATAAAAAAAAAAAAGATATGTTTTCTTTAGTATTTCAGCTCTGTGCTACTAAAATGATCTCCAATCGTTAGAAATGAACGCCTGCACCAAATCAGACATTAATATAGAAATGTACAATCCTTGTTGGGTTATTAATAACTGGACTCTTTTTTAGCACAAAGTGTCCTTCCTTGTTAGCATCCTAGCTAACTTAACAAAATGGCTACCGGAATTGGGAGTTACGTCGCCCATCTATGATGTCATCAGCAGTGGGCTCTCAAAACATGTTTTTATAGTTTTCATGCATGAAATTATTCTAAATGCATGTGAATTACAACTGAAACAGGATGAATGAACATTTATCTTACATTTACCTTCACTGGAGACGCGATTGTTCCCAAAGACACGCCGTGGCAGCGAGACCAACCACCACCGCCTTCCTGTTTTCACTCATGTCAACAATCACGCCTTCAGTGAAGGTAAATGTAAGATAAATGTTCATTTATCCCTTTCGTTCATCATTTATATGCATTTCCAGTTGTTTCTGCATGTCAAACTATCACTGGAAAACTATAAAAACGTGAGATTTTGGCCTTCTTCACATGACTTCCCGTGGGAAAAGTACGTTTTGGTTCGAGTTGGACTTCCTGAAACTGATTCATGACGCTAACCAAGGTTCCGCTGGATAAGTACATTTAAATAAGTACAGAAATATCTCAATAAAATATTTGTTTTAATAACATTAAAAATGATAAATAAAAGAATACACAAATAACTATATTAAAAAGGTAAATATATATACTGTATATAATCATAAATAATATAAAATATATAAAGAATAATCAAGAGAAGTGTCCTATGGACAGTCTTAAAATGATATCACTGACTTTGACACCTGTGATGTACTGCGTAACGTTTAACGGCTGCATTGTAGCATGCGATGACACATCAGTACAGTATTTCGACAGCTGGCTCTCTTAGTAGGAAAAAGAGTGTCTTGTTGTTTGTCGGCACGGGCAGAAGACGCAGAAAGACAAACAGGACAGGATGACTGAAAGCAGACAGACAGACAGAAAGCACGAAAGACAGACATCTGGGGAAAAGACACAGACAGAGAGTCCAAAGGAGAAGAAATGGAGCGCAGCACATCAATCATTAGGATGATTATTATGGCAGTTGGCATGGCAACAACCTCCCATCCCCCGCTCCGCTCCCCTCCCCTCTTTTCTTTCTCTGCTTTTCTCTCTCAAATCAATTGAAACCTACTTAAATGTAAAAGAGAGTGGAGATGACGACATCAAGCAACAGCACCACCGTCAGTCATTTCATGAGGTTCCTTCCACAGCAACATTTGTTGTCGTCTCTCCAAATCCTGGCTGTGCTGCCTGCTCTTTGAGGCACCTATCAGCCACCCGCCACTAAAGCTGACAACAGATGGTGGAAGGAGTATGGCTGAAAGCACATCAGAAGCGGCAGCAGATGTAACACCAGAGCAAATCAGCTTGTCTTCTGTTTCTAGGACTTCCAGCAGGTATTTCACCTGGATGCGGATTGCATACCCGACCTACCCCCAACCGCATCAGCTTCACTCTCACCCAAAACTCATAGCTGCTCACACTTTGGCAGCCTGCCGGCTACTTTTAAAATGACCAAGTCCCAAAGAACTACCTCCTGCTACGGTATAAAGAGAGAAAAACTGTATTTCCACATAGGAGTATTTATGTAGGTTGCACTCGTAATATAAAACATAGTACTTATACATCAAATCTAACCAGTAAACTACAGTAGTGCCTTGGTTAGCATCCAAGGTCTGACTCACACCAAAACGGACTCTAACCAAAGCAAATTTTTCCGTAGAAAATCATGTCAATCCAATTCATTCATTCCAGACATCCAAAAATGTTAACACATTTATTAACAATAACAGGTTGTTACGCGTGCCAACTGCATGGCAACCAGGCGGGCGAACGCAAGCCAAGGCAAAATTTTAGCAACAATTTTGGATGTTAACCGGAAAACACGCTAAGCCGGGTGGACGTTAACCGACGTACCACTGTACCGTACTAAGTAGTAATGATTAGTATTTCACATTCACAGTTTCAAAGTTTACCGGGCATCAAAAAATTCAATAATTCACAATTCAATTCAACTTGCCAATAAAGATAATGACACATAATAGTTGCGTACATAACCCGAGTAGTGTCAGTCAAATAGGTACGTAGCATACACGTCATGCATTATGTCCAGTTAGCATTTGCTATCAGACATTACCCGTATACAAGAAATAAAAAGACAATGCAGCATATTAAAGTCAAGGCAACATATTAAAAAGCTTTTAGCAACGAACACATTTTCCATTGCATCATGAAATAACAGTTTAATAAACGCAAGTGTAGAAAACACACACTTCTATAGTGGAGTTCAAACTATTGACTTTTTTTCTACACAATTAGTCAACAAAGAGTTTTATTACAGACGTAGACATCTCAGCATCACTTAGCTTATCCACAGTCACGATCATAGAGATGACGATTTCTTTTGTTATGGATAGACAGATACTTCCTGTCCATCTTTGGGAACACATTTATAGCGAGACACACGAACAGTGTGTCTTGTAATGTCTTCATTCCTTGTTAAATGTCAAGAATGCACACTTGGCACTGTTGGATCTTAAGGAGGTTCTAAGTAGAGCTTCGAAATGCAAGTGAGGCATTTTTTTAGTCAGCAATTTCTTGCAAAGAAGCATTCAAATGAAATAGGCTGTTCATCGAAAGTTGAAGAGGACAGCATCGGCAAAATGTTGGTCAAAATGTGGATTGAATGTGATTTAGTGTCATCATCTCTGGATGGCAAAGGCAAAAAAGCTTTCTCTCTTTGATTGTTGAGCTGCAAAAGCAAAGCCTCCATTGCTGCTGAGGTTGGCTCATGGAACAAAAAAGTCAACCAGTAGACCCAAAAAATGAGCCATAGGATCCTATTGGCTGTCCGTCGAGACATAGGACCATCCTTGGGCCAAATGAAGGTTGTTGCTGGTTCCAAGTGCGGTCCAATAACCATCAGACGCCATCTGCCAGAAAAGAAACAACATCTTCAAAGGCCTGGTCTCCTTCAAGGTTTGGACTTTGCAGGAGAGCCCCAAACATGGGACATTGAAAGGTGGAAGAAAGTTTTATTCTCCCTTGACGGTCCTGATGGCTTCCAACATTACTGGCATGACAAGGAGATCCCATCTGAGATGTTTTCCACCACCATGATCCTTCAATGGAACAATGGGGCTTCAGGTTGCGCAGGGGTGTCAAACGGCAGCTGTCCCAGGGGCCATTCCTCATGACTGAAGGCCCTCGTCTGTGTGGTAATGACTGTCTTTTTCAACAGGACAAGGCTGCACTAAGCTCACTCGTTTGGAGCATACTGCATGTTCCCTTCATCTAAAGCCAGCAGAGCATTTAGGGATGGATTTACAAAAATGGACATGAGTTCCAGACAGTGAAGCCATCTTCACCACCTGGACCAACTGGCATCAATCGTACCCAAACTCATTTTTCACCATTTCGTCATGCTCTTCAGTGACACTTGTCACCTGTTGTAGTTTTGTGCTTCTTTCCACTTATGTTGTGTGTTACTGCTCACTTCTCCGCTGTTGACTAGTTCAGATTCTGACACCTCCTGAGCTGGGCAGAGATACTGGATCCATGCCGCTGTCATCAATCAGCTACCTTTTTAGTCTCCTCACCTGCAGCCAGCCAGCGCTGGATGATTCTCCATGGTTGCGCTTCCAGACCATGTGTATTTCTCCTGGTACCACTTGCCTTGATCCTCCTGTTGCAGCTCATCTCGCCACTCCAACCAGCTCAGTCGTCCTGCTGCACCAGACCTCCATCCAGCTCACGTGGTAGTTCTTTTTTTGTCCTCTGTTTCTACATGAAATACATCTTGTACTTTTGGACTCATCCCTGTGCCTGCATTTCGGAGAAACATGACTCCCTGAGCCTGACACATTTTTCATCTCAGAATGGCACAGCTGCTCATTACTGACTCCTTTTTTATACATTTTACTTCCATTTTCATCAAGAGTGTATTATGTCTTTTGATGTCTTATTTTGTCCTTGTATGTCTCCTGCATTGGTTAAGAGGAGTGTGAAGGTGACTATAGGGGTGTTATTTGATGTCTAGAGGGCTCCAATTCACTTAAAAAAACAGTGCCAGGAAAAGGGGGGTGTAGAAAAGTGTAGGTTTGGCTGTAAGGTCCAACCTCTGGGTCAGGGGTCGGGAACCTTTTTGGCAAAGAGAGCCATGAAAGCCACATATTTTAAAATGTCTTTCTGTGAGAGCCATACCATATCTTTTAACACCAAATACAACCAAATGTGTGTATATTTAAGGAAGACTAACAATTTTAGAATATAATAAGTCTCTAAATGTATTCTTTGTAATAATGTTGTTATATTGAAGTTAACCAATAATTATTAATAAATAACTTTTTACCATTAATGCCACTTCTGGCGCTGCATGGTTTTGCGCCCTACTCCGTATCTTTCTTTATTTTTCTTTTTTGTCAAAAGGGTTGTCTCTGCACAATTAGCTAGCTGACTATTTGATTAAAGGAGGGACGACCCCAATAATAATCAAGTTTTGGTGGTGGTGGCCATGGGAAGGCCAGCTGGCATTGCGCTAGAAAATAAAATGGATGGATTAAAATGCATTAGAATGCATATTTTTTATGTTCCTCTTAACACTGTGATTTCTGTAAAGTTTTACTTTAAAATGTCAGGAAAACAAATTAAAATAAACACATTTTATGGTGTTAAGAAATGTCTGAGAGCCAGATGCAGTCATCAAAAGAGCCACATCTGGCTCCCGAGCCGTACGTTCCCTACCCCTGCTCTGGGTGATGCAATGAAGTCACCACAAGAGTCGGGTATTTGCAAATGGTAAGCAACATTGGACATGATGATGAATGCTAGCTGAACACATCACATAGAAGCTTCTTTTGAGTGTCAGAGAAGCGGGGGTGATGTTCTTCATCACAAGCACCTGCGCCTGGATGATCTATCTATCTATCTATCTATCTATCTATCTATCCATCCGTCCGTCCGTCCGTCCGTCTGTCTATCTGTCTATCTATCTTCAAGATTCAAAATTCAAGAGTTTTATTGTCAAATGCACAGTAAAAAAAGGTGGTTCTGCTATGCAATGAAATTCTTATTCTGTTCATTCTTCCAAGAAAAGAAAGAAAACACAAGAAAGAATAAGAACATAAGAAACATAAATACCAATAAATTAAGCAACAACAACAGAAGGGACATTAATACAAATAAATAATACAAATAAACAAATAAATAAATAAATAAATAAATAAATAAAGTGCTATGAGTGTGTGTGTGTGTTGCGTGCGGCGTGTGCGAGTGCTTTGTTGAGAAGCCTGATGGCCTGTGGGTAAAAGCTGTTTGCCAGCCTTGTGGTCCTGGACTTCAAACTCCTGTAGCGTCTGCCTGACGGTAGGAGTGTGAATAATGAGTGTTGTGGATGTGTGCTGTCCTTGATGAGGTTGTGTGTTCTTCGTAGGACTCTAGTTTTATAAATGTCTTGCAGTGAGGGGAGGGCTGCCCCAACAATGTTCTGTGAGGTCTTGATCACCCGCTGGAGTGCCTTCCTATCACGTGTTGTACAGTTACCGTACCAAACAGTGATGGAGGCGGTAAGGACACTTTCCATAGTGCATCTGTAGAAGCAACTCAGGATTGTGGTGGACATGCCAAATTTCCTCAGTCTTCTCAGGAAGTACAGTCTCCTTTGGGACTTCTTCAGAATTTGTTGGGTGTTGTGAGACCAGGTGAGGTCCTCGCTGATGTGTGTGCCAAGGAACTTGAAGGTTTTCACCCTCTCCACCTCAGTCTCATCAATAAACAGGGGTCTATGCGGCTCCTTTTCCCTTGTTCTTGGGTCGATGATCATCTCTTTAGTCTTATCTGTATTGAGAAGGAGATTGTTATCACGACACCAAGCTATGAGGTCCGCCACCTCTCTTCTGTATGATGTTTCAACACCACCAGTGATCAGTCCGATGACTGTAGTGTCATCCGCAAATTTAATGATGCTGGTGTTGTTCTGGGAGGCCACACAATCGTAGGTGAAGAGCGTGTAGAGGAGCGGACTCAGCACACACCCCTGTGGGGTCCCAGTGCTCACAATTCTTGAGCTGGATGTGCGATTGTGGACTCTGACTGACTGGGGCCTGCCTGTGAGAAAGTTAAACACCCAGTTACAGAGGGAGGGAGACAGGCCAAGTGTGAGGAGCTTATTTGTGAGTTTGTGTGAGTTTTAAACACATCCCAGTTTGTGCAGCCAAAGCAGTCCTGAAGTACTTGATCAGTTTCTTCATTCCATACTTTAACTGCTGTACTTACAGGGGGAGCTTGTTTGAGAAGTTGTCTGTATGTTGGATAAAGGAATATGGAGATGTGGTCAGCCTTTCCAAAGTGGGGTCTTGGAACAGCCTTCAAAGCACCTTTCATGTTGCTGTAGACTTGGTCCAGGATGTTATTTTCCCTTGTGGGAAAGCTCACATGCTGGTAATATTTGGGGAGGACAGTCCTGAGGTTACAGTGGTTGAAATCGACAGATATAATGAATACAGCGTCTGGGTGTTTGGTCTCGTGTTTATCAATGATGTCATGCAGGAGGCCTAGTGCGTTAGCAGTGTTAGCTCGTGGTGGGATGTAAACAGCAGTTAAATACACAGCGCTAAACTCACGAGGCAAATAAAAAGGTCTGCATTTCACCATCAGCAGCTCAATGTCCTGCGAGCAGTGCTTTTCCATCGTCTGTACGTCTGTGCGCCACCGTTTGTTTACGTAAACACAGACGCCGCCACCTCTGTGTTTACCAGACGCTAAAGTCCGATCTCCCCGGTAAGCAGCAAATGATTCCAACTGGATCGCCGAGTCCGGTATATCCTCCGTCAGCCAGGTTTCTGTGAAGGTGAGGACACAGCATTCCCTGATCTCACGTTGAGCTGTAATCCTTGCTCGTAGTTCGTCCATCTTGTTTTCAAGAGAGCGGACGTTGGCTAGCAGCAGGCTTGGTAGCGGTGGCCTAGTCGCTCTAGCTTTTAGCCTAGCATGCAGGCCGGCCCGCTTGCCTCGTTTACGCCTCGGATGCTTTGCTCGCCGGGTATTCAGCTCACCGGGCCCGCAGGCTGCTGCGTTCTCCCGGCGCAGAAGAAAGGCAAAATCTGAGAGGCTGTCTATCTATCCATCCATCCATCCATCCATCTATCTAAGTCACCCTTTTCTATGTCTGTGACACAATTAGATTTCAGCTCCTATCAACTGGCTGGATGCTCCACTGCACCCCAGGAATGGATGGATGCACACATATACACACACACACACACACACACACACACACACACACACGTAACACAATGATGTTGGAGCTTTATTAACCCTACAGAGTATTTGTTCGGTGTACTGCTAGTATGCTAGTACTGTCTTGCAGGCTAACATAACTAAAGCAGAGAGAAATGCCATCAAGTCTGACATGTCTGGGCTGGGGAAGCCATCACTCAATCTTTGTACTCAAGTCATTTGTTTCAGTCGGGTCAGTAAGATGGAGACACGCACCTCAACGAGACGGGCGCTTTTGATGACACAACGTCATGTGAAAGGAACATGACAGACTAAAAAGGTATAAATCATTGAAAAACATGTACTTGTATGTCACATATTATAATGTGCATGCTGTTGTAAAAAGAATGGGGTGTTTTGCTTTCTTTGCACACACCACGAATGATGATAGCCCCCTTGCCATTTGCTGTGGGTTAAGATAATTGTACTAGCATGCTAACAGTTAGCATTTGACCTATCTTCATAGACATGAACATACGCAGATACCTAGCATTGTCCTGCTAGGTGCAAGGTTAGCCTTTGAGCCACTTCTATTGGTATCAAAGTATCAACGTAAGGCGTATGAACGGACAACGTTGCTAATGTGTTGACAGTGACCCCCCCCCCCCACCCCCAACATTTGTTGTGTTGTGAAGCTGAAATCTGATTGGACAAAAACATCTAACGTACACGTAGAAGCAGTGCGGCCAAGAGACACGCTCCCAAATGAAAGAACTGGAATAAATGACGAGAATTTCATGGAACAAAGACGTCATTGAGGTCGTAAATGTAGGTCAATGCGTTAGTGTTTCGGCCAGCAGAGAAGGCTTTGCTGGCCCTGACTGCACGCCAGGGGAAGATAGCTTTTATTTCATGTGTCTCTCTGTGTTAAAATAAAACTATTTTGATAAATATGGACCGCTAAGAGGGTAAAGGTACAAAATCAGCATCCCCACTGGATGATGGAAATAAATATAGATAAATAAATATAGAAAAGGAATGATACCCTTAATGGCTCCCGTCTGAGCCAATCAGAGTCGCCAGAGCTGCGGGGTGAATAACATCCATGACACTCAAAACGCTAACATTTAACATCTAAAGCCTTTTAAAATGTTAGCAGGAAGCCAAAAGTGAGGCTACTGTCTGTAATGAAAGTGTAGCGTTCCATGGAGGGCGCATTTCATGACTTCCCCATCATATTGTCCTCTCTGCCTTGTGAAGGATGCGTGTGCTCACGGCATCCAGGATGTTTGCTACGATGGACACATGCAGTCTTCCACCTTTTCAAGAGTGGGCATGAGTAGAACAAGAGGCCACAAACAAGCTAACAAGCAGCATAAGACATGTACAGTGGAACCTCGGTCAGCGTCCGCCCCGGTTAGCATGTTTTTCCATTTGCGTGTGTAACGGACGCCAGCCTGTGAGGCTGTGCCAGTGTACGTTGGTAAACCTCACTCCCTCCGCCTTAAGAGCTGCGCTGAACATGCGGTCAACAGTCCACGCTTTTAGCCGTGTGTTCAGCGCTCTCGCCGACCATTACCAAGGTCCTGTGTTCGAGCCCCGGGGAGGGCGGTGTGAAGCAGGGCGGGTTACACTGGTGCTGTGACCTGCGGGAACAGCTGGAGATCGGTGCCGTCTTGATCGTCGTGGGATGCTCATCATAGTCGGCTACTTTTCTGTTCATTTGCTGTGACATATGAGGATTTATAGTTTGTTCCTGGTTGCTCTGTCTCCCTCATATAAGTGTGATTATAACCATAGACATGTCTGTGCGAGGGGCGAGTCAATGACAGGGAATGTAAACTGCTCTCATATGGGATTTGGAAGAGGCAAAGGGGTGGTGTCCAGTCTCCTAAAGTGGGTGGGTTGAGTGCCCCGGGATTTAGTTCCACACCAAGTTCCCCTTGTGACCAGCAGAGCGATCGTGTGGGCGCTAGTTAGCAGAGCACCTGTAATGTTGAACTGAGTACCTCGTCACTGATTTGGCTAACCAGATTGGCCAGTCTACTGCTGCTCACCAGAAGGTTGACAGGAGGGGGGGCAAGGCCGTATTGACGGATGCTGCACGTACAGCGCTGAAGGCCACTAGACTACTAAATCATTTGCGGTATGCGGATATGCAGTTCAAATGAAAATCTCTTTCTAGAGGAGTAAAACTATCATTGCTATAGGGGAGTGCTGAGCCAGGGGGCACAGTAGAATTTTGTCCCAAAGGCAATGAGAATTGGAAGGGAAAAGTACATTTAATATAGCCAAAAGATAGAGAATAACGTATCAAATGGTTTTTAAGGGACGAAGGTTGCGTTACTTGAAGGAATGGGAGAATCTCCCCGCTTTTTAATGTCAAATATAGATGTTGTGTTAGCCTCTTCATCTGCTTTGTACACTATGTACGCTGTGCCAATGTAGTCTGCTACGTACGACATGTGAGTGCTAAGATGGCGTCTCTGTGGCTTCAGCGGCTTGCACGGCGCGTGCGGCGTATGGTCTATCCAGATATATTAGTACAGATCAGTGTCACATTCACGTTCACATTCATAGTCGCTGATGAGCCATTTTCCCTCCTCACGTTAATAAACAAGCTTGCCTTTTATCACGGCAGTACGACGCCCCCTGGTGGCCATACCGAGTACTTTATATTTCAGGTACTCCATATTGCCTTTGGGACAAAATTCTACTGTGCCCCCTGGCTCAGCACTCCCCTATAGCAATGATAGTTTTACTCCTCTAGAAAGAGATTTTCATTTGAACTGCATATCCGCATACCGCAAATGATTTAGTAGTCTAGTGGTGGTCGTTTGTTTACATAGCCCCCACAGCCCCCCATGACTCAGGTATGGTATGATATGGACAGAATGTTTAAAAATGATCATAGAGTCCTTATGACTAAGCTCAAGCACACCTGTTGTGCGAGGTTAGTGTGAAGACTAACCTTGCATTTAGTGTGAGTGGCTAACAAACTAACAACACACTTAACAACTCACAAGTTCTCACATAAGTCCGACAAGAGATTCTTGTGAGTGGCAATATGGCGGCCGCGTGGCTTCACAAGTCATTGACCAATGGTCTATCCAGATATATAATACAGATCAGTGCTAATTACACAAAGATGGCTTTTATTTTGACACACCATTACAGTACATTACTTCATGGATGTCTGTGGAGCTTCCTGCCCCCCTCCACCTATCCCCCTCTAGTGTTTCTGCTTTTCTACATTCATATTTCATATTCATATTCCATCTTCCCCATTTCTGTTTGTGTTAAAAAAAATAAAGATAGAAGATTTAAAGGTTCTTCAGTCATTGTTCTCAATGTTCCTTTTGTAATATTAGGATGATTTGGATTTATGATTATTTTTCCCCAACCCAAAATGTTATTTTGCTTTGTTTGTTTCTCATAAAATTACAACTTTTTCAAAGATGATCCATTATTTTTCTTGAATGCATCACATAAAATGACATGAATTATTCTCTTAAATGACACATTTATGACATTTTTCTCATATTTTCACTTTATTCTTGTAAAAACACTACTATTTTTATTTTTATGTTTTTTCCAATGATTTCAACTTTCTTCTTGGAAATAATAATAATCATAATGATGACTTATTTGGACTTTATTCTCGTAACCCGATTTTCCAAAAATGACAGCTTTATTTGTTTTTGTTTTTTTCCACAATTTTACAACTTGAAACACGTAACGTCTTTTTTCTTGAGGATTTCAGCTTTGCGTTACTAAAACCATGTTCTTTTTCCTCAGAACAGTTTTACATTTTTGTGATAAAATTACTGCAGAGTTTTGCTGTTGGTTTTTCTTTTCTTTTCTTTTTAGTTGTCTTGTTAAATTAGAGTTTCGGAATGTGCTGCACGCCAATGAAAATAAAGCAGCCACCAGTCCCAGTGGCCCCCGGGCTGCACTTTGGACCCCCCTGCTCGAATATGCCGTACAGGATTCCAGGAGGGTGCAGTCCCACCGAGGAGGGCACTCATACAACGTGTGATTGTTTTTATTCTTGACGAAAAGAATGAATACGTTCTTTCAATGCCTGAAAGCACACACGGCCGTGGCTCCTGAGCAGGTGCAGAGTGTTGGTGTTGGTCCAAACTGGATCATCTTGGACCGTACGCCATCCCATCAGCACTGGTGTTTGTTCATGTGAGCACATGGAGCACATTAGCCCAAGACTGAAGGCAAGTGGATGTCTTCCGTGCAACTAAGTGCTGTTTGTGTTGGTGTGGGTGTACAAATTTAGACCCCCAAGCACTCCCCATTCAGCATTCACGGCCCCGTAAACACAACGACAACGACAACACAACTCAATGCAGATTTGTTTTCTCCCTGAATAGTAAAAAGTTTTGTTTAAAAAGTGCTTGAAGTGTTGAGTTGTGTTGTCACTGACTAATGTTTACGTTCCGTTGATGATCTGAAACACTGAAGTGGGACCAACGCGCAAAAAAATAAGAACACTTGACACACCACTGGATGTGAATTTTTGGAAAAAGAAAATGTAAAAATCCTTTTTTTTTGGTCCAAAAACACGTTTTTCTCCAAAAAGAGGCTGTTTTTCCCCACGTAAAGCACGTCTCATCCACCCGAAGTCTGTACTGATTTCTAAGTAGGTGATAATAAAGGTCAAAAGTGCAGCATTCATGAGTAGAGTCAAGTGGATGTTCATTTTTCATTTTTCAGCAGTGTGACAAAGCTGAGATGCACTCTTCTCTTGAAATATGCAAAACGTCTTAGCATAAAGTTGCATCCTTTCATTTTTCACTATGTGGCCCCGCTGGGGGACAAGGGTTTGGACTTGGCTGGTCTGCAGCACCCGAGCAGCCTTCCTCTGGCTCATCAGTGAGGATGTGCGCCACCTGAGCAGACATCAAGTGCGGTACAGAAGCGGCTGTGGAGTTTTCAAAGAGTTCCATCACAAATGAAGTTGAGCTATTTAGCGTTTAATTGTCTTCATGCCAAGATCATGAAAGACTCATGAAATCACATGTCAATAAAGTTAGCACGGATATACAAACGTATGTAAACCAAGCAGACTGGAATGAAAATGAGGGCGCTCAGCGTGGAACGACGTCGCAAGTGGTGACCAACGGGCTCTTTGAACAATACGTGGTTTTTCTTGTCCTTTTTTCCTGTTCTTGGTCAAAAGGGGGGGGGGGGGGTACACACACAAGCAGGCTAAAAAAGGTGAGGAAAACAACAGCAGGAAACAAAAGCTGAGACACGCCAATCTTCACGAAAGGCGAGCAAAAAGTCTTATTAGCTGGATGCTACTTTGTCTTCTATGTTTTTGATTGACTATCAGATTGGAACCTTTCGTCTAATTGAGATGACTCTTCCGATGAGGAAGTGCTGCCTCGGGACCCCAGGGTGGGCTCTCCTATCTCGGGGGCTGAGGCTGCAAGGTTGTCAAAAAGCTCCTGGGTGGGGGGTGTCTTGGTTGACATGACTCTGCAGCATCGCGTGGACATGGGGGCGGTGCCTCTGTTTTGGCAGGCCGGGGTGGTGGGACCAGAGAGTGCACTCCATCTATCATGAGATCACCTCAGTCTATCTGGTGAGGTCTGTTCAGGGGTTCTGGAGAGGACCCCTGGGCTCTCAGCAGGGTCCGTGAGGGTGCATGGGAGTTTGCCCAACCAGTCCACATGCGCTTTGTGGGCATTGAAGGCATGCCATTGTGTACCTCGAGGAATTCTGTAGCGAGTACTCCAGGAGTACCAGACCACCTAATTCAGGCCATTGGTCCCCTGCATGACCGGTGTCAGACTTTGGTTGGCATTGCTTCCAGTAAGTTGGACCCGTTTCCAGTGAGGGTTGGACTCCGCCAGGGCTGCCTTTTGTCACCGATTCTGTTCTTTATTTTGATCAAGTTTGGTGGCTGCAGGATCGGGTGTCTGCTTTTTGCAGATGTTGTGGTCCTGCTGGCTTCATGGAGCCGTGACCTTCAAGTCTCACCGGATCGGTTCTCAGCTGAGTGTGAGAATCAGCACCTCCAAGTCTGAGTGTCCCCAAGTAGGAGGACCCCAAGGACCCCAAGTGGAGGAGCTGAAGTACCTCGAGGTGTTGCTCACGAGCGAGGGAAGGATGGAACACAAGATGGACAGGAGGTGGACTGGAGCGGTGTCTGCAGTGATGCGGACTCTGCATCAGCCCGTTGTGGTGAAGAGGGAGCTGAGCTGAAAGGCAACGCTCTCAATTTACCCCCCCATCTACGTTCCTACCCTCACCTATGGTCATGAGCTTTGGGTCGTGACCCAAAGGACAAGATGGTGGGTACAAAATGAGTTTTCTCTGAGCTCTCCCTTTAGAGATAAGGTTACAAGCACCGTCACCCAGATGACGTGGCGTGGGCATCTGTTCAGGATGCCTCCCTGGGGAGGTGTTCAGGGCATGTCCGGGAGGGAAGACCCAGGACATGTTGAGAGACATGTATGTCTCTCAACGTGTCGGGGAACGTCTCCAGATCCAGGAGGAGCTGGACGAGAGGGGAGAGGAAAGTCCGGGCTTCCCTGCTTAGGGTTCTGCCCGCGTGACCCCCACCTCGGACAATTGGAAGAAGATGGATGGATGGAGATGTGTGTTTTTGTCTTTGTTTTTGTGTGTTTTGGTTGCGTTGCGTTCCCTGTTGAGCTTCTGCATTTAAATCTAAAAGCACATAAATAATCAACATTTCATAGAATTCCAGTTTTACGCAAGAAATTCATTTTACACGTATTAAGATGAGGAATCAACTGAAGCAACAAAACATTTCAGCAGCCAAAAGAGTCGACTCTTTTTCGAGAGCCGATCCAAAAGAAAGGGGTCTCTAAAAAGAGCTACAGGCTCATCATGTCTCTTGGAAGTATCTTTCCTACTAGCGGAACCCATTTTTAGCAATAGTACATTTTAGCAATAATATTTTTTAATAAAAACTTCAATAAACCATGAAGTATTCATCTAAACAACTTGTAATCATTTTAACAACATATACATTTTAGCATGATTTCTGTCAACACATGAAAAATGCCTTCATGGAAAAGTGCACTTTTTGGGGGGAATTTAGCCCATCATCCACAACCCTTATGTAAGACATAACACGCACATCTTGCTCTTTTCTGTACCTTCTAAACATATAAAAACAGCTAAAAAGAGGCAGCTAAGAATGCACGTAATAGGACGCACCTATTCCGCCTATAAAGCCTTCTGAAAAAGCCTCCATTTCAATCATGTGAGCTGCACATGAAACACATTGTTATTATTATTATTGTTATTAGCATTGTTATGCCCGAGAACTACAGTCAAACCTGTCTTAGCAGCCACCTTTATAGAACGGCCACCTGCCTACAGCAGCCACTGAAAAATCCCCCGCAGCAAATGTACATGTTATAGACCCTGTGTATAGCAGTCACCTGTCCAACGCGACCAGCGGCCACCCATTTTGTCTCCCTTGGTCAATATCTGACCGCATATAGCGGCCAAATTACCAACTCAAGTAGAAGCTTCATCCACGAAAAAGTTTTGTTTTTCAATCAATGAAGCTGTCGTGTGTTGACTTTAATTACTGAGTCCTAGCTCAGTCACAATCATTCACAAGATCCACACAAACTGTCAGTTGTTCCACATAAAAAAGCCGTCTTCTTTTGAGCTTGCTATTTCCTGGTCAAACAGGTAACTTTAAGAGCATTTGCACCAAAACATTACGGCAAAGTAGGCTGGGAACAGGACGTGCTCCCAGCGACGCTACAATAAAAAAAAAAAAACATACGCTAGCATGCATGCGGCAGCGGGAGCAAAACTGAGTTGGGTTGTACTTAATTGAAGTATTTTAAAATGTACTCACGTTATTTTTCATCAATCCTCATCCACAAATCCATCAAAGTCCTCATCTTCTGTATTCGACACAAACAAAGCCGTCTTCTTTTCCGTTCGCTACTAGTCTGTTAACTTGTCAGTGTTATTCAGCTCCGAAGCAAAGAAGGAAACTTCTCCTGTTGCTTCTGCCAACTTTATTTATTGAACGCGGCCACCAGACAGCAGCTCAGAACACACACACATCTCTCAGCATCGTCTCTCCTTCCTGCTTGCCCACAAGGCAAAGGTTAAACAAGCCCCACTACATAGCTGTCCAGCCAATGCCTGTAAGAAATGACACCGTTTATTTCCTGGTGTGCACTGGTCAATACTGTAATGCCGCTTGTTGTGGGGAAGGAGAGACTCACGTCGCCGATGCACTTTAATGGCTTTATTAACAGCGGAGAACACTGCAGGACTTTACATCCACGCCAACATAAACACAGTTCCCAACTCTCTCCAAACTCACAGCTAGCACTGAGCCTAGCTCTCCTGCTCGGGACGCCCACCGTCACTTCCCGTCACTTCCTGATGAACTAAAGCTGTAATGACGCTCTGCCGTATAAAAAGTAAAATATTAAAAACAAGCGTAAGACATTACTAGCACAGCTTTGTTCTGTGGGTCGTGGATAATAACAAGCCTAGTAGTGCTGTACAACTTTTATCCACAGTCACACAGTGCCCTCTACTGGTCAACATTATTATTATTATTATTTTCCCTTTTTTTTTTTTCTTTTTTTCCCTTCTACTGGTCAACATTCAAACTGGACGCCAACCTGTCTATAGAGGCCACCTGTCTATAGCGGCCACTTTTGCCGCTTTTATAGACAAGTTTGACTGTACGTTACTGGCATAGTGACACCTCGCCACACCACGCCGGCTAGCTACAAGCTGGCTAGCGACTAGCTTCACCACTCACTCGCTCACAATGCCTCAGGCCACTAGCCAAAGGTAACGGTACATATTGGAGTTGTGTTTTTGTGTTTGATGCTAGGTGTAGCATTCCTTTCTATGTTGCTATGTGAAATCAATGCACCCAGGAAGAGTTTTTTACCTGTTTTTATATCTTTAGAAGGCACAGAAAAGAGAAGGACGTGTGTGTTCACGTCTCACATAAGGATTGTGGATGATGGGCATCATAAAAAAGGTGCACGTTTCCCTGAAGGGCAAAGAGCTACGTATGAAGGTCAGCAATGTACGCCACTTTAGCAGATGTCAAAGCAGTGCTCCTGCTCTACATGTGACATGTCTCCATACTCTACGCAGCACAAAAAGCCTGGTGCCAGATTAGTAAGTGAACTGGGCTAGACCTTGCGGGACTTGATCCATTATGGTGTGGTTCCGGAGGAGTGAATTCCTCAGGGACAGGATCCTAACATTGATGGAAAGATTGGTGTGGATGATGGGGGGGTAGCAAGTGCAGTCTTTCTTGTGTTACCTTCCACTCTTGTTTCTGTAGGTCTTTTCTGATTTACCAGGAGAAAGTCACTGAAAGGCCGCACGGACCGTCCGGTCACTGAGTGGCTGGGTGGGGCGGAAATTGTCCCCCAGCATTCCGTCGTTGCCGTCCGGCAGCTCGGCGCCTTTGGCATGTGACCGCAACCTGCGGAACTCCTCAATCTGCAGAGACGGAAAAGGACATATTTTCACTTCAAGTGTTGAAGTGCTCCTCTGCATCTGCATTGTCTGCACGGGTGATCTTGGTATCAAAAAAGTAGACATTTCCATGGTTACAGCAGATATGAAGATACAGTTAGCATACACCGCGGTTAGCATGTTTTCCCATTTCCTTTAGGCCAAAATGTTGCCTCAGTTTGCGATCATTTCCCACATCTCGTACAACATCAGACCTATCTTGTCATGTTATTATCATCATCCCTGTCTCTCTTGCCAAGCAGGGACGAGAGATGAGGTGGGACGGCATGGAGAGGAGAAAGCTCACCTGGAGGCAGCTCTGGGAAATGGAAGCAAGTGACATCAGCTTCATCATAAGAGCTACATATGATGTGCTCCCATCCCCAAAAAGCCTTCACCAGTGGTATGGAGAGGACCCACCCGCACCCTCTGAAAGTTGCTGAATTTGGGCAAACACATCTGGACCAGTTGTAGGACCAGCCTCACACAAGGCCTCTACACCTGGAGGCACGACCAGGTCCTCAAGTCTGGCGGCAGCCCTTGAGAGCAAGACGAACACCATCAACTGCCAATTCCATTCTGTGCCAACATTCTTTTGAGAGGGACAGGAACAGCCTAACCCCCCAGCTACCAAACCACAAACTGGACCGCTAGCCATGGCCCGGGATTGGAAGATGCTAGTTGATATTGGCAAGCAACTAATCTTTTCCCCAGAGATTGCAAACACCACCCTCAGGCCAGACTTGGTGCTATGGCCCCCCTCACTAAAGGTGGTCTGCATCCTCGAGCTCACGGTCGCATGGGAGGAGTCCACCGAAGAGGCCTGGGACCAAAGAAACTGGCAGCAGATGCACAACAAGGAGGATGGAAGGCCAACGTCCATCCTCTGAAGTAGGATGCAGAGGTTTTGTGGCTTCTGTGGTTTAGTATTTGGAATAGTCGTAGTAATAGAGGTAATAGTCGTGTAACGTAAGGAGAAAAAGTAATAGTAGTAATAGTAATGGTAGTAATAGTAGTGTAATGTAAGGAGAAACTTGATATTAAAAGTCAGCAACGACACAAAGTTGAGATTTTTTTCTTGAAATATCTTTCTTGAAAAATAGTAGAAAACCCATCCATCCATTTTCCATTCCACTTATCCTCACCAGGGTCACGGGGGCATGCTGGACCTGACATGCATGCGTTTGGAACGCGGGAGGCCTGTCCGTTGTTGTGTGTGTGTTCCACAGTGCATGAAGGCTGCTGCAACGGGAGAGTCTCCGGTTCCAGCAGCCTTCATGCGTGCATGTCACTCGCTATGTACACAAAAAACACATGAAGGACATAAAAATACAAATGATGCCATGAAAGGGCACATTCTGAGTAGCCTTTAGTTGTGCCCCCCCTTAGGTGCTGCCTCATCAGCATCGGATGAAGTCTGACTTATGAGCGCTCACTAACGCAGCTTTGAGGAGGCGGGCCTCTTGCCATCTTTGCAGTTCAGCTCAGAGAAAAAAAGTGTATTTTTGTGGCGTGTGGTAAGTCCACCTCATAACTTGTTGACTTGTTGAAGTGATGTGCCCAACATGAGGACATGTGACTTGACAAAGACGTGCAACATGAGCTTCCTCACTCCAAATATTTGCAGCAGACTGGTGATTCCCTCGGGCTGCTTTCCATGTTGACACGTGAAAGTCACACAAACTTGTGGGAACCAAGAAAGACCCGTGCACAAGTGCCAGACAAGTGCAACAAGTGTGCACTGATGTCACCAGCGTGGGAGCGTAATGCCACCGTCTGAAATGTTGAGCTAATAGCAATACGAGGGCTTGATATGGGACTTTTATTCTGGAATTCTGCTGCCTGAAAGCATGAAAGAAAATCATAGTCACCACGTCTTTATGCCCTAACCGTCCTGGTAGTATTTACTGTCTATGTACACTACGTACTCTATTTACAGTGTTTACTGTATTTGCATTGTGTACACAAACTGTAGGGCTGATGCTACACTACAGTACAGTCTGATAAATACCACAAATATACAGTACAAGGTGTATACTGTACATACAGTAATCATGTCATTGGACAGTTCCATCAATTCATACTATATACTGTACAGGTATGTCACTCCACAGCATTCATAAGTAGGGAGTATACACGCACTGTGTACTTACAATACATACACATATACACATACAGTACTGTATACATATACTCTACATATACAGTAGGTATAGACATACATATAGGTATGCATATACATATACACATACATATACATATAGATATACAGTATATACATATACACATACATATACACATACATATGTATACATATACTGTACATATGCATCTACATATACACATACATATACATATAGATATATATACATATACACATACATATACACATACATATGTATACATATACTGTACATATGCATCTACATATACACATACATATACATATAGATATATATACATATACACATACATATACACATACATATGTATACATATACTGTACATATGCATCTACATATACACATACATATACACATACATATGTATACATATACTGTACATATGCATCTACATATACACATACATATACATATAGATATATATACATATACACATACATATACACATACATATGTATACATATACTGTACATATGCATATACATATACACTGTTCAAAAAAATTAGAGGAACACTCCAAAAACACATCAGATCTAAACCCCCAGAGATCCCCCAGGACACCATCCGTAGTCTCATTAGGAGCATGCCCCCACGTTGTCAGGCATGCGTACAAGCACGTGGGGGCCACACAAACTACTGAGAATCATTTTGAGTTGCTACAATGACATTTTAGCAAAATGGACCAGTGTGCTGCATCATTTTTTCACTTTCATTTTTGGGGTGTCTTTGATTTCCCCCCTCTATAGGGCATCGTTTTGTTACTAATACATCACCCACTTATTATCAGGAAACATATTCAACATCATTTTTCCCCCAGTTTAGGTCTGATGTGTTTTCCAAGTGTTCCTTGAATTTTTTTGAGTAGTATATATGTATGTGTGTATATGTGTGTGTGTGTATATATATATATATATATACATGTAGACATACAGTATATGTATATGTATGTATATGTGTGTGTGTGTATATATATATATATATATATATGTAGACATATATATATATATATACATAGACATACATGTAGACATACATATACATATATGTCCACATGTACAGTATATATATATATATATACAGTATATATACACATACACATACAGTACATATACATGTAGACATACATATACATATATGTCCACATGTATATGTATATATATATATATACATATACACATACAGTCCTTCCTCATCACTTTGCACTAATTGTTGCTGTTTTCCCCCAAAATATTATATTCGTAATAATATTAGATTTTCCAAATCTTTCAACTTTCTTCCTAAATAATCTTTGGACATTTTGTTCTTGTAGAATGTGAACTTTTTCAAAAAAGGCAACTTTTATTTTGTTTGTTGTTTTGATCTGTGGTGTGGCTGTCGAATGCTCGACCCCCGCCACGCGCTGGCAGCGTCCTCTTGTGTACACGTGAGCACCCGTACTGTGGAGGTGAGCAAATCAAGCGCTCATTTTCCCCTCCTGTCTGTTACTTCCCTCGAGCTCACTTGGAAACAAACACTGACTTTTTGCATGCTGGTTGCACCAAATGCTCCCTAATGACACGAATACATAAATCATACATTCATGAATGCAAATGTCTGGAAAAAGAAAAACAACCAAGAAATATTTTGAAAAAACATTGATGAAGTTTGAACAAAAATTCTAAAAATATATTTGTGTTTGGAAATAACAGAATAAACGTTTTTTTATGTTTGAAATGTCAATAAAATAGATTGAAATCAGATATAAACAAATGTAATATTTGTGTTTTGGGAACAAATGAAGACATGTTTTAAAGGGTCTGACTAAATGAAGAATACATGAAATAAAAATTAAAATCAAGAAATAAATGCAAACGTTTGGGGTGAAAAGAATGAATGCTTTGCAAACAAATCGGGGCACGTGCCGACAGGCGGGCAGCATCCAGAGGAGAAACCGCAGCTTGAACGTCCACGTGACGGCACGGCCGTGAAGCACTGCTTGCATGAGCTGGCTTGGGCAGCCGTCGGGGTAAAGCCACTGCATCTTAGCCCCGGCAGGAAGTGCAGCATTCCGAAACAAGAGCACTGGACAGGAAGTGATCAATCCTGTCCTGCGGGGCATGACGTTTCTCATATTATGAATTTTAAAAAGTCAACATTTTTTCTTTAATGTTTAAACTTTATGTTCCTAAAATGACTTTTGTTTTTCCTCATGACATTACAAGTTTATTCTAGTCAAACTGGGACTTTTATCTCATAAGAATACTTTTTTTTCTCTTAATATTCTGACTTGATTCAATCAGATGATTGTTTTTTTTCATTTCTATTATGATCCATCTCAACTTTCGTCTTGTAATCAGGACTTTATTCCTACAATATTTGCACTTTATTCCCATAATATTATAACTTTTTCCACCACCTAATTTTCCAGAAATTACACCGTTTTTGTTTTGTTTCCCATAATATTACAACTGTAAATAAATGACATATTTTTTTCTTTCATATTTCAAATCTATGCCACTAAAATGACATTACTTTTCCTCCTAATATGACAAGATTCTTTTCTTTTATAATTGGGACTGTTTCTCATTAGATTACAACGTTTTTCTCTCAATATTTTGACTTTATTTTTGCCAAATTACTGCAGATTTTTCCATTTTTGTTGGGTTTTTTTGAATTCTTTATGTTAGATTTTTTTAGAATGTGCAAATGGGCAAATAAAAAAACCCATCTGTGGCTCACAAATGGCCCCCAGTGCCTGGTCTTCATGAAGCACTGTTAAGCATAAAAATGAAAATGCAAACATAAGGCATCCAGAACACGTATTGAAAGATGTCATATGTAGTATTGTAAACTGGCCACTAGGTGTCAGTAATGTTACACTGATGAGACATCAGGCACCACAGTACGCTGTCCAGAAAACTCTCCCAATGCTCACGTATGAGTCTTATTTATGTCTTAATGTCTTATTTTCTCTTATGATGTCTACTATATTGGGTAATAGGAGTGTAAAGGTGACCATAGGGGTGTTATTTCATGTCTACAGGGCTCTAATAGGAAATATTATGTTTTATTTATGTCTAAATGTCTTATTTTCTCTTATGATGTCTACTATATTGGGTAATAGGAGTGTAAAGGTGACCATAGGGGTGTTATTTCATGTCTACAGGGCTCTAATAGGAAATATTATGTTTTATTTATGTCTAAATGTCTTATTTTCTCTTATGATGTCTACTATATTGGGTAATAGGAGTGTAAAGGTGACCATAGGGGTGTTATTTCATGTCTACAGGGCTCTAATAGGAAATATTATGTTTTATTTATGTCTAAATGTCTTATTTTCTCTTATGATGTCTACTATATTGGGTAATAGGAGTGTAAAGGTGACCATAGGGGTGTTATTTCATGTCTACAGGGCTCTAATAGGAAATATTATGTCTTATTTATGTCTAAATGTCTTATTTTCTCTTATTATGTCTACTATATTGGGTAATAGGAGTGTAAAGGTGACCATAGGGGTGTTATTTTGTGTCTAGAGGGCTCTAATAGGAAATATTATGTTTTATTTATGTCTAAATGTCTTATTTTCTCTTATTATGTCTACTATATTGGGTAATAGGAGTGTAAAGGTGACCACAGGGTGTTATTTCATGTCTAGAGGGCTCTAATAGGAAATATTATGTTTTATTTATGTCTAAATGTCTTATTTTCTCTTATGATGTCTACTATATTGGGTAATAGGAGTGTAAAGGTGACCATAGGGGTGTTATTTCATGTCTACAGGGCTCTAATAGGAAATATTATGTCTTATTTATGTCTAAATGTCTTATTTTCTCTTATTATGTCTACTATATTGGGTAATAGGAGTGTAAAGGTGACCACAGGGGTGTTATTTCGTGTCTAGAGAGCTCTAATAGGAAATATTATGTCTTATTTATGTCTAAATGTCTTATTTTCTCTTATTATGTCTACTATATTGGGTAATAGGAGTGTAAAGGTGACCATAGGGGTGTTATTTTGTGTCTAGAGGGCTCTAATAGGAAATATTATGTTTTATTTATGTCTAAATGTCTTATTTTCTCTTATGATGTCTACTATATTGGGTAATAGGAGTGTAAAGGTGACCATAGGGGTGTTATTTCATGTCTACAGGGCTCTAATAGGAAATATTATGTCTTATTTATGTCTAAATGTCTTATTTTCTCTTATTATGTCTACTATATTGGGTAATAGGAGTGTAAAGGTGACCACAGGGGTGTTATTTCGTGTCTAGAGAGCTCTAATAGGAAATATTATGTCTTATTTATGTCTAAATGTCTTATTTTCTCTTATTATGTCTACTATATTGGGTAATAGGAGTGTAAAGGTGACCATAGGGGTGTTATTTCATGTCTACAGGGCTCTAATAGGAAATATTATGTTTTATTTATGTCTAAATGTCTTATTTTCTCTTATTATGTCTACTATACTGGGTAATAGGAGTGTAAAGGTGACCATAGGGGTGTTATTTCATGTCTACAGGGCTCTAATAGGAAATATTATGTCTTATTTATGTCTAAATGTCTTATTTTCTCTTATTATGTCTACTATATTGGGTAATAGGAGTGTAAAGGTGACCACAGTGGTGAGGGCTCTATATGTAGGAGGCTGTAAACAGGCTTTCTCTGCCATAACTATGGACATATTCCATTTCCAAAGAAGGAGGAATCGTACTTTGTGGAGGCTGAAAAAGAAGAAGGCTTTGTATTTCAATTGATGCAAAGTTCAACGGATGTCAACTGGAGGGTTCAGGTTGTCTTAGAAGGTGAGCAGAGCAAAGCCCGGTGCTTAATGAAGGTTAGGGAGGCATAGATCTGCTTCATCCATGCTACTGAAGAAACAATAAAGAGTCTGCAATGTAGCTATTTTCATTTGATACTGGATGCCGTGAAATATGACTAAAAAGACGAGAAGGATATGGCGTACGTGGGGTGGCTGGGAAACGGCTCAAAAGCTCTTTAAGCTCTTTAAGTGTTCACATGGGGGACATGCGGGGTCCCTCAGGGGTCAGTATTGGGCCCCAAATGATTTCACTTGCATATTCATGATATTTTTAACCTTGTCAGCGGGTAACATGTGTCTTGCAGAAGAGACAAATACATTTGACAGCAATGACAGTCTTCATGATGTCAGTCAAATCAAAAAGTGGATGGAAAGGAATCGTCCATCCATTTTCCATACCGCTTCTACTCTTTAGGGTCGCGGGGGCATGCTGGAGCCTATCCCAGCTGACTTGGGGTGACAGGCGGGGTACACCCTGGACTGGTGTCCAGCCAATGGCAGGGCACATAGAGACAAACAACCAAAGTAATCATATTTGGAACTTAGGGATGGAAATGAGCAACACGGCTTGGCATTTGAGGAACTCGATGGCATAATCACTGGAAATGTTGTTGAGGATGAATGATAGGCCGTGTGTTCAAGTGGAAAGGACGTATTAAGCACGTAGCAAACATCTCAAGAGAGCTCAATGACCATGCAGCCCATACCTTCAACTGCTCCCCGTACTTGCTAATGCGTGGAATATGGAATCACAGGAGTGCCAAAATTAAAAGGGAATACGTGTGGAAGTACACTCCAAGTCCCCAACTTACGAACAACCGACCTGCAAACACTCGTAGATACGAACACAAGCCGACTGGTCTATTTTTTTAATGATTTTTTTTCGAAAATTGCCATATTTTGTCATTTAAATGTTTTCGAAATACAAAGGTGCTATTTTTGTATTGCGCGCCATTCTGCTGCTATGAATTGTGGGTAGCGGCATCCCTGTCGCGCCATCTTTCTCAGTTCGTCGCTGCACTTGTCGCTGATAACATCTCGGAGCACGCCGATTGTACCCCATTCGATACTTTACAGAGACGTTATCATGGCCGATAAATGGAGTGCAAGTGCTAGTAGTAGTGGCGGGAAACCTCAATCAATTTCTATGGAAACGAAGGTGGCCATCATCAGGAAGTTGGACGGTGGCGAGAAAATGGCTAATTTAGAACGTGCTAATGGAGTGAATCGCTCAACCGTAGGAACAATTTACAAAGGCAAGGTTGGAATGATGGAACATGTGGAGACTTCTGTACCAATGGCATCCACTATCAGTACAAAGAGGAGAGGCAAATGCATGGGAGAGATGGAAAAAACACTCCTCTTCAAAGGTAAATAAAGAAAAAAGAATAGAAAAAACAATAATAAAAATGATATAATAATACGTAATGATACGTATTATTATATCATTTTTATTATTGTTTTTTTCATGAATTATCCTGGTTAAATATTACTACTGCATCCAAAGCAGTACATAGCAGGGGCTATGTACTGTACTTATGGAAACTCGGGAGCCTGGAAGAAATGTCACGGACAGAAAGTAGACGCAAATCCACGTTTATCAAAAGTAAAGGGGGAAATTTAAATATGGCGGACGTGGACGAATTGAGAAGAGGTGTTCAACGAGAATGATGAGCAGTTGCTCGGTTGGTGGAAGATGTCATGGAAAGTTTTGATAAAAAAGTCTTTAAAGGCCATATCTGCGCTGATGAATGCAGATATGGATGAAGCTGTGTGACGCAATCTTTAAGAGGTAAATGCTTATTTGATCTTATTTAAATTTCCCCCGTTTCATTTTGAATGACCTGCCCACAGCTTTGCATTTGCTTGGTATTGCATTTGTCTTTACTAAATGATAAAACACAAATGGAAAACACAAATACTAAACAGGAAAAGTAACGCCAAAATGGAAAAAACAAAGACAAAATGGTAAAAAAAATTAGACTACATTTATATATTTTTGTATTATTGATTCTCATTGTATTTCCACACGTATTCCCTTTTCATTTTGGCACTCCTGTGATTCCATAGTGGCAGCATGGGGCAATCATTAGAAGACCACAACTCAAACATTGTCATTGTCATTGACCTTGTAAAAGTACATACTTCCTAACGTACTGTATTAGCTAGCAAGATTCTAAAGTACATACTTCCTAACGTACTGCATTAGCTAGCAAGATTCTAAAGTACATACTTCCTAACGTACTGCATTAGCTAGCAAGATTCTAAAGTACATACTTCCTAACATACTGCATTAGCTAGCAAGATTCTAAAGTACATACTTCCTAACGTACTGCATTAGCTAGCAAGATTCTAAAGTACATACTTCCTAACATACTGCATTAGCTAGCAAGATTCTAAAGTACATACTTCCTAACGTACTGTATTAGCTAGCAAGATTCTAAAGTACATACCTCCTAACGTACTGTATTAGCTAGCAAGATTCTAAAGTACATACTTCCTAACGTACTGTATTAGCTAGCAAGATTCTAAAGTACATACTTCCTAACGTACTGTATTAGCTAGCAAGATTCTAAAGTACATACTTCCTAACGTACTGTATTAGCTAGCAAGATTGTCATGGAGATCAGCCATACCACCTGAGAGGTTTTGGGAACTTTGATGTTCCACCAGCTGATACCACCAGGAGATGTTTGTCTTTGTCTGGAATAGTCTGGAGCTGAACAAAAGCCATGTTCCATCATTCACCCTTTCCCATGTCTACCGAAACACGATGTGTGCTTCCCGACACTGAGACACTGAGGCACTGAGGCACTGAGACACTGAGACACTGAAACACTGAGACACTGAGGCACTGAGGCACTGAGACACTGAGGCACTGAGGCACTGAGACACTGAGGCACTGAGGCACTGAGACACTGAGACACTGAAACACTGAGACACTGAAACACTGAGACACTGAGGCACTGAGGCATTGAGACACTGAGGCACTGAGACACTGAGACACTGAGGCACTGAGACAGTGAGGCACTGAGACACTGAGACACTGAAACACTGAGACACTAAAACACTGAGACACTGAGGCACTGAGGCACTGAGACACTGAGGCACTGAGGCACTGAGACACTGAGGCACTGAGGCACTGAGACACTGAGGCACTGAGGCACTGAGACACTGAGACACTGAAACACTGAGACACTGAAACACTGAGACACTGAGGCACTGAGACACTGAGGCACTGAGGCACTGAGACACTGAGACACTGAAACACTGAGACACTGAAACACTGAGACACTGAGGCACTGAGGCATTGAGACACTGAGACACTGAGGCACTGAGGCACTGAGACACTGAGACACTGAGGCACTGAGGCACTGAGACACTGAGGCACTGAGGCACTGAGGTTGGTTTAGCTGGTGGTGAGATGTGACCATTGCTGGTATCTACAGTATGTCCAGCATGCTACTGTCATTAGCACACCTGTTACACGTGTAAATATCAGTGCAAGTACGCACGGTATGTGGTGCTCATGGAGGTATCCCTTTGAGAGATGGGGGGGGGTTAATAAGTTCTACTTCTCCCCACTCCACGTCCAGCCTCAAATGGTCTAATGGTGTCTCCTTTCCTTTTCTTTTTCTTTTGCGGACTTGTGGATGTGTTTTTTTCTGAATTCTCATTCATGAAAAAAAGTGACAGACCCTGGATCAGATTCATGCATTGACATGATTTCTTTTGGTTGGTTTTTGGAGGTTTGGGAACGGATTCATGACTAAAGCGAGCTTCGCTGCACAAAGCGTGTGCTTTGACTGCTATGAAGTGAAACACGTCGCCTGCTAGCATGTCACCAAGCAAACTGTGCGTGAAGTCGTTACCTGTAATTGCGAGATGGTCAGAGGGTAGCGATAGAGGATCCAGGTGACGTTCTCACTGCAAGGCGGCGTTGTCAGAGATCCTCTATACACCCAGTAGTCTCGCAATAAAGGGTCTGGTGGCAGACGAAGCCTCGTTAAGTCGTGCTGAATCATCTTCATCCATCATTCATCAACAGCCATGACAGCATCCTCGAATCCAACATCAAGACATTTGTTGCAACATATGAGTACAGCGTTCCCTCGTTTATTGCGGGGTTAGGTTCCCAAAATAGCCCGCAATAATCCAAATTGGCAAAGTAGCCCACCTGAGTGTATATGCTGTAAAAGCCCCCAGCATACACCTCACACACTTCTCTCAGACAGGCGTTAACATTTCCTCACATTTCCAGTTCAAACCTTCCTTCTGAATTTCAATGATCAACCTACGAGGTTGGACACAAGAAATGATTGAGTGACTCACGTGTTCTTCTTCTTCTATTGTTTATTGGCGGTTAGCAAGCAGGGGCCTTTTGCACAAAACAAAGATAAGGGATTAAGCCGGGATATCTCGGTTGCCCAGGCTCAACTTATCCATGATCCGGAAGTGGGCCAGTGGAGAGCGGGACATGCTGTGACATAAGTTACCTTGGAGATTTATTGTGTGGAGTTAGGCTAACGTCCAGGATGTAGTTCATGTCAGTCAGCAGGCACAAAATGGAAGATGGAGTCACATCTCCACAATATCACTCACATCTGCAGTCTCTTCCACCACATTCCTACGGTTTCACACATGGTCACATGGTCACTGTGTTGCTTGCGGGACATGCCGTAGAAGCTAGCAGCGAGTAGCGGTGATGCGCTCATAAAGCCAAGAGTTGATAGACATCGGTGCACACTGCTGCTCTTCACTTGCCCAACGAGCATGGAACGCCACGTTAAAGGGATAGTTGGCATGTTTCCACTTGAAGTTGGGTGGATTTTCCTGACAAGGAACGTAGTTGCTGGGTCACTTCAGCAAAGAGTTCGGCTTCTCCAAACAATATGCGTTCAAAAGAGTCCTACTGATTATTATTATTATTATACATGATTATTATTGCTGACCTGGTTGACCTCACGATCGTCTCAGCGCTATATTTGTCTGCCGCCGTATCGCTGCGCTCTGTGGCTCCTCCATTTGTGTGTATTTGTGCACTACTTACAGTACACACAAAGTATTGTAGATCACCTCTGCAATACTTCCACTCATCCACGCTTTCTGTCCTTGTTTTAGGGCTGTGGTGGTGCTGCCGTCCCTTTTTATTTGCTTTTTTTGCCTCCTACAGGATTTCCCCTTCTGTCGGGGAGAGTGTGCTGCTCTCGTTGCCATGGTGAATCGGTGACTCTGTGATGGATAGGCGGGGTTTATTTAAGGAAGCCGCGTACGTGCACTGATCCGGGATTGGTTTCACCTGGCTTGCTTGATCAGCGTCTGCTCATCCTGGCTTGGGCTTCGTGCAGCCACTTGACGCGCTTGCTTTGGGTCGCTTGAGCTCAGCTCAGTCATTCTAGATCCTGGATGTTTGAATAGATCCTGGATCCTAGATCCTGGATGTTTGAATAGATCCTGGATCCTAGATCCTGGATGTTTGAATAGATCCTGGATCCTAGATCCTGGATGTTTGAATAGATCCTGGATTCTAAATCCTGGATGTTTGAATAGATCCTGGATCCTAGATCCTGGATGTTTGAATAGATCCTGGATCCTGGATGTTTGAATAGATCCTGGATCCTAGATCCTGGATGTTTGAATAGATCCTGGATCCTAGATCCTGGATGTTTGAATAGATCCTGGATCCTGGATGTTTGAATAGATCCTGGATCCTAGATCCTGGATGTTTGAATAGATCCTGGATCCTAGATCCTGGATGTTTGAATAGATCCTGGATCCTAGATCCTGGATGTTTGAATAGATCCTGGATCCTGGATGTTTGAATAGATCCTGGATCCTAGATCCTGGATGTTTGAATAGATCCTGGATCCTAGATCCTGGATGTTTGAATAGATCCTGGATCCTAGATCCTGGATGTTTGAATAGATCCTGGATCCTAGATCCTGGATTTTTGAATCCTACTTTTGTGCAGTGGGCCCCTGCTCACACAGTTAGCCAGTTTGCTAGCGACTATTGGCCACAACAGGAAAGGGCATGTAGGAGATTGATTGACAACGGTCTACAGCCAATAAGGACACAGAACACAATAGGTGGGTCCTCCCTTTGCCAATGCGGACTGTTGTGGCTCTGTATCGTCTACTGCGGGTTCCGAATATGCTGATGCAGGCACGTAAACACACCCGGACACACGAGTAAATACAGTAACACACATTCAACAGAGCGCACATACAGTAGAGTGCTCGAATGCACCACAGGAACGCACAACACAACGCACGTGAAAAGAAAAAGGCTAAATTTCACTTGAAAAAATCAGCAAAGCAGCGAATCCGAGAAAGGTGAAGGGCAATGTAGCGAGGGAAGACTTTGCATGGAAGTGTCACATGACACATGTTTGCTCACCAGGCAGGAGAGTGTTGGGATTGAAGCAGGGGATGATCTTGCTTTTGCCCTGAAGGAAATACAAACTCTCATTTGTCTTCATCTGCTCCAACATCACCTCATACGTCCAGTGGACCGTCCTCAGTCACACATTTGTTTTGTCAGCAGTTTTTCCATCAAAAACAAATCTCATTTGTCCCATTTCTACATACTGTATGCCATCATGCAGGTCAAGCTAAGGAGTTCTACATGCAGTATACAGTATATACTTACAGTACAGTATACTGCATGTACTTACAGTAGACATGCAGTATTTCACCTCAGCTGGTGACAAGGCATATTACTCACATCAACTTCACGCTTTCATCTTTTTGTCACATTGTTGCTGTTTGCCCCACCCAAGATTTCACCTTTCTTCTCAAATCACCTTCATCCATGTTCTTCTTGGAACTTCATGACTTTATTCCCAACTTTTCTGCAACCTCATTTTCCCAAAATGCTTCTCATGTTATGACTTCCAAAGTGAGTATTTTTTGTTTTAGATTTCATGATATTATTTTTACTCCTGATTCTTTTTTCCTCGTTGGAATGCTACATTAGCTGTTGTTGTCTTTCTGCTGTTCTGCTATTTCTGCTATTTCAACTTGCATCTCGTACTTATGACTTTATTCTCAGTGTTTTAACATTATTGACTATTCCACAACCTCATTTTCCAAAAATTGCAACTTTTTTTGTCATTTATCATATTGCACTTTTTGAAAAATAATGTCTTTCTTGAATATTTCAACTTTGTTATTTTTGAGCATAACATCCCGATGTTATTTTGGTCATATTCCAACTTTTTCTGCAACCAAATTTTTTCATTGAAACTCCTGATATTCATGATAACATTTCAACTTGATTCCACTAAAGTGGTGTTATTATAATACAATAACAATAATCCTAATGAACAAGAATGTCATGTCATTATTCTCATCAAATGAAGACTTTTTTGTTAGACCTTTTAATATTTTGACTTTCTTCTTGAAGTTGATATTTCCATTTTTGCTGTTGTCTTTTATTTTTCTTGCTAGATGACATTTTTAGAATGTGCTGCGGCCCGCACTTTGGACACCCCTGGCCTACACTGTTAGAAAGCCATGTTCATGTCTTTGTGCGTCACTCATCATGTTTTTCCTCAAGCGTTGACATTTCGCACTTTGTTTGGCGGCCCTCGAACGCACCGCAGGTGTGTGCTGTGGTTGGCGACATGGTGAGTTAATTGATCGTCATGATCATTCATTCTTGGTGAGTACTACCTATACATTTAATACTTAAATAAACAGTCCATTTAGCATTTAGCTTGTTAGCATCCATGGCTAGTGAATGGTAACCGAAGAGAGAAAGGGAGTGCTCTGGAGCGGCAACTACTTGGGGATTTCGCCGGTAGGTCTCACCTTGTACTGCAGGTCCTGCAGAACCTCAGTGATGGCTTTCAGACCCAGATGCTCCTTTCCGACCTGTCGGCACATTCCCGATGGAAAGGTCACCAGAGGCACACGGTATGTTTTGGAGACAATGCAGCGTTGCTAAAATCATTCCAGCTAATCACTCAGTGAAAGCATGTTGGCTTCCTCGGACAAACGCAACTCAAACAATTGGAGGAAGGAAAAGCCTGGTGGGATGAAATGTGGATTATGAAGATGCAAGGTAGGGATGGTCAAATACGTGATGTTGGGGTGAAATATTGTTTGGTGTATTTGGATGAGCATGGTGGCGATGCAGCAAACACGGCTTGTTGCTTACCTGCACAAAAAGAGCAATGATGAGGACGCCATTGTTCTTCCCCAGCGCGTCCTCCAGCGAGTTGAAGAGTGTGCTGTTCCAGTGGATGAGATGGAGCTACGCAGAAGCACAACACAAGACAAGCTGGCTTGGAGAGAGCATCACTGGGGACAGGTGCGCGCAACAGCCGTCAGCTGATGTTGACTTAAGACTCTTAGCCAGCATTTTGTCAAGAGAGCAAGCCTCCACTTTGAATAAGCAAACATCAGACCTGACCACAGACTCCTTTGCTTTCAATACAAACCCATTTGCACTCTGACACCCGCTGGTGAAAGCCAACCCATTGTTGCAGGGGTTACGCTACAGGCCCCCTCACCAATGGCAGAAGAAACTTTATCCAGAATTAAATGCACACCTTCCCTTTTTTAGGTGGGAACTGATATTTTCCTGAAACGTACCTCGGTTAGTGTTAGGGTTGACAAAGGAGTGTAGTGTTTCTTTTGGTAGGTTCCATGTTTCTATAACCGTACAACACAATATTCTGTGTGCCCTGAAAGATCAGCCCAAACGCTCTAAAATGGCCGCCACTAAGGGGTTGTTTTATGACAAACGGCTGGGATTGAATGAGTTCAGATATTTTTAAACGTCCTCCCTCGTTAGCATCCTTAGCTTACTAACAAAATGTCTATCAAGTCATCAGCAGGCACGTCAAGAACCACACATCGGGCCCGCCAAGCATCTTAATCCGGCCCACCAGGCATTTCCAAACTCCTTTTTTGAAACCTTTAACATGGAAACTGCAGTCACCAAAATAGTCAGATGCCATCTGTAGCTTGGAGAAAACAATCCATCCAAACAACACAACACATCAACACACACCACCCACTGCACCATGCACGTGGGCATAACAACTGATATCTACGAACAATACCATGCCACAACAACACCCATTCCCACCGCAAGGCATGCTGGGTAGCTTGTGGTACTCCTCCTCCCAACATTTTGCCTTTTTTTCTCACGTTTTTGCTTGATTGCAAAACATGTTGAGGAGGTCGTCAGAGAAGTAAACAAGGATGAGTTAGCATACTCTTGATATCCAACGTTTTATTGTTGTTGCAGCGCTGCTGTGCTCATCTTCCAGGGCTAGCCTTCGGCAGCCTCGCTAGCTAGCACCAGATGGGAAGTTGGGAGTTTGTTCAAGGACAGACATGCAACAACACCGACGTTCTAACACGTAATCTTCTTTTTCAAGGTTGCTGGTCTGACTCCTCCGTGCTCCTGGTTCCATGGTCATGCTGTGTGTGTGTGTGTGTGTGTGTGTGTGTGTGTGTGTGTGTGTGTGTGTGTGTGTGTGTGTGTACCTCCATAGGAAAGGCCTTAAAGTTGACCGTGTGCTCTGATCCTCTCTGGTTCTCCTTGCCCCAATGAAAGCGAACCTCGTGAAGTTCATACTCATGATCGCTGGGCAGTGGACCCCCAGTAACCACTGAGGACAGCACAGTGCCTTCAGACATTGTCAGCAAGGTGTGTGTGTGCGTGTGTGTGTGCTTACCCGACTTAGACCTGAGAACAATGCGCACAGTGTGTCCATCATTGATGACCTCACAGTCACGACACACCACATAGTTTGGTGACAGGCGTACGTCCAGGAGCGCCGGGTCATACTGAGCCTCCCTGGAGTTCAGGTTGATGGGTGACTGGTACTCACCGTTGGCTGCTGGGAAATGGAGTCCCCACTCTACACCTATGAGGAGGAAATGCAGCATTGGCACATCATCCCCATGCTTGATGCTTATTGGACATGATGAGCTGCCATACTCTACTCACTCATCTGAAAACATAATAATAAATCAATTCATTCATCACATGATGCATGAAAATGGCCCCCATATGTTTCCGTGCGCATGTGCGTCTGTTTTCCTCTTCTCTCGCCTCCAAACAGTTAAGAAGCGGATTCACTGCATTTGTTCAGCACCTACACAAGGCGTGCCCGTTACGTCCATCGCCAAGGTAGTCTGGGTCGATCATGTAAACGTCACTTTGTAACAAAGTTATGTGTTCACTTGTAGCGGCTAGTTACGTAGAAAAAAGCCAATGGTTTGATGGCTGAACTCCACTATAGAAATGTGTGTTTTCTACACTTATTATTTCACAATGCCTTGACTTGGGCTGCATCATCATTTTATATCCTCAGTAATGTTTGATAGCAAATGCTAACCTGACATGAACTGTGTCCTAATGAACGCCACGTCGTTTGACTGACATACAGTACTGACTGACACATGGCACTCAACTGAATTAGGAATGATATCAACTACTTTGACTTTGACTGTGAATGTGGAATACTAATCATTAGAATGAAGTATGGTACTTTCAAAGTTCACCAGTTACATGTTATACAGTATATATGTGATATGTTTTATAGGAAGTGGTAGGTCATTTTGATTTGTAACTTGCATGCGGGAGACGTGAGACGTGCGACAGGCAAAGTAAATACAAACGCAACAGCGCAAAATGCTGTACATTCGCAGAAAGTCATCACAACAGAAATGTTGCTCTTTAATACAGCTGAAACAGCAGCGTTTCAAGAAATGCTGCAAATGTTTGACAGACGTTACAAATTGCCTGTGGGGAAATACACATCACAAATGGCAATTCCAGCACTTTACAGAGTGAAAGATGACAAATAGACATAGTAAAACAAATAGTGTAGCATTATAATATCCCTCCATCCATCCATTTTCCTCCGCTTAGCCGGGTCTCAGTCTCAGTATAATATATTATTATTCATTATTATACATTATCATAACATTAGTGGTTTATTTGTTCTCAAAAACTGTTGACAATAATCTAGTTCAGCCTCAATTTGTGGGACAATAAACATTTCAAAGGCACCTGCGTTGGTTTGTTTGTCCTGTTTCATTTCATTTCATTTTTTCATTGGGCTTCCAGCATATCTAACCTTTGGGGGTTATACATTTGTATAAAATAGTATCTATAATATAAAATAATAATAATATATAATATCTATAATAGTATCTAATCATGTGCAAGCGTCTATGACCCCGTAGCCGAGCAATGTGACGTAGCGTAAACAAAGAAGAATAGGAGTGTAAAGTGACTACTGGGGTGTGATTTCATGTCTAGAGATCTCTAATAACGGTACAACTCCTATTAAGAAAGTCATCAACAGGTTTTCTTTGCTCTAACGACTAAAGCATTCCATTTATTAACATTGACTCATACTGTATATCGCAGAAATTCATTGATCTAACAGGTCCGTGATAAACGAGGGGTTACTGCACTGCCGTGCATTGTTGCCAACAGTCCAGGTTACCAAGCCTGTGTGTGTTTCAGCTTTTATCTCCATATTGTTCCAAACAGTCGGGCTTGAGTTGCCAGATCTGCTTCTTGCAAAAGCACAAACGCTTCACACTTTGCCTTTTGGCTGCAGTCAGACTCACTCGGTGAATGCCGGGGTTGGGGGGCCGTCACATTCCCTCCTTCCTCAGCAACCAAACTCTTGGCCTGAATAGTTTCAATATAGCAAGAAAAAGGCTCGACAAACTCTTGTGTGCGCTTGTGAGATAACAAAGCAACTATTCACTCTACTACTGGAGTGATATTCAAGCATCCATCCATCCTCACTAGGGAATGCTGGAGCCTATCCCAGCTGGCTTCTGGTGAGAGGTCCCCAGCCAATGGCAGGGCACATACAGACAACCAACCATCCACTCTTGTTGGGGAAACAATGACGAATGAAAAGTGGTTCATTTCTTTTGACAGTATTTGATTAAATGTTAGGATTGGAACATTGTAACAATAGGCTGTATTCAAGCATAACGATTGATTTTTGCAAAGCCGTGATAGAGTGAAGCTGTGGAATTGGAACTGCGATGTGGTGAGGGAGGACTGCATTTGCTATGGAAATGGGACCAGTGCTGTGTGGTTTTATCTCCCTGCAGGCTGCTGTGTTGTTGTTGCAAGGTAAGCCTCGCTAGCTCTTTTTACAAGAAGTACACGAACCAGCAGAACCAGAGAGCACACAAAGTGACACGGGTGCAATTTGTGGTATTGTTTCTATTTCATAGAATGAAATGTAAGGAAATGCTTCCATCCACGCACATGCTAGTGGTGTGGGCCACTTGACGTTATATGAATCATACTTACAGTAAAAACACATTCAGGGCACGTTCCTCAGGGCTCAGTACAGGCAGGAGGGAAAAAGAAGACAAATAGAGTACATGTGGTGTGACAAATGCAAGTTATTGTACAGTTGCCTGAACAAGAGCAATACAAGCGTTTGTTTGCTAGGATGACTGGAGGACTTCATTGTTGAAACGCTGATTGTCTTTCATGAAGCAGCAGACATCCCTTCACATGCCTACCTTCCTCATAGCCCCAGTCCAGCTCGTCTTTCCCAGGATTATTCTCCCAGTCCTCATTCACTCTGTCAGCCATGCTGCTTGGCAGTCTGGATGGAAAACCTTGGAGACTCTTGGACAGAAACCCAAGTTCTTGCTGGCCACCGACTGAATGGATTCCCAACTTCTACGTATTTTGCTTTTTCTGAGTCTACAGTATATACTCAACTTTCCCCGGACTCACTGTCTGATGTATGCAGAGCCGTGCTTCTCACCATTTTTCTTTACACGCTTTAACTCCGCCTCCCTCTCTCTCTCTCTCACTCTCTCTCTCTCTCTCTCTCTCTCTCCTCTCCAGTCATCCCCCTCTTCCTCTCTTTCTCTGCAGGTGCACTCATTCACCTTGGCTTCCTTCCAACACTTATTTCATTCTCTTTACATCTTTGCTCCCGCTCTACGAGTCTGGGAACTGTACAGGAAACTAGGGATGTACCAGAATCTCCGTGTGGTAGCCCATTCCATATGCATCGACTGTAGATACACGGGTCATTTCAAAACACAACCATTCCATACAGCGTACACGTGATACCACTCAATAGGATCCCATGGTTACATTTGATGATGAACAGCAAGATGTGAATCTTACATTCTAAAAGAAACAAGGCCGTTGTATGAGAGTGTTTTCTAATATAATATCCCCAAACGTGCTGTAAGGCAGGGGTCCCCAACCACCAGGCCGTTCACACACAAGATCAGGAAAAAGAAATAAAATATTTAGTAAATAACTACATCAAATTTGATGTAAAGGGAAATCAATTTTGGAATATGGGCCATTATTTTATTCCAAAAAGAATCTACAGTTAGAAATCCGCTTTTGCATGTTTAATGCGAGCGGCGACTTGTCCCACTTTGTTGGATGGTGCTTGAACGCACCATCTAACTTTGTCCTGCACAGATAGACTACTATACTGTTATTCTTTCTTCTTTCACCTCATAGTTGCTCCCACATGCTGGTACTATGTGGGGATGCATAAGGTAAGAGCTGATGAGCTTATTGAGTGCTAATGTGCATATTATTTTTTTGTCCAGTGACTGCTAGCAAGCGTGCAGCTAATGCTATTTACATCCATTCTGGTCTTCAGTCAAGCTAAGCTACGGAGCATGAATGACCCTCCTATAAGAGATGGTCTGTCAAGCGGTTGCTAGTCTTGTGATACCTGGTGCGTGTCTCTACAATCCATTCATCTAAGCGTTTATGGCTGGTTCTTATCCATCCAGGATCCCATGCAACCGCGTCTCTCGCTTGTCAAAGCGAATATCCGGTCACGTCGGTTTATCCTTCACAAGCCTCCAATAAATCTGCTTATGTTTCCAAAGTATTTCTTGTTTTGTGTTGGCAAGCTGGCAGGGAGGTGTTTCTTTCGGGGGCCAAAGACAAACCCTCGACTGACAGACAACTGCAGCCAAAAAAAGTCTGGAAAGTTCATCGCAGCAGAACAGAAAAGCAAGCTGAAGAAAGTAAATCTTCCCTGCCCTTGTTGTCCCTCTCTTATTCCTTCTTTTCTTCTGCTATCCCCCAGGCTACTGATGGTAATTGCCCCAGTTTCCTTAACAAGAAACTGTCCTCAGAGCAGTCAGAATGCAGGCAAACTCCCTTGTTTCTACCATTTGGCCATGAAAGCAGGGCAAGTATTCCACTTTCTCTGCCTGCCGTTCACATCTGAACCCACTAAAGTCCGGAGACCAGATACCAGATGCTACAAACTCACGGCTTATGTCACCTTAGAAACCATCCATGTGTCCATTTATCCAAGGTGGGGCCGAAGCAGCGAAGCCCAGACTTCCCTTTCCCCGACTACCTTGTCCAGCTCCTCCCAGTAGACGCTGCACCAATCCACCCGTCCATCTCATGTTGCACATTCACTGAGAGGTATTTGCATGTGTCAACCATTCCACCGAAATGGGGCCATTTGCATCCCCAGGAATAAAATGTATAAATGCACAATAAAATGAATTATTACAATTTTAATAATTCATTTCAGCCTTGATCTCACTAAAAGCAGCATTTGTTGCTAGTCCCCACTTCCTAAAATTAGACTTCAATATGAAATATAATACAGTGGAACCTCGGTTAGTGTTCGCCCCAGTTAGCTTGTTTTTTTGGTTAACGTCAAAAATTTACACCACAATTTTCCCAGGTTTGCGTGCATTCTCCGATTAGTGCACTCGTACAATATGGCAGGCGTCTGGCCGCATTATTGCTGGGTTTCACGTGACATCACATCCGCTTGTCAGCCCGCCTCTATTCGGAAGTAGAAGTCGTAAAATCAGAGCAAAAATACCACGTACATGCTCCGGTGGTTCAAAATATCTATTTGGGAAAATGACACGCTTACTAAGACAGGAAAAAAGGTCAGGAAACGAGAGAGAAGCCATCTTTTTGAAAATTTCGTCATATGGTCCGTCGGCACATGCGCAGTTCATATCTCATTTCAACTTGATCTCATACTTGGGACTTTCTTATCTCAATTTAATTTTTTTCTCATCTTTTGGACTTTATCTCATAATTATATCATTTTTCATTTGTTTTGAGCAAAAGAAAAAACAAAAGAAAACATGTCTACAGGGAAGTACAAGGAAGTCATCCCACCCCCGTCTCACACAACACATGACTTTGACATCCTTAATGACATGGGAACATCTCTTTAGAATCCTTAAAGAAAAAGTGATGTATGTTCCACATGGGAGCTGCTGTATCTCACTGATAACTTACAATTTATTCCAACAACTATTTGGACTTTTTATTTCACAATTATGGCTTATCTCATAATCATGACTTCTTATCTCAGAATTTTGATTTTTAAACTCATGAGATTTTATTCTCATGATGACTTTTTCTCTCATGAATCCAACTGTTCTATCTCATGATTATGGCTTACCATTGGGAGTTGCTTTTTCAGTGGCCAAACAGGCTTGCATACATTGGAGTATCCTTGGGAGAAAACTTTTTCTTTCACTTTCAATTATTAGTCAAATGAAAAGAGAAGAAAGTTCATAGATTATTGTTATTATGATTTGTCTGCAGTCTTTCTTTATTCCAACACAAACACTCCCATGTTTTTGAACACTGATGGCTTTTATGAAAACACGGCACGTTAGTCCTCTCTACAGGAAGAGAGGAGTCACTACACTTGAAGAGGAGCAACAATTAAAAGCTGCAGATAGTTGTCTTCCAAGCCCGGCAAGTATGATATCTCACAAGTAAATAAATATGTGCCAAGGTCACAAACGGTGTCTTTCAAAAGGTCCTTGCAAATCATCACTGTTGTCAACCTTTTAGCCTGTACTAGAGACTCGTGCACCACTTTTGTTGCTAGTAAGGGTGTGTGGGAATGTCTGGAAGAGTCACCTGATACCCATACCTCCGGATCCGTGCCTCCATTGCTGACACGACCAACCGGCGCTGTAGTCGCATGGTGGTCCATGCCAACCCCCGAACCCATTGGTGGACACCGGATCTTAGGGGGGTCGTCAAGATGAAGTGGTCTTACCAAGCATGGATGGTTTGTGGCACTCCTGAAGCAACTGCCAGGTATCGCAGGCCAAGCAGGGCGTGGCTACAAAGAGGTTCTGGCAAACCGCCCAAAACCTCAGAAGGGGGAAGCAGTGCCCTGCCCACACGGTTTACAGTAGGGATGGAGGCTTGAACTGAGGATATAGTTGGGCGGTGGAAGGAATACCTTGAAGCCGTTCTGAATCCCAGTGCGGACATGTCCTTCAGCTATACTCCAAAGGTCTTCAGTGGCAAAGCTCCAGGAGTGGATGACTTTTTTCCCAAAATCCTTAAGGCTCTGGATGTTGCAGGACTATCTTAGTTGACATGGCTCTTCAACACTGAGTGGAAGATGGGAACAGTACCTTGGGATTGGCATACCCTGGTCTAGTTGTCCCCCAGAGGGTGTGGTTGTACTACACTCCTCAGCCTCCTTGGGAAAGTCCATTCCAGGGTTCTGGAGAGAAGGGTACAACCATGAGTGGAACCGCAGTTACAGGACATGCAATGTGGTTTTTGTCCTGGCGGTGGGGTACTGGAACAGCTCTACACCCTTGCAAGAGTACTGGTGTATGGGAGTTGGCCCAACTGGTCCATATGTGCTTGTGAACTGGGAAAAGGCATTCAACTCTGCCCCTTGAGGTGTCCTGCGGGGGATGCTCCAGAAGTACCAGGTCCATTCAGTCCTTTTACAACCAGAACAGGAACCTGGTTTGAATTGCAAGCAGCAAGTCGGAATGTTGGCCGCCGCCAAGGCTGCCCTTTGTCACTGGTTCTGTTCATTATTTTTATAGACAGCATTTGTAGATACAGCAAAGGTGCTGAGGTTGTCCAGTTTGTGGCTTCCTACCATCACCTGCAATCACGAGCTTTGGGTAGTGGCTGACCCTATCTGGACCCTAAAAGATGAGGCGTTTGGTCATCAATCAGTTCAGCCACTGATGCCTCCACATCTCGAGGAACCATTTGAGGTGGCTCAGGCATCTAGTCTGGATGCCTCGCAGCTGGCCTGGGAATCCCTCTGTGTCTTCCAGGTGGAACTGGAAGAGGTAGCCAGAGACTGGGAGGTCTAGTCTTCCCTACTGAGACTTCTGTCTGGAGCAGACGTAAATGGATGGATGGATGTACAATGTTTTAATGTCTTGAGTGAGCTGCCAATGCTGCTGATCATATTGAGGACTAAGCGTGTTTTGCATTTTACGCGGCGACGTACAAATGCCAAAACTAAAATCACATAAACACCATAAAACACAACAACAACAAACTTGGGAGAAATGAACTCCTCATAGTGCTGTGGTTTCCGAGGACACATGAAATACTCATACGGTAGCGTGGCGAGGGCGGGCCTAGTGACGTCAGATTGAGGCTCTGGCTGTTTATTGTTCCTTCTTCAGCGCCGACTGAGGAAAACAGTCAAACCAGCTGACAACCATCTTTTTCACGCGGTTTCAGGTCGGTTATACAAAGTTGTGATAGTTAAGACAGCTGACTCCACGCACCGAGGGCCATGGCATACGCTTACCTCTTCAAATACATCATCATCGGAGACACAGGTAGGCAGCAACAAACTAGAATAGGTGTTAGCCTGGTGCTAGCTGTTAGCATGTGGCTAGCGGTCCATTTCCGCAGTGTTGGATAGTCCAATGACGTGGTAAAAGCTGAGACGTAGAGGTGGGATGACAGTTGTCCTTCTATACTGTTAACACAACTCAACAGCACAGCCTTAAAAACACAACATCTACAAGTGCCGTACAATAGCAGACAAGTCCCCCATTTTGTAGCAGTAGCTGTTTACATTCGCCGAACAATAAGGGCCTTTGGTCCAATAGCGTCCAGGGTGGGGGTGTTAGCCACAGCCAGCTAGCTCAGCCAACGGACTAGCCAGCGTTAGTTGGACCAAATATTACGCAAGAGGCGAGCAGCTCAGTAAATAAGTATCTGGAATAATCGCAGGATCGACGTCTGTGACACCATTCCAATCACTATGACCATCGTACGCCTTTTCCCAGAGGAGGCCACTTCGGAAGAGCCAAGCCTTAAATATTGTCTGAAATGGCGTAGATGGGTTATGTTATGTTATGTTTAGCTTATGGTTATGTTGTGTTAGCTTATGTTGAATCATGCGCGTGTTGCTTCGACCCTGCTGGCGTTTCCATGCTGTCTGTCCTTTATTTTGTCTTCTAATTCCGTGGCTGAGCAGTGATGAATGATTTCGTGGGATGAGGGGCCTACGCATGTTACCTATCACCTAGCAGCAGGTGCACGTTTCAACATCAAACAAAGTGCGTTCGCTATATTTGTTAGATTTCTACGTAAGACGTAAACATGTACTTACTAACTATACTATACTATACTATACCAATGTTCAACATAGCTCCTGCCTAGATTACTGTATGCATGACAAATATCATCTTTCTGATACAGGGGGGCCCAAACTAAAATGAAAAAGATGCTAAGAAGTATTTCAAGGATCAACTGACATATAGGCGGAAAAGCCTTTTTATTAGCATAAACTTTTTTTTGCTTCTAAAATAATCTTTGTAAATTTTCTTCTTGTAATATTATGACTTTATGACTAGAGTTACATTTTATCTGTTTGTGTTCAAAAATAACTTCAACAGTTCCCAATAGATTTGGATGAAAGGTTGAGGAATTGTGGGAAATGGGACATGGAAGAAGTGATTACATTTTGGGGGTGATCCAGATCACAGTCTGGATCCAGGAATTTTTTAAAGGATTCTTTAACATTGCGAGATAAGACCATTTTCGGCATTTGTGCATATAACTCCACAAAAAATGGTCAGAGCACTTGGAAAAAAAATACAGGACAAGTTTCCGACAGGTTGTAGATGTCAAAGGTCATGGAATCATTCCGGATACTATGGACCAGAATATGAATCAATAAGGGGACCTTTGGAATTTGTTGTCTTATCAAAGGAAGACAAGAAATGAAGCTATAAACATGCAACAAACACCATTCTATATAGCCAAGACATTGTGGAATCTGGATTTGTGGTATCTTCAAAAGCTGTGGAGCTCCATCCGGAAGAAAAGCGACATTACGGAAGATGCCATTTTTGTGAATAACTACTGAACTAACATTGCCATCATTACGAATCCACTTTCTAATGCTGTGTTGTTATGGCCAAGGAATCTAAATATGTGCGTCAAATAAATGCAGGACTAATATTTATGCTGTAAATCACAATATGAGGGGGGTGCTCTCCGAGTGCTTTTCTAGTTTGTTTGTGTTCAAAATAATAAGTAATTCCACCAAATATCAAAGACTGAGCCAAAAAATGTAGGATTATTATTTTGGTGCGGCTCACAATAAGGGGGGGTGGAAGGAAATGTGGCGCTTGGCGGAGATCTGCGCTCTCTGAGTGCTTCTCTAGTTGTCTTTCCATCTTGACTTTGTCGCTAGTAACTGGAAGGTAAATTGCAGCAAACCCTTTTGAGTACACTATTTGGGGTTGCCACCGAGGCGTCTCCCCTAAACAAATACATAAAGGATCTTCTAGATCAGGGGTGGGGAACCTTTTTGGCTAAGAGAGCCATGAAAGACAGATTTTATAAAATGTATTCCTGTGAGAGTCATATCATGTTTGTTAACAATGAATATGACTAAATAGTGTATGTTAAAACAATGTTCACATATTTTCATGAACCTTGTTATGCTGAAGATAACCAATATTAAAACAGATCATCATTCCCATGAAAGCCACTTCTGGTGCTGCATGGGTGTGCACGCTACTCCTTATCTTTCTTTCTTTGTGCCATCTTCTTCATCCAAAGGATTTGTGCTGCAGAATTAGCTAGCTGACTATTTGGTGGAAGGGAAGTTGACTTGTTGACCCAGGTAGGCTACCCCGTTATTCACTCATAAGAGATGCAACTTCCATGCCTTTCTTGATGATAACCAAGATCACGTAAGTTCTTACATGATTAGCTATAGCATTTCCTGCCAAAACATGGAACTCTTATGAGCCATTTTTGTTGTCATTGTTATATTTGTCCAAACAAAGGTACCTTTAGCTGTATCAGGCATTTCAATGAAGACGAAACTGAAGAAATGAGGGTGTCTAATATAGTTTCATGCCTGTATGTGTGGGATATATAAACGTAGAGACTGCAGTAGTGTGTTTAGCCAGATTAATACAGTAGCTACATATGGAAGAGGCATTTGAAAAAAAAAGTTACATGCAGGTCTGATTTGTTTTTTTGCTCATGCAGTCTTTCCTCGCCACTTCATGCTTCACATTTTCAAAAGCATATGTGCATGGCTCAGATCAAGGGTACCAAAGTGTTAGATTTTGGGTAAAATGTCCAACTGGTGGATAGACCTTGGTAATGTTATCAACACAAACTTCAAACATTGCAAAACACACACCCAACATACCAGAGCTGGAGACATCTTCCATTTCCCATAGCAACCCTCCCAAGTTCACTCTTCTTAAATGTAAAGCACATAACTCAGTGTAGACTTTATGCTGTTATGACTTTTGTTAGAAAAGTAACTTATATTTGAGAGAGTATCATAAAGTAAATAAAAACAAGTGACAAATCTAGATCTTGAGTTAAAGCTCTGAAGATATGGCAAAGAAAAATGGACCTTCAGTCCTTACCATGCCATTGTTGTATCACTACAAAGACTACAAATCCCATCAGCCGTTCTTAAGACTGTAATGACATCAACTTTGACCTATCAACTCCACAATACAAGCTAATCATTGCAACACTGTGGCAACATGAGCCAGGATTCAGTGAAATGCACTGAGTGATTGGTTCTTCAATTATCATGCTAAAAACAAAAATTAGATGGCGAACTTTGACCTCCCATGAGGGATACGCCGATCGCTTCCGGGTTAAATACGGAGCAATTTATCAACGAACACGCTAGAATTTATTTGGTTGGGATAAATGTCAACGACATATAATATGACGGATAAAAGTAAGTAAAATCCGACTAGTAATGATGAATAATTTTGCCCACTTCGCGTGTTTTTTTTCGCCGCTTTGTGCACACGACACAGACGGCGACCTACGAGAGGTAAAAACAACGGCTGTCAAAACGAGTTAAACTGCTCGATAAACACAAAATGTGTAACTCACCTGACGAAAAAAATCTTTTCAAAGCGCATAAAGATCTTCTCCAATATATATAAAAATGAAAACATCTTACCTTAGACTTGACAATGGTTGTTAAACCGCCGATTGCTCGTCGAATTGAATGATGCTGCTTGATGCTGCCGAGGTTGTGACTGAATGTACATTATGCTAACACAAAATGGCGGACACGGTGAAACATTCCCCTGCTGAACGCGTATTTGGCGAATAACCGGCGGAAGGACTCAAGTTTTGTTTGGCGCAAGAAGGCACTTTTTATTTTCTAATTCAATATTTACTAGCAATACGCAATTTACGCTGTGAGCTCCAAGTGTTTGTACATTACTGGCCTGACACGAAATTTTGGGGTGTTAGACTTTTGTTCAAATAATCTTATTTTACTCTTTTATACACAAAAAAATCACTTTAGTTGCAGAGTTGAGTAATTATTCCATGAATATATATCATTGTAATCATCATGGGGTTGTTTTTCCATGGAATTATGTTCTTCAAAATTTTCATCAGCAGGCGGACACGAAGGTTATGTACTTTTCACTAATGATTACACAACAGTTATTTTTTTTTACAGAGAATATTTGAATAAAACGCATAAGAAACCAATTTCAGACATCATTCTTTAATTCTAAGTAGAAATCATGACAAAATGATCAGAGAAAATATTGTTAATTTCACAACAAAAGTAGACGTGCTTTACATGGAACATTTCAATGTCCAAACATAGACACTTTTTTACAACATAGCCGTGCTAGCGCAAAATAAAAACATGAACAGGCTTCATTTATGGTTTGGTAAGCTTCCTCCCTCTATAAACGTCAGAGTGATAGGGATAGTACACACTGTTAGAACAACAATTTCACATACTACTCAAGTCAAGCAAAGGGTACCCTTCATCTGAGCCGTGCACATTTGAATAAATCCAGCGGTTTGGCATCAAAACATATGTATATTTAAGTAAATATTACGTACTTTTTGTTAAATGAAGCAAAAGACGCATTGAATGACATTCCGATGAAGTGTAGTGTTCTGTACTGGTCACTAGGTGGCAGTAATGGTATTGTAATGTGATGCGGAAGACCATTGATTTCCTTTCTGATCCTATACTGAGTAAAATTTCGGCTGATATCAGTGATACTTTTGTGCAAATACGTGTAATGTGTTTGGTAAATAAACCTGTGCTGTGATTTGCAATAATGGGCAACAGCGGAAAAAACCTAAAATATGTGAAAATGGTATTTCAAACAATAAAATAAGTAAAACAATCCAACCATGAAAATAAATAAATGATGAAAACTTTATTTGCAAGTCACCCATGGCTTTGTTTATGATTGGTCGTCCTTCTAACAGATTGAGACTGAGTGACAGAGCAGTGTGCTGCTGCACGTGCACGTGCACGTTATGTACTTCCTCAGGCGGAAGAAAAAGTAGTTCCCAACAACATTCTACCATTTAGACAGAATACCAGTGATTTAGTTACTTTCTACTGATGCACATTACCTCACATGACTCAAGCATCAAATGTATCCATGTTTTGCTTTTGGAATCCATTGTAGAGCATGAAAAAGAGCTAGTATCGATATTTCATCATGGATCCGCACATCACTACTGTAATGTTGGGTGGGACACACAAGCACCAGACTTGATTGGTGGAACAACAGGCTTTTATTGCAGCTTGCCATGATCTCCCAGCAGGCACACTAATCCCTAATACAAATAAACACTATTTGTATACTATTTGTATTCTATTGTAACCAATGCCAAGCTGGAACTCAACTCTGAACTCCCGACGTCACTTCCTGTCTGCCGCTCACTCAGCTCCCCTCGGGAACACATTTACAGCAACACACACAAGCACAAGTCTTACTTATATCTTCTTTTCATGTCTACTACTCTGGGTAATAGGAGTGTCAAGGTGACTATAGGGGTGGTATTTCATCTTTAGAGGGCTCTAATAAAATTAGCAGCATATATTATTTTTATTATTTTACAAATCCTACTTTGTGGAAATTCACTTATCACAGTGGGGTCTGGAAGCAATTAACTGTGATAGGTGAGGGATGACCGGCGTAGTATAGTGTCGTGCTGTGCTGCTAGGACATGGATGCCTTTGCCAGTTTTCTCTGTAGTCTTTTTACATGTAGTTAAAAATACAACACAAAACCTTTTTTAGTGTGACTGACTCAGCAATGTTTGATTTGGATGTGTTTGTTTCTGAGTAACTGGCATTCTAGTCCATCATGTACTAGCAGTAGCAGTAACATATTATATCATATTTTCCCAAATGAGTGATATATTCTTGCCTAACCACTTAGCTCTTTAATCATGCCTGAAACGAGGGACTCTTTGCAAGCGTTATTCTGCTGCCTCGAGGGCACCGACTTTCCAGTGTGCTGCAAGCACAATGTCCCGCCCCTTTCCAGCACTGAGCCACACGCCACGTAACACACACACACACACACACACACACACACACACACACACACACACACACACACAGGAGCCAATGAATGTACAGCCTATGTATATACTGTAGATGTCCAAATGTAAAAAATCCATTCCAAGAAGAATGTACAGCCTCTGAAGAGAGCAGTATGACTTCACGTGTGTATGAGACAGCCATGAACACCAGGCATCTTATTCTCTACCGTTTGCCTTCACATTGATTAGCAATGGTGAAAAATCAAAGTATTTTTCCTTTCAATATGTTCTTTGAAAGTACTAATGGTAACGTGGTGGTGGTGGTTATATTTTTGGTTTCATCTTAAGCCAGTTGCAAACAGTCAAATTGTATTCAAATCATCTGTGTTGAGAATTTGGAATTATTTGAGTAAGCGTAATTGTTAATTGTCCATGAGCCTTTTTATTCCATAAACTTAGATTCACACACTCACACACTGTAATTCTTTTCTTCACTCTTGTCTTCTTCTTCATGAAATCAAGTGTGAAGCTGTCATCAAACTATTTGGGGGTAGAGGTGTGGTTTTAAGCTCTTTTCAAAGCTAACAAATGGAATTTTATCTCTGCAAGACAGAATCTGTTTGAGTCAAAACAAGTCATTTGGTGGTATGGATTGGGAAATACTATGATTTGACAATAGGCTCAGCCGTTCCAAAGGTATTCCGTTCAGACTTAGTCAAACTCTCGGCAGCTACCTGACTACTTCCTGACACTCTTTAGTCCTGATTGATTGTAAAATAAAGACAAAAACACTAGAGAGGCACAACGTTGATGTGCTGTTGATGCACTGTCGACATCCAGTCCACCTTTTCCACTTCTCCCTGCCTTCATAATAAAAGACTGCCAATCAACCAACACAATTTCGTTGGCTGATTCAATGCATCAGTTGTCAGGAGGATTGGATGGAATTGGCCTGAGCTTCGCACGTCAGAAGAGGGGCTGATATTTCTTCACATAGAGAAGTTAATTGGCCATCGTGCCCCAGTACACCAGCCAGAGAGTGATGTTGTGGTTCCAGTGAGGTGTCAGTTAAGCGTTTGACCTTCAGAGTTGAGTTCAGAGCAGGGCCAAGTCCACCCAGATTCTTTTGTTGTAGCAGCTGTGAAATAATGCTAAAGAGTCTCAAGTAAGGCTTACAATTGAATAGTAAAAGGAGTAGATACACACAATTATTGTACAATGCCAGCACTGGAGAGAACAGCCAGCCCACCAGCTAAGGTCTAGACAGGTCCAAGCAGTCTCTAAATTGAAACCGAGTTCCTCTTCCTCATAAGCCTCGTGTGGAGGCGGTCCTAACGATCAGGAAAGTTTGTTGGTCTGATCTGGTTTCAACCAATCCTTGGCTAGGGGGCTGGGCGACTTAGCCAGGACACTGAAAGGGGGACGCATAATAAAAGTGTGTCAGTGTGCGTGGGGGACATTAATAACAACAGGGTGCTTTTTGTTCCAAGTGAAAGGTCTTGGTGAATGTGTTGTGTCTGTGTTGGAGATAAGCACATACATGTTGCAGAATCCAAAATATTCCATTCCTAACATGACATAGCTCATACATGCATGCTAACTGAATGTATGATGGATACTGGGGCAGACAGGGTGTTGAAATGATCCAGCTTTTGGTTCAGAATATGAAAATCAGCTCTATTTGGATACGCTTTGCTCTTTTTCTTGTACATAAGACAGTTTTTACTTTGGGCTGTCAGCCAGTCACTCCCATCCAAGAGCTTGTCAGCAGAAAGATTGATTATCCCTGAAAAGCAAACGATCCATCCACACACGTATTGCTAAACATGGATGTCCTGTGTCCCAATACAAGTATGAAAGAGTTCCATTTCTACAACCGTGATGTCAGTGGAGTTTTAGTGGGTGTTGGAACTTATACCTACATACGAAATAGATTCAAAAAAGATTATATCCTTTTATCCCTGTGCATGTCTTGTACCCAAGAAGGGGCGTTGCAAGGGAGGGAGAAAACACCAAGCCGCCTAGTTATCACTGTCCATTTCATAGTACAAGATCATTTTACATCCAGTCCTTGGCGTTTGCAGCCAATGTTAATTGTCTCGCTTTCTTACATCTCACTTTCACTTTACTTGCCTTTTAGGCGCTCTGCCTCGTGCTCAGGACACTAATGAAGGTTAAAGTTCAAAGTAGTCTGACTTGGTGGACTCATTGGAGTCTCTTTAGTGCTTTCTATAACAATGTTTCTGTGGAGGAGATTGAATGAATGTGTGCACATACTGTATGTGTGTGTTTTGATTGGATTCCTGATGACTCTCTGTGTTTGTGCGTGTGTGTGTCTTTTCAGGTGTGGGGAAATCATGTCTATTACTACAGTTCACAGACAAGAGGTTCCAGCCTGTTCATGATCTCACCATTGGTAAGACTCCTCCTGGTCTGGGATTGTTTCTAGCAGTATGTTGGCAGCAGAAACAAGAGGATATGCAGTACATTCCCAATATTCTTCAAAGCAAATGTCAAATGTTAGTTCCTGCTAAGATAATAATGTATGTCTCAACCATCTCATTTTTTCATCATCAGGCATGCTGCTCTTTCACTTTAATATGCTAGCAATTTGGGGTGGAACGATACGCTGTGTAGAGCCACATTATTTAATAATGTCATACGTTTTCACTCCATTCTCTAATAACTTATTACATATTGCAAAAGTTAGGACAAAATGCGTTCATTAATTGTATTCCAAAATGTGGCGTTATTGCATGATGATGTGAAAATATATGCCATATTTTCCCATGATTACAATGCATCTCTACATGCCATAGTCAGGGTTCCATACCTAAGTTTAAAACGGTATTGTACCATGCACAGCCCTGCATGATGAATAATTGCTACCAGCATCTATGGCCATCTGTGTATGTTCCTAGCATGAAATGCTTATCAAAATGCATGTGAAAGTCCAGAACAAATTAACAAGCAAATTCCTCTCCCTTGTAAATGTAGGTGTGGAGTTTGGAGCGAGGATGATCACTATAGATGGCAAACAGATCAAACTGCAGATCTGGGACACGGTAACGTATTTATTATTGAACTTCCGAATAGCAATGATAATTCACCTTAACAACAGCAGGAAGCCGTAAAATCACATTCATATAGCTTGTGATACACCTACTGTATATACAGTACCTGCAGAGTATTTGTAAACAGGTGATAATACAGCATACATGTACCACTCTTTATGTCCTCACTCTTTGTGTTTTTTACCAAGCTGTGAGATTAGTGGTCCTTGAACGCACAGCAACAACAGACCTTTTTATGGCAGTATCGGTGAGTCGTTTTTGGCCAGTTGCAGGAGCTCCCGGAACATAACATCGTGAAAATCTACTTTATACCTATCATGCTATTTATTCCAATCATATACTGTATTAGTGCCAGTTTCACACATGGAATGAAATATCATGAAGCTTCTCTGAATAACAAATTAGTGCAGTCGTCCCTTGTGTAAAACCATCACGCTTTCACTGTCTCCTTGTCAATCACATCTCCACATGTGATGACCCTCCACGTGAGTAATATGTTGACTGACAACAGCGCTAACAATGCCTGTGCTATCTATGCCGGACACAGTGCACGCCTGTAATTTCCATACATTTGTAAACACAGTTTTTACCATTATTAGAGCCCTGTAGACATGAAATAAGTGAACTATTGTCACTTTTACCCTCCTATTATTCATTGTTTACATCACACTGCGGAACTTTTATGCCACAGGGACTCAAGCTAGCTAGCAAACTAACCAGTTAGCCTCAAATTTACTTCTTCTGAACTTAAGAAGGCAAAAAACCTACCACTTCTGCATGGAATGGGAGGATAATTTTTTTCCAGTGTATGTCACGTAAGCTAACATCAATGTTTTGTATCATTACTGCCGCCTAGTGACCACAACACTACATATCACTTGTATTTCCATATGTCTGGACCAATAATAGCCCATAGTCTGTTAGCAAACAGCCATCATTCATTCATTGATTTCTGAAAGAAGCCTGATACAGCAAGTGAGAGATAATGGAATCAGGATATTGTGAGGGACGACCGTACCGCAAAGGGGTCATCACAATGAGCTGTTGCATCATAGCACACCCGGGCATGAATGAAGTTGTTGACATAAACATGTAGTGTGTACAGCTTTAAGACAGTGACGGGGTCTCCAACAGGTAGGTCGTATGCTAGCTTCACCTCTTGGTATCTGTATAAGTGTCCTATTGAAACATGACGATTGTATTTCATGACACACATGAGCACACTGAGTGGAGATGTGCTGTGCAAATAACTTTCCCCTAGCATTTTCTGAAGCTGTGGTGGTGGGCTGCATGTGACTGCCGCTGCTGTGTAATTAAATATGACAAATAATCTTTATGACTTATTTATTTATTAACGTATCTAACGTTTTCAACAAAGAGCAGAACATGAATGGAGAAGATTACAAAAGTGTTAATTTCATGGCAGAGTTTCTGAGCGCACTTACAAAGTCAGCCTCCTTTCGTTACCTGACCTATTTAGTCCAACATGACTAGTACAAAAGTACAACATTTTGGACTATTTGACATAGGGATGTGTCCATCCCATCTTCAGCTGTATTCCTGAAGATCGGATAATATCAGCTTCCACCGAAATCGGGCTGATCGGGTTGCCGTATCACGTTGGTAACTCTGAGCCACACTCCCAACATGGTAGGTGTGGTGATGCTCCTCAAAGCTGGTAGCCACTCGGCCCCTGCCACCATGCAGACATGTCCGTGGTGTACCGTGGTCAAGTTAGTTTCACCACACAAACACTACTAAACATGTTGAAACGGCGAGGAGAAACCTTGGAAACTCCTCTGTTACGGAGTGTGAATGGAAGCTAGCAGGGTTGTCTTAGTTTAGCTAGTGCAGCTGTGTGGGTGTGTGTGTGTGTGTGTGTGTGTGAGAGAGAATCAGGTGGGATGAGTGTAGAGTATTGTCACGGTGTTGTGTTTTACTGCTTTAAAGTAAGGAGCATTCCACAATGCCCACTGACCATGTGCAGGTTCTGAGTGGAAAAAACACCAGAGGCACGTGTATTCTGGCACCCAGCGCGTATCAACCGTCAATTGCCATCCTCAACACTTTCTGGCCTTCAAAATAAGAGCACTCTTTGTCACATTTGTCTAATTGTGTAAACCAAATAAGGGTGTCATTAAAACAGATTGGAATGACATGTGTGACTACATCTTCCTTCATGAAAAGCACGGGCATTGGAGTTTGTTGAAGATGTACTAGCAATATGTGCTATTAGAAGAATTAGCTAAGCTGCATCCATTTCTCAATGACTGGACCAGATGGGCCAGTGGTGGATTGCATCCGTAAATGGAAGCATTTTTGCATTTTATTCACTAACACAAATAGCACACACTCTATGTGGTCAAATAACTGGAAAAGGTAAAAAACTGAACTCTAAAAATGGAAAAAAACTGAATTTGGGGAATAAAATAAAAGGGATTTCATAGGGCCCTAAGAGAGTTTTTAAAATAAAGTCATATATTGTAAATCACACCACAAATTGATCCATAACCAAGTCAAATGATTAGTCCTACCCTAAAAGTGTTTTGCACGGCCATTTTTTCTCATGGATCTTTTATTGTGATGGGGCCTGACTCACAGAGCCAAACAATACTGTTGCTCATGCTGTGGAATAAAAAAAGTACATTCAACAATACTTTATTTTTAATGTTGTACAAATTCACCTTTGTAACAAAAGCATGTGGATCAGGACATCCCTAATTTGACACAAACCTAAATGGAAATTGATGCCTGTTTTAGAGTAATATGAAAACGTACCTGGGATATGAATGAATCATTGCAAATATTGTCATTGAAATCTTTTTCTTGTAGGAATGTGTGGTGTATAAAGACAATCAATTAAGAATTACCAGAGCACACCTGGATCCAACTTACAGCATTATTTCATCTACTTTGACAAAAACAAAGGAGAGGTGAGCTATTTATTTACATAGAGAACGTCACAACCACACCAGTCCAGGGTGTACCTCGCCTCTCCCCCAAAGTCAGCTGGGATAGGCTCCAGCATACCTTCCACCCTAGTGAGGAAAAGAGGTATAGACGATGGATGGATGGACGTCACAACTATTTATTGAAACATTTCAAGTAAAGTAGTGCACGATTGAAATGTTGCCAGTCATAAATGAAAGACATAGTTGGACACTCTATTCTCTATTCTCCTTTTAGCTTGAACACCACACATTTTATTTTATAAACAGATTTATTTCTGTTCTTTTATTTTCCATGTTCTCATCTTGAGCTAAAAAACAATTATTGAACAATGTATTAGTCCAAAACGTGCATCCAATTCAATTCAGGTTTGTGTTAAATAGCACCAAAAAAAGACAATCCACCCAAACGTTTATTTTTTTAATAACCACCCATTTGCCAATATCATCATCATCATAAATACTTCTACAGTTAATCCATGTGATCTGTATCGGCAGCATGGTTGGCCTCGATCCAACAACAGTGTAACTGTGTGAAAAAGGCATTTTAGGTGGGAACAATTGCAAAAAAAACCCGGCATAATCCTGGAGGGCCGTGTGTAATGTGCAGCACCGTGTCTGACCAATAGAGGGAGCCAGAACTCAACAAACGTGAGGGCAGGTGTTGAGCAAGAAGACAAGCGGTGATGTCAGATCTGATGACACAAGTCAGCTTGTGGCGTGCGGGCTCGCCCAAAGACCAGTTGCAACATGTCACCTGGAATTCACGCGTTCCGTGATTTGAAAGATAAACAGCCTGTTTAGTGGACACAGTACGCCAGCACACGTCATAGCCACTTCCAGCACCACTGATTTTTGCTTTTTGAATGACTCGTTAGTGTCCTGACTCATTGCCGATTGCTTGGCCAAGCAGCAGACCTGCTGACATAGTGGGTGACTGGCTGAGTGATTCACCCACTTGGCGACGGTTGCGCCTGCTCGGCTGTTTGCTTTAACAGCTGAGCTCGGGGGAGTGCCAAGCTGCAGCTGCTGGCACAGAGTGCAGTTTTGTTTGAGCCCGCGGCCCAAATGAGACACCGGCAACATTGTGACTGTACATTGACCGCAGACAGAGCATGAATAGACACGACTTGGGGAGGGGGTGGTAAGAACGCGAGCTGGTGAATGGAGTGATGGGGGGGAAAGAGAATGAAAAGATGAGTGACGTCAGGAACAGATGGTGAAGGTGAGACAATGAGAAGAGGAAGAATAGAAGGAGCTGGAAATGAGCAAGATGACCTGGTGGGCTGGCCTGCTTGACATCAATGCTACATCAATACAAGCTAATGTGACTTTCCTTATTGTTCATATGTGGACAGAGTGGGGGTGGGGATTTGACGCACGCTTGCAGAGAAAGAAAGGAATTGTGAAAGATAGATGGAGCGAGTAAGAGAGAACTCCTTTGTATCCGCTTACAGATGCTTGCTCTGTCCTGTCTTCTCATAACCGTCCCCAAATCCCGGAGCCGGACTCTGCTTGGGAATCAGGACTGGGAGATCCGGTCAACAAATGTCCCAAATATCCAAAGACTGGTGATTTATAGGACAGAATGTTCCGTCTGTAGCATGATGAGCACTGTTGGAAAGCCAACAGATCAGCTCCATCCCTTTCAGTGATTGACAGTTCCATTTCTTTCCATGAATATATGAATGTATGTGTGTCTCCAGGCTGGCCAAGAGTCATTCCGCTCCATCACCAGGTCTTACTACAGAGGAGCAGCGGGAGCACTGCTAGTTTATGACATCACAAGGTAATCACATCAACTGCCTCATCTACTCGACACACGCCGTCCTCGTGTTCCTATGCACTCCCAGAAATGAGTACTGTACTTGTCCCACTATGGAGTATAAGCCTTACCCACTACATTTAAAGAGGAAAAAAGATTTGTACTTCGGGCAAAAGTTTTAGACCACTCCAATTTCTAAAAGGTAAAAGCTATTATAAGTGTTAAGATGGTCTGTGTCTCTTTCATTCTTAATTGCCTTTTTTTCTTGGCATTTTTGGAGCAACAAATGGCTTTCTCCACTACAATGCTGTTCAACTGATGTTGACAAAGCTATAGTGCCACAGTGTGTTTTTATGCAGACAGAGGAGGTCTTAAGTCCAGAACTCGGAACACCTGCAGGAATGACTTGCACCAACTGCCAAGGCTCCATCAACCTCCATTTCTGCACAACAGCTTTAAATGGTTGACCCATTTTGTGGTCCATGAAACAGTATCATTCTGAAATCCACATTTTTTCACTTTTGGGTAACCTTTCTTTAACCTCTGCTACTTACCTTTTGTACTATTCCAAGCTATTTATTGGACTTGAACCACTTGAAGTACAATAAATAACTGGAAAAATTGGGTTGGTCCACAACTTTTGTCCGGTAGTGTATATAGGCTGCACCGATTTATAAGCCACAGGTGTCCACCTGGTAACATGCGATATTTAGCACGCAGGAAGATCCATCTTCTCTGTCGCTTATCCCTTATCCTTTATCACTTGGTTGTGGGTGTACTAGGGCCTATTCCAGATGACTTTGGGCAAGAGTCGGGGTACACGCTGGACTGGTCGCCAGTCAATCACAGGGTACACAGAAAGATTTTCTAAACTTTTAATTAAAGGTTTTTTTCCCAAATGTGCTGAACAGTGCGTATAAAGGCGGGTTAAAACAGTATCTTACCAGGAAGGTTATTCATTGCTGTCCTCCTCATCCTGCTGGGAACTAAAACCACTAAAGTCATCCTCTTCAAACGTCAGAACCGAACAGCCCCGCAATTCCCTCGGCACACATGCTGCCTCTCTTGTCGCTACCAGCGTCACCCCCGCCCTGACGCAAATCAACCCCCGAGCCCGTGCTGTCGTCCCCAGCACGCAGCAGTCCAGCCCCCGAAAACCGCCGGCGACAGTGGACCTCCCATCACCGCTGCACGCTGCCAAGATCCACCGGCAAACCTGAGAAAAAGCCGCCAAATGCACCTCTCGAAAGCCGCACCACATGCACCTCTCCACACATTCTCCATGATGATGAGAGCGCACGCACCAAGCGCAAAATGAGGATGTGGATGTCTTGCAGCCCTCCCTGATCTCCTTGTAACAGTGCACAGAATCCATGAGCCCTCTCGCATTCAGTAATCTTTACCATTAATTCTGGTCATGACATTTGAGAATGAAAGAGCGGCCAACACATCTTGAAGCTTTTTATCATGTTCATTTTCTCTTCCATGGCTTTCCTTTTCTTTGGTGCACCGCCGTTTGGGAGACTTTTACAACCTCCGATTGTATGGTTTTGCAACAATGCAATGAAGTGACTGTCTCCTAATTGAGACTAAGCATGTTCATCCTAAATAGCAACATTTCAGGCAGCAGCTATTGGAGGGCATTGGATGGTGTAGTTACGTGTAATCAAGTGTCATGCTCTTACATTCTTGAGAGGGCAGCCTTATATTCTGTATTCTATATGTGCCACTGGGCCCAAACAGACAATAATCCTTGAATTGTTTCCACAGGAGGGACACCTTTAACCACTTGACGACCTGGTTAGAGGATGCTCGCCAACATTCCAACTCCAACATGGTCATTATGCTCATTGGCAACAAGAGGTTTGTTTTTGTCTTGCTTGATAGATTCCATGGTAGAAAAGCAAGGAGCCTTTTGCTCTAAAATGTTGCATACATTACAGGAAATCAAGTCAAATGGAGAACTTGCTTGTAGGGCGCTGTTGGCACACTTTGTAGCTGCGGTTAAGCAAGTTGGTGTTCTGTAAGATAGATGCATGTCAAAAGAGGGCTTGTCAAGATGATTGCGCTGTTCCACTTAACTAAACGAGGAAGTTGAAAGCATCCAGAGCCATCCAGTACGTAGATTTACAAAGAAAAACTAGAAAGAAAATCTCTGCAATGTCACAAAAAGTATATAGCATGCAGTAGATCCCCTGCTCTTGGCAGGGATTACAAGACTACCAGCAAATGGCGAAAAATCACGAGTACAATAATCCCTCCTTTATGGCAGCTAATTGCTCCCAGACCTGACCGTGACAAGTGAATGTCCTCCAAGTAGAATTCCTTAATTATCAGTGAAAGATTTTTGTAGTTGGATTCAGATTCAAGATTCAAGAGTTTTATTGTCATATGCACAGTAAAACAAGTAGTTATAGTATGCAATGAAATCTTATTCTGTTCATTCTCCCAAAAATGAATGAGAACATAAGAAGCATTAATACCAATAAATTAAGCAAAAACAACAGAAGAGACATGAATACCAATAAATAAATAAAGTGTTATACATTTGAAAACTTGTTTTCCACCTTTTATAAATACATTTAACATTGTTAGAGCCCTACAGAAATGAAATAACACCCCTATAGTCAACTTTACACTCCTCTTACCCAGTACAGTAGTCATAATGAGACATAAGACGTGTGTTATTATAAATGTTTTCCCTGGGGCACTCGACAAAGAGACGGACAGGAAGTGGCCTTGCGTGAATGCTGATCAGGTTATACTGTAGCTGCTGTATGCAGCTGTTAAATGGGCCCTCGCTTTCCAACGGGTTACAAGCGTTATGCCCCGCCCTTGTCCTGGTCCGACCATGCAAGTGACCATGCAAGCTACACCTCACTATTTCTCACGCACACAACAAAAGGGTGGTGATATGTTTGGAAGAGCGTAGGAGGGAACTCACCAGTTCAACGGGACTATAGCGCCATCCAGAGTGTCCGTTTTGTAATGTTTTTGTACAGGAAGATGGCTTTTGTGACGTGCATGCGCATTTGCGTGAGACGGCCGTGATTGACCTCCTGAATACAAGGCGATGGTGGTGGTCTATATTTTTATATTTTTCTGTTGGAAAAAAACCCCAACAACAAATCAAGTGAGTCTACACAATGTACATAAAGTAGAAAAGAAGCATTGAGTGAAAGTAGGTCCAGATGATGTGATTGTTGGAAGGAGTAAAGCTCTACTAAGATAGCTAATACAGTATGTCCCCATGGAGAAGTACTGTGACATCATTTCCTGTGCATGTCTGTGTGTTCCAGTGACCTGGAGTCCCGGAGAGAGGTAAAGAAAGAGGAAGGGGAAGCGTTTGCCAGAGAACATGGCCTCATATTCATGGAGACCTCAGCCAAGACTGCCTCCAATGTAGAGGAGGTAATAACAACACGTCAGCACCATCACAACAGCTGACGGAAATCTCCCCATAAACTCCTCGGCGTAACACCACTACTCTCTGCATTCATATAAATCATTTTCACACACATCTGCTATTTCACAGTGCTGCATGTTAGCATCTGCTTTTGAAGTGAGTGAGCAGTGGATTTCAAAGAGTAGCAGAGAATGAAAGAAGTACATTACCCATGTAGAATGCCTAACAGTGCTTTATAATAGTGGATTTCAATGTCATGTTCTTCATCCAAAATGCCATCAAGTTTAGTTTTATTCAGCAAGATTTGTCTTCAGTTCCCAAAGAAAACAAACCGTTGGCATAACTTTGCAACAGTAAAACCACAAATGTCAATTTGTGGTTACATTTTCCCGAGTGATGTCCCGATCCCATCTTCAGGATCAGGGTCAGCTGCCGATCCGCTGTATTTTGAAGATCGGATAATATCGGCTTTCGCCACGAGATCGGGCCGACCCAGCTGCCGTATAACATTTGTAACTTGAGCCACACGTCAACACGGTAGGTGTGGTAATGCGCCTCAAAGCTGGTTACTCGAGTCCTGCCTACCTGCAAGATGAAGAAAAGGCAACACCACCATGCAGACACCGCGATGTACCATGGTGAAGTTAGCTTCATGTTGGATATTGGGCTCCATGGCTACAGCGATAGTTCCCCCTCACTGTGCCCGGACTGCTGTGTGCAGCTTTAACCACTGGTTGTTTATACCAGGGACCGTCAATACCTTACTATTGCGTTGAAGAAAGTCATATATTGTAAATCACACCACAAATTGATCTATAACCATGTCAAATGGTTAGTCCTACCCTAAAAATATTTAGCACGCCCATTTTCTCCAATTTGATCTTTTATTGTATTAGAGACCTGACTCACAGAGGTTCGTTCCAAAAGCCAAACAATACTGTTGCTCATGCTGTGGAATAATAAAGTACATTCATGAATGCTTTGAACAGCTATGTTCATAACCATATTCGACTCTACAAAATCATGTTTGCAACAAAAACTTATTATTTAAAAAACAAAAAAAAAAGGATTGGATCGGCAAGACTATAAAAACAATGGCATCGGATTGGAAGCCAAACTATGTGGATTGGGACACCCCTAATCTGCACGACGATGGCCGATAGAACTGAATGTTCTTTTCCTCTGCAGTTTTGTTCCACCAATAGAAACGAGAAGAAATGCTGTAAGATGCACGCCAGCTTCTAAACAAACACTATGAACGCTCACATCAACTGCCTGCTCGCCCACATCTTAGCGTATTTTGAAAAGCTGTTGTTGACATACACTGCAGTATGTATGAGTTACCATTTGTGTGAGCTTTGGAGCTGCAACAATTCACCATTGAATTGACGATTAATTGATTATCCAAGATGTTGACACACATCAGCTATGACTTTGGAAAACACTGCTGGACATTTGGCCTAATTTCTGATACGTTGCGTACCAAACCACGACTGTTTCTGTCTGGGCTGGGGTAAAGAAAGGTTTTTTCCAGTCAGGGCCAGGGGCATAGGTAACAATTTTACATAACAACATATCACGACTCATGGTTGCCTATACGATTCAACAATGATATTGGTTTGTTTAGAACGATACGATACGATACGATTCAGTAACTTTAAATGGATTCTGTAACTTTTTAGCCAAAAATTCAAGCAGTGTGACTGTGAAATAAATACACTAGGTCCCCAACTTACGAACATCCGACTCGCGAACATTCGGAGATACGAACACAAGCTGACTGGTCTATATTTTCATGTATTTTGCCTTGTAGTAACTCTATATTTATACTGCTACCAGTAGAGGGCACTGTGACACTGCTAATGGACAAACAGGTTGAGGAAGAGGAGAGAGGAAGGCTAAGTTGTAGCTGTATGATACAACCCGGACAGAGCGTGTGATTAAAGTTTATGAAGAGTTAATAGGCCTGCTTAATTCTACACCACCCACAGAACACTACCTCTTTTAGAAGAGTCTAACCACCACCACCATTTGTCCTTTTTTTCAATAACTCCTCCTCCTCCTCCTCCTCCACAACGACGTATGCTCGACCACTCCTCTTCAAAGGTAAATAACATTTATCATTACGTATTATTATATCACTTTTATTATTGTTTTTTTCATTCATTATCCTGGTTTAATACTACTACTGCATCCAAACTCATATTTACATACATCCATACACATATACTGTATATGTATACACGTACATGTAGTACCTATATCATTGCTAATACTACCTTTTCCCCTACTTAAGAACAATTCGACATAAGAACGGTCATCTGGAAACAATTGTGTTCGTTGGTTGGGGACTTAGTGTACCTTCTGCTTTTTTCAACATAAAACTAATACAACATTAATATCAAAATAAAGTGCAAGCAACGCCTCTTCAGGTTGAACTAGCAGTAGGTGTACCTGCTACTTTTGCTGTTGTTTTTCAACGTAAATGCCTTGTGTAGGAATGGTACAAAATATTGCAATAAGTCAAATCAAGACCGTGATTAATGAAATCTGTCTGAAGCATGACTTGAACTTTAATTTGATACCTCATTCACTTCTCTACCCCAAGTATTAAAGAAGTTAGAGCACATTTCATAGTGGGAAATAGTGCCTTTGGTTCCCATTGCTTTAACATTGATAGCTGTCATCCACCCACGGAAAAAAAGTCCAGGGCAGTCATTTTCATGTATGGCTAGCACTGTGTTGGTTTCCACGCCACACTACAAATTGCATGTACACAGTCTCTCCGGGCCAAAATGAACATATTTTGCACATCAGATTTGAATGAAATTTCATCTGCAGATAGATGCAAACATGTATACCAATGAAACTACCAATGAAAATACACCCCATGTCGTATGAAAAACACACCGTGTGAGAAGCAAAGGGATTGTAACATTCCTACCTGCTGCTGCAAGGATGCGCCTGGACAGTCAGCGTTGTGTGAAATCCCATGGTGCCTTTTGTCGTGCTGGCGCGTGGCCATGACGTCACCGGCATGAAGCAGACTGAATTGGGTAACGTTGTGAGCATGTTTATCATTAGAAGTGCTAAAAAGCACACATCCATATGAAGCCTGCGGTGCTTTATTTCCTACTGTTCATGCAATCCATTGATTACCTTTTCAACCATGTTCCATCAATCTATCAATCATCATCATGATGGAACACAGATGGATGTAGTTGGATCATAGGAATAGAAATCCATTCTTGGGTGAATCTTTACACCCCTACTTTTTCCAATTTTTTTTTTAAATACGTTTTTTTTTATAATGTTACAACTTTTTAAGACATCTTTTTTTAATATTTAAACTTTATGCTAGTAAAATGATGTTATTTTTCCTCATATTGCAGCCTTATTCTCGTAAGTGACAACTTTTTCTCGCGAGATTAGAACTTTTTTTTTTTTTTTTTAACATTTTTCTTATGTTTTTAGAATGTGCTGTGGGCCAATTTAAAAAAAAAAAAAAAAAAAAAAAACATCCGTGGGCCGCAAATGGCCCCTGGACCGCTCATTGGACAACCCTGCTTTCTTTTTGTGACGGTGGATGAAGGATTCCATCCCTACAGGAATAAAAGTTGTTGACTTTGGAAACGAGCGCCACACCAGCTTGATGGAGCACAGCTGGCTCTCTTGGACACACCCCTGGTGTTGGATGTCATGAATGCACGCTGTTGTCTTCTGGGACCCCTTTCTCACTTATCCAATCACATAAATAATCCCATCCTACGCTGCATAGCATGCCAGCCTCAGGCGCGTGTGTGTGTGTGTGTGTGTTAACATTGATTTTTTTTTTCTCCTCCATTCTCTTGCCTGGCCTGTGTCTCACACACACACACACACACACACACACACATTCTGCTGTGGAGTAGAGCTCTCACAGGGGTTGAAATGAGGGGGAGGTGTGTGTGTGTGGTATGATTAATTTGTCTCATTAGTGTCCTCTGAATCCTCCTGATACCACTCCTCTCCTTGGTTCCCTTCATCTGCACCCGCTCTATCCCTCCATCCCTCCATGTCCATCATTTCCTCTTTATCCTCCTCACTTCCTCAAGCGCTCCGTTTTTCCCTCCCTGTCATCGAACAAGGCCATCTCTCCCCCCCCCCCCCCCCCCCACACACACACACACACATACTCGTTGCTTGGTCTCCCTTAACGCCCCCCCCCCCCCCCCCCCCCCCCCCCCCCCCCGCCGTCGCCTCCCTTTCTCCAGCAGTATATCAAGCAGTTAAAGTTCATACATATTCATAGCTACCACCCTGCCTCCCCTGCCCGACACCCAGCAGCCAATCAGCGTGGAGGGTTGTCTTCAGGCTCTGTGGGTGGACATTAGGCTGATGGGAGGCCATTTCTCTAAGCATCCTCTCCTCGTTTTGTCTTCCTGTTACCTGCTCTTTCCTCCTCCCCCTTGTACTCCATTCTTCCATTCCATCACCTCCAAATATCATTTCTAATTTTCACTCTTGACATTTTGCTTCAGTTCAGATCTTATCTGCCCCTCATCCACATTGTCTTCACTTGTTTGGCTGACTATGTCCTCGTCATGTTGCCCCTCCTTGCTTTCATCTGCTCCATCTTGGATTATGAGATGAGTTATGTAGAAGGACATAAACAGGTTTTCTAGGATCTAACTATGAAAATCATTCATATATTAACAGTGAATTCTACTCCAATAAAGCACCATAAAGGAGGCCGTTCAGAGAAACGCAATGTACTGTAACTGCACCACAGCGGCTGTGTGGGATGGAAATAGGCGCTTACATACTAACACACATGCAAAACAATACTATTATACTCTATTATATTATATATATTATACTATATTATAACCCGCAAGGCATGCTGGGATGCCCACACACACACTTCTCCAACAGGAAGTTGTCCAGCATACCTTGCGGTAACATTATCTCCAGAGCATTTTTTCGTGAAGAAAATTTTTTCATGTGTAGTGGCATAATAATGTCACTACACCGTATCAAGAGCAATAAACGTTCATTTCTCATGAGTATTTGACATTTAAACTGGAATATAAAGATCTTTTAAATCAAAGAAATGAAACAAACACAATAAATGAAAAACAAAAAAGACAGAAAACCCCCAGTGAAAATAAAATGGACTCAGTCTCTTTTTAGCAAATATTGCACTTCTAAATAAAAATCCCAAACAATCACAATATTTCCGATCTTTAGTCAGTGTCACTTTGGTTATTGTCGGAATATTGACCAAAAGACCCCAGTGTGTGTGAGTTGTGCTTTCGTGCTTGTCAATGTAAGCCAGCATTTTAGGGTACCTGCTGACTTTGTGCAAGTTGTGTGTGAAATATGGGACAACAGCCACAGATGCAAGAGGCGCTTGATAGCTATGTCGCTTAGCCATAGTTAAAACACCTTTTCATCACACTTCCGGTCTTCAAAATAAGAGCAGCACACATCCTAATAATGGTAATAAAATGAGGGTGTCATAAAAATAGCCTATATTTATAAAGCTATTACAATTGCATCTGCAATTTTATTTAAGAGTATACTCTTATATACTCAATACTCTTGGGAAATGAATGCTTATTTCTTTTGATGTGATGTACTCGTGTTATGCCATAATGTTCATGAAAAAATGTTGTCAATAATATCGATTATCGCTAATAATTTCTAGGACAATTATCGTCCAGCAAAATGTGTTATGGTGACAGGCCTAGTGACACCTGGTGACCAGTGTAGAATACCACGTATCATCACAATGTCTTTGAATGTGCCTTCTGGATGCCTTACGTTTGTATTTTACTACATGTAGCCATTTTATGCATGTGCTTCATTCAGGCAAAAAAATACATACAGTTTGCTTAAACATGCATTTTTTTCCCCAGATTTTTATTTGAGTTCCATTTTCTTTTTGAGTGCAAGCCTACTTCAGATGCGAATGGGAAGTTTCAACATCCCACACTTGACAAGCAGCTGACAGATTTGCAGAGGCGTCTGTCTTGTCTTTGTGTGTGTGTGTGTGTGTGTGTGTGTGTGTGTGTGTGTGTGTGTGTGTGTGTGTGTGTGTGTGTGTGTGTGTGTGTCTTGTGAACACAGTACAATGCTGTGCATCTGCCAAGTGTCACGTGTCAAATGTCTGAAGCTGTCACTGGCGTTTGACACACCTTTCTAGGCAACGCTACCGATGACTACACCTTGTGGAACGCAACTTTATTCTCATTCGTCTGGAACATTTTCAGTATATGGTAAAAATGGGGGCGTTACTTCCTGTCATGTAACAGTCTAGCAATGTTGTGTGATACGTGATATGTGCAAAAATCTTGGGACACACCCATTATGGAATGAATGTACCCGTCTGGTGTGCGGCTAAGATCCCCATGAAGCTTAACTCAACAAGGTCATCACACTGAGCCCTTCTGCTCTGCCTCATCCAACACTTCCTGTCTTCTTCTCAGGCTTTCATCAACACAGCCAAGGAGATTTACGAAAAAATCCAGGAGGGTGTTTTTGATATCAACAATGAGGTGAGTTGTCTTTTACACCTGCAGGTTTTCCACTAAAACGTAACAGCTCTGTTCTTCCTCAAGCTCCCTGCCTTCTACCTCTTTTCTGCTTTGCTTTCCCATTTCTCTCTCTGGGGGCAGTTTGCCAGCTCATAAATTCCTCACACCCAACAAGGTCTCAGGCATTGAGCAAGAAAACAAACATGCATCCAGCCAGCCAGTTTGCCTTCATGTGCTCAAATGTATGGTTATCTTGGTGGAACAGTTGTCCAGACAGGAATGCTGGTATGCCTCATCCAGGAACATCGGAAAGAACCCAGGCAAGACTTTTCAAGTGGCTCTGCAGCGTTCCACCGCCCACTAATTTACACATTTAGGGTCTAAAATATATTTGCTACCTTGTTTTTTCCTCCAAAAATGATAGACAGACAGATACTAAACTTATCTCCAAGAGAAATAATTTTCTCCCCACAGGAAAGACATTCATACATGTGTGGTTAAAAGTTGATAAATACAGCATACGTCAGGGTATGTTTGCGCTCTTATGCAGTCATTTGTTTTTAAATTCCATCAAAGTCTGTTATTTGAAACTAAAATCTACATTTTTATGTGCATATCAATTAGTTGCAGTTTTCCGCCAGTTGTTGGTTGTCTGGGAGCATAACCGCCGTGAACAGCAGTGTATTTTACTTCGACTACTACTGCTGCTACTGCTACTAGTACTACTACTGCTACTACTACAACTACGTCGAATTTTTTGCTTGCACAAAACAGTCCAATCCCTCGCTACATTGCCGTTGGAGCATCACTCCCTCACTCTATCGCACCTTTTTGAAAAATGAATTAATGACACGACACAACATAGGTCTCCGCCCCTTCCGTGAGGAAGTGGTACGTATTTGCCTTCTTACGTTTCAATTTTTAATCCGTGTCTTTAGTTTAGAATAAATAAAGCAAACTATTTATCTTGGCAGCCTGCTATGCTTACAACACCGACCTCTCGTATGTCCCTGCAGAGATCTCGTAGCCTGCGTGTAAGGGTTGCGCAACGTGGCGTAAACAAAGCCGGCTGTAGTGCAGCACTGTCTGTCGTTGTCAAAATGTACGTGCATGAATGCCTGGCTGTCCTATGACAAACATCAAAGCGAGGATGGATGATCGGCTGGCAGACATTTTTTTATTTGAATGTCATGCCATCGACCCACATTAGGTTTGAGATACTACTACAAGGATCTTTCCCAATGCTAATGTGTGAGTTATTATGTCTTATAAGTGCTTATGTCTACTATATTGGGTAATAGGAGTGTAAAGGTGTAAAGGCCCCACCTTGAATCACCACCTTATCGTGGTGGAGGGGTTTGTGTGCCCGAGTGATCCTAGGAGCTATGTTGTCTGGGGCTATATGCCCCTGGTAGGGTCTCCCAAGGCAAACAGGTCCTGGGTGACGGGCCAGACCAAGAGTAATTCAGAAGACCCGTATGAATAAACACACGAGAAGAGACCGCACCTCACCCGGAAGTTGGATGCCGGGGCCTCACCCTGGAGCCAGGCCTGGGGGAGGGGCTCGCAGGCGAGCGTCTGGTGGTCGGGCTTTCACCCGTGGGACCCGGCCGGGTTCAGCCCGAAGAAGCCACACGGGATCTCCCCCCCCCGTAGACCCACCACCTGCGGGGGCAAGCTTAAGGGTCCGGTGCATTGTGTTTTGGGTGGCGGTCGAGGGCGGGCACCTAGGCGACCTGGTCTTCGGCGGCCAAATCTGGTTCTTGGGACATGGAACGTCACTTCTCTGGCGGGGAAGGAGCCCAAACTTGTGAGAGAGGTTGAGACATTCCGACTAGATATAGTCGGACTCACCTCGACCCACAGTTTGGGTTCTGGATCCAAACTCCTCGAGAGGGGCTGGACCTTGTTCTACTCTGGAGTTGCTGTAGGGGAGAGGCGGTGAGCTGGTGTGGGCTTATTAATAGCCCCCCGGCTCGGTGCCTCTGTGTTGGAGTCATCCCCGGTGAACGAGAGGGTCATTTCCCTACGCCTTCGGGTTGGGGAAAGGGTCCTGACTGTCGTTTGTGCGTACGCACCAAACGGCAGTTCAGAGTACCCAGCCTTCTTGGAGTCCATCAGAGGGGTGCTGGAGAGCACCCCAACTGGTGACTCTGTCGTTTTACTGGGAGACTTCAACGCCCATGTGGGCAATGACAGTGTGACCTGGAGGGGCGTAATTGGGAGGAACGGCCTCCCCGATCTAAACCCGTGCGGTGTGATGCTGTTGGACTTCTGTGCGAACCACAGTTTGTCCATCACAAACACCATGTTCCAGCATAAGGATGTCCATAAGTGCACATGGCACCAGGACACCCTAGGCCGCAGGTCTATGATTGACTATGTAGTCGTATCATCAGACCTGCGTCCGCATGTTTTGGACACACGGGTAAAGAGAGAAGCTGAGCTGTCAACTGATCACCACCTGGTGATGAGTTGGATTAGATGGTGGGGGAGGATGCCGGACAGACCCGGGAGACCCAAACGTGTAGTGAGGGTGTGCTGGCAGAGTCTCCTGTTCGTCGAGTCTTCAGCTCTCACCTCCGGCAGAGCTTTTCCTGTATCCCGGGGGAGGACGAGGATATCGAATGGGCTCTATTCCGTGCCTCCATTGCTGAGGCAGCCGATCGGAGCTGCGGCCGCAAGGTGGTCGGTGCCAGTCGTGGCGGCAAGCCCCGAACCCGATGGTGGACACCAGAGGTCAGGGCTGCCGTCAAGCTAAAGAGGGAGTCCTATCAAGCATGGATGGCTTGCGAGACTTCTGAAGCAGCTGACAGGTACCGGCAGGCCAAGCAGCACGCGGCTTCGGCGGTGGTCGAGGCAAAAACTCGGGTGTGGGAGGAGTTCGGTGAGGCCATGGAACACGACTTTCGGTCGGCCTCGAAGAGGTTCTGGCAAACCGTCCGGCGCCTTAGAAAGGGGAAGCAGTGCCCGGTCCACACTGTTTACAGTGGGGACGGGAGCCTGCTGACCTCGACTGAGGATATAGTTGGGCGGTGGAAGGAATACTTTGAGGCCCTTCTCAATCCCACTGACATACCTTCCATAGAGGAAGCAGAGACTGAGGATACGAACGCGGACAGTTCCATCACCGTGGCTGAGGTATCTGGGGTAGTCAAAATGCTCCCCAGTGGCAAAGCTCCGGGGGTGGACGAGTTTCGCCCTGAATTCCTCAAGGCTCTGGATGTTGTGGGACTGTCTTGGCTGACACGTCTCTTCAACATTGCGTGGAGGTCGGGAACAGTACCTCTGGATTGGCAGACTGGGGTGGTGGTCCCCCTTTTCAAGAAGGGTGACCGGAGGGTGTGTTCCAACTATAGGGGGATCACACTCCTCAGCCTCCCTGGGAAAGTCTATTCCAGGGTGCTGGAGAGAAGGGTACGACCGTTAATCGAACCTCGGCTACAGGAGGTGCATTGTGGTTTTCGTCCTGGTCGCGGAACACTGGACCAGCTCTACACCCTTGCAAGGGTCCTGGAGGGTGGGTACTTGGTAGTTTGCCCAACCGGTCTACATGTGCTTTGTGGACCTGGAAAAGGCATTCGACCGTGTCCCTCGCGGTGTCCTGTGGGGGGTGCTCCGGGAGTATGGGATTGGTGGCGCGCTACTACGTGCCATTCAGTCCTTGTACAACCGGAGCAGGAGCCTGGTTCGCATTGCCAGTAGTAAGTCAAGCCTGTTTCCGGTGAACGTTGGCCTCCGCCAAGGCTGCCCTTTGTCACTGATTCTGTTCATAATTTTCATGGACAGAATTTCTAGGCGCAGCCAAGGTGTCGAGGGAGTCCAGTTCGGGGGCACTAGGATCTCATCTCTGCTATTTGCAGATGATGTGGTCCTGATGGCCTCATCGGGCTGTGACCTGCAGCGTTTACTGGGACGGTTTGCATCTGAGTGTGAAGCTTCTGGGATGAGACTCAGCACCTCCAAATCCGAGGCCATGGTTCTCAGTCGGAAGAGGGTGGATTGCTCCCTCCGGGTTGTGAATGAGGTCCTGCTCCAGGTGGAGGAGTTCAAGTATCTTGGGGTCTTGTTCACGAGTGAAGGAAGGTTGGAGCGTGAGGTCGATATGCGGATCGGCACAGCGTCTGCAGTCATGCGGTCGCTGTACCGGACCGTCGTGGTGAAGAGAGAGCTGAGCCGGAAGGCAAAGCTCTCAATTTACCGTTCGATCTATGTTCCCACCCTCACCTATGGTCATGAGCTTTGGGTCATGACCGAAAGAACGAGATCGTGGATCCAAGCGGCTGAAATGAGTTTTCTTCGTAGGGTAGCGGGACTCACCCTAAGAGACAGGGTGAGGAGCTCGGTTATCCGGGAGGAGCTCAGAGTAGAGCCGCTGCTCCTTCACATGGAGAGGAGCCAGCTGAGGTGGCTCGGGCATCTAGTCCGGATGCCTCCCGGACTAGGCCCTGGTGAAGACCTAGGACACGCTGGAGGGATTATGTCTCACAGCTGGCCTGGGAAGCCTTGGTGTCCTCCCGGTGGAGCTGGAGGAGGTGGTCGGGGACCGGGAAGTCTGGGCTTCCCTACTGAGACTGCTGCCCCCGCGACCCGGACCCGGATAAGCGGAGGAAAATGGAATGGAATGGAGTGTAAAGGTGACTATAGGGGTGTTATTTCATGTCTAAAGGGCTCTAATCATGTTAGAACTCATTTTAGAAGGACATAAACAGGTTTTCTAGGCTCTAACTATGAAAATCATTCATATATTAATAGTGAATTCTACTCCAATAAAGCACCATAAAGGAGGGAGGACTGTAGATGAATTGGAGCTAATGTTAAGATTAGCAGTTACCAAAACAAGCTGTCATTTCTGCACTGCTGCATTTTAAGATTGTGGTTTTCAGCAGTGCACTTAAAAAGATAGTAAAAACATGAAGAGCCCCACTTTTCGTATGGCTCTTTTTTTACACTGAAGTTCTTGCCAAAATGTGGCCCTCGGTTTTGTACATGGCCTTGGTTTTTGCAAAATCAAGTCCCCAACACAAAGCAGCCACACGAATGTTGCAGCCTGACCTTCGTATTGTTCTTGCATCTTCTGCTGTGTTTCTTTTGTTCGTGAAGTCTTCTGTGGAGAGTAGATAGTGATACCTTCGCTCCTGCCCTCTGCAGCTGTTGGATGTCTGTTACCAAATGGTTGAGGTGGTTATCAGCAATGTTTGTACACTACTTCTCATTGATTTTCCATCTTCTCTCAGAATCACAGTTGTTTTTCACTCATAGACAGCTCTCTGGTTTTCATGTTGTTTTCACCTCTAAATGCAGTCTGCACAGGCAAAACCTATCCTAGCCAATCTGAAAGTGAGTGAATTTTTTGATGGGGAGAGCACACTTGGGCATCGCAAAAAGTGCTGACTTCTAAGGTGTGCATCCCATCCAGATGTAAAAACCTGGAAATTGAAGCTCTCCGGTCTCATATTCGTCTCTGAAATCTTCTATTCTATCACGTCTGACATGTGTGCCTCATGCAGGGTCCAAAGCCATTGCCTAATAGTGTTTTGTAAGTGCATTGTGAGGATCACGTGGGCTCGTTCACACACGGTGCTCGCCAAACGCCCTGCGAGCATGTCCATGTATGTATGACAGAAGGTGTTGTATCTAAACACCATGAGTGTAGATCCTAGCAGCCCAGCACCAAGTCCAAGTGTTAGTCAGCTAGCCAGCCGCGATCTTGTTGGGAACAACAAGATGGAATGAAGGCAGGCCCAGCCGGCCAAACCACATCAGCTGACTGGCTGGGAGAGCGAGAGAGAGAGAGAGAGGGAATGAGGGAAGCCCCAACAGAAATGTTGGCAGTCACGATGAGAACACACACACACACACACACGGCCCTCGCTCAATAAAGGTGATTTAAAGGAGGCAGCACTGCTACTGAAAGTAGTGTAGGAGGGGGAGGGAGATAAATATATACAGAAGCAGAGCCCGAGCCAAGCTGAGTGTTCTCCAACCACAAAGAGAAGACGCAACACACTAGCATGCAAGGGGGGGCTTCAATGAAACATGAAAGCGGTACGTCTCTCAGACACCCACCTGCCTCTCGCTCCACACTCCTTGTCTTTTTCTTTCTGCCATTCTTTTCTCATCGTATCCTTGAGCGCCGCTGTTTCCTCTGCCTTTGCCGGCCGCAGCACCTGTTGCTCCAAATATGGTGATCTAAGAGCCCCCCCCCCACAGGCACCGTGTCAGCCTCATCTCGCCATAAAAGCAATGGCTCCATCTTTGTTTACCTCCTACACGAGGACACGCATTCATCTGACAAACCATCCAGGTCCCATTTGATGCTGCTATTTCCTTGGGTGCTAATAGTTGACAGATGTTTCATAGTTGATACAGCACATGTGTGCACGTTAGATGTGTGTGTGTGTGTATGTATGTATTGCAAAGGTTTTGTGTACAGTTGTGCCGTGTAGTCTCTGCTGCTGCTGCATACAGTACTACGTGGTACTATTTCTTGTACTTGGTCTGCTGAGGGTCCTAGGGCGTACCCACACTGGGGCATTCCTGCAAATTTGCGTATATTTGATGAAAACTTTTTTTGTTTGTGGGGTAAACCTGCCGTTTTGTGCTTATGATCTCCATCATTGTGCCGTTTATCGGTGGAAAGATTAAATGTGTGCACCCTTACTCACATCAAACCAAAAGGAACCAATGCCCAACTCACTCACAGTGCAACCAGTAATAACATGAGAAACCCCACCACATCCAAATAGACACTAACATACATGCGAAGCAGTACTGCTTTTTACAAAGTTAGAACCCACAAGGCATGCTGGAAAGCCCCAAGCAGGAAGTTACCCAGCATGCCTTGTGGTATAAATGAGTAAGTATTGTTTTGTGGTTGTAAGCATATATTTGGATACCCCCATAGCCTGTGTGGTGCAGTTACATGAGTGCTCCACAGGTGTTAGTAGTTGTTTTTGGTTGCACCGTGAATGAGTGGAGATGACCTTCAGAGTCCTATTTACCGTACTCTGATTTGTCACGGATGTTTATGAAGTCCATGAGGAAAGTGTTGTGTTCATTTGTTGTCATCTAAAGAGGAAGTCATCCACCCAAATGCCTACCTCACTCACGGTACAACCAGTAAGAACACAAATAAGAGTATAACTGCAGCACATGCAGCTTTGTTTTGGCATGACGTGGTTTTTAACGTGCTGTGTCTCCATGCAGGCTAATGGTATAAAGATTGGACCCCAGCACCCTACCACCAACTCAACACTGCCCGGTAGCCAGGGGGGGCAGCATGCTGGGGGTGGCTGCTGCTGAAGCTCCCGGAAAACAGACGACCTCTCCCCCTCTTCTAACCCCTCAGCTGTCCCCCCAGCCCACTCTATTGGCCCCCTCCAAGGCTCCCTTGCGTTTCTGCAGAACTGTCCAGGCTCACTTCCTGTTGAAGTTGACTGTCCATTCTGTCATCCATCATTACCCCGCCCCCGTTTACTTAGTTGGTCATACCTGAGGGTCCCACGAGGTCAACCCTGACAAGTGTGATGACCGCTTCACCTGCAAACCCTGAGTTTAAAATTTGACACTATCCTTGGTTTTTAACGGTTGTCCTTTTTAAATGACACTTGTTTGGATGTGGAGGATGAAAGATGGTGATGGTGAGGAGGTTTAGTCCATCCATAGTCAATAAACACAATGAGACGTGGCTGGCTCTACAGCCTGTACACACACACACACACACACACATCGCCATGTTAAAGAAAAGCATGTAGCACATTGGCAGCAGGGCATGCTAGTACATGTGTGTGTGTGTGTGTGTGTGTGTAGGGATGATACAGGCATTCCAATGAAGTCAGTCTTTGAAATCACTAGCCTCTGTTCCTCGAAGGTTGTTTGCCCCTTCCTTCCTTCTCTTTGTCGTCTGCTCCACTTGCAATGGAAACGTATTTAATGAACACTAAACAAAAATGTGTTTTAAATTGTCCTGGGCAGAAAATAAAGGAGTCAAGTGTTGCGTGCGAGAATGGATCCTTTTGGAATGATAGGAAAACGGTAAAGAAAGGCCAAGAGATTCCGATAGAGGCGGCTCTGAAAATGAAGTGAAAAAGGAAATGATTAGAAATGTTTTGGTAAGTGTATTTATCAGACGTGCTATTGTGTGTACTGTACATACGGCTCTTTTAGATTCCTCTAGCTTCTTGGACTGGTGGAAGAGTGAAACTTGGCATGTTGTGGTGTCAACGTATTTCACCGGGGACTTCGAGCAGCTTCTCATTTAAACCCAAAGGGGATCGGTGGTGCCCTTTTTAAATGACAAGCGTGAATGATAACAGGCTGTTAACAAGACCATTGGAAAGTCTCCGGTTGGAGAAGAAGCCACTAAAATGTCAAGGCAAGCTACGGCTACCGCCATGAATAGTCAGCAGATACGTAACGTCTTTAGAGCAATGTACTCATCATCATTTTACTGTTTGGATCATTTTTTGCTTCTGTTCTCTCCCTCCTTAGCTTCTTGTCTTTTTTAATTGCCAAAATAGCATGTTTACCTATGTTGGGTTCAATAAAGGAGGGGGAAATGACTTCTGTATGATCAGCTGTCTGCCTTAACTCCGCCCCCTTGCCAGGTTTGGACAGTTGGTACAACAAATAAAATCATCAGACATCTTTGACCACTATCTGCCCATGCATTCATTGGATGCACAACGTGGAGACACACACCCACCCCCCCATATGCATGCATACTTGGATGATGCATACATGTGTACTATATAACCTCTTATCTCCTGTGGAACTAGCAAGCTCTGTTGGCTTTGCTTTTTATTTTCCATGTATTCAGACATGTGGATTATTCTTGGTAAAGCAACGTGTGTGTGTGTGTGTGTGTGTGTGTGTGGACAGACAGACCCACACAGAGGGACGATCAAGCCAAACATGATGCATCTATCTATCTGTGGATTCATTTTATCTATGTCCCCCATCCCTTCTCTATCGCTCTTCTTCCCTGCCGCCCCCCCCCCCCCCCCCCCCCCCCCCCCCCAGTTATTATTTGTTGTGTTTGTTCTTTGGAGAAAATGGGGAAAAAAAGAGAAAAAACAAAATGCTATCACAATAAACTATAATAAAACATTCTAAAGTCAACATCGCTTCACTTGCTTCCAGCTGTTCATGGCATTTGTGACTTGTTTATATTTCAGCAGCGCCCCCTGTCATTTTGTCACCAAAGCCAGTGGAGACATTTGTTTTGACCGGATGCGCAAAAGAGTCTCAAGAACCCGTGTTCACAAACAAACAGGAAGCCTAACCCATTTTAGACCATTTGACAGATCATGTAGTTGTCATATACCCCATTAATACTGACTTAATATCCAAATATGCCAGGGACTTATAGAAAAAACAAATGGCCCCTGGCCGCACTTTGGATACCCTTCAGTGGCCAAAAAAGGTAGTATGTATAGGTTTGCTCACCACCTCATCCTCCAGGGGGCAGCAGATTACCTGTACCAACACAATAACGAACACGTAACATTATTAATATATACATACATACTATATACTGCATATACAGTACGTACAGTAGTATAAACGGTACGTACTAGTACTGGTGTACACACTGTACAACTGGTGATATTCCTACAAGACTCGTCCACAGGCCCCTGGTACTGCTATGATGTGAAATGTATGCCAGCTCATTATAGTTGACTCGGTGATGCCAGAATTGTTAAGCAGCCATCATGTGTTTTATATGTATTTCTACTGTATATTGTATCCTTTTCAAATCATCAGCTCAAGATGACGTCCACGCTTTTTTTCTACCGCCGCGCGTCACGCGTGCACGATGGGGTCAGTGACCGCGCACGCTGCCTGTTTATCTGTATGAGAGGTCCTCGGGAGCGCGCACCCCCGGCCGACGAAGGTGAGCGAGTGTCTGAAGGGGAGGACTCGGGAGCGCGACCAGCCGAGAGGGATCGATCGGATTAAACTCGATTTGAGTGAAATTAACACAAAGGAAAGAAGCGCAACGCGCACCAGTCGGCGAGGTCGCATAAGCTCGACCCAGCGGAGAAATATTTCATCATAAACATTAAAATTCAACTTTTTTCCCCTATGTTTATTCATAGCCAAACGGGAACACGGTGATTTCCCCCCCCAAGCAAACGGAGATACTAAACACCACCAAGGAGGATTTGATCAAGAAAAACGCTCAAGTGATCGAGCTTGGGAGGTAAGATGTTCAATTGTCATGTTTAAAGTGTGTGAAATGTGTAGCGCTTCATGAAAATAGCTGATCTCAAGTCGGCGTTTGTGAATTAAAAGGGGTTCCTTTCGGTGAATGGCAAGTTTTCTCTACTTTTCAATCGGGCTCGCTGTGCGTGAGTTGGGATGTGTTCCACGCCAACCGGCCTCTTCTCAACGAGTAGTTTGTGATTTGGTTTAAATTGAAGTAGAAAGTCATTGAAGGACTTATCTGCCATGCCGACATGCTAACAATAGCAAGTTTAGCTTTGCCACCCACTAATGGTTCTCACACACACACACACACACACGACCCACTTCCAACTCTTAGTTGAAAAGTGTAAATATTGATATGTATTTATTCGGGATTTCACAGTGAAATCTCAGTACTTGTGTATATTTCCAGGAGACTTGTTGAGTTCAGTGGCGTGAAACTTGAATCAGCTGTAAAGTGTTAGCATAGTTAGCTAATTGTGTTGAAGCTTCCAGGAGACACGAGGTGGCTCGAGCCGAGAGGTGAGTCACTGAATGGGGGACATTCCCACGAGAGATTGCTCCGCGGCTCCGTGCTAAACTACCTTATACGGACACATGTATACACACACTTGTCAACAAAAGTCACATTTTCACCCAATCCAACCATTTCATCACTCTGGGACACCGAAGTGCCCGCAGTAGCGGCTAGTTTTATTGGACGAATGGGACAGAGGAGGGGGGGTGTAGTGAGGCCAGGCGGTCATCTCATAACAACCGTGCTGTTTGCGGATGTTTTACCTCCCGTTTCACTCTCTTGAATTTCTTCAATAATATTCGGGAAAAGTCTCGCCTCGGACCACACTTGGCCGAGGTGCATGCTCGAGTAAAAGCCTAATAAACAAGGCTAGTTCGGAACGACGTGCGAAACGCCACTAATTAGCCTCGCTAGCCGCTGGAGGTTAGCCAGCATAAGTTGAGCTAGCATGTTAGCCTCATTGTGTACTTATGAGCCCCCAGTTCAGGGCACTTAACCGCAGGATGCTTCGCTCTCGGGGAATTATAGCTATCGCATCTCTGCGATTACTTTTGGCCAGTTGACGAAATAAGTTGGTAAGTTGTCTTTTTTTTTTCCTTTTGCCTGTTGTGCTGCACATTTTTCACTCGTCGATGAAGTTTGAATACACTTGTTACTCGACATAGAGATCAAATTGCACCTGCCGATCCCCCACTGCTCATTATTTGCTTGTAGTAACTCGCTGAACTACATGTTTTATATTCTACTCTAAATGCGGATGCATTTCCATCATGTTCGAAAATCGCTCAACTTGCGTAATGGTCACCCTGACGCTTTCCGGCAACTTTACCGGCGCTTACCGCTTTAGCTAAAAAAACTGCCGTGAGGTCAGCTAAACAAAACTGTTGTAGATTCAGTATAACTCCGCAAAGGCGGACATGCTACCATGCTATGTATATAAATGCGTGGCATGGTTGTTTTTTTCCGCCTCTTGTCTGCTTGGAGCACTACCCCCAGCACTACCCCCACCACCCTTGTATGCAGCCAAGATGGCAGCTAGTCATGTTTAGCGCCACAGAGGGAGAGATAAGAGGCCCCGACCACACACGCACACACAACAGATGTTCACCACTACGGGTCATTCTCCCGCTTGTTCCCCGTCTTTTCTTGTGCTTTGAAAGGTCTTTTCAAACTGAGGTGGCTTGGTTGGTTTGGGGGTTTTCTACTGAGGAAAAAAGGAGCTGTGTTCTTTTACATGTTATGGCGACTCTCGTCAAAGTTGTGGCGGTGACCTTGGAGTTGGAGGTCTTCAAGTGGGAACCAGTCTGGCACGAGTTTAGTTACCCCCTTTCCTCCACAGCAAACTTTGGTTGCGCTGCAGATTTAGTTCAGTTGAACCGGTGTTGGCCAGGCTCTACACCACATTGATTTTCATTGTCACCATGTCGCAAGGGTTACACCTCCCACCAGGAAATGACGACAGGGAGATAATCAATTTAGAGAATGTTTATTTGGTCAAACAGGATGAAAAGCAATGACTTGCCAGGAGCTTTTATTTTGAAGATTATTCATCTTCTGACAAAACAACCTGGGAATCAGTAAAGAAAAATACAGACACCTCGGCCTGTCATGATAATCGATGAAGCCAACAATTAAAACCAGGTGGGATGATGGCGCCCTGGATAAATTGACATGTGCGCGTATGCGTGCGTTTCAGATGCTCGTCTCTGTGCCACACCGGCGGGATGACTAAAGGGTTCACTCTGCATGTGTCTGTGCGCTTTGGTTCCATAGTGGAATGACCGGAGAGAGTGAACCCTCCTGTCCTCTCATTCAGCCTCTTTGTGGAGGCGGGGCTACTCGTGAGCGGACACAGGATGCTAGCACCAATTAGGCTGGTGAGAAAGCGTATGCTAACATGAGTGAAGGCACAGAAGCGATGGTTTCTAAGGCGAACGCAACAGCCCCAGTGTGGGAATATTTGGGTTTAAAAAAGAATAAGCGCATGAACACCGATGACCGACAGACAGTTTTCTCAACTGGGGAAAAAGCAACTACAGATGGCCACGCCTCGGGCAGCAGAGCCTTCGTCCCGACAGTTGACGCTAACTGAGGTGTTTGGTCGGCAAAGGCAATACTGTATAAACAAAACGGTGCGCGCTCACAGACCGTGTCGCTCGCTGCGTTGTAAAAGAAATGCAACCATTCAATACGGCTATATGGCATCAATTTTAAACATGCATACGGGCAACTTCTGTGTCAAGCTAATGTGGCTCACAGGTACGCTATACTTGAGTACCATCTAGGGGTTCAAATGAGAATTACACGTCATTGCAAACATTTAAAAAAAAATGTTGATGATATCGATTATCTACAATAATTGATTGTGACAGGCATACCTACAGCTATTATTTTGTGCAATATAAACAGCAAGAGTAAATAATACTTCTATTATGTAAAACTACAGGATTTGTTCTTGAACGTTACCATAAAGAAGAGATGAAATACTTCCTGCTCTCCAAAATAAAATGCAGTGCATGCTAGAAATAACCATGTCAACATACAGCAATGTGAATGTAGCATGCGTGTGTATTCAGGTGATAAACCCAGATGCTGACGTTTATACTTCTTGTGTGTATTGGGTGGAAACACACTCCTTCATGACAAATGTTGATTTCATATCAAGAAATGCGTCAACAAATTTAAATTTGAATAATTCACTGCATCGTTTGACCGATGTTGTGGCCTGGGGGTGCAAAAAAATTGTCAGACATTTGCGTGATAGGACGGTAAAATTTCAGCATTTGTCGGATCTGGATCTCATATTTACAAAAAAAAGTGTTTCCACGCAGGGCCACAATCTATCTGTGGTGTTGGGCAGCATTTAACAAGTGATGGAGTTGCATGAGCATGTGGGAGACTGGTGCGTCTGTGCCATGTGACATGCACGGGGTGAGGTCATGTACACGCCATTGAACGCCAAATGTCTCACTCGGGTTTTGGTATTGTACATTGTACAAGCGTGTACATCCATTTAATCTGTTCCAGACACCCCAAAATACGACCAAAAACGTTAAAAGACCATGGAAAATAATGATAATGTCTAAATTAACATTGAACTTTTTTATTGAAGATTCTTGTTTCAAAAAAGGTGGTTGTGGGGATGCCATCTTTGTACTTTGCCATGAGTTTTCTTGAATTCAATGCTGCTTCTCATCTTTTTTATCAAATTGCTGGCACTCGTAACTTTCTTTCACCCCATGGAGGGTTATTTTTTGCCATTTTATGGAAGAGTGAAGCACCAGCGTGTAGGTTGCTTTCTGTAGACGCTGGATGCCGTGGAATGATGCCGTATGCGGATGGAGCTACTTGCCATGTTATACAATACATATGCATATGGAAAGTAGGGCTTTTGAAAAACCAGTTTTGACTGTATTGTCTAATATTTCTAAAAATAGAATTGAACAAGAAAAGTAAAAAAAAACACACCACCAAAAATGGAAAAAGCAGCAGTAATAAATTTACAAGAATATAGTCAAACTATGAAGAGAAATAAGTTCTAATCTAATGAGAAAAGTTGCACTTTTACGAGAATAAGGTTGAAATACTATGAGGGGGAAATAAATTTGGAACGTTAAAGAAGAGAAGTAAATGTTATTTTAGTAGTATAGACTTGAAGTCGAAAAGGGAGAACATGCTTAGTTTTGTTTGTATAAGCTGTAACATAAAATAAAGTGAAGTCATTTTTGGAAAATTACTTGGGGGGGTTGGGGGGGTATATTTTTGAATCGTCATAATCTGCCAGAAGAAAATGTACCAAGATTACTGTATGTAAGAAAACAGTAGAAATATTTTGAAAATAAAAATGAGAGAAGTTGAGATGTTCATCCGCTATGTATGACAAAGCCCAGATGAGATCCAGTAACTTGTTGGCTTATCTTTACAAACTCTAAAAGTGGCAAAGTTGTGTCCTATCATTTTTCACAGCTGGTCTAATGTTGCTGCATCCCCAGTATGAGCCCAGCCAGATCAAGTTGGGGTAAGGATGTGCTTGTGTTGGAATTGTGGTGCTGCTGAAGACATCTGCCTGTGATTGGTGGATAATGAGGAAGTGTTGTGTGTTGCTGTGGAGAGCGACGGAGGGACGCGCGCTGTATTGATGAGCGTATCATTTGCCACCAAGTCACTTGTGCTTGCTTTTCCAGGCTTCTGATTGGCCTGATTGTGTGTGACAGCCGGTCGGTGTACTTTCATGTGGACGTTTTTGCAATTGTAGATGAAGGAATGTGTGAAAAGTAGTCTTAATGTGGTGCTTTGCTTTGTGTGCTCTTTTCCTGAAAGGATAAAAAGTTCAGGCAAGACTTGTGGCGTAGATGCACAGAACATAGTTCCTCTTAGTTGCTGGGGACAATTAAATAAAGGTTTTGGCTTCTCCAAACAATATGCGTTGAAAGAGTAATACATTTGCGTCCTCAAACAAATCAGACCTCGGCGTTGTTTGTCTCCCGCTGTGTCTGCGTGCTGTCACTTGTGCATTCTCATGTACGTGATGAAGACGCTAGCATCTTCTTCCGCTGTGGAACACACTCATAAACAAGATGGCCGTGGCACTCCGTCGCAGAAGAAGATGCACAAGAATGGACAGGCAACAAATATAACGCTGAGTGTTATACAAGTATTTGAGGTCTGATTTGTTGGAGAAGGCATTTTTGTGATGCAAATGTTTGACTCTCTTCAAGGCATATTTTATTCTCATAACTTTTGCCACAACCTAATATTTCCCCCAAAAATGCATTTGTCATTCCTTTTTATAATGTTATGCTATTAAAAAAAAATAACGCCTTTTTTTTCTTTAATATTCAAAATGTATGCTATTAAAATTTATTCTTGTAAAATTATTGCTTTTTCCATTTTTGGTGTTTTTTGGTTTTCTTATTTTTAGAATGTGCCAGTCTGCCAGGGAATAAAAAGACATAGCAGGATGGATCAACACTGCTTTCCAAACAAGCAACTAGTGACTTTTTCTGACTGACATGAAAGCATGAATGGCTCCTCTCAACGAGCATCAGGTGCCGCTCAAAGCATCACACGGGTGGCGCCGCCTTATTTGTGATATGGAAAAAAAGACCAAAAGAAGCGACAGAAGAAGGGTCATTTGGATTTCTGAACCTGTTTGTTTCACTTTTCATGTTTTTCCCCACTGTTTGTGTCCTACACAACACTTCTGCAGAGTACACGTGCGTTAAGAAGCAAAGCTGCGATGCATACTGCCACCTACTGTACGCAATTAAAATAACAAGCTGCGTTCAGACAGTCACATTGTAATGTGTTGCTTACAGGCAGAGGCCTGCCACAAATAAATGAAAGTATGGCAAACGCTAATCTTGGTATACTTAACTCTTTCAATACCGAAGACGTATTGATATGCTTTTATAATCCCGAACGGTCGATCCCAACAACGTTTTTAGCCATCTTTTTATGTTTTTTTTGCGGGAGAGGCATAGAGGAGGTGATGCAACTCTGTACTAATACTACCTTAGTACTCTGTACTAAGGAGCACTTTAAGCCATAAAAACGGCCACACGCATTTTGACTTTGTCAACACACAACCTGCTGAGCTTTTCTTTGTGTTTATTTTACAACTTGTGGCCTGATGAAGGCGTGTCCTAAGGAGCTTTCTTCCAGCGAGGGCTGCATAGTGACAAATAAATGCATGCAACACATGTAGATATGCTATCACGTATTCCGCTGTCATGTACTGGAGGTGAAAAAACATCATTCATATCAGTGTCACTCTTTGCTCTTTTTTCCACATTTTTGCTCAGTATGTTTTTTCCCCCAAATATTTCAACATTCTTCTTAAATCTTCAGCAATTTCCTTTTTGTATTCTGACTTTACTCCCATATTGTTAACACTTTTACCATAATATTATAACTTTCATCCTATTTTTTTTGTTTTGTTAAAATGCATACATTTTCATATTACAAGTTATTTCAATAAAATACATTTTTTTTTTATTTCTTCATCTCTGTGCTAGCTTTTATTTATATTTTTACTATTTCAAGTATTTCTTGCTTTTATTGTTTGACTTGTTTGAAATATTGTAATGTTTTTATTTGATTTGTTAGTTTTTACTGTAGTAATGCGTACTTTTGTTATCTGTGGTTTTACTAGTCTGTGCAGCACTTTGAAAAATGTTTATAAAATATACTATATCAATAAATTTCTTATAAGTTTCTTCTCATAAAATTGTGACTTCTTTGTCTTTAATATTTCAACTTTCTCATAAAATGACAGCTTTTCCCCCCCATTGCTGCTGATTGTTTTCATTTTCCAAGTGTTTATCCCATATTTTACTTCATTATCGTAACATTTTTCCACAACCTAATTTTCCAAAAATGACAGCTTTAGTCATTTTTTGTGTTTAAAAATACGACATTTTTTTCAATTGTAGTTCCTGTGTAGAATAGCCCTGAAACGAAGTTGAGTACTTGCTGTATTTGTGGCTGGTGTTGTGATTTATTGGTAGTTTTGAGCTTATTAGTTATGCTTCTTATGTGGAACATGTATTGAACTTTGTTGTCATACCTTTAGTAAGCTGCCCTACAACAGTGAAAGGCTTTCCTAGCCAAAATGAAACTCTGCTGCTGTCCTATGTTACTGTACACACTGTACTGTGTTTGTGAATGATTGCGCTGATGGTGGTCTCCTTCTCACCAAGCTTCTTGCTGATGATCTTGTAGCCCGTTCCAGCGCCGTGCATCTCCACGTTCTTGTCCCTTTTGACAGCGCTTTGGTCTTGCCCACGGTGGTGGAGAGCTTTGAATAGAAGCAAGTGTTTTCTGTGTTGGCTTTCTTGAGTGCACATAACGAGGTGAGTTTAGGAGTACTTTCCTAACGGGACAGGTCTAGTTTGTGTGCTTGATGGGTGTTGAGAATGCTTGCTGCTTGGCCGGAGAGAAAGGAGAATACTAATGTCCTTCTCAATCTGGACCGTTGCAGTCTTTGTAAGAGGGTAAGCTTACAAAATACGCAGGAATCAAATGTTATTTTCCCGACTAAACACATCCCAAAAGAACCTTATTTACTTTTGTACAATTTAATTCCAAACATTAATTGTACAATTATTACCTGACATTTGGATTTTTTTATTAGGCTGAAAATGATGGCAGCCTTTCTTTAGTTTTTATGTCCCATTTACGTAAACCAAAAGACAAGACAAGACAAGACGTCACCTGCCCAAGTATATCAAGTATTAGCCATATTACCCTTATATTATCCTACTGGTGGTCCTCAACTGCTGAGTCCTGATTCGTTCTGGATCGTTGCTTGTCATCTTTGACAGCAAGTCAAAGATGACATCATTTACAACCAATGTTTGACATGTCTGACATGTAGCATCACCTTCCTGTTTGGTATACTGTACATTCATTCCACACTTGCAAGTCAAATTTTGAAGTTAAATTTGAATTGTGCATTTCCATGCATGCGGTTACGTTCTTCCTCATGCCTTAATAAATCCCCTAAAATGCACTTTGGACATGTTAGTGTTTCAAAAGATGACCCTCGCTTGGTTTGACTGAAAATAAGTAAACTAAATGCATACAGTGTATGAAAACAAACAAAAATGACATAAAGGTGTAAAAAAAAAAGACTTCAAAGTGTAAACAAATAAGACAATTGGGTTGCAACTAAATGGCCATTGGAAAATGTGGGTGCCAGGTTGAGACCAGTTGAGAACCCCTGCTTTAAAGGTCCGTATGTTTATAGAAGATCACTGTTAAGTTTTTAAAATCTATTTCCTCATGGTTGTGTTTTAGTACAGAGTAATGCAATCCATACAGTAGCATCTACACACAGTATGTGTACTTCAATACATACAGTAGCACCATCTACTTGCCACTGCTCTTAAATGTTTGAATGTGTTTGGTCAAACACAACTTTTGATGGCTGTCAGCCTAAAAATAAAATCTGCCATTTTTTCCCCCACAGAATAATAGTTTTACCCTCGCATTCCCCTCGAATTGTTCAAGAAAGCAGTAAGTGCAAATGACAGATGATTCAAAACAAGTTTTGCTTTCATTTGATAGAAAAGGCAAACCGTATCCACCATCCCTGATTCCCATTGAAAGATGTTTTTCATGATCTGTGCTTTGACCTTCCAGGGATGCATGCACACCTCTGGTGTACTGTTGTAGGCAACGTCCGCTAAGGACTTGCAGCAAGGTAGCGCATGCCAGACGGGGGTCTATAGTTTTCAGCATTGGTTAAGCCAGTCTCTTCTGCTGTGTCCATACGTACATGGGGACCATATCTTAAGCCATGTGCAACGCGACCGCTTAAGCGATTTCTCTCAATCGTGCCCCTTCCTTATCATATACGTGGTGCCTTGGGTAAATCATTCCACCACAGTAAGCTGCTTTTCTTGCAGCGGACCTGTTCCCCTCGTAAGGAGTGTTATTTCTCCCACCTGCCTCTGGAATATGTTTGTTGTGCAATGGGCTTTAAACAAACCAGCCCAAACCCCTCTTGCAATGATGATATACACTGTTCCCTCGTTTATCGCGAGGGATAGGTTCCCACAATAGCCTGCAATACGTGAACTCTGCAAAGCAGCCAACTTTATGTATTTATGACTTTATTATAATGATTGTATATGTTTTAGGGCTGTAAAAGCCCTCACCGTACACTTATGCGCTTTTCTCAGACAAGCAATAACATTTTCTCACATTTCTCTCTTGTTTAAGCAATCTCAAAGTGGTTTCAGTAGCCATTTTGTCATCTATTGCTCCGTCACCACACATCACCCTGTCTTCTCCTCCCTTATTCTCGTCATTAGCATCTCTTGGTCCCTTCCCTGCTCTCCCCATCCTCTCATGTCCAACCCAAAGGTTATTGGGAGTCTTAAACACCACGGTGACATTCAGGTCCCGGCGTCATTGCCACCCCTCTGATCTCTCCCCGTACCACCTCCTCCTCCTCCATCCCCTACCAAGTCACCATCTTTCTCCTGCAGGGAAGACCTTCTGGACCGAGTGCTGCGCTTAGAAGAGAGGCTGTCATTAATAGAGCGTGTGTGCATGTGCATGAGATGAGACATGTCAAGTACATCTCATGAGCCGTATGTGCACGTGCCTCTTAAATCTAACCTTGACCTTTTCCAGTGCTGAGTAGTCTGAGGCAAATATACGGAAGGTTTTTAGGGAATATATGGCCAAAAACTGAGTTGTCACCCATCCCTCTACCCTCCCCAACCTCCATTTTCTACCACAATCTCTCTTCTCCTTGACTGAGACACACTGATGCACTGGCCTGTTGAGTCAACATCCTGTTAGGTGGGGATTGAGGCAAGGGCAGTCATGGCAGCAGTGGGTTAAAGAGATTATGCACGCATATACAAAGAGATGCAACTGGTCTGTAAAAATAGCACTCAGATGTCTGTAGAGCACATGAAGATGACTGTGAGCTAAATGGCTGCTAGTATGATGAAAGGGCCACTGTACATGTCCTATTGGTCTGACAGAGCATGCCGCAGGGTGGTGGTCCAACCCGTCAGCATCATCCCCACTCCACACTCCACCTCTACATTGCCTATCTCACACCGACTAGACTTCCTTGTCTCCTTTGCCATCTGACTCACGTGCAGTTCAGTTCCCTGTTTGTTCTTTTTCTTCTGTGCCCGTTTGAAGGAATCATACCAGTAGCTTCACACACAAGCACTCTTCAAAATGTTTCCACTAGTCTCCGACGTTTGGTCCGTAGGCAAGCTTCCAGGATGTAGACAGTAATGGAAGGCTCGGCGTATCTGCATGGAACATACAGCACAAATGCTCATTCTGCTCTAATTACTGGCATGAAAACTAGGGATGCTCCGATCCATCGGCTAGCATCGGCCAATTTCCGTAAAAAACACATGATCTGCATTTGCCGATAAACGCCTTTCAAAGGCGATCACAAAAACTGACCAGCATGTGGTGGAAAATGGTATTGAGCTTGCCACGGGCTACACCAATGGATGCTGGCTGGCTAGCTAGCTAGCGTTATCTGCCTAGCTAACTAGAGTTATCTGCCTATCTTCTGGTCTTCGGACTTCAAATGTGACTTCTTTTTTTTTTTTTTTTTTTAACCACAGTGAATTTCTTTTTTGAAACAAACAAGCAATTTAGTTAGTTTGGAGTAGGGGTGCAGCGATTTCTCAAAGAATTCAAGGATTTTTCTGCCTTGAGGAATCGCTTACATCACCCATGCAGAGGATGAAGAAGCAAGCAAATTTAAAGTGCGTTCGTATTTTTAATGCTTTGAAGAGCTACAGTATTTTCATAACCATATTCAACCACACAAATCTTCATTACAAAAGCTAAAAAAAAAAAAAGGACCAGTACGGGATTGATTGGCAAGACTGCAAAAAAATCGGATTGGAAGCCAAAAAATGTGGATGGGGACATCCCTAGTGATGATATCGTATAACCTGGTATCCACCTCCCCTGTGACCCACTTAAGTAGCAAAGCCACTAACAGAGGAGAATTTGGTCCAGGCGTAATACTTGTGAATATCAGTCGAAGTGGCTGTGTAATACTACAGCATGTGATACTTAATACACAATACACATGCATGCAAACGCTTCTTTCATGTGCAGTATGCACGTCTGTCTCTGCCTCCATCGTCTGGGCTCAGGCAGCAAGCCGGCCAGTGGTTTTCCTTCCTGGTGGTAAGGGAGCAGATAGATAAACATAGCCCTTTCCTACTAACCCCCCCAAACCACACACACACTATCCATTAACGAGGCAGCCATGTGTAAAATAACCAGATTTTCTCTTGCCTCACTGCGTCTCTTTCTTCTGCTGCTCTCTCGAGCCCCCCTGCAAACCTCCTCCTCTTCCCTCTTGCTTCCTTCCGGGCCTTAAATCCCAGCCCCAAACACACAGCCCAGCATCCCCTCACTCCAGCATAATTACACCCAGCACTGCCCGACTCCTGCATGATGCCCTCCGTTTGGGAACAAAGGTACCAATTATAAGCCAAGTGGTAATGGGAGATGTCTTCTCCAGTCACTACTTTGTGTGTCTAGCTAGGTTTGATGTAATAAGCAGTTGCTGTGTCGTTTGACTTGAGTTTTGTGTGTTCCTGTCTCAAAGGAAACATGGTGTTGACATGGCAAAGATTTCCTGTAGTAGAGCCTTCAGGCTGCGTACACTTGACTTGCCAAACTCCTGGCAGCACAGATGCTCCTGTAATGATGTCTCTTCTTACACAACAGCAGTCCCTGCCTTGATTTGTAACCGGCGGAACACACCAACCCTTCCATTTCAGAAGTAGAAAATGTTTAAAACCAGGTGCATCAAACCCGCTTTCACCGTGGGCCACATTGGTACCGGTACGGTTACCTTCAGAGGAAATCACAAATGTATCGTCAAGAGGGGTGTTGCAAGATCTCACAATATTAAAATGGAATGAGGTTTGTCATTCAGAAGAAAAACGTCTGGCGGTAATAAATAAATAATAACACGATAAATGAAAACGAGCTGGCTAATATTGTGGCCCTCCATATCGTATACCACCACGTGTGCAGGAAGGCTTCACTCACCATATGTTTCATAGAACAACAGAGCGAGACCTCTTGTCAGTCATACAATCGCTTAGTCTCTGTGGGGGGAGGCGGGGCAGCTAGCATACACACACAGCAGTGCAGCAACGGAGCCTTGTGAGGAGCAATGCCAGGTAGCAACCCTCCCAAGTTCACTCTTTCTTAAATGTAAAGCACATAACTCAGTGTAGACTTTATGCTGTTATCTCTGTATAGATTTGACTTTTGTTAGAAAAGTAACTTACATTTGAGAGAGTATCATAAAGTAAATAAAAACAAGTGACAAATCTAGATCTTGAGTTAAAGCTCTGAAAAGATGGCAAAGAAAAATGGACCTTCAGTCCTTACCATGCCATTGTTGTATCACTACAAAGACTACAAATCCCATCAGCCGTTCTTAAGACTGTAATGACATCAACTTTGACCTATCAACTCCACAATACAAGCTAATCATTGCAGCACTGTGGCAACATGAGCCAGGATTCAGTGAAATGCACTGAGTGAGTGGTTCTTCAATTATCATGCTAAAAACAAAAATTACATGGCGAACTTTGACCTCCTATGAGGGATACGCCGATCGCTTCCGGGTTAAATACGGAGCAATTTATCAACGAACACGCTAGAATTTATTTGGTTCGGATAAATGTCAACGAGAGGTACGACTCTGATACTGGCTCGTTAGCATCTATTGTTCTGGCTCGGCCCTGGCTCCACCTCATTTGCAAGACTAAGAGCTGTGGGTTTTGGTCTCAGTAACCTGCTGAACACAGGGTCCAAATTAAACCTCAAACCACCATTCCGATTCAATGATGGGTTCTGTTGTTTGACAAAAATAGCTTCCTTTACTCCTCTTTCAAACCATCTGTTTTCTTTGGCCAAAATCTTTACCTCGCTGTCCTCAAAAGAGTGAATGTCAAAAGAAGAGAGTAGGGAAAGAAACCCAAAAGCCCACAGAAGCAAAAAGGAGAGGAGTGGTTGTCCCTTATGTAGCTGGGGTCTCCGAAACCTGCAGAGCATCTTATGGCAACACAAAATTCCTACCTATTTCAAACCAGGAAATACCCTGAGACAAAAATAAGTACATCCTAAAGACAAGGCTCCAAACCAAAAACAGAGCAATGTGGTCTATTCCATCCACTGTAAAGATGAGGAATGCAAAGAGCACTACATTGGGGAAACTAAGCAAATGCTCCAAAAAAGGCTTTATCAACATCTCAGGGACAATTCTAGTGGTCCTCAATCAGCAGTACATCTACACCTTAAAGCTACCAATCACTCTTTTGAGGACAGCGAGGTAAAGATTTTGGAAGCTATTTTTGTCAAACAACAGAACCCATCATTGAATCGGAATGGTGGTTTGAGGTTTAATTTGGACCCTGTGTTCAGCAGGTTACTGAGACCAAAACCCACAGCTCTTAGTCTTGCAAATGAGGTGGAGCCAGGGCCGAGCCAGAACAATAGATGCTAACGAGCCAGTATCAGAGTCGTTCATACCCAACTACAGGGAGCTACACTTCCCTTTGATCGGAGGTGCTAATGGTAGGATTAGACCACAACTCATGGATGTGTAAGGAACAAATAGGAGGAGGGTGTTGGCACACCAATTCCGCCCACTCTTACTGTATTTAAGGCCTAGGCTACCAGCACTTGTTAGTTCGCTGACGAAGCTCTTCGGATGAGGAGCGAAACATCCGACACCTTCTTCACAGAAGTACAGATGACGTCTCAAGAAGCCTTTCCCTCGATGGACAACTCCTGTACGACTGAGAGCCTACACAGACACAAAAATAGGTTTTATTCATACCAAAATACACCTGTAAGACTAAAAGACCTTCACATGCTGAGGATGACTAAACAAGGGACTTGCCTAGAGAAATGAGACTATCATTTCTACTATTTTGCCATTAATTGGTTAGATGGGTGATGTGTGGGTTTGAGCGTTACTCGAGGATAAAGTGATGACAGTTGGCCAAAATGTGCAAGGAAGTTGCGGGAGGTTATCGCACTCGCAAAACCCTGGATGGTGTGAATAATGCAACTTGGATGAGCGCATGTGAACCCCATTTCCAGCACCACAAATGGCCCACTGTGGGAGATACTGAAATGTATACTGTGATCCCACCTCTACCAAATGTGCGTGAATGTGGAGACCAAATCGGTCAGCTGAGTGTGGCGTTGTACCACCCTTAACTCACCGCATGTGCATCACCATGGTGGGTGAGGTGTGCCCAACGCTCATCCTTTGATGAGATTTGGCATCTAATGCGGCACACTGACCGTTCACCTAATTCTATCCACAGTGACAGCTGGCCTTCAATGCCAAGTGTGCACGTGTAGGTGTGAGCTCTGCCAGAAAGAGTGAAATGGTGGTGGAAGTCTCACAAGATGGCTCCTTGGCTACGTTGGAGATGAAAGGGAGATGTTTTAGGGATGGTATTGGGGCCCTGTTCACACGGAAATGTTCCTAGGCTTTCATTTTTTATTTATTTTTTTGCTGGGTTGAAAAAATTCAGGTCCACATTGCACTGGATTAGTAAACACCTGCATCCAGATGACTGGGTGAAAAGCATGTAATACACAAGGCACTCCTACGTGTGGCGCAGTAAACAAACACACGTGACACAGAAAACTGTAGAAGAAAGAACATGTGCATAAGTCCGTCGTCTTCCGCTTTCCAAGACTCATCTAGACTTGAGACAAAGTAGAATTACTTCAGCCAGTAATTTTGGAGAATAAGACCACAAAATATCAGAAGAATGCCGACTGCGGTGAGTCGTGCCAGGCCAAATATTCAGATATGTCTGCGTTTTCACAATTTCCCACTTGGAAAGCATTTTATTTTATTTTTATTTTTTAAATAGCGTTTCAGGGCACGCAGGACACATGTGGATGAAAGGCTGAAACGATAAAATACGTTGTCGTTTGGACTAGAGCTGCAACAATGAATCCAACTATTTTGGCAGTGGATTCATGGTTTTCTATTTCAATATCTGTAAATATCCTCTCAAATGTGGTATTACTACAGTATCTTTGTGCTGGAGCCAAAACACGATATTCCCCCACATCAGCTTTGACTTTGGAAAACTGTGATGGGCATTTTTGCCTCTTTGCTGGTATGTCTGTGTCGCCTCTCAGTCGTACAGGAGTTGTCCATCGAGGGAAAGGCTTCTTAGACGTCATCTGTACTTCTGTGAAGAAGGTGTCGGACGTTTCGCTCCTCATCCGAAGAGCTTCGTCACCACTATCCTCCCAGTCTTAGTGTAAGGAACCAATAGAAGGAGGGTGTTGGCACACCAATTCCGCCCACTCTTACTGTATTTAAGGCCTAGGCTACCAGCACTTGTTAGTTCGCTGACGAAGCTCTTTGGATGAGGAGCGAAACGTCCGACACCTTCTTCACAGAAGTACAGATGACGTCTCAAGAAGCCTTTCCCTCTTTGCTGGTATTATGCAGTCCAACCACCAAGTGTAGGTTTTTGGTCTATCCCATTACCCCAAAGCCTCACCTTCATCCACTGAGGACATGATGATGATTGTATTTATGTGTACACGTGTTGTTTTACTGAAGCTATTTGACAAACATTTCGATTTTTTCGGATTTAACATTATTTGAACAGAATATTCAAGCGGCAACCTGGTGTCAAATTAAAAATGTGTTTTTTTTCAATCCGATTCATCAATTAATTGAAATGGTCATCAATTAACCGATGAATCGCCTCTTAAAATAATCGTTAAGGGTAGCCTGAGTTTTTCGACGTGAAAACGTTTCCGTGTGTACAGACAAACCCAGTTCCTAATTCTTGTTTGTAACGGTTGTCTTGTCACCTGGTTATGGGTGCTCTGATGTCTGAGTTGGGCACACTCCCCTCCTTTGGCACGATTGGACGCAACGTAACCGAGTCCTGGAATGACTGCAATGTGATCACTCGCATTGTTAACAAGAGCCGGCAGGTTAGATAATAGAAATGAATACAAAGACTCCAAATAGTCCAAAAGTCCAATCCTACGGCACACTCACTCATCACCCACAACTTCATGTGTGAGTATTCATGTCATTAGAGTTGTAAGACTGAAAAGTACTTTTTGTTAACTGTGCTGATGCGTACGTATTCTGTCTAAATGTACGCTAGGGCTTGTTGCTGGTTCCCTCCCCTCAATGTTGTCCTTTTTCCACCCATCTCTCTCTGTAGGAATCTTAAAGAGGACCATGGAATAGCAAGATAGCAGCTAGCTGTCGAACTCGTTGCGGCACCAGAGAACTCCTTCCACCCACTCCCCCTTCGTTGGTGCCCCCGCCAAACATGGCGGACCCAGGGATGTTGAGTTTATTTGGGGACGATGCGGGGCTGTTCTCGGATGGATTAGATGGTTTAGGAGACTGTTTTCCTCAACAGCCTGCCCCTGGCCAATCCAACGCTCTAGCCCAGCCGACGAATCCCCCTCTCAACCACGAACACCAGGGAAACCGGGGTTACCACCAGAGCATGCTCCTTGGTTCTGGGAGCACGCAGCCCAAATTGGGCCAAATGTACGAGCACAGCACGTACGCGGGCTACGATCAGGCCAGTGCTCCTGCAGGGAGAATGGTGGCTCAGAATGGTCCTAGCCAGGGGCCACCAAATATTAATGCAACCATGAATGGCATGGCTTCCCACTACCATAATAACCCTGCTAACACTAGTAACACCCATCATGGGTATCCCAGTGATGCAGGAGGAGCAGCATCGGGGGGTGGTGTTTGGGGCCAGCAGCACCAAAGCAGATCAGCATATCAACAGGCTGCCACACAAGCAGGGAGTGGCCCCAACCAGATGGGCACTTTCCAAATGTCTCAAAGCAACTATGGCAGGATGCAAGGCCAACCCACATCCAACGCAGCGCGCATCGGCCAACGCTACCCTACACAGAGTCTGGCAGCCCCTCCTACGCAGGACCCGTCTCACTACATGGGACATGTTGGAATGGTGGGGGGTCAAATGAGACACCCTCAGCCACAAAGCCAGGGTTACCCCAACATGAGTCACACACCGAGATACCCACATTCTCCCTCCCGACAGCCTCCACACGCTCACCAACATCCGCAAGGAATGGGTGGGTTTGGGGGTGCCCAGTACCCTGGCTATCAGCCCCAGTATGGCGCCATGGGGTCTGGCATTGGCCAGGGTGCCAGTGCTAATGTCACTAGCAACACCAGCCCTCCAATAGGACCGGGACAACTTGGCCAAAGGTTTAACCAGGGATCAGGCCCAGCTTCTGGGCAACAGGGGCAGCGATACCCACCTGGACCGCCTCACCAGACACATTCTGTCCCCATGCAGGCAGCAGGGCAGCAGAGCCAGCCTATGCACCCACTTAGCCACTCCCAGCCCCCAAATCAGTCCCAGTCCCAGCTCGCACCCCCAGCTCAGGGAACCTACCCCTCCCCCTCACCACTGTCCCCCATGCGGGTTTTGGGAACCCCCACGCCTCCACCCCAACACGGCAGGCCTCCTAGTGCAGGCTTAACGGAGGTCACAGGGTATGCAGCCCTGCAGTCTACTAACTCACATCCTCAGAGACCCCCCCAAACCTCACTGTCTGCTCCACATGCCCAACACCAGCAGACCCACAGCATACCCAATGCCGGACAGATGTATCCCGGCCTGGGGCCCCAACGTGGTCCCCATATGGGCCCAAATCGGCCACAACAAGGTAAACCAAGTATTGATTTACTTTTGGTTAGCTGCTTATTTGTCTAACTAAGCTGCATGCTCCGCTAACAATGAACTTAACGATTCTCCCACCTCTGCTTACAGGGCCCCATGAAGCCCCTGTCGGCCAGGGCGGGGATCCGCATCTTCTTCATTCCCAGCAGCAAGCCTCTAGAAGCGGCCAGCCCGTGCAGCCTTCTCCCATGGCTTTCCAGGGTCCATCTGTCAGCCAGCGTGGAGCACTTCCCATGAGCCAGCACACTCACCTGTCCCCCCACCCCTTACAAAGCACGCCCCCTGCCCCCAACCAGGCCTCCCACCAGTGGGCACCGCCGCCGTCTGCCACCCAACAGCTCTCCTCACCCCCCAGCACCCCACAGAAAGTGCCTCATATGCAGGTGAGTGTCCATGAAAGCCATGCCCATTTCCATAACGTCAATGTTTGTTTTTCACGTGGGCGGGGTCGTTGTATGTTTGGAGTGCAAAGGAAGTGTGCAGTGTTTGTGTCCATGACATTTGAGAAGACTGCAGCATATGGTGGGGCCCAGTGTGTGTTTGCTCACATTAGCGTGTGCTTTGGACCACGTGTGTGGTTCTGCTAGCGTGTGTTGGGAGATATGGATTTCTGCAGCTGTTTGTTTCCTGAGATGGGTATGCAACACCCACACAAACTACCACACACGCCTAGAGGCGCCACCAGCATAATCTCCCACTTCAGCCCCCCCCGTCTCTAGAGGAAACCTCCCTTCCTGTCTCTGCCCCCTCCCTGTCTCCTCTCTTTCCGCTCTCTCTCCATGTCCCTTTCCCGGTCTTATTGATGTCATCTTCTCTTGAATGTATGTAGCCAGATGTTCAGAGAGACACGACAGGAGGAAAAATGAGTTGATGGGGACGACGTGGGACCCCAAAAGAGCGCATCCGGGCCCCATGGCGAAGTAGTAAATGCCTGGCGGGTGTGATGGGAATACGGTTGCTATCTATTTCCACCGGTGACGTCCCGTGTTTGTGGTGTCTGCTGGCGCCTCATGCCCTCTGCCTCCAGTAGCTTGTTTAGTAGCTCAAAGCCTCCTTTCTCCGCTGACCCATTCACACAATAGCAGTCCTGTGGTTTCACGTGCACGCGCCCACTCACCAGCACGCATCCAATCCCCTTCCCTCTGCATTCTCATTCACGCCGCCTCCCGCTTCCTCCCTTACCATCACCCACCCTACCTCTAGCCCTCATGGCCTATGTTTGGTGCTTGACATTTCAGTTGTCACACTCAATTTATCCGGCGCTCCTGACCTAGATGCCAGGTTGACTGGTGAGCACCGCTTCTCGCCTGGTCCCTGCTGCATGCGCCATCCTAAGTATTGCTGCCTGCAGGCCCCGCAGCCCCCATCAACACTCCCATACACACCAACGGTGTGGTCTGGATTGAGACGGCGAATGTGCCTGGGGTGAGAGGATAGCCTATCTGGTGGAATCCTTTTATAGTAGTTGTGCACAGCTCTTATGATGAGCTTGTTTGACAGGCAGACCAGCACGTAGACGCACTCCCTCATGCACGCAAACCTACACTGGTCAGTCAGTCGTGATGACTGCATGTCTCCTATCCTAAGCTCCATCTGTTCACTAAGCATGGTTATTACACACACACACACACACACACACACACGTGTGCTTCCATCCGCCACTCAAGGTCACCGCTCTGTGTGCTGTGACCTTTATTCTACATCACACATGCACGTGCACGCACACACGCAGCGTTGCGTGCGGCGCTCCAGCTGACGTATAACACGCCTGTCTCGCCCCTCCCCCGGTCATGAATGCTGTCAGCAACCTTCTCACTCGCCCTGTCCCTGCAGCTTCTAGGAAATGCTTTGTTTTACCATGCAACCTTCCCTTACCGTGTTCCTATGAATCCTTCAGTGCAGCAGCACTTTTCTGTCATGGAAAACCGACAGGAAAATAACAAGTGTCCTGGAAACTGTAATGTTATCCTGGAAAATGGTTCATCCCTCCCTGCCTTTTGGGGGAATGCAAAGGGGTTAAAAGTTCTGAGCATGCATGTCTGTCATGGTATCGCTCCTCGTGACGGCGCCAGTAAATTCCGTGTAGAACTTTGTCACTAGATGTAGTGACTTTGAGGACTTCACCCCTTAGACAAAACTAGCAGCTGTAAGGTAAAGTGTTGTGATGACTGGCCCATGAGAGGCATTGGTCTGTCGTGAGTGTTGGTGTATGACCTTGGTAACTTCCCTCTGCAGTGGCTGGAAAAAGTCCTGGAAAAATTCTGGAGGATTTCAAGGATGTGATCGATTTAATGGCCTTTCTCTTTTCCCTATCTCTGTCCCTCTTTCCCCCCATTTTGTCTTGGTGGCACTGTTTACATGTGTCAGACACGTGTGACCTTGCAGTGCATGGGTGTGACTTGGGAGTGATAGATCCCCCCCCCCACGTACTGCTGGTGTACGTGTGGGTGCACATGCGACTGTCATGGTGTGGCACCCCTATGGGCTTCTCCTGTAAATGCTTTTTGAAGACATGGGAGCATACATGTAAAGACATCCTAGTTGTTCCCTCCGTGCACATCTATGGACGTTTTGGTTGATGGCGGTCATGGTTTTACACCAGACATGTGGGTGTGAAACAAATTAGGGATGGGGCTGATCTGATCCAGTGTCAGTATACGGTTCCGGTACCAGTGTAATTTACTTATCAGAAATTGCTGATACCATGTGTGGAGATTTCCGACGTAGCCAAAAGAGTATCAGCAAACAAAGCTATCTCAACAACAGTGGCAACGTAGCGACCCAGAAGGTGTGTCTGTGGAGCTGTGAAGGTGTCAGGCTGAGCGCGGCTACGTGTTAAAGCAAGCAGAGCTCTGGTATCAGCATTGTATCGGTATTGGCAGGTATTGAAATGCAGGTATGAGAAGTGCAAACGTCCCTGTACTAAATGGTGATTTGCAGTGGGTTTTCGTATCAGGGGGTCAAAGTTTGTGCCATAAGAACAGTGCTAGCTTAAATGTAATAGCTTCGTGGTGTTCACCTGTTCACCTGCGTTTAGCGCTTGAGGAGTAGAAGTGAAAGCTTCCACAAACAAACAGGCCTCCGCTCCCTCCTGCTAGCCTGACACACAAAAGCACACTTCCTCACTCTGGCTTTTTGAAGTGTGGAGCTAATTTATTCGTGTCATGATGCCTGATTCCCCATCTGCTACTGGGACCCTGAGCAGCTGGAGAGAGAGAGAGAGAGGGGGAGCGTTGGAAGAGAGGGAGGAGGCATAGCGGCAGCTGGAGAGGCTCTCAACAGCTGGTAACCAGTTTCCGAGAAGGACCAGGATGAGGAGGAGAGGATCGAAATTGCAGAAGCACAAAAAAGGAAAAATGACATGTCAGCCAGTTTGTTTACTAAGGCAAAAATGTTGGTGCTTGGGGGTTATTATAACACCGGGGTGCTGCTCACACCCCGGTGTTATAATAATCCCCCAGTATGGAATCAAAACTCAGTAGTATCGCACATCACGAGAGACGCACTGCAGCAGTCTGTACTTTTGCAAACACACAAACGCTTTTCCGTCACATGAACAAGTCTCATTTTTATTTTTTACTTTTTTAGTCATATGAAATAGGGTTAGGGTCAAAAATAAAATGGTATTTGAACAAAAAATGAAAATTGGCCGTCATACCCTGCAGTGTGAACGTAGCCTCTGCGTCTCCATCAGATGTTTTCCAATAATTCATGATCCTGTCATCATCTGATGTGTTCCTTTGGGTGGAGTAGGAGCAACGCTTCTGATGGCTTCTCCATCTTCTCTCTCATTCACCCACAGGCAACCTTCTGCTTTTCATGTCGCTTTCACCTCTAAATGCAGTCTGCAAAGGCCAAGCATATCCGGTCTGAAACTGAGCGTAAACATTGGTCACATCTTCCAGAACATGAAAAACCAAAGTTTGTATCTCATCCTGATGTGAATCCGTGCAAATAAAAGCTGAGACGTTCCAACACGCCTGGCGGCCACTGGCTTGTGGTGGCAGATCCTCAACAGCAGGGGCCACCAACGTTGTCTTGTGAGAGCTACTTTTACTAAATGAAAATGGCCACAAGCTACTCATTTTTGTAGAAATGATTTTCCTAGCTTATTTCAGCCCAAACAGATCAAATGTGCTTGTTTTACCAAAACATTCACAAAATGCTGGTATCCACAAGACACATTTTGTGTTTCACAATACTTTTCTTTCTAGTGTTCCCACATTATTAACTGCAAACCTGAATGAAAAGCAGGCTTGCGGGCACCTCGTGGGCACCCCTGCTCTATATGATGCTAAAATAGCCATGCATGTCATGGTGGCATGTTGCCTTCTGCATCCCTGAACTGGAATGAATATTCAAGCTGCTTGACATTAACGTCATCTACCTCCCTCTCCCCTCAGCATTCCCCCTCGGACGCATCTGCCGACACCGTGATGGTGGCTGCTGACAGATCCACTGGCGGTACCGGCGACTCCAATCAGCCTATCAGCACGGAGCAGCCCGATGGCAAGGAAAGTAAACCAAAAAAGAAGAAGAAAAGGAAAACAAAAGCAGAGGATGTAGAAGAGGGGAAGAAGAACACGACAACGGGAGACGACGACGTCAAGTCGGAACTTCCCGTCCTGGGGTGTGAGCAGGGCATTGGCGTGGGAACTGGAGACGGGGGTTCCCCACCTGCTGAGGAGAAGAAAAAACGCAAAAAGAAACCAAAGGAGAAGGCAGAGGGCAGTGAGCCCAAGACCCCCAGGACGCCTAAAACACCCAAGAACCCTAAGACTCCCAAAGAGCCTAAGGAGAAAAAAGTCAAGAACCCCACACCCAAGGCCAAGACCCCCAAAAAATCCAGGTAGGAAGTCATTAGTATGTACAATACACTGTATGCTGTACTGTTTCTCTCATCACTTGGCCTTCCCATACGATATTATGCAGTGTACTGTGTTACAAAAGGCTTGATCAAGTAATATTACCAGTCAGCAACAGTAGGTAAGTTAAAAGCTCACCCATTTACTACTTCATGCATGTGGGCTATACTTTTATACACAATGAAGTGCCATAGCCTAGCATAGCATATCATGTGGGCTATACTTTTATACACAATGAAGTGCCATAGCCTAGCATAGCATATCATGTGGGCTATACTTTTATACACAATGAAGTGCCATAGCCTAGCATAGCGTAGCATGTGGGCTATACCTATACTTTTAAACACAATGTAGTAGCCTAGCATAGCATGTGGGCTATACCTTTTATATACAATGTAGTGGCAGCTAGGCATGTGCATGACAAGTTTGTCTTTTTCAGACGTATTGCCACATGGCCAACATCCATCCTATTCCTTGCTGTTTTTGTGATTGTAGATGCAGGCTGGTGTTTCTTTTTAATATCAGAGTGATATGTGATATATGGGATCAGGACACCAAGGGCAGCGCAGTATCATAAGATGGCGTGTGCACTTCCTCCTGAGTCAGAGGACATGGGCAAAGGCAGGATGGGAGGATTTGTGTGCGAGTCTGAGCTGCTTTCATTGTGAAGGTGGAAACTGGATCGGACAGAGGAATGTGTCAGGATGGCCCCCATCTTTCGCTCCCTCCTTTACCAGCCCCCTGTCTCTACCCACCCCCCTTCTTGTTTCTTGGGCCCTTTTATCCAGAGGAAGAGGGAGGGCCAAAGGGGTCAGTGCTGGGGGTGGGGGTGTGTTTGTATGCATGCATACATACATTGACCACTGGGAAAGAGACGGGGGTGGGGAACGTTTAACGTTTGGGAGGCAATGAAGAGCAGGCGTTGTTGTATGTGTGCATTGGGGGAGGGTTTTTTCCCCCTTTGTGGCAGAAAATGGCGTCTAATGATAATGACGGCCATGCTGCTGACCACTCCACAGCCACAACTTGGTGGGGGTGGGGGGAGTCGTGTGTGTGCGTGCACGTTGGTAAACTAGCTGTTATCTGTTTTCAGGCTTTCCTCCATCTTGAGTGGTGGCCTGCAGCCCCCAGGTTCATTTAGCATCATAATGGCTGCCGGCCAGTCACTGCTACTCTAAAATGGTGGAGCAATACAACCTTTCATGTTGTCTTTCTTTCTCTTCCTCCTCCAACACCATGAAATCCAGTAGATGCACGCTCTTCATAGTTTCACAGGGGCTTACTATTTCTCTTGGAAGGTAAACCTCATTGAACACTTTCAACTATTTCAAAACCCATGAAGTTCACATTCCTTTCAAGAAAAAGTCCACTTTTTCCCTTTGAATGTTGCCCATCATCCACAATCCTGGTGTGAAACATGAGTCCTACCCATCTTTCTCTCTAACAATTCTTCCTTGGTTGTGATGCAGTCTCTTGGAGCAGTGTCCTCCTCGCCATACACACTGAGCCTTGCCATCCACGCTAACACTGCAAGCCACTCGGTGCAGTGCCAACACTCCGTTTCGCTCGGAATGGCTTGGCAAGCTCTACATTTACACCACCGAGTCATGCCGGTGTAATGTCTTGCCCCCCACCTGCTAGCAGAGCTCATGCTCCGTGTATTCAGGCTAAGAAAGATAAGGTTCTGGAGCCTCATTTGTCCAAAAGTAGTGTTCAGGAAGTCTGCCATGATGAGTAATAGCGAACAGACACCTGCTTTCTATGCTGCTGCTGTGGATGGAAGTAGCGTTAGCTCCTATCTGTGCTGCTACGTCACATCAGTGCAGCCAGGATAGAAGTTCCACTCATGGTTAAAGGGATAGTTGCACCCCCCATCAGCAGCGGACTACAGCAACAGTGACTTACCCCCAGTTCTGGTGGGATTTCCCTTCCTCTTAGTTTCTGTGTCATTTAAGTAAAGAGTTTGGCGTCCCAACATGTTAGAGTAATTTGCATCATAAAAATGCCTCCTCCAAATAATCAGACGTGACAAATGGCTGTGTCCCGCCGTGTCCCTGCACACCCTCACCTCTCCATTCGTGTGTGTGTGTGTGTGTGTGTGTGTGTGTGTGTGTGTGTGTGTGTGTGTGTGTGATGAAGATGCTCGTGTTTTGCTCCGCTGTGGAACACACGAGAACAAGATGGCCGCGGTGCTCTGTAGCAGATGACGTTGAAAAGAAAGTGCTCTTCTCCTTGAAGTGGTTCAGAATATGAGCTTCCTTGTCAGCCCACAAATGTAAATCCCACAGTCCTTTGCCTTCCGAGCAGTGCTTCATACTCCGTGATTGGAGTTACATTGGAATGCAATAGGAGATGCTTTTATACTGGTGGAAGATGTCATTGTGTGCACACTTCCTCCTGGCTGACACGGAGACAATCAGGTGCTTGACTTGCCGAGTCAGCTCAACTCTCTCCTTTTGACCTTGCTCGTGCTCTCTCTCTCTCTCTCTCTCTCTCTCTCTCTCTCTCTCTCTCTCTCTCTCTCTCCCTCTCTCTCTCTCTCCCCGGCCTGCTCGCTCACACCGCCTCTCTGTCTGCTTCTTTCAGGAAGTACATCTATAAATAACCCAGCTCTCTGCTGCCACGCCCTTCCCCGTGTGTGTGTGATTTGTTTGCAGTGCACACATGGTGGCACCTTGCTTTGTTGCTGAGCGTGGCTATGGTGGCTCGTCAAAGCATCAGGTGGCCATTAGCTCTCCTTCTCCCTCATCACCCTCTCATCGTCTCAAAGAAACACATCAGCTTCATGCACTCCTTAAGTTCAGCTCACAAGCGGACGTACCATTTTTTTGGCCCCTGCCATTTGTGACATTCCCCAAATCACTGTGTGCGTGCGTGCGTGCATGCGTGCGGAACATAGCTGTTGTGGTGATGGAGTAAGATCACCACGCACCCACTGTAAAACCCGTAAGTGGAATGTGCGTACAAAGCCCGACATGATTGCTCCAGCCGACACGTGTGAGCGGTAAGAGCAACGTAGGTCAAAGTGTCAGCTGTACGTTAGCATAGCAGCCAGGTAAGGTCTGGACTGGGAACACGCGCCTGCCAAGTGTAACACATCAGGGGTTGTCTTCCTTCATGACAAGATGGTCTTTATTCACCAAGCGTGGCCTCAAGCAGCACATGCACAGATGCTGTAACACTTGTAATGACGCTAGACGTCTCATCAGGACCAAGATGGAACACAATGTTAGCCCTGCATATTCCTCATGGAAGCATAGCATTAGCAACTGCATCCATCATGTTCTTCTGGATCCACCTCCATATCCCACCGTGTCTTGGCTGCATGCACTGTCACATGCACAGTAAAACAGCACTTCTACTATGCAATGAAATTCTTATTCTGTTCATTCTCCCAAGAAAAGAAACAAATGCAGTCGAACGAGCACGTAGCGTAGCCCTTACATCATCATCATCATCAAGGGTCATCCACAGGTTTTCTATGCTCTGAGTAAATATTCCATTGATTCATATTGAATCCTACTTTGCAGAAATTCTCTTATTACACTTGGCTGTGGAAACAACCAACCACCATAAACGAGGGACGACTGTACTGCTAAATTCTCTGAAACGGCTCACGGTAGAGAAACGAACTTTCACTTCACTCTGGTGGACTTCAGTGCACCTTATTGAAAACATAGACTAGATGCTGTAGAAAGCCCAGTTGCCCGTGCGACCATGTCCCTAAACACAGCACGATCCAGACTACGCCATGTCCCTTGTCCTAACAGTTGGCATATCCATGTCATCATGAGTGTACCCGCTGCTACATGCTCACAGCATGGATGGAAAAACATAGAGAAGCATAGCTGGAGCTTCTTGGAGGTGTTTAATGGTGCCTTCATGACTTGCCTCCTGTTTCCTGTTCTTCTATCTTCAGAAGGCACAGAAAAGAGAACGCCGTGTGCTCATGTCTCACATAAGGATTGTGGCTGATGAACAGCATTCCCCCAAAAAAGTGCACTTTTCCTTTAAGGGGAGCCACGGTACACACACCCTCATGGAGTGAGCTTTTTGGCTGTTGCAGGTCATTTTTGCCTGTGTGTTTTCTGCTACATATACACTATCATAAACAATTGCATGTGGATGCCCACAGGATACGTTGTGGTTGTCGAAAGAGGAGTGTAGTGTAGAGATGGAGTGATGACTGAGGAAGTTGAAGAAGCAAGGCCACAGAGGAGGGAGAGAAGCAGCCAAGTGGAGAAGTGCGCGCGTGTGTGTGTGGGGGGGGGGAGGGGGGGCAGATGGCTCCGGCGTGTGGCGGCCAGCCAGAGGAACAGGTGCAGGTCACATGACCAGCCGTTACCACGGAGATGGTTATTGCTCTTGGCACGAGGATGAAAGGAGAAGGGCCCCAGGGACCGCAAGGGAGTGAGCAAGCGGGAGGGACGAGTAGAAAGAGGCACAGTGCAGGAGAGAGAGCGAGAGAGATGCTCTTCCATGCTGTGATGTAGAAGAAGGGCAACAACCACGATGGCCATCAGAGTAGTCTAATGTATGATAGGCTAGTCATTTACAAACACCAACCCAGGTCGTCATCCTGGTTGTTATGGCTGTTATTCTTTGTCACAAGTAGGGAGGGTTAAGAACAGCACTTGAGATGTCTACAGGACCCTGAAGTTCCTCTTTTCTTGATCTCATCGCTACATTGTCATTCAGAAGTCACACGAGAACAGATACATACGTTATTGCTCTCCAAGGGAGCAATGCTCACGTTTCCAACAGCTCTCCAAAAAAACCTTTATTCCTCCCATATTGTGATGTACACATCATAATTAGTCCTACATTTGGTTTGAATGCCTTAAACAATGCTAACGTTAGCATCCTAACACCTAGCATTATAGCGCTTAGTGTTGGTATAAGTGCCTAACTCTGAAAATGCTAAAAATCTTAGTATAATTGTTAGCATGCTAACATCTAGCATGATAGCGCTAAGTGTCTGCTTAAGTTCATGTTCCTGAAAATCGCAAAAAAATGCTAGTATGCTCATGTTAGAATGCTAACATTAGCATGCTAACACCTAGCATGATACTGTGAAGTGTCTATATATGTGTCTACCTAGCGATACTAACATGCTAATGTTAGCATGCCAACACCTACTACTGATGAAAATGGTGTTCCAAGTTGTGGAGTTCGTACTGCCTCCTGTCAGCATAAAAACACGCTGTGGTACTATACCCTCGTCAACACCAGCTTTGGACTGGGGAAAGTCATTTGTTGCTACAAAAATGCCAAGAAAAAAGGCAATTCACAACGCAAGACATACAGACCATCTTAAGACTTCAAATGTAGCTTTTTCCTCCACAGAATTGGAGTGTTGGAAAACCTTTGACCGATAGCGTCTATGCTCAAATGGCGAAAATGGTCCTATCTCGCAATGTTAAAGGATCCTTTAAAAAAATTCCTGGATGCAGACGGTGCATCACCCCCTAAATGCAATCATTTCTTTCATATCCCATTTCCCACAATTCCTGAACATTGCACCCAAATCCATTCAGAACTTTTCAAGTTATTTTGAACACAAACAGAAACGGCTGCGCTTGGTGGAGGAGGTAATCAGTGGATTCTGTGTTGTATTTGCACACGTCCACTACTGAAGATGTAGTTGACGTGGTTTTTGCAAGTGGCCAAGTTGACTGAAAGGCTGCAAGAATGCTGAAAGCGTCCCGTCTGTGAAGGGAGGTTTTGCAAATGTCCACCAAAGCATGTTAGCCTTTAGCTTTGACATCCATCACATTCAATATGTGCATGTTGCTGCGTGTGTGCACGTGTTTCAGTGCACGTTTACTCCCTGTATAGTTTGTATACAGACCGGCTCCTCTTTCTTTCCGTGCCAGAGATTAAAGGAAGCGGCACCCCTCCATCCCTCCTGCTCTCCCTCCCCCCTTGTGCTTCCTCCCTGCTTGCATCTCTCCATCTTGCTCCCGTCTTTCATCATATTAACCCCCTGTGTTCCAGTGCCTGAGGCACACTAATGATTTCTAAATGGCTAAATCAAACATGGCGACCGCCCTGGGACAGACAGGCGCACACCGGTCTTGTTAGCTAGCCGTCCCAAGCAGCAATCATTTGTCTGGAGTTTGAAATGTTTGCCAATAAATGATCTGAATGTTTATCTTTGTTTCTAGTAGTAGCAAGAAGACGGTGGAGTCTGAAGACGGCGCCGTTGCTGCCAAGAAGGACTCCAAAAGGAAGCGACAGGGCTCGGCCAGTGAAGATGCGGAGGTGAAGTCTCCGCCTGCCTCACCTGTGGAAGAGGAGGATGAGGATGGTGTGCAGGTAGGAAACTCTTGGAAAGCGTGACGCGCTGCTGATCCGGAAGCTTGTAAGAACCTTGCTGAAGGCCAAGCTCTTGAACTTGGCTGTCACTCAAGCTTTTCTTTCTAAAATGCAGAGGATGCATGCGTATTTCTACGCCAGCATTCACAACCATTGTTGTAAAAAAAAAAACAAAAAAAAACAAGATTTTTGAGCTTCTAATCTCAATAATTAGGCTGTTTATTGGTAGAAGACCCAATCTTCATTCTAAAAATAGAATTTAACTAAACTTCAGCGGTAAGTTGACAAGAATTAGGTCCAAATATTAAGAGAAAAAAGTTGTAATCCAAGTTGTGATTTTACAAGAATATTACGATATTATGTCATTATGTCAATATGTTGGGGGTTTTTTAGCATACAGGAGAAATATTCAAGAAAAATGTTTTTTATGTCATAGTATCAAAACAAAACAAAACAAAAGTTGTAATTTCTGGAAAATTGGACGTGTGTCTTGGGGGTCTCAGGATGTTTTCTGGCAAAATGGAGACGAGCCTTAATGTTTTTGTTCAGCAGTGGTTTTGGTCTTGGACTGTTTTTGCCCAGTGTCTTTCTTATGGTGGAGTCATGAACACTGACCTTACTGAGGCGAGTGAGGCCTGCGCTTCTTTGGATGTTGTTGTGGCCTCTTTTGTGACCTCTTGGGGTCATTTTTGTTGTCCGGACACTCCTGGGAAGGTTTGTCGCTGTTCCATGTTTTGGCCATTTGTGGATAATATGTATGTATGTGTGTGTGTGTATATGTATATATCTGTGTGTGTGTGTGTGTATATGTATATATCTGTGTGTGTGTGTGTGTGTGTGTGTGTGTGTGTGTATATATGTATGTGTGTATACAGTATGTATATATCTGTGTGTGTGTGTGTGTGTGTGTGTGTGTGTGTGTGTGTGTGTGTGTATATGTATATATCTGTGTGTGTGTGTGTGTGTGTGTATATGTATGTGTGTATACAGTATGTATATATCTGTGTGTGTGTGTGTGTGTGTATATGTATGTGTGTATACAGTATGTATATATCTGTGTGTGTGTGTGTGTGTGTGTGTATATGTATGTGTGTATATGTATATATCTGTGTGTGTGTGTGTATGTATATATGTATGTGTGTATACAGTATGTATATATCTGTGTGTGTGTGTGTGTGTGTGTGTATATATGTATGTGTGTATACAGTATGTATATATCTGTGTGTGTGTGTGTGTATATATGTATGTGTGTATACAGTATGTATATATCTGTGTGTGTGTGTGTGTATATATGTATGTGTGTATATGTATATATCTGTGTGTGTGTGTGTGTGTGTATGCGTGTGTGTGTGTGTGTGTATATGTGTGTGTGTGTGTGTATATGCGCGTGTGTGTATATATGCGTGTGTGTGTGTTTATATATATGCGTGTGTGTGTATATGCGTGTGTGTGTATGCATGTGTGTGTGTGTGTGTGTGCGTGTGTGTGTGTGTGTGTATATGTATATATCTGTGTGTGTGTGTGTGTGTGTGTGTGTGTGTGTGTATGTATATATCTGTGTGTGTGTGTGTGTGTGTGTGTGTGTGTATGTATATATCTGTGTGTGTGTGTGTGTGTGTGTGTGTGTATATGTATGTGTGTATACAGTATGTATATATCTGTGTGTGTGTGTGTATATGTATGTGTGTATACAGTATGTATATATCTGTGTGTGTTTGTAATCATATCTTTGTGGGGACAAAGATCTGTTTACACAGTCACGTCATGGGGACCGATTTCGGTATGGGGACCAAAAATCAGGTCCCCATAAAGAAAATGGTATTAAATTAACCCAGAAGCTGTTCTGAAGGTGCCCGTGTGGTTTTTAGCATTGGCCCACAACCCATGGTTTTCAATGGCTGTGTGTGTGTGTGGCATGCCCACAAGCTCCCCCAGTAGTTTGTGGCTGGTACTGCACACACTCGCTCTCCACACACACTTTTCCATAAATGGTTGGGTGCCGCCCACTTCCTGGTCCCCGTAAGGAATGATTATAAAAGAAGAAAAAAGGATAATTGAAGGTGTGTGACAATTTACAAGTAAAGAATTTGTGTGACACAAGGTAAGTGCATTTGTGTGACAAATTAGAATTACCTGAATAAGTGTTCAACTGTCATTCAACTTACAGGAAAGTTATAGTTAGTGCAGCTAGCTTGCTGCAGCAGGGGAGTGCATAATCTTGAGAGGTGTGTATGTTTTTGGCCTTCTCCTGTATGTTGATAGACTGTTAAAAAAAACAAAGACATGAGGGCCAAAAATAGATACTTCTCAAGATTATGCACTCCAACTTTACAACAGTTTAAAACTACATGTCATAGCCAGTTTAAGACAAGTACACAAAGAGGTTCAATGTAATATATCGAATAATATATGCACTCGGTGTGTTGAAGGTGTGTTGTGGGGACGCCGTCAAGGCCCAGACGACATTGATGACAAACCAAAAAAAAAAATCCCTGTAAAGTTTAAAATTCTGCTCAAGTACTGCACTTGCACTCAACTTCTAAATGTAGTATGTTAAACACCTTAGGGTGCAAGTACATTGCCATCACAACAAACATTTTCCCACATAACAAACGTTTAGGAGACATTTCACCAGTGTGTGCCCCCAATCTATTGCGAAGAAGTACACAAAGATGTTCTATGTAATATATATAGAAATGTAGTGATCGTGCAATACTTGTAGCATAATTTAAACTTCACAGGAATATTTTTTCCTTGTTAATTATCAGTGTATTTTGGACATTTACCGGGTCCCCACAACACACCTTCCACCAGAGTCTGGGTACACACTCTTTGTGAAAATATTGGAGAATCAGTTTCATCCACAGGTTTCACACACAGGGTCAGGTCAAACTCTTGTCGAAGGTGTGTTGTGGGGACGCCGTCAAGGCCCAGACTACATTGATGATAAACCAAGAAAAAAATCTCTGTGAAGTTTAAAATTCTGCTCAAGTACTGCACTTGCACTAAACTTCTAAATGTAGTATGTTAAACAACTCAGGGTGCAAGTACATTGCTAGCACAGCAAACATTTTCCCACATAACAAACGTTTAGAAGACATTTCACCAGTGTGTGCCCCCAATCTATTGCGTACAAGTACACAAAGATGTTCTATGTAATATATGTAGAAATGTAGTGATCGTGCAATACTTGGAGCATAATTTAAACTTCACAGGAATATTTTTTCCTTGTTAATTATCAGTGTATTTTGGACATTTACGGGGTCCCCACAACACACCTTCCACCAGAGTCTGGGTACACACGCTGTGAAAATATTGGAGAATTAGTTTCATCCACAGTTTTCACACACAGTGTCAGGTCAAATTCTTGTCGAATGTGTGTTGTGGGGACGCCGTCAAGGCCCAGACTACATTGATGATAAACCAAGAACAAAATCCCTGTGAAGTTTAAAATTCTGCTCAAGTACTGCACTTGCACTCAACTTCTAAATGTAGTATGTTAAACACCTTAGGGTGCAAGTACATTGCTAGCACAGCAAACATTTTCCCACATAACAAACATTTAGAAGACATTTCACCAGTGTGTGCCCCCAATCTACTGCGAACAAGTACACAAAGATTGAAAATATAATATATGTAGAAATGTAGTGATCGTGCAATACTTGTAGCATAATTTAAACTTCACAGGAATATTTTTTCCTTGTTAATAAACAGGGTATTTTGGACATTTACGGGGTCCCCACAACACACCTTCCACCAGAGTCTGGGTACACACTCTTTGTGAAAAATTGAAGAATCAGTTTCTTCCACAGGTTTCACACACAGGGTCAGGTCAAACTCTTGTCGAAGGTGTGTTGTGGGGACGCCGTCAAGGCCCAGACTACATTGATGATAAACCAAGAAAAAAATCCCTGTAAAGTTTAAAATTCTGCTCAAGTACTGCACTTGCACTCAACTTCTAAATGTAGTATGTTAAACACCTTAGGGTGCAAGTACATTGCTAGCACAGCAAACATTTTCCCACATAACAAACGTTTAGAAGACATTTCACCAGTGTGTGCCCCCAATGTATTGCGTACAAGTACACAAAGATGTTCTAAGTAATATATGTAGAAATGTAGTGATCGTGCAATACTTGGAGCATAATTTAAACTTCACAGGAATATTTTTTCCTTGTTAATTATCAGTGTATTTTGGACATTTACGGGGTCCCCACAACACACCTTCCACCAGAGTCTGGGTACACACTCTTTGTAAAAATATTGGAGAATCAGTTTTATCCACAGTTTTCATCCACAGACAATATGACCTGTGACCAGTACATCCTACATCTGAAGTTGCTGGAGCAAAACACTTACACTGCTGACATCAGAGCACAAATGAATGTATACTTGTTGCATTATTGTCCATTTAAGGTTTAAATCTGAAATCTGAAATGTGATAGTAATAGTTGATTTCTTGATCTCCTGATCAAAAACCTTTTTAACATATGTAACAATCTGGACATGTCATTGGTAATATACTTGTTGCAAAGTCCCCACTAATCACATTGGACTTGGTGTAAAGTATGCAAATATTATGTTAATGAGGTCCCCATTAACCGTGTTTTCTGGATTTTTCTTATGTCCCCACATAGCACGAGAAAATTCATTACGTCAACAATTTAGATATTTGAAGTCGTGTATAAGCTTATAAAAATGTGGTTAGAGTACCTGATTTTTTTCATCCTTGTAGCACCTTTAGAAAGGGTGGTACTCACAAGTGACGATAAAAAATATGGTCCTCAAAAAACATGGAAACGAGAATGTGTGTGTGTGTGTATATATGTATGTGTGTATATGTATATATCTGTGTGTGTGTGTGTGTGTGTATGCGTGTGTGTGTGTGTGTGTGTGTGTATATGCGTGTGTGTGTGTGTGTGTATATGCGCGTGTGTGTATATATGCGTGTGTGTGTTTATATATATGCGTGTGTGTATATGCGTGTGTGTGTATATGCGTGTGTGTGTATGCATGTGTGTGTGTGTGTGTGTGTGTGCGTGTGTGTGTGTGTGTATATGTATATATCTGTGTGTGTGTGTGTGTGTGTATGTATATATCTGTGTGTGTGTGTGTGTGTGTGTGTGTGTGTGTGTATGTATATATCTGTGTGTGTGTGTGTGTGTGTGTGTGTGTGTGTGTATGTATATATCTGTGTGTGTGTGTGTGTGTGTGTGTGTGTGTGTATGTATGTGTGTATATGTATATATCTGTGTGTGTGTGTGTATGCGTGTGTGTGTGTGTGTGTATATGCGTGTGTGTGTGTGTGTGTGTATATGCGCGTGTGTGTATATATGCGTGTGTGTGTGTGTGTGTGTGTGTGTATATGCGTGTGTGTGTGTGTGTGTGTGTGTGCGTGTGTGTGTGTATGCATGTGTGTGTGTATGCATGTGTGTGTGTGTATGCGTGTGTGTGTATGCGTGTGTGTGTGTATGCGTGTGTGTGTGTGTATGCGTGTGTGTGTGTGTGTATGCATGTGTGTGTATGCATGTGTGTGTATATGCGTGTGTGTGTGTGTATGCATGTGTGTATATGCGTGCGTGTGTGTGTGTGTATATGCGTATATGGATACGTGTGTGTATGCGTATATACATGTGTGTATATGCGTACATGTGTGTGTGTATATGCGTACATGCATACGTGTGTGTGTGTATATATATATACACTGCTCAAAAAAATGAGAGGAACACTTGGAAAACACATCAGATCTAAACTGGGGGAAAAATGATGTTGAATATGTTTCCTGATAATAAGTGGGTGATGTATTAGTAACAAAATGATACCACATCATTTGATAGAAATGAAAATGATCACCCTATAGAGGGGGGAAATCAAAGACACCCCAAAAATGAAAGTGAAAAAATGATGCAGCACACTGGTCCATTTTGCTAAAATGTCATTGTAGCAACTCAAAATGATTCTCAGTAGTTTGTGTGGCCCCCACGTGCTTGTACGCATGCCTGACAACGTGGGGGCATGCTCCTAATGAGACTACGGATGGTGTCCTGGGGGATCTCCTCCCAGATCTGGACCGCCAGATGGACCTAAACATAATGTCCCAGAGGTGTTCTATTGGGTTTAGGTCAGGTGAACGTGGGGGCCAGTCAATGGTATCAATTCCTTCATCCTCCAGGAACTACCTGCATACACTAGCCACATGAGGTCGGGCATTGTCGTGGACCAGGAGGAACGGCATCTCCAGACCCTTTCACATCTGTCGCATGTGCTCAGGTTGAACTTGCTCTCATCAGGGAAGAGCACAGGGCACCAGGGGTGTAGTTGCCAATTCTGGTGGTCTGTGGCAAATGCCAATCGAGCTCTATGGTGCTGGGCAGTGAGCACAGGGCCCACTACAGGACGTCGGGCCCTCAGGCCACCCTCATGGAGCCTGTTTCTGATTGTTTGGTCAGAAACATTCACACCAGTGGCCTGCTGGGGGTCATTTTGTAGAGCTCTGGCAGTGCTCATCCTGTTCCTCCTTGCACAAAGGAGAAGATACCGATCCTGCTGAGGGTTGAAGGACCTTCAACGGCCCTGTCCAGCTCTCCTGGAGTAACTACCTGTCCAAGTGTTCCTCAAATTTTTTTTAGCAGTGTGTGTGTGTGTGTGTGTGTGTGTGTGTGTATATGTATATATATATATATATATATATATATATATATATATATAATATATATATAATCACTGTCAAACTTGTCTATAGCGGCCACTAGAGGGAGTCTGTAAAAGTGGCCGCAATAGACAGGTGGCCTCGATAGACAGGTTAGCGTCCAGTTTGAATGTTGACCAGTAGAGGGCACTGCGGACTGCGGATAAAAGTTGTACAGCACTACTAGGCTTGTTATTATCATGGTTCATGGTTTTAATCCTGAACATGCATATGAGTCAAACAGTAGCACATCACATAGTACAATTCACAGTTTTGCATGTCCAAAAAGGAGTAGGAAGAAGCAAAGCTTATTTAATCCTACCCCTCATCAGTTTCACATCAGTTGCAATACATTTATTCACCTCTTGTTCTTCCAAGTGTACTTTGTAAGTCTACATGACAATGTAGTGCAATCATAGCCAAGGTTTTTACTTACTAAAAGGAAGCTAGAGGCTTAATAATAACTGATAGAATATATCCACCACCCACAGAACAAAGCTGTGCTAGTAATGTCTTACGCTTGTTTTTAATATTTTACTTTTTATACGGCAGAGCGTCATTACAGCTTTAGTTCATCAGGAAGTGACGGGAAGTGACGGTGGGCGTCCCGAGCAGGAGAGCTAGGCTCAGTGCTAGCTGTGAGTTTGGAGAAAGTTGGGAAGTGTGTTTATGTTGGCGTGGATGTAAAGTCCTGCAGTGTTCTCCACTGTTAATAAAGCCATTAAAGTGCATCGGCGACGTGAGTCTCTCCTTCCCCACAACAAGCGGCATTACAGTATTGACCAGTGCACACCAGGAAATAAACGGTGTCATTTCTTACAGGCATTGGCTGGACAGCTATGTAGTGGGGCTTGTTTAACCTTTGCCTTGTGGGCAAGCAGGAAGGAGAGACGATGCTGAGAGATGTGTGTGTGTTCTGAGCTGCTGTCTGGTGGCCGCGTTCAATAAATAAAGTTGGCAGAAGCAACAGGAGAAGTTTCCTTCCTTGCTTCGGAGCTGAATAACACTAGTTAGACAAGTTAACAGACTAGTAGCGAACGGAAAAGAAGACGGCTTTGTTTGTGTCGAATACAGAAGATGAGGACTTTGATGGATTTGTGGATGAGGATTGATGAAAAATAACGTGAGTACATTCTAAAATACTTCAATTAAGTACAACCCAACTCAGTTTTGCTCCCGCTGCCGCATGCATGCTAGCGTATGTTTTTTTTTTATTGTAGCGTCGCTGGGAGCACGTCCTGTTCCCAGCCTACTTTGCGGTAATGTTTTGGTGCAAATGCTCTTAAAGTTACATGTTTGACCAGGAAATAGCAAGCTCAAAAGAAGACGGCTTTTTTATGTGGAACAACTGACAGTTTGTATGGATCTTGTGAATGATTGTGACTGAGCTAGGACTCAGTAATTAAAGTCTGCACACGACGGCTTCATTGATTGAAAAACAAAACTTTTTCGTGCATGAAGCTTCTACTTGAGTCGGTAATTAGGCCGCTATATGCGGTCAGATATTGACCAAGGGAGACAAAATGGGTGGCCGCTGGCCGCGTTGGAAAGGTGACTGCTATGCACAGGGTCTATAACATGTACATTTGCTGCGGGGGATTTTTCAGTGGCTGCTATAGGCAGGTGGTCGTTCTATAAAGGTGGCTGCCACTAGGTCCCCAACTTACGAACACAATGGGTTCCAGACGACCGTTCTTAAGTGGAATCGTTCTTCAGTAGGGGAAAAGGTAATATTTCCAATGATATAGGTACTACAGTACATGTACGTGTATACATATGCATTATATGTGTATGTATGTAAATATGAGTTTGGATGTAGTAGTAATATTAAACCAGGATAATGAATGAAAAAAACAATAATAAAAGTGATATAATAATACGTAATGATAAATGTTATTTACCTTTGAAGAGGAGTGGTCCAGCATACGTCGTTGTGGAGGAGGAGGAGGAGATATTGAAAAAAAGGACAAATGGTGGTGGTGGTTAGACTCTTCTAAAAGAGGTAGTGTTCTGTGGGTGGTGTAGAATTAAGCAGGCCTGTTAACTCTTCATAAACTTTAATCACACGCTCTGTCCGGTTGTACAATTTAGCTTTCCATTTAGCTTTATCTCCCCAGCGTCTAACTCTTCCTCTGTTGGTGCCATTAGCAGTGTCACAGTGCCCTCTACTGGTCAAGAATGTACAGTAGCAGTATAAATACTGATTGAGTGACTACAAGGCAAAATAAAAGAAAATATAGACCAGTCGGCTTGTGTTCGTATCCGCGAATGTTCGCTAGTCGGGTGTTCGTAAGTTGGGGACCTAGTGTACAGTATATGTATGCGTGTGTGTGTGTGTTTATGTATGATGTTAGCATATCTACATGTGCTGTTGCACATACAAGTGTGAAAGTTGCATTCTTTTGTTTTTTGCTGTGTGGGGGCGTCGCCGGAAGGAAGAAGTTTTAGCCAGTCCTGGAGTGAGCAGAGGACCACTTGGAGTTAAGCCAACACTGACAGCTGTCTCTTCTTTTGCACATCAGAAGCGGCGCTCCAGCCGCCAGGTAAAGAGGAAGAGGTACACAGAGGACTTGGAGTTTCGGATCTCGGAGGACGACAACAGCGGGGACGAGTCGCCTGCGCCCAAGTCACCGTCTTTATCAACGCAGCTGCAGGTACGGTCTAGGTGTCTGTGATTTCTGCAGTATTCTTCCACTGAGTGATATCAGCATGATCATTAGCATGTGCTCCTTGCTTTAGCTGTTCATAACAGTACATGACAACATTGGTTTTGGCTTTGTGCTTTCAGGACGTGGCTGAGGCTGAGGGGCCAGTTGTGGAGAAGATCATGGGCGTGCGCACTGCCAAGAAACAGGTGCACATGCACACACGTCAAACATGCATGGAACAGAGTGACACTGCCCAAGTCATGGTTTGCTTTGTAGTAACAGGCTAAAGTTTTCTGTGTGTGTGTTTGTGTACGTGTGTATACATGTGATTGTGTTTGTGTGCATACACCCAGCATTGTTAGAGACAGCTTGTTGCTTTGCCAACACATGCATGCACATATAAGCAGCCAACTTTCTGTTTGCCAGACAGCTGTCTTACACACACACACGCTCACAACTCCATTCAGATTTGACCCCAGGCTTGGCATACAGCCAAAACCACAAGGCGAGAGCAACGCCAGACACCAATCTAGCATTTCCTCAGGCTATATGTGAGTGATTGATGATTCATGGCATTACAGTAGCAGCAGCATAGTGGAGTGCGTGCCTGAGTCTCTCATACATCCCCCGTATGAATGGAAACACAAACCACACATGCGAGTTTCTTACATAACTCTCCACTTCCACGGCCAATGAAAATGTCATTGAATGTGTCCTTGTCTTTGCAGCTGGAGTCTGGGGAGGAAGCGGAGGTTCAGGAGTTCTATGTCAAGTTCAAGGGCTTGTGAGTGACACTCTTGGCCCGACCCCCCTTGAGACCTACTTTACACACAGTACTGTACACACAGTACATGCACAGTAGATACACACAGTACTGTACACACAGTACATGCACAGTATATACTGTACACACAATGTATACACGGTGTACAGCGTAGGAAACCATTCTTTAATACTTTCCTCTTTTAGCCTGTCATGCAACAAAACCATAGAAGACATACTAGTACGTCTTTGGGATCGGGCATTCGGATTCATAAAAACATATAAATCAGGGGTCTCAAACTCAATTTAGTTGGGGGCTGCTGGAGATAGGGTCTGGTTGTGGCTCGGCCGCATGAAGTATTGGGAATCTCAGGGTACCTCACAATACGGTATGATATGTAATGCACGACTCCCGATAATGATAATATTTCCATACAGTGATGGGGTGAAACAAAAAAAATAAATACATTTCATTGTTTGTATTTTGCTGCATCCAGCTTACTCGTGACCCTAATGAAGACAAGCGATACAAAATGGGTGGAATTTTTGCAGCATATTTTAACCAGAGTACAAGCAGCAATGGTACAAAAACAATGAGGATGTTTTAGCAACATACTGTAAGTGTAAACAGGATTTTAGTTTCAGTGTCTGAAAAACAGTAAAACTATTTTAAACTCATTCAGAAAAAACAACACCTCATGTCTCTCAACTCGATCAATGCTATATAGTAGAATCATATCAAAAAGATATGGCCCGTGGGCCGTGAGTTTGAGACCCCTGATATAAATAGTTCTGTGGTATTGAATGAGTTCATATATTATAAAAGTAAAAGAAGTAAATAAAATGGTCCAATCATGTAATGAAAGGGTAATAAAAAGAGAATACTCCTTTTGTCCCTGGTGTTGTCTTGCAGCCTTACCTTCAAGTATTGTCCCAGGCGAGTCTTCTCCTGCCAGATCTTTGTAACAGCGGACAGAATCCATGACCCCCTCTACCATTCATTAGCATTCAGTAATCTTGATCCTGAATGATGGGCAGGACAGTCGAGCGTTTGGGACCACCTCTCACAGCTTTTTAAAATCCGTGCGCTCCATGTGCATGTCTCTTGCGATTTTCCCCACTTTTGCACGTAGCCAGCGCATAGGAGCGCGTACATCAGGATGTAAAAACCTCCCCCATAGGAGCGCATACATCAGGATGTAACCCTCCACCCCCCCATAAAAATCATTTGCACATGTCAAGCGTGACTTGTCATGTGTTTTTCTTCTTTTTGTGCTTCTTTTCTTTCAGTTCTTACCTCCACTGTCGTTGGGCAGAGCTGGAAGAGCTGGAGAAAGACAAGAGAATACAGCAGAAGGTGAAAAGGTTCAAGGCCAAGCAACAACTCAACAACTTTATCACTGAGGTAAGCCGGAGCTCTACCTGACTATTAGTCCTTCACCCCGTCTTCCACCAACATTCCACTCAACTACTCCGGCCCAGCGTGTCATTTTCCTGATGGCAATCGGCACCTTTAGCCTTAAATTTGAAGGTGCTGACGGCTTTCCAAACGGTGATGGCAATAAATGGTCATCTGTGTTGATAACGTACACGTTTCTCTTTAGCAATATCCTGCAAATCGGCCTCACACGTTAAAGGTATTGTACATAGTGTGCCTCATGCTGCTAAAAGTCAAATACTGCATGGCTTCTTTCCAGATGGACGATGAGCCTTTCAACCCGGACTATGTGGAGGTAGACCGCGTCCTGGACGTTTCAGAGAGCACAGATGAAAACGGCGAGGTGCTTTGATCTCCTCTTGACATCTTTTATGGGTTTGAAGCTCTCCTGCAGTTCTTCACACTCACTCTCCCTGTTTGTGTGTTTGTGCAGACGGTGAGCTTATATTTGGTGAAATGGTGCAGTCTACCTTACGAAGACTCCACCTGGGAACTCAAGGCGGATATTGACCAGTCAAAAATTGAGGAATTTGAACGCATTGCAGCTCGCACGCAAAACACTGCCAGAGTGGTAAGTACCGTTGGGTGCATGTGTTTTTTGTACTTCATCGGCCTGTGGCACAGGCACTCACTTCACACACACCACTGGTGAAAATGTGAAGTCTGACTTAGGCTACGCCCACAATACGCGTGTGTTTGTGTGGGTTGGCCTGCTGCCTGCTCCTTCCTTACTACAGATTTACAGCCCCCTTAACTGCTCTCCACGGGGCTACACTCTTGTGGTCTTGCATGCGCGCGCGCGCGCGCGCGCACACACACACACACACACCACTCTTGCGGCCAGGCCAAACCACCGACAGTGTGTTTAATGCTGAACAGAAGCAGCTGCTTAGCTGAGGTCTTCCTGTCACTTGTTTCTCAACTTGTGCCCATCATCTTATGCAAATCTTTGTTTTTTAAACATTCATTTTTATTTTTTTTTTTAAACAGCTCATCACAAGATGGAGCTCAATGTATAAAAACCAAAGCCAATGTACAACAAGTAGACTTTGGTAAGGTGTCTGTCCATCGCTCACATATCATTCTCACAAAAATATCAGCTTAAAACACCCACCAAGTAAGTGAAACGAAAACAGGGTGTTAGAAAAATAAATATTGAGAAAAACAGGAGGACGACTGCGCCCATGTACTGTAGTAGAGAACTTACCAATCAAAATAACCTTTTCTTTCCCAGTTTCTCATCAGTATTTCTTCCCACTTGTCATCACCTTGCGTTATTGAAGTGTTGCTGGTTGATATGGCTATTAGACACTACACGATAGTGTTTGGTAGGCTACTGCAGCCACACAATAAAATTCAATAATGGACAGCTCCACATATAGAGATCTGTTATTTCAGAACTGCTGAGCTTAAGTGGAGTCCAGAAAGCTCATCATCTGACTTTGTAGCCCTTGTGGAACTTGTAGCAACCTGTGCGCTTTCTCAAAAAGCACTAACCTTCCGGGGCCGTTCCTTTCATCCTTGTTTAGGATCGGCCTCAGGCTTCTGAGTGGAAAAAGTTAGAAGGCTCAAGGGAATACAGGAACGGCAACGCACTCAGGGAATACCAGCTAGAAGGCCTCAACTGGCTAACCTTCAACTGGTACAACTCGTAAGTAAACCAGCAACACCTCCTCACTCACAGTGCAACCAAAATGTAACTGCAATACTACCCCAACAGGAAGCTACCCAGCATGCCTTGGGGGTTCTAAATGTGTCTAAAATAGTATTGTATTGCATGTAGTGTGTATTAGAGTGTAAGCATCTATTTCCATCAGCGCATAGTGTGTGTGGTAGTTATGTATGTATGTTTCACGGGTGTTAGTTTGGTATATTGAGGTAGACATTTGGGCTGATAGATTGACTGACTGCATATAAAGAACCCCTTAAGCCATTGAAGATTGTCTCTGGACAAATGTTTTTCATATGAAGTCCCTCTCCCGTCCTTCACAGACGTAACTGTATATTGGCTGATGAGATGGGTCTGGGAAAAACCATCCAGTCCATTACATTCCTCTACGAAATCTACATGAAGGGCATTCAGGGGCCCTTCCTGGTCATCGCCCCGTTATCTACCATTCCCAACTGGGAGAGAGAGTTCCGGTCTTGGACAGAGCTCAATGCTGTGGTCTACCACGGCAGCCAGGCCAGCCGCAGAACCATCCAAGCCTATGAGATGTACTTCAGAGATGCACAGGTAAACAGAGTAGATTATGGCACATCAGACGATACGTTTTGTCTTTTTTACCTCGCTGGGAGGCATAAATAACATCTCTATGTTAGAAACCCTTCTCTTTTGCATTTTCTTTACATTTTGCCCGAAGGGTAAGATAATAAAGGGGGCGTATCGCTTCCACGCTGTGATCACCACCTTTGAGATGATTCTGGCCGACTGTCCGGAGCTTCGCGGCATCCCATGGCGCTGTGTGGTTATAGACGAAGCCCACCGCTTGAAAAACCGAAACTGCAAACTGTTGGAAGGACTCAAGTTGATGGACATGGTGAGCGTCTTTGATATTGGTATTTACCCATGCAGCACATATACTGTATGATGATATGATATGAGATGAGGAAAGTTATACTGTACACTATATCGCCACTGGCCATCTCTGTACTTGTCTGTGATTCTCTCTTTTCTTTGTGGCAAATTGCAGCCTGGCCTTCCAAGTCTTCTTGCTAATGAGTGCTTTGCATCTTCTGGGGTAGCCGTAGTACTTTTGTTGATGAGGTCTTCTATGAAGAGCAGCTAGTGACACTTTCAGTCCTGTTGCTGATGCCGCTATCACATGTCACACTTGTTGAGGCTCTTTCTTTACGTCTGTCACAATGTTTTGGCGTCACTTGCTGACGTTTTCCTCAATCTACTTGTTGGACGTCTGTTACTTGGTACACCAGCGGTTTATTTTGTCTACAAGACATTCCAAGTGGTTGGAGAGGCTATGACCAATATGTGTACAGTGGTTCTCATTGGGTTTCCCTCTTCTCGCAGATTTTTTAATCCATAGACAGCGCTCTGATTGTCATTTTGTTTTCACCTCTGAATGCAGTCTCCACAGTCACCACCTATCCGATACCCAGTACCCTGTATGAATCGTGGGTGGGTGGGAATGTGGGGGTGTCACAGGATCTCACGAGATTAAAACGTGATAAAGATTAAAAACTGTCTGGTGGGCACTAGGCCTGGGGCCATAATAAATACATGAATGAGTGAATGAATGGTTTCATCACACAATAAATGAAACGGAAGTGGATAATCAATATATTACCATGAGCATGCGTGACAGGCAGGACGAGGTTTCACTCTGTGCATCGCTTTCAGCACCTTGGCACATTTGTTCCACAAAACAACGGCTTGAACAGAGCGAGCCCTTTTGTCAGCCATACTTTGTCTGGGTGGGTGGAGGCGGGGACACTGGCTTACACGGTGCAAAAGAGCGTTACATAGTAGAAATTAAATGAGTAGATATTTTTAATACTTATTTTCATGATGCTGTTCTTGTAGAGCCAAGCTTGTGCGTGGTCTGGTTCTTGTGAACTGAGTGCCTCATGACACCCTAGTGGGAATCCATTGCATACTTCATCATGTCATTAAAGTCCACTTTTACAAAATTTCTCACTCAGTTTATTTCCTCTCGCTACTTTCACATCCAGGAGCACAAAGTTCTGTTGACAGGAACTCCCCTTCAAAACACTGTGGAGGAGCTTTTCAGCTTGCTCAACTTCTTGGAGCCAGAGCGCTTCCCATCGGAACAAACGTTTATGACTGAATTTGGAGACCTGAAGACTGAAGAACAGGTAAGCGCGTGACACGGGGATGAGTCCAACCTCCGACATCAAACGTGTTCACACTGTCCGTGTGCGACAGGTTCAAAACCTGCAGGGCATTCTCAAGCCCATGATGCTGAGAAGACTAAAGGAGGATGTAGAAAAGAACCTGGCCCCTAAGGAGGAGACCATCATTGAGGTATTTCTATTCTACTTGGGTTGGAGGAGGAATGGGAAATGAAAGGCATCCGTCTCTTTTGTTAGGTGGAGCTTACCAACATCCAGAAGAAGTACTATCGAGCCATTCTGGAGAAGAACTTTTCCTTCCTGTCTAAAGGAGGTGCAGGAGGAGGCGGTGGGAGTGGTGGAAGCGGGTCTAGTGTCCCCAACCTCCTCAACACTATGATGGAGCTAAGGAAATGTTGTAACCACCCATACCTCATTAACGGTATACATGCTAACCCCTGAAGAAACCACATCCGCTCTTGTGGTTTCCCGTTTATATTTTTGCTTCTGTCATGCAGGAGCTGAAGAGAAGATCATTGAGGAGTTTCGGGACGCCCACGTGGGAGCAGACATGCCCGACATGGCCCTTCAAGCAATGGTCCACGCTGCCGGGAAGCTGGTGCTCATTGACAAGCTGCTGCCCAAGCTGAAGGCGGGTGGGCACCGAGTCTTAGTTTTCAGTCAGATGGTCCGCTGTCTGGACATCTTGGAGGATTATCTCATCCAGAAACGGTGAGAAGGCTTTCAAATAGGTTTGGCACAGGCATTGATGTTGACTATAAACCTCTCCGGGGGCTTCTTTGTGCCCAGCTATCCCTACGAGCGTATTGATGGCAGAGTTCGTGGTAATTTGCGACAAGCTGCAATCGACCGGTTCTCCAGACCAGATTCGGACCGCTTTGTCTTCCTGCTGTGCACGAGAGCTGGCGGACTCGGCATTAATCTGACCGCTGCAGATACCTGCATTATCTTTGATTCTGACTGGAACCCTCAGAACGACCTGCAGGTTCTTTAAAAACCCTACCGACCATTTAAGCCACGATGAAGGCCTTACAAATGTGATGTGATGTGTTCTAAAGATCCAAATCCATCCATCTACAGGCCCAGGCAAGGTGTCATCGTATTGGCCAGTCCAAAGCAGTCAAAATCTACCGACTGATCACCAGGAACAGTTACGAGAGGGAGATGTTCGACAAGGCCAGTCTGAAGCTGGGTTTGGACAAGGCTGTCCTCCAGAGTATGAGCGGGCGTGAGAATGCCAACAGCGGGGTAAGATAGATCGCACACATCCGGTACACCCAGCAGTAAGCTCACTGGGAGAAGACATGACACCAAGTGTTACTCCTCTTCCAGGTCCAGCAATTGTCCAAGAAAGAAATTGAAGACCTACTGAGAAAAGGAGCATATGGCGCTCTTATGGATGAGGAGGATGAAGGCTCCAAATTCTGTGAGGAAGACATTGACCAGATCCTTCAGAGACGCACCCACACCATCACCATCGAGTCTGAAGGCAAAGGCTCCACCTTTGCCAAGGTGAGGACCCTACTGGTCCAAACAACAGACTTCTTATCGTGTGCATGCTGGTGTTGACTTTCCTTGTCTTCCTGTAGGCCAGTTTTGTTGCACCCGGTAACAGGACAGACATTTCTCTGGAGGATCCAGACTTCTGGCAGAAATGGGCTAAGAAGGCAGAACTGGACCTGGATGCCATCAATGGACGGGTAAGACACGTAAAAACACCTGCATCCTGCTCATCTGGAATGTAAAATCATTCCTATGCACCTTTGCTGCCATCATCACATACTGCAGTGGAACCCGCTTACCTCCACATCCCTCGGACTGGTCAGCTGACCTCAGCATAGGCGGTTGTTGACAGCCCAAATCATGTTTACTGGTGACCTTTGCCAGACATAAGGAGAATGGGTTAGGATTTCACACGGTTTTCTCCATCTGTGCATATATTTCCTTTCAATGTTCTATTTTCATATGATATTGTAGCGACGAGCTGTGCTTCGAGGTTTGGACCATAGGGGGCAGTGGCGTTTGCCTGCTTGTTTAGAGCCAGCCCAAGAGAGAAGAGTTGCTGTGAAGTCTACAGTGTGCTTTTGTAGACTCCAAGAAGAGGATGAGTTGTCATTCAGCTGACATTACAATATTTTATACAGTAGATACATTCCAAGACAACTCTCCAATGGTGAAAAAACATCAAAATGTACATTTTTGACCGCCCCCCCAACTCTCTAGTTTGATGTCCCATTTGGCATCAACATTTGCAACCAAAATGACTTATTTTTAATAGAGTAGATTCAGCTTCAGAACCCTCCCGTGTCTCGCTCCAATTGCCATTGTTGATGATGAAGTAAGATGACGGATGAACAGATGGAATGGGAGGCACTTCGTAGCCTTTAGCCTGGTCATCAGGTTAAAGGTTAGCAGGTTAGCGAAGGCGTTTCTCCAATACGCCACACTGCTTGCCTGCTGTCATTACAGTAATAATGGATCGTATATGAACTTGTGTTCCCCCACTGCAAGTTCTGAGGCTGGATTGACTGTTTCCATAGCCAAACAAACTTGTGCATCTCATAGCCAGCACACACCTTTGGTGCGTTCAAGGACCAACATACCCATTGCAGTAAGAACCATGACAGACAGCACCTTTTTATAATAAGACAATGGCGTGGGATTGGTGAGTTGTTCACGTTGGACTCGTGTACTGTTGCCTGTCACTATAACACATTTTGCTGGACGATCATTGTCCTACGAATTATTGCCGATAAGCGATATTATTGTCAACATGATTTTTTCATGAATGTAATGGTAATATATGGCATACTAATGCAAGTACACTGTATCAGAAGCAATAAACTTTCATTTCTCAAGAACATTTCACATTCTAATTGGATTGTCAAGCTTTTCAATAAAATAAACACCATACTAAATTAAACAGACAAAAAAAAAAACAAAGGACTGTTTCTTTTATTAAAAATTGCACAAAGATAAAAATCACAATAAATTTGAAAGAAATAACCTGCTACTCTGAAATTCAGTGCGTCAATGCAAACGTCAACTCATTTGCTTATAGACTTCCTTAATTCACTGTTATCACTGTGTGTGGAATTGCTGTTTACGTTTAATGGGGTGTCAGGTTTTGTGGGAGTTTGATCAAAGTACCGTAATTTCCATTGTATAAGCCGCACCCACTAAAGTTGGAGAAAAAACTAGATTTATACATATATAAGTGGCACCACACTATAAGCTGCACATGTTCATGTCATAAAATGTCATATTGTGGCATGCACAAGTCCGTGACATCCAGGCAGCACTTTGACAGCAGCCAATGATGACCTATGAAAAGACTCACAACGAGCTCGTCAACCCATTGGAAATCACAGGTCGTCATTACGCAATATAACAATTTGACTCACGGTGTCATCTTACAAGGAACACTAAACTCATCACACAGCAACTTTACACTCAAAAAACACCTAGGAAATATACAAACATGTACCAATAGTTTAAAATGGCAAATATTTTAACATCTACCCATAATGCATTACTGCCAGAAGAGCAGTTCAATGGAGGACAAGCAACATAGGTAGATGGCGCTGCAGTGCTGCCTCTGTCCACCAAAGGGAGTCCAGAGGGAGGCTGATGTCATTGCTCAGACGCAATGCATTATGGGAAAACTACTTATATTTTCATTTTAAACTGTGTTAAGATGACACGGTGAGTCAGACTGTTATATTGTGATCCTGTTATATACAATATAATGACCTCCTGTGATTTCCAGTGGCTTGACGAGCTCTAACGACCCCAACCCTTACTGACTCGCAAGCGGCACAGTATTCAAACAATTAGTAGTAGTTGTCAAGTAAAGGAGATGTCACAAGATTAGAATTTAGCCATAGATTAGCCGCACCGCTGTATAAGCAGCAGGGTTCAAAGTTTAAGAAAAAGGTACGTAGTGGCTTATACACCAGAATTTATGTTTGGATGCTTGGTGCACAATGAGGTGTTATATCACTGAAATGTAAGTTCCAGCGTTTTATGTGCTTTATTTCATTGTCTTTGTCACAACCTTTTCCGTGTCACGTGTCAGGACGATGCACAAACAGGCTGAAATGTACACACAACAGGCGCCAAGAAAGTATTCCATCGTGTAGCGCACGACACACACAGCTAGTAAGTAGTGCACTCGCTGGAGTGTAGCGAAGAGACTGGATGACTGACGGGAGGGTTCACTCACTGCATCCATTCTGCTTTGTGCCTAGGGTGACCGATGCACAGGGTGAACTCTAGTCATCCAGCCTGTTTGGTAGAGAGAGGAGGAAAAGAAACATGCATGCACATGTCAATTTATTGAGGCCGGCAAAATGATCCAGTGTGTTTTTATTTATGGTGTGGTGAATTGATGTATTGCTCATGGTGACGGGCCTACTTGTGCTGTTCTTGCTTTGTGTGTGTACATGCGTTTGAGAGTAAGCTGCTTAACTCCACTTAGCAGATGCCTGCAGGCTACACAGGCATCACTCCAGAAACCAAACCATACACTCACCAGAACACAGTAACTGTTTAATGTCCTTCACTTGTCTCCCATTATTTTTGGACTTGTCTCCCTTGTTGCCTGTTTTGAGGAGTCTCTGTTGGAGCACTTGGGCTGCTCCCCTGGGACTTCTTACTGTGTGATGTTGAAATGGAAACCACTGCAGCCCTATGTGATCATTGTTGAGCCAACTACTGCCCTGCGTGCGCGTACAGTATTTATGTGCTGGTAAAGGATGAAACAAAATGTTATTCATTAGACGACATCATCATTACACTTTGTGCGAGCTGACGAGCAATTTTCACACCATCAGGAATGAAAATACTGCTACAGAAGATGCCCCCCATTTTCATGGCTTTATGAAAGGACAACAAGTGTACAAGGAGACTTTAAACGGATGAAGCATCTCGAATTAAGACCCTTTCTGTCATTTTTTCCACTCAGAACACGCTGGTGATCGACACGCCGCGAGTAAGGAAGCAGACGCGGCACTACAGCAGCGTGAAAGAGGACGAGATGATGGAGTTCTCAGAGCTGGAGAGCGAAGAGGATGAACCCAGTCGGCCGGTGTCCAAACCGCGACGGCCCCAAGACAGAGCTCAGGGCTACCCGCGATCCGAGTGCTTCAGGGTGGAGAAGAACCTACTAGTCTACGGGTATGTTTGCCATTCTTTAGCTGTGACAATTTCCAGCTTTACTGCAAAAATATCACGTAAATGTGATGCGGCACATCTGAGACATCAAAATTGCACTGTTGAATGGTTCTTAAAGGGTCCCTGACATGATTGATCAACATTACTTAAATATGTTCTATATTGTTTGTAATTATGTTCTACCTTGTTCCATTTTTGAACGGTAAATTTGTAAAAAATTATACTTATAGTCGATGGCGCCAGCCATGACAAGCTAGCCCTCGCTGTTCAATCTCATTTCTGGAAGTGATGCCATTTGAGTACTATGACTCAGGTAAACAAACATGGCGGCATACGAGACGGAGGATGTTTACAGTCATTATAGCGAAGATTTCAGATATGTGTCAGCAGTTTTTGAGGAGGGACAAACATTTGGAGATGAAATAGAGAACTTTTAGAACATGGACTTAAGCCTTAAGACATGGAGATGAAGATTAGTCACCTTAAAGACACAGAATGGGAAGTGGAAATGACTCTGGAGTTGCTTATCCTTCAATTACTCTTTTAAATCGGCTTCTTAATGAGCGTAAAGACGTCTTTATAGCCTGATTTATTTCACATTGCGTCGGCATTGCAACCACCGTCTCCACCCCCACAGTAAACATGGCTGTGAAAAGATGTTTATATAACATGTATAATGCTTTACAGCCTTGTCGCCCTCATGGAATCGTGTTTAAAAGACATTATGTAAACAAGACATGACTGACCCTGTTCTGTGCCAACTTTGACATTGTTTTTCTGGTCTTTTTTTTTTTTTCTATGTACCATCAGAATAGCATCCTTTTTTCAAAATGTGTTTTGGCGTACTTTTAAGCCAAATGCTTCTTGTAAAGGTGTTTGTTCACAGCAGTCATAAGTGACGTGATCACTGCAAAGAACGGAACTGTAGGCAGGCGTCCATCTGTCTCTCCTTCTTTGCATTTGCTTTGTCCATTGTTGTCTTAAACCTCTTTTGGGAAAAGAAAACAAACTTACAGTATCGCTGGGATACTGTGAACATCCAGCAGCAACACAATATTGTGGCATGACTACTATTTGATTGAAAAATATACTAACCAAGTCCACCATCTACCTCCACAAGCGTTTGTTTACCCCACTTCAGCTGAGAGGCCTCACCCCGATCATGTAATTTCCCGAAATGAAGCTGAACTGCAATACTTTGTCACGGGTAGCGCCATTAACTATAAAAGTCATTTTTGCAAATTTACCGTTTGCTTTCAAAAATGGAAAAACGTAGAACATCATTACAAACAATGGTAAATTTCACTTGTATAGCGCTTTGACACGGCTAGCACATTTACCTACCCGATGACGCAGCATCAGGAGCAACTGGGGTTCCAGTATCTTGCCTTCAGGTTGGGAGACGAGCACTCTACCACCTGAGCCATGCCACCCCCAATATACAGTATGTATAACATGCACGATATATAACATGCTTAAGCAAAGTTGAGTGATGTCAGGGAGCCTTTTAAAGGCTTGTAGGTGCATGAAGCTGATTATCAAATGAATGATACTGAAATCGGTCAACCAGTTGCAACACAAAAGCCTCCCATTGAGTGAAGCACGGTGCTGTTCTGACACACTTGCAACACGTATAGAGAGAGCCTGTCCATTTTCATGGCTGACTGGATGCGACTGTGTGTGCGAGGAACGGCGGCGCTAGTTAGATGCCGACGTTGTTATTGTTACAGTCTAGTCTTGTGGCCTGAGGCTGTAGGACACGACAACACACTGGCTGATGGCGTGCGTTGTCTCCAGTGGACGCTCTGTCGTCCTTTCCCATCACACGTCAGTCCCTCTCACTTGTCCGCCATTTTATCCTCTCTCCGATCCCAGTAAGGTCAGTTCACATGCTTCAATGGACATTGAAAAACAACCTCGCTCGGAACAGGGTGAAAGAGACCGACCCACTGCCACACAAGCTTTACTTGCTTTGGGAGGTAGTGGGAGAGGTTGTTGTGCAGCGTGATGTGGACTTTCATGAAAGAATGAGATCATACTGGCACGAAATTACAAGTCACTGTGACTAATATTAATCTTAATAGTACAGTAATAATTCATTTATCATGGTTAATTGGTTCCAGAACAGACAGTGATGAGAATTTCCACCCTTCTAAATACACTTTTTAACATGATTAAGAGTCCTCTAGACACGAAATCACGCCCATATACTGCACGTAGTCACCTTTACACTCCTATTATCCAGTACAGCAGACATAAGAGAAAATAAGACATTTAAGACGCAGAAACCTGTTTACCACCTTCTAAATACACCTACATTTCTTGTCAATAACACCCCTATAGTCACCTTTATACTTTAATATAGCAGACTTAAGAAAATAAGTCATTTAAGGCATAAACAAGACTGGTGCTCATGTGTGTTGCTGTAAATGTGTTCTGGTGCTGGGGGAGCAGAGTGAACTGGGGGGTTACAAGTTTAGTTTTAGGTTGCCTGTGTTAGGGATTACTGTGCCTGTTGTGAGATCATTCAAACCTGCAATAAACACCTGTTTGGTGATTGTGTGTCTTAGTACTACAGTACTCAGTACAGTACTGAGTATTACAGTAACATGAGTCACACCTAGTGACCAGTGTACGAATGTGTGAATGCCCTATATTTGTATTTTCTTTTAGCTGTTTTCATGCGTGAAAATGCTTCATTTAGGCAAAGGATACGTAAGATTTGCTTTAATGTGCATAATTTGACTAATAGGCCATATTCAACCACAAAACATCACCATTTATTCATTTATGACTGAAAAGCCATAGTGAAGCTGTGAAAAGTGTCTGACTATTTTGTCATTATCACGAGACGAGATGATACGCAAGATTGGGTCTATGAGAACGAGACAAGATTTTAACTTGAATGATAAAATATATGGCAATTTACAAATAGAATTTCTACTACGTTACACAATTCTGCACTCTGTGTGTATGCTAGCGAGGTAACGAGACCATATGACTGACAAAAGGGCTCACTCCGTTCATGCCGTTGTTCTTTGAACAAATGCGCCAAGGTGCTGAAAGCAATACGTTGAACCCTCTTCCTGCCAGTTTGGAAGCTACAGACATGCATGCATTTATGTATGTATTATTGTCCCAGGCCTAGTGCCAAGAAGTCTTGTCACGTTTTAATCTTGCCCTAACATTGTCTCTTCAGGTGGGGTAGGTGGAGTGACATCCTGGCTCACGGTCGCTTCAAGCGCCCCCTGAAAGAGGCTGACGTGGAGACGATCTGCCGAGCCCTTCTGGCTTACTGCTTATTGCATTACCGTGGGGACGAGAACATCAAGAGCTTTATCTGGGACCTGATAACCCCGAGTCAAGATGGCACCACCAAGACGCTGACCAACCACTCTGGTAACTGCACATATTGTGTGCTATATCTTTCATGCATGTAACTTGTGGTGTAAATAATAGTAACATGCATGTGGACTCCAGTGCTACCTTAGAGACCCTTGAGATGAGGACATCCACCACAAACGCCTTCTGCTGTCATCCAGTGCAGTTCAACTTCACTTACTTCTAAACCATTCATAAACAATACCTTTGCATTGTTTTGGTACTAAATGCTAACTTCCGATTCGAGATGGAAATTTTTGTGGTAGACCATTCCAAGCGCATCTAGACTCACGGGTTACCGGTCCATTCAAAAAGCATATCTTTTTACAACACAAGCATTTCAAGCAAACCATTCCATTGGATACGATTCAACGATTCGTCTTTTGTAGACGTATGAAGGTGTCATTGTTACGTTCTTAAGAGCACATCATATCCCCAAGCATGCCGTAAGGCAGGGGTCCCCAACCACCAGGCTGCAGGGAATGTTCAGGCGTAATGATAAAAAAAATATATTTTTAAATAACTACATCAAATTTGATGTCAATTGGTATGAGTTTTGGAAATATGGGCCATCATTTTATTAAAAAAATAATGTACTGTTTTTGCATGTTGGTTGCAAACAGCCATTTGTCCCACTTGGTTGCCTGGTCCTTGAGCACACCATCTAACTGGCAATTTTTAGCCTTTTTCTTTCACCTTTCTTTTTTCCTTTCACATTATATTTATTCAACCAGATATCCGGTCCCATCGGTTTATCCTTCACAAGCCTACTTAGGACCAAAACCACTCAGCAGTTTCCGCTGCCACACTGTTTGCAGGTCTGTCTACACCGGTGCCTCGAGGCAGAAAGGGCAAAAAAGGAAAAGCCACAGCGCCAGCCCCGCAGACACCAAGAGCAGATTGGCTCGCCAGCTGTAATCCCGACCATCTACTGCAAGAGGACAGCTACAAGAGACACTTGAAGCATCACTGTAACAAGTATGTTGTAAAAAAACAAGCAAGGCAGTTGGATGCTAGCTTCCTTGATGGTGTCTGTTGTCCAAAGGTGCCACATACTTTCTCTGCCTCACTAAGAAGGAACTTGTTTTTCTTTGTTTGTGTGCACACCTGGCTGTGTGCCAGGCAAGCACAGGAAGTGGACACGCATGTATTCATATATGTACATAGAAAGTGTATACACACACACACTTGGGGGTGATTATGTGGTGCCATCTGCTAGGCTACAGCACAGTGTTGTGTGGCTAATCAGGCCTGGCACATTGATGGATGATCATAGAGACGCTGCCAGCAAACACACACACACACACACACTCACACACTGCACAATGGGTACCAAGCGACTTCCTTTATGCCCTTCTCCCTCTTTGCTGTATCTACAAAGTTGCGGGTTCCCTCCTGATGGGCTGACGGCCACTCTGTCCTCTCAGTTCTCCTGCCCTCTTGGCTCCTCCCATCCACCACCACTCCCACACGTAACGTCACAAGTAGAGCTGAGCCCATCTTAATTGGTCGTGACTGGTGACCAGTAAGGAGTCCATAGCAACATGGCATTAAATTTCATGGCAGTAAGATGGCACGATTCCTTTTAGAGATGAAATATGAAAATACACAACATCTCACAATATTAAAATGTGGCAAGACTGTCTGGTGGGCACTAGGACCATAATAAATAAATCAAATCATCACACAATAAATGAAGATGAAGAGGATGATCAATATATTGCCATTTGCATGCATGTCTGGCAGGAAGAGAGTTCACTCTGTGCATAGCTTTCAGCACCTTGGCGCGTGCGTTCTATGAAACAGCGGCATGAACGGAGTGAGCCCTTTTGTCAGTCATACAGCCTCTTTACTTGGCTGGGTGGAGGCGGGGCCGCTCCCATACACAGAGTGCAGAAGAGTGTGGTACAATATTTTGTCGTATATGTTTTTAAATATTTATTTTATTGCACTTTTCTGAAGAGTAAATCTCGTCTCATTCTGATAGACCCAGTCTGGTCTGGTAACACCCCTAGAAGAGCCATGTATAAAATAAAAATGTCTGTGAAGGCTAATGAGTACACTGGGCTGCCAACAAGCCAAAAGCTTCTCCTTTTCTTTCTTTTCCACTTTATTTGTCCATTGAGCATTTTGCGCTGTCTTGACTTGAAACTTTGTGTGCCAGGGTGTTGCTGAGGGTGAGGATGCTGTATTATCTGAGACAGGAGGTTATTGGAGATCAGGCTGAACGCATCCTGGATGGTGCTGACTCAAGGTTCGTATCATTGAAGTAGTCCTTAAAGTTTGTCATTTCTTGTCTTCATCTGATTTTCTTGCGGCCTGCTTCAAAAGACTTGGATTTTTTAAAATCTTGTTGCAAAACCTGGATTAATGGTGTTTATGTGCAATGTGTGGAAATCCAAGTTTTCATCTTATGATGCTGCTAAAATCTGTGACCGGGAAAATGACTTGATTTGCCCACACAGCCAGACCGAGGTCTCTGCATATAAGACCAGGAGGCCGTTGCAGTTTGATGGTGCTATGAATTATTACTTAGCGTATTTTCCTCTCTTCAAGTGGCCTCTTTGGCAGCCTCCGTTCCCCGTCTGACACAAACACGGGGCCTCTGTGAAATGATCTGGGGGGAAGTGGATATTTACTGCATATCTGACCTATTTTGGGTCATTTGTCATCATGTGTGGCGGCCTACTCTGGTCACATTTTTGCCTTTCCATCTCAACCTGACTGCCGAATCTTCATCACTGTCACATTGTGTCATAAGAAATGTGGGACCACACGTTATTAAAGCGTATTTGCGTATGGTGGGCAGCAGTGGTTGAGCAGGTCGTCCAGAAATGGGAAGGTTTGCTGTTCGGTCCTCGCTCCCTCCACTCACTCACTGTCATCATGGAACTTCACCCACCTTGCCTGCAGTGCTGCCCACACTGGTCGTATATGGAGCCAATTGGCAGCCCCGCTTCCGTCAGACTACCCCAGGACTGAGGAATGAATGAATAATGGCGTCACTTCATTGTGAAGTGCTTTGGGTGCTACAGTATGTAAATGCTAATCCATTATTATTATTATTATTATTAACAGAACATGAAGTTATTGACTTACGGGTGTTGGTTTCATTTTGTGTGTGCCTTATAACATGCACAGGCAATTACTTGTTGATTTTTTTAAAAAAAAGCACTCCTGTTTGGTGATTTGAAAGGTAATACATTGTATTAGATGTGTAAGGATGCAGTCATTCCTTGCCACATCGCACCCTCACTCGTGCTTTTGCAAATATTACTCCATTTTCACGTATTCTTGGCCTAAATGAAGCATTTTTAAGCATAAAAAGCCTAAATGAACGTAATACAAATAGAATTTAAGGGATTAAAGGACTGTGATGAACTGTAGTCTACACTGGCCACTAGGTGTCTCTAGTAGCACATCAGACTTGTATGACCTGTTTGAATGACCTCACAACAGGCACAATAATAATTAGTATCCTCATAATAACACGGGGTATGTGATGTGGCTGTACTTCAGCCAAAACTTAACTCTGAATCCCGATGTCACTCACTGTCCACACATCTGGAGGACATTACTGAAACACGCACACGCATGAGTCTTATTCACGTCTAAAATGGCTTCTTTTCTCTGATTACGTCTCCTATATTGGATAATAGGAGTTTATGGGGTGTTATTGCACATCTAGAGTACGTTAAAAACTGTATTTAGAAGGAAATTCACTTATCACAGTCAAGTGTGGAACCAATTAAGCATGAGGGATTACTGTACTATTAAGATTAAAAGATGTGGCAGCTGTAACAATGATTTGTCATTGAACTGCAATAAAGGAGGTGTTAGTGTATCACTATATTCATCAACAGATAAATTGGAATGTGCCACTAAAAATGCCATTACGATGAGTTGTCGTGACGCGACACAGCCTCATTCTAATGTGTTGGTGAACAAGGGCCAACAGGTGGCACCAAAAAAACCAAACAGTTTTTTTTTTATAGATGTTAAATCTGTTTATTTGTAGTGGTCTGCCACAAATAAATACATGTAGAAATAAACGACACGTTAGAAGTAAAGCAAATCACCATGAAAACTAGTGGCTTATCAAGTCCCATCCCCCTCCTTCAACCCTTCCACATTGACGTCAGCTCTCCACCCACCCCCCCGGCTACTGTGACATACCCTTGCGTGTGACAGAGAGAGAGAGAGAGCAAGCATACGGGATGCCCCGGTGCCAACATATGCCAGGGGGATTTAGCGCATCAGTCTTAGTGTGTGTGTGTGTGTGTGCGTGCGTGCGTGTGCGTGCGTGCGTGCGTGCTGCCAAAGAGCGGGTGTTCTGCTGTTTGCCGAGATAAGGAGCGTTTCCCTGTGTTGTTCCCTTCTCCTGTCAGTCATGTTGTGGGCTTCCATTGTCTACATTGTGTATTGTCCTGGCCTTCCATAATGGATGATTTTCACAATACACGAGGTAAATACACAGGTGCTTTACTGCAACCTTACCTGGCAAGTCATCCCATCCCATGTGTGTATGGTCTATGCCAAGCCAACTAATGAGTTCCTGTGCTATCAGTGAAGGCACATGTCACCCACAGTATACAGTATATGTGCAGCAAAGATGGACATCCACACATCTGGCATTGTCTTTCACACTACTCTCTTATCATTGCAATCTTTGGCAATTTCAGGCTGTGACTATCAGTAAGTCAAGTGTGATTTTGGCAGAATGAATATGCAGCAAAAGATGAGTAAAACAGTGCTATGATTGAATGTTTTTGATGTGCTCCACAGTGAGTTGGATATCTGGAACCCCCAGCCATTCCATGCAGAGGTTCCCACAGACTGGTGGGACAGCGAGGCAGACAAATCGCTGCTCATTGGTGTTTTCAAACACGGTAAGCAACAACTATCGACACACTAAAATCTTTGTAAAAGCACTCATATTCAGGCCAGGGGTGTCCATACCTTTTTCAGTGGGGGCCACATAGTGAAGAATGAAAAGATGCATTGATATTGGTAGATGCTAAGAAGTTACACTGCATAAAGGTCATAAAGGTGAAAAAGTCTATTATTCATATACACTCCACTCTTGGCGCTTTCGCCCATTTTTGCTGGGGTGTTTTTCTTTTGGTTTTTTTCCAAAATACGTATTTAAACTTTCTTTATAAATTATCTTCTGATTTTTTGTGGGTAATATAGCAACTTTATTCCCATAATATTCTAACTTTTCCCCCCAAACCTAATTTCCCAAAAATTACAACGACCGCATTTTACTTCCTTTCCCACAGTGTTCTGACTTTTAACAAATCAATTTCTAAATATTTCAACTTATGCGACTACAATTACATTTTTCTTCATATTACACAATTATTCTCATAACTCTTTTTCATTACAATATTACTTTTCACTTTTTGATATTATTTTATAATATGACTTTTGTAAAATGGGCCACAGTGTGGCCTAGCGGTTTGATGTTGGCCACACAGTCAAGCAATGTGGAAGACCTGGGTTGGATTCTCCCTTGGGCATTTCTGTGTGGAGTTTGCATGTTCTCCCCATATGTGTGTGTGGCTTTTCTCCGGTTACTCCGGTTTCCTCCCACATTCCAAAAACATGCATGTTAGCTTCATTGGAGACTCTAAATTGTCCATAGGTTTGAATGTGAGTGTTTGTCTACAGTATGTGCCCCGCCATTGGCTGGACACCAGTCCAGGGTGTACCCCACCTCTCACCTGAAGTCAGCAAGTCATATACAGTCAAACCTGTCTTAGCAGCCACCTTTATAGAATGGCCACCTGCCTATAGCAGCCACTGAAAAATCCCCCCCAGCAAATTTACATGTTATAGACCCTGTGTATAGCAGTCACCTGTCCAATTTGGCCAGCGGCCACCCATTTTGTCTCCCTTGGTCAATATCTGACCGCATATAGCGGCCAAATTACCGACTCAAGTAGAAGCTTCATGTACAAAAAAGTTTTGTTTTTCAATCAATGAAGCTGTCGTGTGTAGACTTTAATTACTGAGTCCTAGCTCAGTCACAATCATTTACAAGATCCACACAAACTGTCAGTTGTTCCACATAAAAAAGCCATCTTTTTTTGAGCTTGCTATTTCCTGGTCAAACATGTAACTTTAAGAGCATTTGCACCAAAACATTACCGCAAAGTAGGCTGGGAACAGGACGTGCTCCCAGCGACGCTACAATAAAAAAAACATACGCTAGCATGCATGCGGCAGCGGAAGCAAAACTGAGTTGGGTTGTACTTAATTGAAGTATTTTAGAATGTACTCACGTTATTTTTCATCAATCCTCATCCACAAATCCATCAAAGTCCTCATCTTCTGTATTTGACACAAACAAAGCCGTCTTCTTTTCCGTTCGCTACTAGTCTGTTAACTTGTCAGTGTTATTCAGCTCCGAAGCAAAGAAGAAAACTTCTCCTGTTGCTTCTGCCAACTTTATTTCTTGAACGCGGCCACCAGACAGCAGCTCAGAACACACACACATCTCTCAGCATCGTCTCTCCTTCCTGCTTGCCCACAAGGCAAAGGTTAAACAAGCCCCACTACATAGCTTTCATAGCTGTCAATACTGTAATGCTGCTTGTTGTGGGGAAGGAGAGACTCACGTCGCCGATGCACTTTAATCGCTTTATTAACAGCTTTATTAAGCCTCTAGCTTCCTTTTAGTAAGTAAAAACCTTGGCTATGATTGCACTACATTGTCATGTAGACCTACAAAGTACACTTGGAAGAACAAGAGGTGAATAAATGTATTACAACTGATGTGAAACTGATGAAGGGTAGGATTAAATAAGATTTGCTTCTTCCTAATCCTTTTTGGACATGCAAAATTGTGAATTGTACTATGTGATGTGCTACTGTTTGACTCATATGCATGTTCAGGATTAAAACCATGAACCATGATAATAACAAGCCTAGTAGTGCTGTACAACCTTTATCCGCAGTCCACAGTGCCCTCTACTGTTCAACTGGACGCCAACCTGTCTATAGAGGCCACCTGTCTATAGCTACCACTTTTGCAGACTCCCTCTAGTGGCCGCTATAGACAAATTTGACTGTATATACCATATTATGTGTGTGTGTGTGTGTCTCTGTCTCTGTCTCTGTCTCTATCTATCTATCTATCTATCTATCTATCTATCTATCTATATACTGTATGTATATATATATATACTGTATGTATATATATTTGTATGTATGTATATATATTTGTATGTATATATATATATATATATACTGTATGTATATACAGTATATTTTTATGTATGTATATATATATGTATGTATGTATGTATGTATGTATCTCAATCCCACTGACATACCTTCCATAGAGGAAGCAGAGACTTAGGACACGAACGCGGACAGTTCCATCACCGTGGCTGAGGTATCTGGGGTAGTCAAAATGCTCCCCAGTGGGGTGGACGAGTTTCGCCCTGAATTCCTCAAGACTCTGGATGTTGCGGGACTGTCTTTGCTGACACGTCTCCTCAACATTGCGTGGAAGTCAGGAACAGTACCTCTGGATTGGCAGACTGGGGTGGTGGTCCCCCTTTTCAAGAAGGGTGACCGGAGGGTGTGTTCCAACTATAGGGGGATCACACTCCTCAGCCTCCCTGGGAAAGTCTATTCCAGGGTGCTGGAGAGAAGGGTACGACCGTTAATCGAACTTCGGCTACAGGAGGTGCAATGTGGTTTTCGTCCTGGTTGCAGAACACTGGACCAGCTCTACACCCTTGCAAGGGTACTGGAGGGTACTTGGGAGTTTGCCCAACCGGTCTACATGTGCTTTGTGGACCTGGAAAAGGCATTCGACCGTGTCCCTCGCGGTGTCCTGTGGGGGGTGCTCCGGTGGCGCGCTACTACGTGCCATTCAGTCCTTGTACAACCGGAGCAGGAGCCTGGTTCGCATTGCTAGCAGTAAGTCAAGCCTGTTTCCGGTGAACGTTGGCCTCCGCCAAGGCTGCCCTTTGTCACCGATTCTGTTCATAATTTTCATGGACAGAATTTCTAGGCGCAGCCAAGGTGTCGAGGGAGTCCAGTTTGGGGGCACGAGGATCTCATCTCTGCTATTTGCAGACGATGTGGTCCTGATGGCCTCATCGGGCTGTGATGAAGCGTTTACTGGGACGGTTTGCATCTGAGTGTGAAGCTTCTGGGATGAGACTCAGCACCTCCAAATCCGAGGCCATGGTTCTCAGTCGGAAAAGGGTGGATTGCTCCCTCCGGGTTGGGAATGAGGTCCTGCCCCAGGTGGAGGAGTTAAAGTATCTCGGGGTCTTGTTCACGAGTGAGGGAAGGGTGGAGCGTGAGGTCGATAGACGGATCGGCGCAGCGTCTGCAGTAATGCGGTCGCTGTACCGGACCGTCGTGGTGAAGAGAGAGCTGTGCCGGAAGGCAAAGCTCTCAATTTACCGTTCGATCTATGTTCCCACCCTCACCTATGGTCACGAGCTTTGAGTCATGATCGAAAGAACGAGATCGCGGATACAAGCGACTGAAATGAGTTTTCTTCGTAGGGTGGCGGGACTCACCCTAAGAGATAGGGTGAGGAGCTCGGTTATCCGGGAGGAGCTCAGAGTAGAGCCGCTGCTCCTTCACATCGAGAGTAGCCAGCTGAGGTGGCTCGGGCATCTAGTCCAGATGCCTCCCCCGGACGCCTCCCTGATGAGGTGTTTTTGGGCATGCCCAGCTGGGAGAAGGCCCCGGGGAAGACCTAGGAGATGCTGGAGGGATTATGTCTCACAGCTGGCCTGGGAACGCCTTGGTGTCCTTCCGGTGGATCTGGAGGAGGTTGTCGAGGACCAGGAAGTCTGGGCTTCCCTACTGAGACTGAATGAAAGTGAAAAAATGATGCAGCACAGTGGTCCATTTTGCTAAAATGTCATTGTAGCAACTCAAAATGATTCTCCATAGTTTGTGTGGCCGACTTTCGGTCGGCCTCGAAGAGGTTCTGGCAAACCGTCCGGCGCCTCAGAAAGGGGAAGCAGTGCCCGGTCCACACTGTTTACAGTGGGGACGGGAGCCTGCTGACCTCGACTGAGGATATAGTTGGGCGGTGGAAGGAATACTTTGAGGCCCTTCTCAATCCCACTGACATACCTTCCCTAGAGGAAGCAGAGACTGAGGATACGAACGCGGACAGTTCCATCACCGTGGCTGAGGTATCTGGGGTAGTCAAAATGCTCCCCAGTGGCAAAGCTCCGGGGGTGGACGAGTTTCGCCCTGAATTCCTCAAGGCTTTGGATGTTGCGGGACTGTCTTGGCTGACACGTCTCTTCAACATTGCGTGGAAGTCGGGAACAGTACCTCTGGATTGGCAGACTGGGGTGGTGGTCCCCCTTTTCAAGAAGGGTGACCGGAGGGTGTGTTCCAACTATAGGGGGATCACACTCCTCAGCCTCCCTGGGAAAGTCTATTCCAGGGTGCTGGAGAGAAGGGTACGACCGTTAATCGAACCTCGGCTACAGGAGGTGCAATGTGGTTTTCGTCCTGGTCGCGGAACACTGGACCAGCTCTACACCCTTGCAAGGGTCCTGGAGGGTACTTGGGAGTTTGCCCAACCGGTCTACATGTGCTTTGTGGACCTGGAAAAGGCATTCGACCGTGTCCCTCGCGGTGTCCTGTGGGGGGTGCTCCGGGAGTATGGGATTGGTGGCGCGCTACTACGTGCCATTCAGTCCTTGTACAACCGGAGCAGGAGCCTGGTTCGCATTGCCAGTAGTAAGTCAAGCCTGTTTCCGGTGAACGTTGGCCTCCGCCAAGGCTGCCCTTTGTCACCGATTCTGTTCATAATTTTCATGGACAGAATTTCTAGGCGCAGCCAAGGTGTCGAGGGAGTCCAGTTCGGGGGCACTAGGATCTCATCTCTGCTATTTGCAGACGATGTGGTCCTGATGGCCTCATCGGGCTGTGACCTGCAGCGTTTACTGGGACGGTTTGCATCCGAGTGTGAAGCTTCTGGGATGAGACTCAGCACCTCCAAATCCGAGGCCATGGTTCTCAGTCGGAAAAGGGTGGATTGCTCCCTCCGGGTTGGGAATGAGGTCCTGCCCCAGGTGGAGGAGTTCAAGTATCTCGGGGTCTTGTTCACGAGTGAGGGAAGGTTGGAGCGTGAGGTCGATAGGCGGATCGGCGCAGCGTCTGCAGTAATGCGGTCGCTGTACCGGACCGTCGTGGTGAAGAGAGAGTTGAGCCGGAAGGCAAAGCTCTCAATTTACCGATCGATCTATGTTCCCACCCTCACCTATGGTCATGAGCTTTGGGTCATGACCGAAAGAACGAGATCGCGGATACAAGCAGCTGAAATGAGTTTTCTTCGTAGGGTAGCGGGACTCACCCTAAGAGACAGGGTGAGGAGCTCGGTTATCCGAGAGGAGCTCAGAGTAGAGCCGCTGCTCCTTCACATCGAGAGGAGCCAGCTGAGGTGGCTCGGGCATCTAGTCCGGATGCCTCCCGGACGCCTCCCTGGTGAGGTGTTTTGGGCATGCCCAGCCGGGAGAAGGCCCCGGGGAAGACCTAGGACACGCTGGAGGGATTATGTCTCACAGCTGGCCTGGGAACGCCTCGGTGTCCTCCCGGTGGAGCTGGAGGAGGTGGTCGGGGACCGGGAAGTCTGGGCTTCCCTACTGAGACTGCTGCCCCCGCGACCCGGACCCGGATAAGCGGAGGAAAATGGAATGGAATGGAATAGTTTGTGTGGCCCCCACGTGCTTGTACGCATGCCTGACAACGTCGGGGCATGCTCCTAATGAGACTACGGATGGTGTCCTGGGGGATCTCCTCCCAGATCTGGACCAGGGCATCACTGCGGTACCTGGACGCATGGAGGAGATTCCAGGAGACAGGTAGTTACTCCAGGAGAGCTGGACAGGGCCGTAGAAGGTCCTTCAACCCTCAGCAGGATCGGTATCTGCTCCTTTGTGCAAGGAGGAACAGGATGAGCTCTGCCAGAGCCCTACAAAATGACCTCCAGCAGGCCACTGGTGTGAATGTTTCTGACCAAACAATCAGAAACAGGCTCCATGAGGGTGGCCTGAGGGCCCGACGTCCTGTAGTGGGCCCTGTGCTCACTGCCCAGCACGGTAGAGCTGGATTGGCATTTGCCATAGACCACCAGAATTGGCAACTACACCCCTGGTGCCCTGTGCTCTTCCCTGATGAGAGCAAGTTCAACCTGAGCACATGCGACAGATGTGAAAGGGTCTGGAGATGCCGTTCCTCCTGGTCCACGACAATGCCCGACCTCATGTGGCTAGTGTATGCAGGTAGTTCCTGGAGGATGAAGGAATTGATACCATTGACTGGCCCCCACGTTCACCTGACCTAAACCCAATAGAACACCTCTGGGACATTATGTTTAGGTCCCTCCGGCGCCGCCAGGTTGCTCCTCAGACTGTCCAGGAGCTCATGGATGCCCTGGTCCAGATCTGGGAGGAGATCCCCCAGGACACCATCCGTAGTCTCATTAGGAGCATGCCCCCACGTTGTCAGGCATGCGTACAAGCACGTGGGGGCCACACAAACTACTGAGAATCCTTTTGAGTTGCTACAATGACATTTTAGCAAAATGGACCAGTGTGCTGCATCATTTTTTCACTTTCATTTTTGGGGTGTCTTTGATTTCCCCCCTCTATAGGGTGATCATTTTCATTTCTATCAAATGATGTGGCATCATTTTGTTACTGATACATCACCCACTTATTATCAGGAAACATATTCAACATCATTTTTCCCCCAGTTTAGATCTGATGTGTTTTTGAAGTATTCCTCTAATTTTTTTGAGTAGTGTATATGTATGTGTGTGTGTGTGTGTGTGTGTGTGTGTGTGTGTGTGTGTGTGTGTGTGTGTATATATATATATATATATAACAAGAACAACATCCGGGCAATGAACAGCTATGCCCTGCCAGTGATCAGATACCCTGCTGGGATAATAAGCCGGCCAAAGGAGGAAGTTCAGACCGCAGATGTTAAAACACGGAAGCTGCTCACCATGCGCGGAGGGTACAACCCGAAATCCAGTATCCAGAGGCTATACGCTAAGCGCAAAGAGGGAGGCTGAGGATTAGTGAGCAACAGGACCACTATCCAAGACGAAACATCCAAGCTCCAAGAATACATCAGGAAGATGGCCCCAAGAGATGAAGCACTTAGTGAATGTCTCAGGCAGTGGAAACTGGAAAAGAAAGATTTGGAGGAACCACCATGGAGGAAAAACCCCTGCATGGGATGTACCACCGACAGATAGCTGAAGTGGTGGATATTAATGAGTCCTACCAATGGCTAGAGAGTGCTGGACTGAAGGACAGCACAGAGGCGCGAATCATGGCAGCACAGGAGCAGGCCTTGAGCACCAGAGCAATAGAGGCCCAGATCCACCACACCAGGCAGGATCCCAGGTGCAGGCTGTGCAAAGAGGCCCCTGAAACAGTCCAGCACCTAATAGCAGGGTGTAAGATACTGGCAGGAAAAGAATACATGGAACGCCATAACCAAGTAGCTGGTATAGTGTACAGAAACATCTGTGCAGAATATGGACTGGACACCCCTAGATCTCAACGGGAAACACCTCCCAAGGTGGCGGAAAATGAGAGGGCTAAGATCCTGTGGGACTTCCCAATACAGACCGATAAGATGGACATGATGATCATGGATGAGCAGCAGAGGACAGCCATTGTGATGGATGTAGCCAACCCCAATGACGCAATATTAGGAAAAAGGAACACCAGAAACTAGACAAACACCAGTGTGTGTGCGTGTGTGTGTGTATGTATTTGTGTGTATATATAATAATAATACTGAAATATTAAAGACATTTTTTTTTACGTAATATGAGAAACGAACAAAACAAAATAAAGTTGTCATTTTTGAAAAATGAGGTTGGAGAAAAAGTTCATATTATGGCAATAAAGTCGTAATGTGGAAATAAGGTCATATTACAAGAATGTTGAAATATTTGGCAAATGTAAAAGACATGAGTGGGGGCAGAGCGAAGATAAGTTGATACTAATAACATCTTCACAAAGCTGAGATGCATTGTTTTTCTTCAAAAATATATACATTGTTAGCATATTTACACGTGTTGTTTCACCAAGTATCAAAGTTGCATCCTTTCTTGTTTCACTATGTGGCCCTCACTGTAAAAAGCTTTGGACTCGCCCCTTGTCCCCCCAAACGGCTGTGACCTAACCACACCAGCACTGCCTTGGCTTTCTTTACAAGCCTGTAAATATGACAGTAGCCCCACGTACACACATCCGCCAGTTGACAGGTGTTGCTATGGTGACGGCGGGGGGCAGCTGTCGACCTCAGTGTGCCGTGAGGTGAGACTGAGGTGTTTTCCGTCAGTGAGCTGTGTCTGTAACACAGGTTCATGTCACACAGACATGCATTTCATGTTTTGGACATGGATTTATAAATGTGGTAGCTGACTTGCCTGGAACTACCAACAATGAGGCCATTCGTTGGATGGAGACCCTCATTCATATTAAATTGGTATCATTGTAATCATTTCTCCATCATTCCCGCCCTGTATGATTCAATTAGGACTGACACACACTCACAACATAGGACTACAAAAGGCTCACCCGTAGTGAATCGTCATCTCCAGTCACTGGGGAGGCCACACACACACACACACACACACACACACCTACACACACACACATGCACAGCACCTCACATGTGTGCACATACGCCAGAGTGATGACCTGTGAAGGCCCCAATCATTCATGTGTGTGAGATGCTGAGGAAGAACCTTTGCTTCATGCACTTTCCACTTCTCCCTCTGCATTTTCACTCAACCCACTTTTTCCCTTCCTTTACCCCGTTTCTCCCTTCTTCATGTGTCTCAGTGGGTTCTACACATCTAATCTGTTCTGCCTGATTGCCCGTAACAGACACACACTAGTTCACTTTCACAGACACCATGACACACATTTTCCTCTCCGTCCGCTTGCTCCTGCTTTCACAAAGCTCACACAAAGTAGCACCTGCAGACTCCCGTGGACACGCACGCACATGCACACGCACATGCACACGTAAAAGGGCAGACAGCAAGAGAGTGTTGGACGCACACGTGTGCTCAATCGTACACACAGACAGGCTGTCTTGCCAGCAGCTGGTTGCTGGGATCTGCCCTTCTGCTACTGTTTTTCTCTCCTTTCATTTGACAGTCAATGCTTGTGGCATGTACTGTGTGTGTGTGTGTGTGTGTGTGTGCGCCCGCCCGCCCGCCCGCCCCACATGAAAGAATGGTTGATATCTAATAGCCTATATCACCCTCAGCTTTTTAAAAGTCCTTCATTTCCTCTTCAGGCTATGAGAAGTACAATTCCATGCGCGCCGACCCCACCCTGTGTTTTTTGGAGCGGGTGGGCATGCCTGACGCCAAGGCTATCGCTGCCGAGCAGAGGGGCACCGATTTGATGGCAGATGGTGCTGAAGGGTAAGAAAGCGGGCGCTGATGACCAAAAGCTTCTTTTTCTCTCCCTCCCTTTTCCTTTCTCATTTTAGTATTGCTTTGCCATGTTTGGCACATATCAAATGTCCACATTTGACATGTGTCTACAAGAGAGAGAAGTATGATCTCAGGGAAAAACTAAACTTAAAACATTTATACACGACCACAACGCTAAAAACCCACAGCATTTCAGTATGTGGAATGAAATGATGGGACGGATTGAGTAGGAAAGTCAAACAAAGCACCAAGATGAGAGATTTCAATAAACAATACAAGCAGTTGATGTTTGCAAAATACAAGGAAGAAGAGTCTTCAACTTGTTTTGTTATGTTTGTCTCTATTCATTACCTATTTATTATTATATTGATGACTATATGTGATTATTCTTTATGATTGTGGAAAAACCTTGACAATTATGTTAGCATATTGTTACATTACCTTCCCACTGTTCTACATTATGTATTAAAAGATCACATGTGAAATACAGGAAGTGAATAAATGTACAACGGATGGGGGGTAGGATTAAATAAGCTTTTGCTTCTTCCGAGTCCTTTTGGACATGTGGGACTATAACTTGTACATATGTTAAATCAATTAAACCAGTACCTAACAAATATCATCATGTGACATTTTGAGGCACGTGAATACAATCATGAATTTTCCAGTCTGTGATAAAAGTAAAAGATTTGTGGATATGTGAATCTCATCTCACAAGTATAGGAAGTGGAAAGGAACCGTTTTTTTTCTTCTTTTTTTTTTTAATTGTCAAATGTTGAACTTCTTGCGTTCCAACAGTGAGGATGAGGACCCAGAATACAAGCCCCTCCGGATGCCTTTTAAGGATGAAATGGACGACTTCACCAACTCTCCACTGGATGACAAAGATGACATTGGGGAGGGTGAAGCAGAGGGTAAATATAAGATACGAAGCTTTATTGTCATTCCATTCTTACAGAAAGGTTTTGACATAGCAAAGTGGTGACATTGCTGTCTTAACACGCTAAAAGCACTATACCGTAGATCCAAGGTTCCCAAAGTGGACTACGGCAATTGTCATGGGGCTACGTGAATAAAAATGAAAAACAATTAGTGCCTAACAGTCACAATTACGAGTGTGCCTGAACACCTCACAGTGCAAAGAGAGTGGAGTATGAAGTTGTTAATTGCTCTGTGTGCATCATACGAACAAATAAGTACGTTTGATGATGATATTTTGTGCATTTTTTGTGCATTATTTTAAGAGGGTTTCATTTATATCGGTGTTCTACTCCCTGCACGGTGCAGGGAATTGACTTTTTCCCTTTCAAAATCGTAGCAAAGAGGGCAAGGAAGAGGAATTTCCAACACCTTGTTTGATGATCACGTTGTGAAGCACTTAGCAAGATGATATGGCCTGCACCATTTGTAGTTTCACTCTTGTGTGTAGGCATGGTGAGAGTTGTGCATAAATGTACGCATTTTTCTAAACACAAGAACAATTGGATAAATCTCATACTTGGCGTAGGAATGTTCTTACGGACGCTCGACACACATCTCAGCAGTGGTTTGCTTTGCAAAACATCAGAAAAAGGCAAAAATGTCAAAGCTGATGTGTGCGACTGTCATGTTTTGCCTGAAACAAAGATAATAGGTCTGCTCATGGATGACTAAGGACGTTCAAAAATGGTCACATTTGAGAGGCTGAAATCAGTATATTTACAGTACAGTTTTACTGTAAATGAAACCATTCATCCGTGACCACAACATTTGTCAAATTGGATAATCGATGAATCATCAATTCGTTGCAGCTTTCATGACATTACTACTATCAGGAGAACCAGAGTATAGAGGGGGCGGAGCCACCTGGCGTGGCCCAGCAAGGTGCACTGTATTCGGGCACACACTCAGAGCGGCCAATGTGACGCCACGGAGGTCTCTGGCAAACCTTTTACAGTTTTCAAACACCATGTCCCTGATGTTTCAGGTGGCTGATAAGGTTTTTTTTATGTAGTTGATGGTTTTCCCCCTCATCACAGACAATTTGCTACAAGTAGCATGTGAAATGTCGTGCTGGGAAAGTGAGCTCAGAGAAAGTTACGACAAGCCATTAACGTCACAGACAGGAGAAAGAAGTGCTTGATCTGGGTGATGTTCACTCATTGGAGCATTTCTTTAAAATGATTGGTTATCTGAGCTATTTTTAATGTTATCAGATTTATAGGTATGACATAATTCGCTTTGCTAAATATGGGACAGCTAATTGCACCGCTGCTGTATATGTATCTTTTGTTTGTTTCATCCTGAATGTGGTTCTATTTATTCCCACTCTTGAAGGTAAATCTGCTGAAAATGGTCAAGGTGTGCTGTCCATGGGTGGCGCTGCAGGTTCCAGCGAGCGGCTCTATTGGCCTGCGGCTTCGGCTCTGACGGCGCGCCTGCGCCGGCTCATCACTGCCTACCAGCGTTCCAATCGCCGGGAGCAGCTGCGCCAGGAGGCCCTGAACAGACCCGACGGTCGCAGACGACGGCGCCGGGACTTCCTACCTGCCATCACCATGGTTACTGAGGCAGGAGGAACGGCAGCAGCCTATATCCAAGATCCGACCACAGTGTTCATGGCTGAAGGAAGCGCCTATCTAGCTAAAGGAAGTGCGTATTTTGCTAAAGGTGGGCAGTTCATGTCAGAGGAGTCCCCAGTGATGACCACAAATTCCTTGATGAATGATGGCGCCATGTACTATAAAGAAAGAAGACAAAGGTAGGACACATTTTTCAATTAGTCTTCCCTCATTCATGGCAGTTACTTGATTCCATACCTGACCACGATAAGCCAATTCAGTAGGATTCAATACTAATAAATTGAATATTTTCATCGTTGGAGCATAGAAAACCTGTTTATGACTTTATTCATACGGTTAAAGAGGAGGCAGGTGATGGAGTCCAGGTGAAAACGGAGCAAGACAAGGTTGTGGCTGAGGAAGAGGATGTCATGGCGTGTTCATCTCAGCCACGGCGTGTTCGTCTCAGCTTGACGCTTCCACCCAAACTCGCACAACACAAACGGGATGTCATCAAACTGAACGCCCATCCATCCATTAATGGGCCCGTGTCACGGGGGGCAGCAGTCTCAGTAGGGAAGGCCAGACTTCCCGGTCCACGGCCACCTCCTCCAGCTCAACCGGGAAGACACCAAGACGTTCCCAGGCCAGCTGTGAGACATAATCCCTCCAGCGTGTCCTAGGTGTGCCCCAGGGCCTTCTCGGAACACCTCACCAGGGAGGCGTCCGGGAGACATCCAGACTAGATGCCCGAGGCAGCTCTACTCTGAGCTCCTCCCAGGTGACCGAGCTCCTCACCCTATCTCTTAGGGTGAGTCCAGCTACCCTACGGAGGAAACTCATTTCAGCCGCTTGTATCCGCGATCTCGTTCTTTCGGTCACGACCCAAAGCTCATGACTATAGGTGAGGGTGAGAACATAGGGGCGGTAAATTGAGAGCTTTGCCTTCCGGCTCTGCTCTCTCTTCACCACGACAGTCCGGTACAGCGACCGCATTACTGCAGACGCTGCACCGATCCGCCTATCGACCTCACGCTCCAACCTTCCCTCACTGGTGAACAAGACCCCGAGATACTTGAACTCCTCCACCTGGGGCAGGACCTCATTCACAACCCGGAGGGAGCAATCCACCCTTTTCCGACTGAGAACCATGGCCTCAGATTTGGAGGTGCTGAGTCTCATCCCAGAAGCTTCACACTCGGATGCAAACCGTCCCAGTAAACGCTGCAGGTCACAGCCCGATGAGGCCATCAGGACCACATCGTCTGCAAATAGCAGAGATGAGATCCTAGTGCCCCCGAACTGGACTCCCTCGACACCTTGGCTGCGCCTAGAAATTCTGTCCATGAAAATTATGAACAGAATCGGTGACAAAGGGCAGCCTTGGCGGAGGCCAACGTTCACCGGAAACAGGCTTGACTTACTACTGGCAATGCGAACCAGGCTCCTATTCTGGTTGTACAAGGACCGAATGGCACGTAGTAGTGCGCCACCAATCCCGTACCCCCGCAGCACCCCCCACAGGACATCACGAGGGACACGGTCGAATGCCCTTTCCAAGTCCACAAAGCACATGTAAACCATTTGGGCAAACGCCCATGTACCCTCCAGTGACCTTTCAAGGGTGCAGAGTTGGTCCAGTGTTCCGCCACCTAGACGAAAACCATATTTCGACCGAGGTTCAACTAACGGTCATACCCTTCTCTCCACCACCCTGGAATAGACTTTCTCAGGGAGGCTGGGGAGTGTGATTCCCCCTATCGTTGGAACACTATAGGGGGCTCACCACCACAACTGGCACCGGCCACCTTGAGGCCGCAGCTCCGATCGGCTGCCTGAGCAATGGAAGCACGGAATAGAGCCCATTCGGACTCGATATCCTCGTCCTCCCCCGGGATACAGGCGAAGCTCTGCCGACGTTGAGAGTTGAAGACTCGACAAACAGGAGACTCAGCCAAAAGTTCCCAGCACACCCTCACTACACGTTTGGGTCTACCAGTTGTGTCCGGCATCCTCCCCCGCCATCTAATCCAACTCATCACCAGGTGGTGATCAGTTGACATCTCAGCCCCGCTCTTCACCCGCGTGTCCAGAACATGCGGGCGCAGGTCTGATGATACGACTACAAAGTCGATCATAGACCTGCGGCCTAGGGTGTCCTGGTGCCATGTGCGCTTGTGGACATCCTTATGTTGGAACATGGTGTTTGTGATAGACAAACTGTAGTCGCACAGAAGTCCAACAACAACACACCGCACGGGTTCAGATCAGGGAGGCCGTTTCTCCTAATCATGGCCGTCCAGGTCACACTGTCATTGCCCACATGGGCGTTGAGTCTCCCAGCAAAACGACAGAGTCACCAGTTTGGGTGCTCTCTAGCACCCTTCTGATGGACTCCAAGAAGGCTGGGTACTCTGAACTGCCATTCGGCGCGTATGCACAAATGACAGTCAGGACCCTTTCCCCAACCTGAAGGCGTAGGGAAATGACCCTCTCGTTAGCCGGGGATGACTCCAACACAGAGGCACCTAGACGGGGGGCTATTAATAAGCCCACACCAGCTCACCGCCTCTCCCCTGCAGCAACTCCAGAGTAGAACAAGGTCCAGCCCCTCTCAAGGAGTTTGGATCCAGAACCCAAACTGTGGGTCGAGGTGAGTCCGACTATATCTGGTCGGAATGTCTCAACCTCTCTCACAAGTTCACGCTCCTTCCCCGCCAGAGAAGTGACATTCCATGTCCCAAGAACCAGATTTGGCCGCAGAAGACCAGGTCGCCCAGGCGCCTGCCCTCGACCTCAACCTCACCTAGGACCTGTTTGCTTTGGGAGACCCTACCAGGGACATATAGACCCAGACAACATAGCTCCTAGGATCATTCGGGCACAAAAAACACCATGGTAAGGTGGTGATTCACAGAGGAGTCCCTCACTCACGGTGCAACCAAAAATAATACACAATATTGTGGGAAATTACCCAGCATACCTTGCGGGTAATATATTTGTATAAAATAGTATTGTTTTGCATGTACTGTATATATTGAGTAGTCTGTGGTGTTCCACGTGTTATTTTTAGCTCCACTGAGTAAGGTAGACGTTTGGCACTCAAGCTTTACCAATGAAGGGAAAATTAGATGGGATTTTTACCAGTAAACAGGGTCATGATCGAGATTTTCAGCACAAAATGGTGGGTTTTCATTAAAAAAATAAAAAATAAATAAAATCAAAATATAAATATATTGCTAGTTTTCCCATGAATACATGCAAATATGGACCTCTCTATGCATGCACTGTAAATATATTGCTAGTTTTCCCATGAGTACATGCAAATATGGACCTCTCTATACATGCACTGTAAATATATTGCTAATTTTCCCATGAATACATGCAAATATGGACCTCTCTTTGCATGCACTGTAAATATATTGCTAGTTTTCCCATGAGTACATGGAAATATGGGAGTTTCTGTGCAGTTCCCAACAAGCACATGTAGTATAATGCAGTTCAACCCTTTGCAATTAGACCAAAGTTTTCTTCTTTCTCCATGGTAAAATATTATCTTGTTTATTTTTGTCTTTCTCTCAGATGGACGCGTCGTGAGGAAGCTGACTTTTACCGTGTCGTGTCGACTTTTGGAGTCATCTTTGACACCCAACGTCAGAAATTTGACTGGATGCAGTTCAGAGCCTTTGCCCGATTGGACAAGAAGACGGATGAGAGCCTGGAGAAATATTACTACTCCTTCATCGCAATGTGCAAATGCGTCTGCCGCATGCAGGTCAAGAGCGACACAGGTGAGGAATGAGACACAACCACACATTTTCCAGCCTATGATATTCTCATCCTTTTGAATTGTACCTTTTGCAGAGCTCTCCGACCCATCGCTGATCATAGATCCCATTACGGAGGAACGTGCTTCCCGCACCCTCTATCGCATTGAGTTGCTTCGTCGCATCCGGGAACAGGTGCTCCCCCATCCTCTGCTCTCTGAACGCCTTAAACTCTGCCAGCCCTCTCCAGACCTCCCAGAGTGGTGGGAGTGTGGCCGCCACGACAGGGACCTCCTCATCGGGGCCTCTAAGCACGGCGTGAGCCGGACTGATTATCACATCCTGAACGACCCCACCTTGGCCTTCCTGGAGGCGCACCAGCGCTTCACCAGCCAACGAGGGACCGTGGTTAACATGGGAGAACTTGCCAAAGCCGGGATAGAAACAGCTGAAAGCGCCTCCACAGCGCTCCTCACGTCTGCAGAGCTGGCAAGTGCTGCATCCGCCGTTAAGATGGCCATTCATACAGTTAAAGAGGAGGCAGCTGATGGAGTCCAGGTGAAAATGGAGCAAGACAAGGCTGCGGCTGAGGTCAAAACGGAGGCTGAGGAAGAGGATGGCAATGGTGCACTGTGCATAAAGACTGAAACTGCTGAAGAAATGAAAAATGAGACCGAGGTTCTGGGTGACAAACGAGCCGCAGTGACAAAAGTTCAAGAAGAAGGCAAGACTCTGCCAAAAAAAGAAAACCAGGAGAGCTGTGAGATGAAAGAGACTAGTTTGAAGCCAACGGATGACCAAGACAAAGAAGTCATGGAAGGGAAGACAAGTGTAGCTCCAGTTGAAGCTTCAATCGAGCAGATTACACAGAAGTTCCCGGAAGAAGCTCAAGCACAAACGGGCCACACGACGACCACAGAGAAGGAAGACCAAGCAGAGAAGCAGGACTGCAAGTCTGCTAAATCTCCAAAGTCTCCAGACACCGAGAAAAGCCCAGAAGAGGAAGAGGAGGACAGGATGGATGAAGATGACAAATCAGAGAAATCCTCGATGGCTGAAGGTATCACAACAACAATAAGAATAATCATCTAGATTTGATGGTCTTATTTAAAATAGAACTGCAATGAAGGATTCTTGCTTAGTGGATGAATGTGAAGCTCGTTGCAAATGAAAGCCTGGGAATAATGCACTTCTTTCATTTGGACACAAACATTCTTCCAAACTTGAATATTAACAGCATTTTTTCTTATCAAAAAGAAATATTTGAATGTCTGCTTGGCACCTTCACATTCACACTTCACTAAGCAAGTTAGCCATCACTTAATGTAGTATAGTATATGTAGCGTACACTGTGCATATAATATCAAATATCATGAGCTTATATTGATATTTATCTTTGACAGCTACCAGCACTCACAATCACAACAATTAGTGGTTTGGTTGGCAACCACTGATCTGTACTAATAAATCTGGATAGACCATTGGTCAATGACTTGTGAAGCCACGCGGCCGCCAAATTGCCACTCACAAGAAACTCTTGTCGGACTTATGTGAGAACTTGTGAGTTGTTAAGTGTGTTGTTAGTTTGTTAGCCACTCACACTAAATGCAAGGTTAGTCTTCACACTAACCTCGCACAACAGGTGTGCTTGAGCTTAGTCATAAGGACTCTATGATCATTTTTAAACATTCTGTCCATATCATACCATACCTGAGTCATGGGGGGCTGTGGGGGCTATGTAAACAAACGACCACCACTAGACTACTAAATCATTTGCGGTTGCTTGCAAATATTAAAAAATGTTGTTTTTTTACCCGAATTTCAAATGAACCCCCATATGGAGACAATGTTTATATATTATTACATATTATATTACATATTATTCCTGTGGTTTTTGTTCAAATATATTTCTATATCAGAAAAGAGCTTATTTCTATTTCATAACACAAACAAAAATATCATCAAAATGTGAACTGATTTTAAAACCTGTCTCTTTTATGATTCATATTTTACTTGAAGGAATGGGAGAATCTCCCCGCTTTTTAATGTCAAATATAGATGTTGTGTTAGCCTCTTCATCTGCTTTGTACACTATGTACGCTGTGCCAATGTAGTCTGCTACGTACGACATGTGAGTGGTTAGATGGCGTCTCTGTGGCTTCAGTGGCTTGGACGGGCGGGTGCGATGTATGAGCTATCCACATTTATTAGTACAGATCAGTGTCGGCAACACACTGGAAAAGAGGCAGAAATGGCCTTCACCGTAAAAGCTGACGTGTGAATTTAAACCTGCAGTAAATGCTGCTTCTGGCCATCAGTCTGATTCTTGCCTCACCCAACAGTTACTGACACCTAGTGGCTAATGTAGAGTACCACATTCCCAATTCTGCCTTGTATTTGTATTTGAGTTCATTGAGCCGTTCTTATGCTGAAATGCTTCATTTAGGCCAAGGACAAGCACAGTTTGCTTAAACATGCATGCGTATTCCTAATGGGCCCATTTCAACCACAGCAATGACTTATGAGTGAGGGTGTGACTGTACTGTGATTAGCCATGCTGTCCTACCACTAGCGTTTTCTTTGTTGTGTAGTTGAGCTTGTTGTACATTTTGTGAAGTGAAATGTCATTTGCCCGCCCCCATCAACACACGTCATTTGGTCAGAGGCCTATTTCTGCTTTCCCCTTATGAGTTGACAGAGTTCAAATGGGTCCCGAGTTCCAGGGGCAAGCTGATTAAAATGAGTTTGTGTCCCTTGATGACACTTTTTGAAGCGCTTTTTAATGAAGTGGTAAAATGTGACCATCCCTGTCTTTCTTTAGTGAGTGCTGCGTCCGAGCAGAAGAACTTTGATGAAGAGAGTATCGCGTCTTTGAGCACGTCGGCTCGAGATGAAACCAGAGATGGGTTTTGCCCCGATGACCTAGTGGAATCTTCTGCTCTGCAGGCCTTGGGGGACAGAAATTACGTCTACGCACTCTGGCCTAAGGTGAGTCTCATGCAATGAGCAAATGGCATCATTTCCTGTATAATCAGACATACAAGGGTGAGTTTGTAGCCGTGAATAAATGCAGAGGTGAAGCTACAGACATCTAATCATTCCAAGATATATCTTAACCTGCCACTCTTCTCCACGCCACAGGATCGTGTGATGATTAACAGGATGGACAACATCTGTGAAGCCGTCCTGAAGGGCAAGTGGCCTGTCAACAGACGCCACATCTTTGACTTTCCTAGCAACATGCTGCCTGGACATGTCTCCACCATGACCACGGCGGCGGTAGCCACATCAACAGAGAGTCCGCTGCAGAGGCGGAGCTTGGGCGAGCTGGCCATGACTGGGATCCACGCCCCTTACAGCGGGAGTGAAGATAAGACGCTTTCCCCGCAGGTTCATGTGAGAACATATAGGGCCTTAAGCCCAACTTAGCTCCTTTTAACATTCCAAGTAGTGAACAGTGGAAAACTTTACACTGTACAATCACCATTTATGTGTATCAAAATACACACTAATGTACGTGCAATACAATACTCTTTTCAACTACGGTTTTACCCGCAAGGCATGCTGGGAAGCCCACCAGCACACTTCCCCAACAGGAAGTTACCCAGCATTCCTTGCGTATGTCCACAACCGCTTATGGGGCATCAAGATAATCAGGTACCACGGTTAGCGTCCACCCCGGTTAGTGTGTTTTTCAGTTAATGCTAGAAATTTACACTCAAATGTTTCCTCTGTTTACGTACATTCTCTGCTGAGCGTACACTACGGTGCATGTCCTGTTGTTATTAATACACTGCATGAGTCCAGCTGTGGTCTTGATGGATTTTTATCACAAAACATCCTTAGTTGTAACAAAGAAGCTAGCTTGCTAAGGTACAAAATGGCAGCTGGAAGCAGAAGTCAGCTACGTCTAGGATGCGTGACTCTTAAAATGTTAACACAAAACACTTTTATATTTTGACCATTCTAAATGCATATAATTGATGGATGAAACCTTCTACAAAAATGTGATTGTTCCCAAAGACACCATGTGGCAACCAGATGCCACACGGACACCACCTTCCTGTTTTGCCATGACTAATTTCTTCAATTCAATGTTTCTCACCTTCTTTATCAAAATGCTGCCCCTTGAAACTCTCTGTGGCTCCGTTTTGGGTTAATGAGGCGAGAAACATTATTGAATTGTAGAAATAAGTCATAGCAAAACAGGAAGGTGGTGTCTTTGGGAACACTCACATCAACAATCACATCTTCAATGAAGGTTTTAAAAAACAGAAAAGTGCATCTCCCCCTTTCATTCTACATTTCTATGTATTTCCAATAGATTTCTGCATGTCAAACTGTAAAGCCGTGTTTTGTGTTAACATTTTTGGCTTTCTGGAACAGATGAACGAGTGACATTATTCCTTATGGATAAAATGACACGAACACACCCTGACATTGTTGTGCTGCAGGACAATGCTCTGGGTCTAACGGTGCCTCGGCAGAGGAGGAGAAGGAGGAGGAAGATCGAGATTGAGGCAGAAAGAGCAGCCAAGAGGCGCAACCTGATGGAGATGGTTGCCCAGCTGAGAGAGAGCCATGCCACCATGGAGTCCCAGAGCCAGGCCATAGATCTCACCAAGGTATGCTTAGGCTAGAAGCCGGCCTACAAGAAACAAGGTGTGAAGTGAAAGGGCTTGGCTTTCTGCTCAGGGTGTGCAGCACAAGGCTTCTCCATCGTTGGCTGGCTTCCCCAGCGCTCTGGTCACCAACCCCTCTTTCAAGGCCCAAATGGAACTGCTGCAGCAAGCCCCGCCCTCCGGACACAGAGCCAATGGTTCGCTGGAGGCTGACCTACCGATGATGAGGAGGAGGCGGGGCCGCAGGAAAAATGTTGAGGGCCTGGAGCTGCTGTTTATGTCTAACAAAAGAGCTGGAAGAGGGGTAACTACTCCATATCATACATGACATATAAACTATATAATCCATAAATGAAATATTGTTCATGCTCAGGATGATGGTGATGGGGCCAAGGTTTCAGGTGTGGAAGGGCTCCGGGATGCCGCTCGTGCCCATAGACCCCTGGCTGTCTCGGAGCAGAGTCCCAGTGGGAGATCTCTTGCGTCTGGCAGCGTGGAGGAGGAAGAGGCCACAGTTTCCAACAAAGAGCTGGGGGAGTGGCTGAGGCAGCACCCCACGTACACTATGGACATGGCTGGATTTACACCAGTACGTCCCGTTCTACTTCTCATTCATCTGTCTGGCTTCATCCTTTTGATTTGAATCCATGTATTGCTTGTGTATGTAGAAGAATGAAGAGTTGCTGCTGTCTCAGTTCTCCAAACCCAAGCAGAAACGTCATCGCTGTCGAAACCCCAACAAGATTGACATCAACACCCTGACGGGAGATGAGAGAGTGCCTGTGGTCAACCGCCGTAACGGACGCAAGGTCTCATCTGTGCTTTTACAGTCTCCTTTTTGTGTGTGTGAAACTAATGGTGTATTTTCTGCCTGTAGATGGGAGGGGCCATGGCTCCACCAATGAAGGAACTTCCCAGATGGTTACTGGAAAACCCGGAATTTTCAATTGCGCCTGACTGGACAGATATTGTCAAACAGTCGGTTAGTAGCTGTTTGTGAAGTTGATTTGAACTCAGCCCTGCACACATGTTCGCATTTTATTGCATTTGGACAGCACTGTGCCACTGGAGCACAACAAAACCTCCAGTCTCTCTGTGTAGCATCAAGTGCACATCCAAAAACATTCTTGACCTGTCTCTTTACTTACCATCATGTCTGTCCTTGCCAGATTTTGACTTCCATTGGGGGGCTCAATGTGTCCCTTATGGTCATTGCTTAAAGCTGCAACCAGCACAAACTTTATCCACTCTTTCCTTCGTCATAGCAGGATATCATGGTCATCACATAAACCATGTATGTATGACACATCTTTATCATGGTAATGCATGGACACCCTTTTCAGATGCAATCAGTGTTTTACATCGACACCATGACACCACCATCTGTTAGACTACAGCATCAGTGGGCCATCTTTTGGTGGAACGTATCAACTGTGCACATTACTATGCTCTGTACCATTTTCCGTCCACACTGATGAAGAGCTATAAAAGCGGGGGTGTCCAAAGTGTGGTCTGGCTTAGCTTTTGCTTGGCCCACAACACATTGGAGAAAAAAAATCAACAAAAAAATCCAGCAAAAATCTGTAACATATAAAAAGAAAAGGCCACTAACTAATAGAAGGGTGTCTAAGACCCAATGGTTTGGAATTAAGGTCTTAAAACTCTGGTGTGCAAACTGCAGCCCGCGGCACTTTGGAAAAATCTCAATACAAAATTGAAAATTCAACATTAATTTTACAAGAATAAAGTCAAAATAGTAAGAAAAAAGTTGTCATTTTATGGGAAAAAAATAACATTTTTAGTAGCATAAAGTTGAAATATTATTGAAGAAATGTGTGTTTTTGAAGTTGTGGTGGGATTGAGGAGGTCTTCCAAGTATTCCTTCCATCCATCCACAACATTGAGTCAAGGTCAGCAGCACACCATCCTCACCATACACAGTGTTGCCTCAGCAGCCGCCACCACCACTCATGGGGTTGGGTGCAGAGTGAGCTGGGTGGGGGCACGGGTCCTGACTTTTTGTGCTTATGTGCCAAACAGCAGTTCAGAATACCCGCCCATTGTGGAGTCCCTAGAGGGGGTACTGGACTGTGCTCCCTTGGGGGATTCCCTTGTTATATTATGGGAATAAAGTCCAAATATGATGGAGAAAAGAAAAGACATAATACATCTCTTCCATAGAGATGTTTTTGTTTTTTAAATAATAAAACCAACCTTTGGACCCCCATGTCTTGAAATGTGTGTAATGTGTATACTAACGTAGATACTGTTTATAAATGCGTGCAGGGTTTTCTCCCAGAAGCTATGTTTGACCGGCTGTTGACGGGTCCCGTCGTCAGGGAGGAGGGCGTCCGTCGTCGCGGACGGCGACCCAAATCTGAGATAGCGAAGGCGGCGGCCGCTGCCCAAGTAGCCGTGGCTCAGGCTGCCCAGGCGTCGCTGGCCACAGCTGCTTCCTCTGCAGGTAAGAAGTGAAGGCTTGGTTGCCTGAGAGATGGCAGTGTTGTCTCATTGATGACGGTGATGGTCGTTGTTGCAGGAGGCATCAATCCTCTGCTGCTCAACAGCCTGTTTGGAGGAATGGACCTGTCGTCCTTGCAGAGCCTCCAGTCTCTCCAGCTGGCTGCTGGTCTCATGGCTTTCCCTTCACCTTCTGATCCCAAGCAGGCCGCCGCCTCCATGCTGCCCCTCATGCTGCCCGGCATGGGAGCTCTCCCCAACATGTTCAGCCTGGGCGGCCTCTTTGGTAGCAACTTGGCCACCACCGGCACCGCTTCCAACACCACGGCGGCATCGGCATCAGGGAATGCCAACGGAACCACCGATGGGGACGTGGAAGAAGGAGGTGAAGAAGCCACAAAGAGGAAGAGAAAGGAGGAGGAGGAGGAGGAGGTGGTGGTGGAGCAGAAGGAGATGGCAGATGATGGGACTGAAGGCAACAACGTCACAAAGAACAACATCCAGAAAGATGACGAGGAAGGTGAAGAGAACGTGGAGAAATCCCAAAGCGCTGCCCCTCAGATGCCAGCTGCTGATTCTCCGGCCGCCACCTCCATCAACAGCGAAGCCGCTTCTCTGCTGGCCGCCGCCGGCATGTCTGCCAACTCTCTGGCGTTTAATCCTTTCCTCCTGTCCACCATGGCCCCCGGCCTCCTCTACCCCTCCATGTTCCTTCCTCCTGGCCTGGGAGGACTCAGTCTGCCTGGCTTCCCCACCTCCTCCACCTTGACCGACCTCCAGAGCGCCATGGGTGTGCTGGGGGGCAACGCCGCCACCACCACCAGCCCTTCAAAGGACGACGACAAGGTGGAGACGACGGTGGAGGAGGAGGAGGAGGAAGAGGAGGTGCGAGGAGGCGAGAGTGACTTGGTGGGGCAGAACGTGGCTGCCAGGGGGCCCACAAGCCAAGCTGAGGTATCCATGGTGGGGGAGGGGGGAATGGTAGGTGATGAGGAAGAGGAGGGGGCGTCTCCAAGGGAGAAGGACTAGTGACACCAATAAAACCTGAAATCTAATTCCCCCCCCACCACCACCACCACCACCACCTTAACACACCTCCACCATCAACTAGCCTGTTTTCTTTTTCTGGCTTTTACTGATTTGTTCTTGTTTGGCATTTCCTGTGTGTCAGTGAGGCGCGGGGGGGTTCAAGTGAAATCTTTGAGTGTAGTCAGGGAAAAATCAGACTGTTGGCCAGTTTGCATCTCCACTCTCAAATAGGACTTCGAGTTCCAGTAGTGCTATTAATACTTGTAGTATTATTATTATTATTGTTCATCATTATTGTTATTGCTGAGCTCAGCATGCAAACTTTTTTTTTTTTTTTTGTCCAGCCTGCTTGTTTTTTCGGGCAGCCTCTCGTCTTAAAGGCTGGTGTGGTGGAGCTGCTGGGGGGTGTTGGAGTTCCCCCACGTCTCTCTCTCTCTCTCTCTCTCTCACACACACACACACACATACACACACACACACAGACAATCTACAGCCTACCACTACACTGAAGCCCTAAATACCCCCCGCCCCCAATGCTGCCCTGATACTGTTAAGCCAGTCACACACACTGTTTGAAACCCATTTCCAGTCTTTCCACTGCTAGCCTTCAGTCCTCGGAAGGGACGTTCGTAGCACAGAGGAGGTAGACTGGGTCTGCCCCGCCAGTACACCAACCGCCCACCCCCACCCCGGATTGACTCTTTGCACGGGACGTTCCTCACCTTTGAACATCGCCACCTGCTAGCTTCCCCGTGCATGCTGCTCCCGTCTGGTGAAGACTAGTTAGTCACACACTGATGCTACAAACACAACACAAGTTCACACTTCTTTCCTTTTTCATTTCATTTGTTGGAAAAGCAAGAAGCGGCGCTTGAATTGTTTCCTTTTACAAATGTGCTGAGATGGATATTTGAAAGTCCGTTCATACATCCTCTCATGCGCGTCTCCTGTCTGTGATGCTGACACAGCAATAACCAAGGCAGCTTTTGAATGTTCCCACATAACTCGCCCAGCACACACACACACACACACACACACACACACACACACAGACTATGAATAAACCACAAGTGTCGTATTACTAGAAAATAAAGTGTGAGAAGTACTGCAATCACTCTGTTCCTGTTGATGCACTGGTGTTGAAAGAAATAATCAGGTACCTTTTATTACTTAGCTACTTTTCTTGGAAAAAAAATGGACTTTTTGTTACTTTTAGCCAGCAAGCTGAAGAGCATTACCTCAAAATTCTTATCTAGCCTTGAAGTTTACAGACTTATAATGTAAATGTTTTTTTTCTTCTTTTCTTTTGAGTGTGTGTGTCTTTGTTTGTTTTTTGGAGACATGTATGATGAATTGTAGCGATGATGCTTTTAATAAAAGTGAATCATGATATTGGCCTAGGAAACCAAAGCACCGCCTCTGCTTGATGTCTTTTCTAATGCTTCATTTCAGACCCACAGCCTGGGATGGAAGATGCAGCAAGCAGCTAATCTTTCCCCTAGAGATTGCAAGCACCACCCTCAGGCCAGACTCAGTGCTATGGTCCCCTCCACTAAAGGTGGTCAACATCCTAGAGATTCACAGTCCCATAGGAGGAGGCTGTGCCACACAGACCTGGCAGCAGATGCACAACAAGGAGGATGGAAGGCCAAGGTCTATCCAGCTGAAGTAGTATGCAGAGGTTTTGTGGCTGCTTCTACCAGCAAGCTCATGAAAGACCTTGGCATTCATGGACGGGCTCTGCGACAGACAAGATCATTCTCTGAAGCGGCCAGTGGCAAAGGGGCAAGAGGAAGGACCCTTCCTGGGCTCAAAGACATGGGCACACTTGGTATGCAAGGTGTTGCCGATTAGGTCTCTGGAGGTGTCATGTGCCTATCATCCAAACACCAATGAAACCCTAACCAACCTAACGACCCCAATGAAGTTTGAAACCCACCCCCGTCCTCCCTGCCCTTACCAAAGGGTACGGTATGGAGGGAAGGGGAAAGGTTGAGCGACGGCAGGCTAGTTTTTGGTCCCAGGTCGGGATCTCGCTGCCCCCTGCCTATTTTTTTTTTTTTTAAGAAATGTTGAAAATGTTTTTTCACCATAAATCCACACATTTGTGCTGAATCGCTAAGCAGTGGGAAGAGTCAAAGAAATATTCAAGTTTTTCCATTGACTTTCAGTCCAGACAAACCTTATTTTATACATGTCATTTACACACAAAGCAAGAAAGTTTTATTTTGAAACAACCTTAGTAGCGGTGACTCAGTAGTGAAGAAGGTGCGTGTTTGTCTGGGGCGGCTGGTGGATTTCATGTTCCACTTCCTCTGGCAAGGCCATTAGGCCAGGCATCTGTCTTACACACACACACACACAAAGCGCGCACGCACGCAGTCTACGGGAAGGGTCGGCAAGCCGCAGCCTCCTTGTTGCGGCTCCCTTTGCTGAGCTGGATGATTTTCTCTAACACCGAAGAAGGGAAAGTGTATTTCGAATAGAATTTGAAATTTGCGACTCACCGCAAGTCCGTGAATGCGTCCAGCCTGCGTTCTGACTGCTGATTGGATGAGTAAGGAAAGGGGAGGTAGGCTAGTTGGTGAGTCTCACTGGAGAGAAAAAAAGGTGACCGAGTTTAGAGTTGAGTGTGAAGCAAGTTACTGCACAGTAAAATAAAAGTATAGAATTTAAGAGAGCATAGCAATATGTTTCATAACGAGAAGCGCGCTGTAGCTATGTGTTGGGAGCTCGTGACACGCTCATCGCCGAGGTGGTGACTCCGGGAGAGGCGGATAGTGTCACCCCGCCTGTGACTGCTGTGAGGCGGGGCACAACAAAACGTTTCACTTTTACGTCTCCAAATACCAGTCCCTACGTTTGTCGCCAGTCGCTTTTGGGAAAATAAATCACCAAGGGGGTTTAGAAAGTCGCCAGATTTAGCGAGAAAATGGCTAAGTTGGCAACACTCGGCTGCACGTGAGATCGTAAGGGGGGGAAAGCCTTCACAGATGAACACGTGAAAGAATCGTTCATAAAAATATCAGCATCTATTCTTCAAATTAAAAACTAAACAAGAAATGATTCAGAAAATGAAGGGCACCTACTGCAAAGACATTCACTTATATTTGGTGAATTTTGTTGCTGTAACAGGTACCATTAAAAAAAAAAAAAGATGACAACTTTTTTTATAAGCTGTGTCATGTTTTGCGGCTCCAGACTATTTTTTTTTTTTTTACTGGAAGAGGAGGCAAAATGGCTCTTTTGTTGCTAAAGGCTTCCGACCCCTGTAGACTCAATGGGAATAAACACACATACCATGTTTAGAAACAAGACATCATTCTTGGACAGTCATTTGTATATACACATACAGTGTATATTGCATATACTTACTTGGGCTTAACTCGTTTATTTAATTAGTTACGTTATTTTTTTAGCGCAATTGACACATGCGCATCAAGGCGAGCCACAGCAATGTTATGACGACATACGGCGGGACAGTGTAGCTCCCCACAGTCTGACACTTTTATAACTTTATTGTGACCTGAACACATCAACAGCAGTGCAGTTCCAACACCAAATATGTATATCCAACTCCAAACACCTCTCTAGTCCATTCGTCATTGCCAGGACATTTCCTCACTGTCACTAAGCATCCGCGCCGTCGAGGTGGTCGCTAACTGCTGAGCCAAGTTAGCCTCATCAGCATTGCCACTAATTCATTATCTTGTTAGCATGCTATTTCAATGTGATTAGTGTACTGCTAATAGTTGACATGTTTTGTGCATGCGTGTTTATGTTGCTAACTTTATAAGCATTGCAGTGGGGTAGATGATTATCATTAATAATTTATAATAACCTATAGTTTAAGGTAAGTTTAGCAAATTGGCTATTTCAGAAGTGTGTATCAAACCGGTAGTCCTTTGCATTAATCAGCCCCCATGAAGTAGCTCACTTTCAAAAAGGTTGGTGACCTCTGGTCTAAATAAACAGAAATGCAAAGAAAAACAATACATGGATATTCTTATCACTCACTTTGTAACTGTATTCAAGTATGCTCGGAAATCCCAGAAAATTCACTCAAAACGTGAATTCAACTTACAGTGAATGACTTGGTGTCTTTGAACACAGCTCCTCGTTGCTCCTAATAACACAGTTAGTGTGATTTATCTATTCTGCTGTTAAAGACACCAGTGTCCTCATATTTTATATTTTTTCCTGAATATTTCAACTCTATGCTGCTAAGGTGACATGTATTGTCATAAAATTGTAAATGTTTGTCTTAATATTGGAACTTTATTTCTGTAAAATTACGGCATTTCTACTGTTGTTTTTTTAATTCCAACTATTTCAGCTTTCTTCATGTCAATTTTTTTCCTGTAATTAATTCCCATAATATTTAGACTTTATTCTTGTAACATTGTGACTTTTTCTGCAACCTAATTTGTTCTTGTTGAATTACATTTATTTGTCTAAATATTTGGACTTAATTCCTGTGAAATTACTGCTGATGTTTGCTGTTTGTTTTTTTTCTCTAGCGCCAGCCTGACGACCAGTGTGGCGCTCATGGCTCATCTTCCAATATGATTGATTAGTGGTGACCCTAACCTTAGCCACGCCCACAAGGCACAGGAATGACAAACTAGGGGCTAAAGGTACTGTGCCCCTGGTGGTGACACTGGCTTCCACCTGTGAATCATTAGAGAAGGATCCAAATGATCTGGGGGCCTTTTTGATATTTGACATTTTTTAAACTCAGTAAAAGAAATCCATGTCGATGTGCGAGGAAGCCACATTTATTCAAAGGAGAAACAGTCTGCTGTGTTTCCATTTTTGCTTTTCTTGTTGATAGTTTAGCTCATGGATGATACGAACACGACGCTTCAGTCTCTTATCACGTCTGCTCTTTAGGAACCGTGTCAATGAATTGTTGAGGAAAACTCATCTCAGTGTTTGGTTGAGACAAGACAAGACAAAACAAGGTTGGAATCCTTTCCTTGCCCCCCATTCCCCCAACCCCCCACCCCTCCTCCCTCCCTGACACTCACTGGAGTGTCTGAGTGTCACTTTCTATTTAGACAGCAGCTCCTCTGAGGAGGGGGGCATTTCTGACCGCTGGCTACACACACACACACACACACACACTGTACACTGCTGTCTCCTCTTAGGGTTAAAGGTTAGGATTAGGGTCTGCTCAGCTATCTATATATTCTGAAATGACTAGGGCTGTCAAAGTTAACGTTTTAACACGTTCACAAGTTTCCCTGAATGGCACTATTTCTTTAACGCAACTAACGTGCGCACGTCCTGTTTGACCCCCACCATAGTTTGAGAAAGATTGATTGACTGAGAAGGAACTGAAACACTGCCAGTATTTTTTATTTGTCATTTATTGGCTGGCAACCCGTCCAGGGTAGACCCTGCCTCTCGCCTGAAGTCAGCTGGGATAGGCTCCAGCATACCCCCACAACCCTGGTGAGGATAAGCGGCATAGAAGATGGTTGAAAATAAATATGAACATGGAAAACTGAATAATGACTTAAGAAATCAATTCAAGGGCTTTAAAAAAAACTGATGTTGTAAAAAGCATAAATAAATACAGGATATTCAATGTGATAGTGATATGATATCAATTGCTTGATATTGTGATATAGGAATAATAATAATCTATACGTATAAATGAAATATTTAGTTATAGTTAGAGCATAGAAAGCAGATATAAAACCTTCTAAATACACTTTTGAACATAATTAGAGCCCTCTTGGCATGAAATATAGTGTTTGCCCCCTTCCTGATTTCTTTATTTTTATTTTTGCATGTTTTGTCCCACCTAAATGTTTGATATCATCTTACAAATGTAAATATTAGTCAATAACACAACTCAACACTTTATGCACTTTTTAAATGAACCTTTTATTATGAAAGGATAAAAACATCCAAAGCTACATGTCCCTGTGTGAAGAAGTGGTGGCCCCCTAAAGCTAATAAGTGGTTGCCCCCCCTTAGCAGCAACAACTGCAATCAACTTGCAATGAGTCTCTTCCAGCGCTGGGGAGGAATTTAGCAGAATTGTTGTCATTCAGCCACATTGGAGGCTTTTCCTTTTTAAGGTCATGCCACAGCATCTCAATAGGATTCAGGTCAGGACTTGGACTAGACCACTCCAAAGTCTTCATCCATTCAGAGGTGGACTTGCTGGTGTGTTTTGGATCATTGTCCTGCTGCAGAACCCAAGTTGCTCTCAGCTTGAGGTCACCAACAGATGGTTGGACATTCTCCTGCTTCCATTTATCACAGCAAGTCTTCAGGTCCTGAAGACCATCACACTACCACCACCATATTTTACTCTCCCTATGATGTTCTTTTTCTGAAACGCCAGATGTAATGGGACACACACCTTCCAAAAAGTTCAACTTTTGAGTATTTTCCCAAAGGTCTTGGGGATCATCAAGATGTTTTCTGGCAAAATTGAGACGAGCCTTAATGTTGTTTTTCTTCAGCAGTGGTTTTGGCCTTGGAACCAGTTTTTGCCCAGTGTCTTTCTTATGGTGGAGTCATGAACACTGACCTTAACTGAGGCAAGTGAGGCCTGCGGTTCTTTGGATGTTCTTGTGGGCTCTTTTGTGACCTCTTGGGGTCATTTTGGTTGGCCGGCCACTCCTGGGAAGGTTCACCACTGTTCCATGTTGTGGCCATTTGTGGATAATGGCTCTCACTGTGGTTGGCTGGAGTCCCAAAGCTTTAGAAATGGCTTTATAACCTTTTCCACACTGATAGATCTCAATTCATCTCGTTATTTTTTGAATGGGGGGCAATCACTTTTTCACACAGGGCCATGTAGGTTTGGAATTTTTTCTGTCCCTTTTAATAATAAAAAAGATTCTGCATAAAGTGTTGAGTTGTGTTGTCACTGACTAATGTTTACATTTGTTTGATGATATGAAACATTTAAGTGGGACAAACATGCAAAAAAATAAGAAATCAGATAAAAGATAAATACACTCCTGATCCAAATCTTCAGACCAGCTGAAAAATGTCTAAAATGATCATTTTGCACATTTGGATCTTAATGAGGTTTTAAGTAGAGCTACAATATGCAAAAACAAGAAGGGGGGGTGAGACAAAAAGCATTTTGAAAAAGTCATTTATTGAAAACAACAATTCAACTGAAATAGGCTGTTTATCAGCTGATCAAAAGTTTAGGACCATCGCTCAAAAAAAGAACAAAAAATTCTCCAAAGCAGAACCAAAAATGTTGTCAGTAGGACTCAGTAATGAGGAGCTCCACCGTTCTTGGTCATCACTTCCAAAATGGCTTTGGGCATGCTTGATGCCAGTGTTTCCAGGAGGCTAGTGGGAACATTGCTCCAAGTGGTGAAGATGGCTTCACCAAGGCCATCAACTGTCTGGAACTGATGGCCATTTTTAGAAACTTCCCTTGCCATCCATCCCAAATGTTCTCTATGGGATTGAAATCAGGATGGTCCAAAAGAGTGATGTTATTCTCCCTGAAGAAGTCCTTGGTCAAGCCAGCATTGTGAACTGCAGCGTTGTCCTGTTGAAGAACCCAGCTGGTACCACACACACGAGGGCCCTCAGTCATGAGGGATGCCCGCCCCAACATCTGCATCCGTTTGATGACCCCCCACCACCTGAAGCTCCGGTGTTCCACTGAATGAAAAAGCACCCCAGACCATGATGGACCCCCCTCACTGTGCCGGGTAGAAAACATCTCAGGTGGGATCTCCTTGTCATGCCAGTAACGTTGGAAGCCATCTGGACCGTCAAAGTTACATTTGTTCTCATCAGAGAATAAAACTTTGTTCCACCTTTCAATGTCCCATGTTTGATGCTCCCTGGCAAAGTCCAAACGGGCACTTTTGTGGCCTTGAAGGAGACAAGGTCTTTGAATTCCTTTTTTGTTTTTTAAAGCCTTTTCCTGCAGTTGGTGTCTGATGGTTATTGCACTGCAGTCGACACCACTAAGGACCTTCATGAGGGTGGAAGACCGCCTGTGTCTTGATGACAGCCAATGGGATCCTCCGGCTCAGCGCAGGTGTAACTTTTTTGTTCCATAATGCTCAGGATCTTTCCAAAAACTTAGAATGACTGATTTCCTGCTCCCAACCTCAGCAGCCATGGCACGCTGCGAGAGGCCTTGCTTATGCAGCTCCACAATCCCACCACGTTGGAAAAGAGAAAGCTTCTTAGCTTCACCATCAGGAGGGCATGACAGGGGGAATGATGACACTACATCATTTTTAGCAGATTTTGGCTTTTATAGCCTGAGGCCTTAAACTTTTGATGAGCTGATTAACAACATATTTCAGTTGAATTGTTATTTTCAATAAATGACTTTTTCAAAATGCTTTTTGTCTCACCCCCTTCTTGTTTTGCATATTGTAGCTCTACTTAAAACCTCATTAAGATCCAAATGATCATTCTAGCAATTTTTCAACTGGTTTTAAGATTTTGATCAGGTCTTTATGTAGAGGGATAGATGCACCGAGAAATAGATACGTAGAGCGATAGATACGTAGAGCAATAGATACATAGAGCAATAGATACGTAGAGAGTTAGATGTGTAGAGCGACAGAGAGATAAATGGACAGAGAGAGAGAGAGAAAGTGAGGCGTGTGTGAGTGATGTGTCACTTCCTGCTGTGTGTGGTTGTCATGGTGAGGCCATGCAGGGCTCCAGTGATAAAGAGCCATCTGCCATCAGCATGACCTCCTACAGCCTGGCTGTCGTCACGGCCTCCATGACTGATAGTCCCCAGAGAGTGACGCCATGATGCCAATGAAAGGAGGAGAGATGGAGGACATGAGAGAGAGAGAGAGAGAGAGGAAGAAGTTGAAGTGAAGGGAGGAGGAGAAGAGCACATCCTCCGGAGTTTGAAACCATCTCTCTCTGCCCCCCCCCCCCTCCCCACCCCGTTGCCATGGGAGACAAATGGATGAAACGTGAGCCCAGTGCACCCCCCACCTTCTCCACACACACATGGAACACGGTGACATTCATGCAACCTGACTTCCTCCCCCAAGTGAATGGAGGACATGAGGTTGTCTGTGATGACATGAAGTATAACTGCTGTACTCTCATACGTACTCACATCATCAAGTAACTGCTGTACTCTCATACGTACTCACATCATCAAGTAACTGCTGTACTCTCATACGTACTCACATCATCATGTAACTGCTGTACTCTCATACGTACTCACATCATCAAGTAACTGCTATACTCTCATACGTACTCACATCATCATGTAACTGCTATACTCTCATACGTACTCACATCATCATGTAACTGCTGTACTCTCATACGTACTCATATCATCATGTAACTGCTATACTCTCATACGTACTCACATCATCATGTAACTGCTATACTCTCATACGTACTCACATCATCATGTAACTGCTATACTCTCATACGTACTCACATCATCAAGTAACTGCTGTACTCTCATACGTACTCACATCATCAAGTAACTGCTGTACTCTCATACGTACTCACATCATCATGTAACTGCTGTACTCTCATACGTACTCACATCATCATGTAACTGCTGTACTCTCATACGTACTCACATCATCATGTAACTGCTGTACTCTCATACGTACTCACATCATCAAGTAACTGCTATACTCTCATACGTACTCACATCATCATGTAACTGCTATACTCTCATACGTACTCACATCATCATGTAACTGCTGTACTCTCATACGTACTCATATCATCATGTAACTGCTATACTCTCATACGTACTCACATCATCATGTAACTGCTATACTCTCATACGTACTCACATCATCATGTAACTGCTATACTCTCATACGTACTCACATCATCATGTAACTGCTATACTCTCATACGTACTCACATCATCAAGTAACTGCTATACTCTCATACGTACTCACATCATCATGTAACTGCTGTACTCTCATACGTACTCACATCATCAAGTAACTGCTATACTCTCATACGTACTCACATCATCATGTAACTGCTGTACTCTCATACGTACTCACATCATCAAGTAACTGCTGTACTCTCATACGTACTCACATCATCATGTAACTGCTATACTCTCATACGTACTCACATCATCATGTAACTGCTGTACTCTCATACGTACTCACATCATCATGTAACTGCTATACTCTTAAATGTACTCACATCATCATGTAACTGCTATACTCTCATACGTACTCACATCATCAAGTAACTGCTGTACTCTCATACGTACTCACATCATCATGTAACTGCTGTACTCTCATACGTACTCACATCATCATGTAACTGCTATACTCTCATACGTACTCACATCATCATGTAACTGCTATACTCTTATATGTACTCACATCATCAAGTAACTGCTATACTCTCATACGTACTCACATCATCATGTAACTGCTGTACTCTCATACGTACTCACATCATCAAGTAACTGCTATACTCTCATACGTACTCACATCATCATGTAACTGCTGTACTCTCAGACGTACTCACATCATCAAGTAACTGCTATACTCTCATACGTACTCACATCATCATGTAACTGCTATACTCTCATACGTACTCACATCATCATGTAACTGCTGTACTCTCATACGTACTCACATCATCATGTAACTGCTATACTCTTAAATGTACTCACATCATCATGTAACTGCTATACTCTCATACGTACTCACATCATCAAGTAACTGCTGTACTCTCATACGTACTCACATCATCATGTAACTGCTGTACTCTCATACGTACTCACATCATCATGTAACTGCTATACTCTCATACGTACTCACATCATCATGTAACTGCTATACTCTTATATGTACTCACATCATCAAGTAACTGCTATACTCTCATACGTACTCACATCATCATGTAACTGCTGTACTCTAATACGTACTCACATCATCAAGTAACTGCTATACTCTCATACGTACTCACATCATCATGTAACTGCTGTACTCTCATACGTACTCACATCATCAAGTAACTGCTATACTCTCATACGTACTCACATCATCATGTAACTGCTGTACTCTCATACGTACTCACATCATCATGTAACTGCTATACTCTCATACGTACTCACATCATCATGTAACTGCTATACTCTCATACGTACTCACATCATCATGTAACTGCTGTACTCTCATACGTACTCACATCATCATGTAACTGCTATACTCTTAAATGTACTCACATCATCATGTAACTGCTATACTCTCATACGTACTCACATCATCAAGTAACTGCTGTACTCTCATACGTACTCACATCATCATGTAACTGCTGTACTCTCATACGTACTCACATCATCATGTAACTGCTATACTCTCATACGTACTCACATCATCAAGTAACTGCTATACTCTTATATGTACTCACATCATCAAGTAACTGCTATACTCTCATACGTACTCACATCATCATGTAACTGCTGTACTCTCATACGTACTCACATCATCAAGTAACTGCTATACTCTCATACGTACTCACATCATCATGTAACTGCTGTACTCTCATACGTACTCACATCATCAAGTAACTGCTATACTCTCATACGTACTCACATCATCATGTAACTGCTGTACTCTCATACGTACTCACATCATCATGTAACTGCTATACTCTCATACGTACTCACATCATCAAGTAACTGCTATACTCTCATACGTACTCACATCATCATGTAACTGCTGTACTCTCATACGTACTCACATCATCATGTAACTGCTATACTCTCATACGTACTCACATCATCAAGTAACTGCTATACTCTCATACGTACTCACATCATCAAGTAACTGCTATACTCTCATACGTACTCACATCATCAAGTAACTGCTATACTCTCATACGTACTCACATCATCAAGTAACTGCTATACTCTCATACGTACTCACATCATCATGTAACTGCTGTACTCTCATACGTACTCACATCATCAAGTAACTGCTATACTCTCATACGTACTCACATCATCATGTAACTGCTATACTCTCATACGTACTCACATCATCATGTAACTGCTGTACTCTCATACGTACTCACATCATCATGTAACTGCTGTACTCTCATACGTACTCACATCATCATGTAACTGCTATACTCTCATACGTACTCACATCATCATGTAACTGCTATACTCTCATACGTACTCACATCATCATGTAACTGCTATACTCTCATACGTACTCACATCATCAAGTAACTGCTATACTCTCATACGTACTCACATCATCATGTAACTGCTGTACTCTCATACATACTCACATCATCATGTAACTGCTATACTCTCATACGTACTCACATCATCATGTAACTGCTGTACTCTCATACGTACTCACATCATCATGTAACTGCTATACTCTCATACGTACTCACATCATCATGTAACTGCTATACTCTCATACGTACTCACATCATCATGTAACTGCTGTACTCTCATACGTACTCACATCATCATGTAACTGCTATACTCTTAAATGTACTCACATCATCATGTAACTGCTATACTCTCATACGTACTCACATCATCAAGTAACTGCTGTACTCTCATACGTACTCACATCATCATGTAACTGCTGTACTCTCATACGTACTCACATCATCATGTAACTGCTATACTCTCATACGTACTCACATCATCATGTAACTGCTATACTCTTATATGTACTCACATCATCAAGTAACTGCTATACTCTCATACGTACTCACATCATCATGTAACTGCTATACTCTCATACGTACTCACATCATCAAGTAACTGCTATACTCTCATACGTACTCACATCATCAAGTAACTGCTATACTCTCATACGTACTCACATCATCATGTAACTGCTGTACTCTCATACGTACTCACATCATCATGTAACTGCTGTACTCTCATACGTACTCACATCATCATGTAACTGCTATACTCTCATACGTACTCACATCATCATGTAACTGCTATACTCTCATACGTACTCACATCATCATGTAACTGCTATACTCTCATACGTACTCACATCATCAAGTAACTGCTATACTCTCATACATACTCACATCATCATGTAACTGCTGTACTCTCATACATACTCACATCATCATGTAACTGCTATACTCTCATACGTACTCACATCATCATGTAACTGCTGTACTCTCATACGTACTCACATCATCATGTAACTGCTATACTCTCATACGTACTCACATCATCATGTAACTGCTATACTCTCATACGTACTCACATCATCATGTAACTGCTGTACTCTCATACGTACTCACATCATCATGTAACTGCTATACTCTTAAATGTACTCACATCATCATGTAACTGCTATACTCTCATACGTACTCACATCATCAAGTAACTGCTGTACTCTCATACGTACTCACATCATCATGTAACTGCTGTACTCTCATACGTACTCACATCATCATGTAACTGCTATACTCTCATACGTACTCACATCATCATGTAACTGCTATACTCTTATATGTACTCACATCATCAAGTAACTGCTATACTCTCATACGTACTCACATCATCATGTAACTGCTGTACTCTCATACGTACTCACATCATCAAGTAACTGCTATACTCTCATACGTACTCACATCATCATGTAACTGCTGTACTCTCATACGTACTCACATCATCAAGTAACTGCTATACTCTCATACGTACTCACATCATCATGTAACTGCTGTACTCTCATACGTACTCACATCATCATGTAACTGCTATACTCTCATACGTACTCACATCATCAAGTAACTGCTATACTCTCATACGTACTCACATCATCATGTAACTGCTGTACTCTCATACGTACTCACATCATCATGTAACTGCTATACTCTCATACGTACTCACATCATCAAGTAACTGCTATACTCTCATACGTACTCACATCATCAAGTAACTGCTATACTCTCATACGTACTCACATCATCATGTAACTGCTATACTCTCATACGTACTCACATCATCAAGTAACTGCTATACTCTCATACGTACTCACATCATCAAGTAACTGCTATACTCTCATACGTACTCACATCATCATGTAACTGCTGTACTCTCATACGTACTCACATCATCAAGTAACTGCTATACTCTCATACGTACTCACATCATCATGTAACTGCTATACTCTCATACGTACTCACATCATCATGTAACTGCTGTACTCTCATACGTACTCACATCATCATGTAACTGCTATACTCTCATACGTACTCACATCATCATGTAACTGCTATACTCTCATACGTACTCACATCATCATGTAACTGCTATACTCTCATACGTACTCACATCATCAAGTAACTGCTATACTCTCATACGTACTCACATCATCATGTAACTGCTGTACTCTCATACATACTCACATCATCATGTAACTGCTATACTCTCATACGTACTCACATCATCATGTAACTGCTGTACTCTCATACGTACTCACATCATCATGTAACTGCTATACTCTCATACGTACTCACATCATCATGTAACTGCTGTACTCTCATACGTACTCACATCATCATGTAACTGCTATACTCTCATACGTACTCACATCATCAAGTAACTGCTATACTCTTAAATGTACTCACATCATCATGTAACTGCTATACTCTCATACGTACTCACATCATCATGTAACTGCTATACTCTCATACGTACTCACATCATCATGTAACTGCTATACTCTCATACGTACTCACATCATCATGTAACTGCTGTACTCTTATATGTACTCACATCATCAAGTAACTGCTATACTCTTAAATGTACTCACATCATCATGTAACTGCTATACTCTCATACGTACTCACATCATCATGTAACTGCTATACTCTCATACGTACTCACATCATCAAGTAACTGCTATACTCTCATACGTACTCACATCATCAAGTAACTGCTATACTCTTAAATGTACTCACATCATCATGTAACTGCTATACTCTCATACGTACTCACATCATCATGTAACTGCTATACTCTCATACGTACTCACATCATCATGTAACTGCTATACTCTCATACGTACTCACATCATCAAGTAACTGCTATACTCTTAAATGTACTCACATCATCATGTAACTGCTATACTCTCATACGTACTCACATCATCAAGTAACTGCTATACTCTTAAATGTACTCACATCATCATGTAACTGCTATACTCTCATACGTACTCACATCATCATGTAACTGCTATACTCTCATACGTACTCACATCATCATGTAACTGCTATACTCTCATACGTACTCACATCATCAAGTAACTGCTATACTCTCATACGTACTCACATCATCAAGTAACTGCTATACTCTTAAATGTACTCACATCATCATGTAACTGCTATACTCTCATACGTACTCACATCATCATGTAACTGCTATACTCTCATACGTACTCACATCATCATGTAACTGCTATACTCTCATACGTACTCACATCATCATGTAACTGCTATACTCTCATACGTACTCACATCATCAAGTAACTGCTATACTCTTAAATGTACTCACATCATCATGTAACTGCTATACTCTCATACGTACTCACATCATCATGTAACTGCTATACTCTCATACGTACTCACATCATCAAGTAACTGCTATACTCTCATACGTACTCACATCATCAAGTAACTGCTATACTCTTAAATGTACTCACATCATCATGTAACTGCTATACTCTCATACGTACTCACATCATCATGTAACTGCTATACTCTCATACGTACTCACATCATCATGTAACTGCTGTACTCTTATATGTACTCACATCATCAAGTAACTGCTATACTCTTAAATGTACTCACATCATCATGTAACTGCTATACTCTCATACGTACTCACATCATCATGTAACTGCTATACTCTCATACGTACTCACATCATCAAGTAACTGCTATACTCTCATACGTACTCACATCATCAAGTAACTGCTATACTCTTAAATGTACTCACATCATCATGTAACTGCTATACTCTCATACGTACTCACATCATCATGTAACTGCTATACTCTCATACGTACTCACATCATCATGTAACTGCTATACTCTCATACGTACTCACATCATCAAGTAACTGCTATACTCTTAAATGTACTCACATCATCATGTAACTGCTATACTCTCATACGTACTCACATCATCAAGTAACTGCTATACTCTTAAATGTACTCACATCATCATGTAACTGCTATACTCTCATACGTACTCACATCATCATGTAACTGCTATACTCTCATACGTACTCACATCATCATGTAACTGCTATACTCTCATACGTACTCACATCATCAAGTAACTGCTATACTCTCATACGTACTCACATCATCAAGTAACTGCTATACTCTTAAATGTACTCACATCATCATGTAACTGCTATACTCTCATACGTACTCACATCATCATGTAACTGCTATACTCTCATACGTACTCACATCATCATGTAACTGCTATACTCTCATACGTACTCACATCATCAAGTAACTGCTATACTCTTAAATGTACTCACATCATCATGTAACTGCTATACTCTCATACGTACTCACATCATCATGTAACTGCTATACTCTCATACGTACTCACATCATCAAGTAACTGCTATACTCTCATACGTACTCACATCATCAAGTAACTGCTATACTCTTAAATGTACTCACATCATCATGTAACTGCTATACTCTCATACGTACTCACATCATCATGTAACTGCTATACTCTCATACGTACTCACATCATCATGTAACTGCTATACTCTCATACGTACTCACATCATCAAGTAACTGCTATACTCTCATACGTACTCACATCATCAAGTAACTGCTATACTCTCATACGTACTCACATCATCATGTAACTGCTATACTCTCATACGTACTCACATCATCATGTAACTGCTGTACTCTTATATGTACTCACATCATCAAGTAACTGCTATACTCTTAAATGTACTCACATCATCATGTAACTGCTATACTCTCATACGTACTCACATCATCATGTAACTGCTATACTCTCATACGTACTCACATCATCAAGTAACTGCTATACTCTTAAATGTACTCACATCATCATGTAACTGCTATACTCTCATACGTACTCACATCATCATGTAACTGCTATACTCTCATACGTACTCACATCATCATGTAACTGCTATACTCTCATACGTACTCACATCATCAAGTAACTGCTATACTCTTAAATGTACTCACATCATCATGTAACTGCTATACTCTCATACGTACTCACATCATCATGTAACTGCTATACTCTCATACGTACTCACATCATCAAGTAACTGCTATACTCTCATACGTACTCACATCATCAAGTAACTGCTATACTCTTAAATGTACTCACATCATCATGTAACTGCTATACTCTCATACGTACTCACATCATCATGTAACTGCTATACTCTCATACGTACTCACATCATCATGTAACTGCTATACTCTCATACGTACTCACATCATCAAGTAACTGCTATACTCTCATACGTACTCACATCATCAAGTAACTGCTATACTCTCATACGTACTCACATCATCATGTAACTGCTATACTCTCATACGTACTCACATCATCATGTAACTGCTGTACTCTTATATGTACTCACATCATCAAGTAACTGCTATACTCTTAAATGTACTCACATCATCATGTAACTGCTATACTCTCATACGTACTCACATCATCATGTAACTGCTATACTCTCATACGTACTCACATCATCAAGTAACTGCTATACTCTCATACGTACTCACATCATCAAGTAACTGCTATACTCTTAAATGTACTCACATCATCATGTAACTGCTATACTCTCATACGTACTCACATCATCAAGTAACTGCTATACTCTTAAATGTACTCACATCATCATGTAACTGCTATACTCTCATACGTACTCACATCATCATGTAACTGCTATACTCTCATACGTACTCACATCATCATGTAACTGCTATACTCTCATACGTACTCACATCATCAAGTAACTGCTATACTCTCATACGTACTCACATCATCAAGTAACTGCTATACTCTTAAATGTACTCACATCATCATGTAACTGCTATACTCTCATACGTACTCACATCATCATGTAACTGCTATACTCTCATACGTACTCACATCATCATGTAACTGCTATACTCTCATACGTACTCACATCATCAAGTAACTGCTATACTCTTAAATGTACTCACATCATCATGTAACTGCTATACTCTCATACGTACTCACATCATCATGTAACTGCTATACTCTCATACGTACTCACATCATCAAGTAACTGCTATACTCTCATACGTACTCACATCATCAAGTAACTGCTATACTCTTAAATGTACTCACATCATCATGTAACTGCTATACTCTCATACGTACTCACATCATCATGTAACTGCTATACTCTCATACGTACTCACATCATCATGTAACTGCTATACTCTCATACGTACTCACATCATCAAGTAACTGCTATACTCTCATACGTACTCACATCATCAAGTAACTGCTATACTCTCATACGTACTCACATCATCATGTAACTGCTATACTCTCATACGTACTCACATCATCATGTAACTGCTGTACTCTTATATGTACTCACATCATCAAGTAACTGCTATACTCTTAAATGTACTCACATCATCATGTAACTGCTATACTCTCATACGTACTCACATCATCATGTAACTGCTATACTCTCATACGTACTCACATCATCAAGTAACTGCTATACTCTTAAATGTACTCACATCATCATGTAACTGCTATACTCTCATACGTACTCACATCATCATGTAACTGCTATACTCTCATACGTACTCACATCATCATGTAACTGCTATACTCTCATACGTACTCACATCATCAAGTAACTGCTATACTCTTAAATGTACTCACATCATCATGTAACTGCTATACTCTCATACGTACTCACATCATCATGTAACTGCTATACTCTCATACGTACTCACATCATCAAGTAACTGCTATACTCTCATACGTACTCACATCATCAAGTAACTGCTATACTCTTAAATGTACTCACATCATCATGTAACTGCTATACTCTCATACGTACTCACATCATCATGTAACTGCTATACTCTCATACGTACTCACATCATCATGTAACTGCTATACTCTCATACGTACTCACATCATCAAGTAACTGCTATACTCTCATACGTACTCACATCATCAAGTAACTGCTATACTCTCATACGTACTCACATCATCATGTAACTGCTATACTCTCATACGTACTCACATCATCATGTAACTGCTGTACTCTTATATGTACTCACATCATCAAGTAACTGCTATACTCTTAAATGTACTCACATCATCATGTAACTGCTATACTCTCATACGTACTCACATCATCATGTAACTGCTATACTCTCATACGTACTCACATCATCAAGTAACTGCTATACTCTCATACGTACTCACATCATCAAGTAACTGCTATACTCTTAAATGTACTCACATCATCAGGTTCCGCAGGTCCTTCATACCGACCGCTGTCAGGCTCTACAACACCTGCACCACCTGAACCATGTTGTAGTCACTATGTATTCTTTACTTGCGTATCTTGCTTGCTGCTGTAACAAGTGAATGTCCCCGCTGTGGGATAAATAAAGTACATACAATGTAACTGCTATTCTCTTATACGTACTCAACTCATCCCTTCTCTGTACAAAGTTGGAGCCTATCCAGCTTGACTTTGGCGAAGACGTAGGCTCCGCCCTACACTCCTCACTTGAGGCACCCTCACAGAAACTCACACATACGCAACACTATGCATGTGAGGAACTCAGTCTTCATCCAGTACCTGTGAATTAGGGAAACTCGAGTCTTTGTTGTTTAAATGTGAGGCAGTGACACTCGAGTCTTCATCAAGTCCGCATGAGACCAGTGAAACGGGAGTCTTCGTCAGGTACTCGTGAGTCAGTGAAACGGGATTCTTCAACTACCTGTCGTCCTGGTTCAGGCTTAGGGTTCGGGTTCAGATTGTGAATCACAAAAAGGAGCATTAGTGTAAAAAAATGAGATGAATGTTTCGTGATCTCCTCGAGGAAGTAACGTGAGAAAAAGAGAGTATTGTCATTTGGATTCCTTCTGTGCTGGTGTGGTGTTCGATGAAATGTTAGTTCACTTCCAGCTTTTGGTTTTGTCTGCTTCATCATTTCAGGCTGCTGTCACACATGAGGAACATTCAGTACATTCATGACGTTAGCTTCCTCCTCACCACATCTGTCTTTCTGGCCACTCATCCGTCCATCGTTGCCCTCGCTGTGAGCCAATCAATATTTGATGTCAGGATGAGGTGAGTGATGAGTTCGCAGTCATAAAGCCACATGATTGGCTGACACAGCGCCATCAGCAGCCGCTCTTGGAAATTGATGGAGCCCAGAATTCACAATCGTATTTCACCAGCTTCCCAGTGATACACACACACACACACACACACACAAGCCAGTGAGGATCGCGTATCTCCTGCCTTAGAAATTGATTTCCTCCCAGCAGACCACACAGGGTGGATTCATATCTGCATTGATTTTGATGAAATGAGATCAGCCTGAAAAATAAATAGCATATGAATGAAATGGCTCTATTGAAGATACAGTGATAGAAACGTGCGCATTTATACCAAGCATTCCACCGCGGAGAAACATTTGAATTATGAGATAAAATGATTGACCTCCGAACCAGACCACAGGTGTTGCTTCAGGTGAGGTCTTGGTTGAGGTGGACCCCCAGGTACTTGAAAGTGGTAACCACTTCCACATCTGCTCCACCCATGTCCAGAGCGAGAGGACCATGTTTGTTCCACATTAAGTCCACAATCATCTCCTTGGTCTTCTTCCTGTTGTGTTCCACCTGGCTTCTGTATGTAGCTTCATTGTCATCAGTGGAGGATCATCTGCCAACTTAACCATGTGACACTTCAGGTTTCGGGCTGATCAGACATGAATCATCATCGTGAAGAGAAGACAAAACATCACATCTTCCTGCTCGAACATGTGGAGTCACAGCGACCTCTGCTGGATTCATAGCTGCAGCACTCATTGTTTCCCCTGCAGATAGTGCCATCAAACCTCCTTCTGGTTACCATCAAAAAGTGGAATTATTTACAATTCAAATCAGAGAAAAGAAAATGGGAGTGCGAATGCCAAAGCACAAATCAGTAGGGATCTACTTCACCCAATTTCCTGTAGCAAGTGCCACCTCACAGTATAGACATCCATACGATGCCTTTATACATGGCAGTGCTTACTCTTCATTTGACAGAAGATACATCTTCCGAAGAAATCTGCACCAACAGCATCTCCAGGTGCCCACCCACTGACTCACTATCGGCCACAGAAAAGGACTTATCTGGACCTCCAGCATCCAGGTGCCACAGAAAAGGACTTATCTGGACCTCCAGCATCCAGGTGCCACAGAAAAGGACTTATCTGGACCTCCAGCGCTGGCAGCCACAGACCAAGAGATCCAATCTGGAGCAGAAAAGCTCAGAAAAGCTTGAAGACTGTGAGTGGTACTACAGCGATCAATGGCAGTACATCCTCCTTTTTGCTGGGGGAGGAAGTGGTGTTCAATGAAAGTGTGTGTGTGTGTCAGCTGTTAGTGATGTGACGAGGCTCTCCCATTCATCCCCACCAACCCACTTTGACAAACAAAAGCCACCAAAGACTTCCAGTGTTCTTTCACCACACATTTACGGTTCAGCATTTACACATTTTTTAATTGTTCTCCAAAAAGAAGGTATTTTTATCTCATTCAGCATAAGTCAGTAACAATTTACAAATATGTGATAATACAGGTCATATGTACAACATACATATACCACTGTTGAAAAAATACCCCCATTTTATGTATTTATGCTTCACTGATGATGTTGTTTTTGTTAAGCGGCAAAATTTCACAATGTTTGGTGGTTCTTGAACACACCATAGTAGCTGCCAGGTCTGTTTGGCTACTGAAGCAGTATTTTAGCAGTTGTTGTTGTTGGAATTACAGCAGGCAAGCAGTATGTACATAGTACACAGTACATGGTAGCCCCCACGACCACATGAGGTGCCCGCAAGCCTGCTTTTCATTCAGGTTTCCAGTTAATAATGAAATCGCTAACACTGGGAGGCAGCATCGTGCAAGTTACGCCACAATTTGTGAATGGATTGTGGATGCTTGGGCTCACGTGTCTGATGCACTGTTGTTGGAGCTTTCACAAAAGCCAGCATCATTCCTGAGGCGCCGCACGGCAACGAGACTGACTGACAATGACGACAGGGAAGCCGGCGTGTTTGATGACCATCCTGATTTCAAGTGGGTTTGATAAACTGAACGAGAGTTCTGCTCTTAATTTATCTAAAGAAATAAATCGTTGTCACTTCCTCACTTCCTCACTGACTTCTGAACATCACGGTATGTTTTAGCGTGCGTACCTGCACCCAATAGTACGGTGCGCCTTGTGTATGTGTTAAATACAAAAATGGCACCTGGAACTGAGACTGCACCTTTTAATACGGTGCACTTTATGGTCGTGAAATACGCTACGTCTTTTTCATCTCAGCTCTGTCAAACACAGCAGGTGACAAAGCATATTATTAATATCAACTTCACTCTTTTCCCCCATTTTTGATGCTGTTTTTTCTTTAGTTTCCAAATAGTTCAACTTCCTGATGTACATTTTCTTTTCAAAATATCATGACCCTATTCCCATCATAGTGTCACTTTTTCCCCAAACTAACAGACTTACTTTGTTTTGTTTGTTTCTAATAATATACTGTAACTTAAAAACACCATTTCAATGCTTTTATATTTCAAGTCTATAGTTAGCATAGGCTGTTAAAATGTTCTTTTAAAGGGATGTAAACATTTCCATGGACACACGGTTTAAGATAGCATTGAAAAGCATATCTTGAAATAAGCGTTCCATACAGTGATGGAGACATGAACCTTACATTGTAAAAGGAAGAAGCCACTTGTATAAAAGTGTTGTTCTTACAGCATTTCAAAACGTCAAAGAGCACATCATATCCCCAAGCATGCTGTAACATTCAGGCGCAATGATAAATAAAACACTTTAAAAAATGTTAATTTATATCATTTTTGATAATATGGGCCATTATTTTATTTCCAAAATAATATACTGTACATTTAGGAATCCCATAGTTTTTGCATGTGTAATTCAACTTGAATCCTTGAATGCACCATGTAACCACATGTAACCATGTACTTGAATGCACCATGTAACCACTACTTGTCCCACGACTACTGTGCTGTATTTTTAGCCTTTTTCCTTTACCTTGTATTTGCTCCCAAATGTTGATACTATGTGGGAATGCATAAGGGGGGGGGGGTTTGGTGACCTTATTGTAGAATCCTTTGGCTGGCAGCCCAGGCTCTGACGTTGTTTAAGAGACGGACTGTCAAGCGGTTGCTAGTCTTGTGATACCTGGTGCGTGTCTCTACCATCCATTCATCTACGGGTTTATGGCTGGTTCTTCTCCATCCTGGAAGCTGATACCCATGCACTGCATCTCTCACTCGTCAAAGCGGATATCCGGTCCCATCGGTTTGTCCTTCACAAGCCTCCCAGGTAAGCAGCTTCTCATTCACAATGATGACCTGCCAACATAAATAAATACATTCATTTATCGTCGAATTCCACCTTTTTCTCATTAGAATATGACTTTTTTCTTCATATTTTGACTTTAATCTTGTAAAATTATAATTGAAACTTTTTCCTTGCAAATGTTCTTCTCATAATTATGACTTTATTCGCATAATGTTTTGACTTTATTCCCATACTATTCCAAAAATGAATATGACATTATCTGGTTTCATTTGATTTGAACGTACATGAAGGTGCCAATGGAATCCACCTCATGAATCATCCTTGCACGCTTCCACACATCCAAAAGGAGTAGGAAGAAGCAAAGCTTACTGAATCCTACCCCTCATCCGTTCCACATCTAGGACAGTACATGGTGTTCACTTCCTGCTTTCCATGGAATATTATTCCATATCATAATCAGTATAATAATAATAATAATAATAATAATAAAAACAAGCATGACAGAACATCATTGAGATGATCAAGACTCTTCTGCTTGTATTTAGCAAACATCAACTGCTTGTATTGTTCTGAATGTGCTCATCTCTGTACTTTGTTGGAGTATATGTTGTTGTGGTATATACTGTAAGTGCTTTCACTTTCATTTTCCTCTAAGTCATATTCCTCCTCTCTGTAGAGAAATACTGTATGAGGTTTTTGGCTAACAAGTTATTGTTAACTTGATGCTTGATTTTAGCCGTTTGAAAAAGTACTAAATGAGCACATTTGAATATGTGTGCTTTTAAAAAGAAAGGCTTTGTATGTTGTCATGATGAAGGATCCTCAGACATCTTTTTGCAGGACATTGAGTGAGTGAAGATTGCTTTTATTTCCTAATGATTGCCCCAGATCTCCACACAATACGCTAGACATGCTCACACCAAAGAACAGTAAAGAGTGTGGAAGGATTTTTCATCAAGAACATATGTTGCTTTATTCAATATTGAAGTATTTCTCACCACCTTTTGTTGTATATTTTTGATACAAGATTTCCAGCTCATTTTTTAGTTTATTATGATCCCAAAAATGTGTTTTCTTTCACTCTTTCAATGTCCACTCTGTCACTCTTTATATTTGGTCGTACGTGTCCTTTCTGCTATTTCCAAATAGCATTATTTTAGTTTTACTTACGTTCAAGGATAATCTGTTCCTGTCAAACCATGACTTTAATATGACCTTTTCATCCTTGACCTTTTTAATGAGTTCTTGTGTGCTTTCACCAGAACAGAAAGCGGTGGTATCATCGGCGAATAATACCAATTTTAAATCCTTTGTTACTTTGTTACTCCTGTCGTTGATGTACAAATTGAATAGTTTTGGTCCCAGTATGGACCCCTGGGGTACTCCACACGTGGTGTATAAACTCCCAGATGTGTATTCTCCTAACTTTACAAATGGTTTCCTCTTTGCTAGGTAGCTTTTAACCCAATTTAAGACTGAACCTCTAATTCCGTACCTTTCTAACTTTGACATTAAGATATTGTGATGAATTGTATGGAAGGCTTTTGTCAGATCCATGAATACTGCTGCTGCACATCTTCTGTTGTCTATGGCAGTAGTGATTTCCTCCGTGATTTCCATCAGTGCCATAGAAGTTGAAATGTTGGCTCTGTAACCATATTGACTGCTTGCCAATAATTCATTCTTATTAATAAATTTATCCAACCTATTATTAAATAGCTTCTCCACAATTTTTGAAAATTGTGGTAACAAGGAAACTGGCCGATAATTTGTAAATTGGTGTTTGTCTCCTTTTTTGAAAATTGGAACCACCTTGGCTGTTTTCATTTTGCTGGGAAATATTCCAGTCTGAAATGATAAGTTACTAATATATGTTAACGGGTCTGCGATCTCATTGATGACCCTTTTTATTGTTTCCATTTCCATTCCATGACAATCAGTTGATGTTTTTGCTTTGAAATTGTTGACAATGTCAATGATTCCCTTTTTAGTTCCATCAGTGAGAAACATGGAATTGAGATCTTATCTATGGTTTCATTCCATTCCTCCATTGTCTGGAGTTTTGGAATGTTTTCTTCCAGTTTAGCTCCAATATTCTTCCTCATGATTTATCATTATTCTCATCAAATGAAGATGTGCTGTGGGCCAATAAAAAAAACAGCCACGTGCTGCAAATGGCCCCCGGGCCACACTTTGGACACAAATCTAATAATTGTAAGAGTGACTTTTATTGCAAATATGTGTTGTAACGTTGTGGTTGTCATTTCACTCATGTGCCCTGGTCCATATACACCACGTGTGCATGCTCTTCTTTTCACCTCCTTCCTTAATGACCCAAACCCCCATCCGCCTTCCTCAGTCAGTCCCTCCCCCCATCACCACAGACTGGGAGAGGAAACTGGAGCTTTGGGGGGAGGGGGGACCACATCAAGCACAGATCAGTGGATCATCTGCATCACTGAACACACACACACAGGCAGGGTGGGGCTGTGAGGTCACCAGGAAGGCAGCAGGCTACTGGTCGACTGGGAGGTGAGACGCTAATACAACAAGCCAGGTTACTTCTTGGTGATGCTGGGCTGTTACCATGGCAACATGCTTCCCAAGTCTCAATCAAACTCTCACTTTTTCATCACGGGATCAACAAATAAACACCAACACTTGCAGTTTCACCCTCAGGAGAAAAAAGCCCAGTTGCATTTAGGTGAGCGACACCCCCACAGCACAGCGGACATGGCATCTGTAAAGCATTATTGTATTGTATTGAGTTTGCAGTACGATGCTAAACCAGTTAACCTTGACACAAGCATGAACGAAGGAACAACAATACCATTTGGAGTGGGAGTAAAATTCTGATTTTATTTGTCCAATCAGATTTCAGCTTGTAGGTGTTGCCATGTCAAGATCATTTGGCCGGGTTAGGGTTAGCTAGGATTAGGGTTAAGGGTTAAGTCAACTCTTCTTTATATACAGCATTTCTTCAATGAATTCATCTAAAACAAGCTAGGGAAATCACAAAAAACAGTTGAGTTCTTTCCAAATAAGGATTAGATTTCCCACTGAACATATGTGCAGCATGTACTTGCGTGTGTTTCGTGGTTTTGGATCACTGCGTGTTTTGTCAGGTTTGGTGATGAAAAAGCGCGTTTTGCTGTCAGAAAGCTTCATTGACCGTCGTTCCCTCAAATGTAAGCCTCTTTGTTCAAAGTGTGTTGATCGGGTATGAAACACATGAAGAAAGGCTGTGATTACTAGTTTACAAGAGAGCTGAAGAAATTGTTGTCATTCTTTAGAGTTAAAGGTGTATGATTGTCTTCCTCTTGTGGAGGTCCAAGGAACTGCAATTGATGTTTAATGCTGTATTTAAAGGACCACGACACATTTTCTAACAAACTTCATTATATTGCTTTCTGAAAAGCATATATTGAAACAAATCAATAAAAGTAACATAGGTAAATTTGGTATGTTCGTGTAAAGCAGTGTAAACCTTTATAGTTCTTTTCAAAATATATACATATTATACAGACCTCAAATATAACAGTAGACGATGGATTGCTTTTGTAAAGTGGATGATGGACTTCTACGATTTTTGTGTTTTTTTTAAATCTCTTGTTTATCACAGTTAATTGGTTCCAAACCCGACTGCGATAAGTGAATTTCTGCAAAGTAGGATCCAATATTAATAAATGTAATAAATGTAATATGTAAAATGTAATATAATGTAATATTAATAAATGTAATAAATGTAATATATAAATGTAATATAAAAGCATATGTTTATGACTTTCTAAATGCATTTTTGTAACATTGTTAGAGCCCTGCAGACATGAAATAACACCCCAGTCACTTTTACACTCCTAATATTCTTTGTTTACATCGCATTGCTCAAGTGTAACGCACAAAAGACGGCCATGGCTTTAAACATTAGCAAACTAGCAAGCTAACTAGTTAGCCTCCAATTTATTTAATGTATTCTAAACTTGAAGGGTCAAGGACAAAGAAGGCAAAAAACGTACCACTTCCACATGGAATGTGAGAACTTCTTTTCACTACCATGTCAAATATGCCGTGGATGACTTCATGCAGTGTGAGCGTAATCTAACGTCCCGTCTCAATAAGAGAACATTACTGATGCCGAGTGGTCAGAGTACTACAACATTTTATGGCTAATAATATGCCATAGCAAACCTCAAAGCTGCCATTTCATTTATTTTTGAAAAAGCACAATAGAGCGAATGAGTGATAATGCGAGGGATGACTGTACATATATACAGTATATGTACAGTATATATATATATATATATATATATACACACACAGTATACAGTCATGTGAAAAGATTAGGACACCCCATTAAATATTCAGTTCTTTATGAAGAAATGTTCACATATCAATGTCTGAGCTTGTGTTTCTTTATCTCTGGAAAAGAAAATGATTTTAATCGCAGGTAAACAACAAAAATGAACATTGTTTCACTCATTAAACTAAATATATCAACAAAAATGCATATTCTAACTGAGGAAAAGGTTAGGACACCCCACCACCTAATAGCTAGTGTTACCCCCTTTGGCTGAAATAACTTCAGTGAGATGCTTTTTGGAGCCATCTACCAGTCTTTGACATCGTCTGAAGAAAGTTTGCCCCACTCCTCAACGCAGAATACTTTCAGCTGTGAGATGTTTGAGGGGTTTCTTGCATGTACAGCCCGTTTCAAGTCACCCCACAGCATCTCAATGGGATTAAGATCTGGGCTTTGACTCGGCCATTCCAGGACTCTCCATTTCTTCCTTCTCAGCCAGTCCTTGGTGGATTTACTGGGATGTTTTGGCTCATTGTCATGTTGCAGGGTCCAGTTTCGCTTTAGCTTTCATTTTTTCACAGATGATCTCACATGTTCCTCAAGCACCCTCTGATACACCATAGAATTCATGGTGGATTCTATGATGGTGAGCTGGCCAGGTCCTGCTGCAGCAAAGCATCCCCAAACCATGACTTCCACCTCCATGCTGCACAGTTGGTATGAAGTTCTTTTCCTGGAATGCTGTATTGGGTTTACGCCAAACATGTCCTCTGTTCTGGTGTCCAAATAATTCAATTTTAGATTGATCTGTCCAAAGAACATTATTCCAGAAGTCCTGGTCTTTGTCTACATTCACTCTGGCAAACTTCAGTCTGGCCTTCATGTTCTTCTTGGAGAGCAAAGGTTTCCTCCTCGCACACCTCCCATGAAGGTTAAACTTGTGAAGTCTCTTTCTGATTGTAGAGGCGTGCACTTTCACATCAACAGTAGCAAGAGCCTGCTGTAGGTCCCGTGATGACATTTTAGGGTTTTTGGAGACTTCTTTTAGCATCTTGCGGTCAGCTCCCGGGGTGACCTTGCTTGGACGGCCAGACCTGGGCATGTTGGCAGCTGTTTTCAATGTCCTCCACGTAGTGGAATGGCTGATTTTATATTCTTTTGAAATCTTTTTAAATCCCTTAGCAGACTCATAAACGTCTACAATCTTCTTTCTGATCTCACCGTGGTGTTTTCTCTCACGTCAACAGTCAGGGGCACACCAAACTAAATGTGAGGTTTAAATAAGGCAAGCCTCCTTCAAAACACTGGTAATGATCATGTGATCAATGATAATCATGTGCACCTGGTGTGATTTTAGCCATTTTAAGTGGGATTGAATGTGGGGGTGTCCTAATTTATTCCTCAACAGAAATTGCATTTCTTTAAAATTACATTTTACAGAAAGTTATAAAAAATCTTTTTTTCAGTTTTATTTGTTTAGTTCTATTACTTGAATCTCTCAAGATTGTTAAAATTGATATTAAATATCCATATGACCAAATATGGTAGAAAACACACAGGCTTCCTTAGGGTGTCACATGACTGTAGATGCACGGTGTTCCAAATTACTATAGGGTTCGGGCTAGGGCTTAGGTTTTTCAAAAAGGGTTAGCGTTGGTTAGCATTAGGAGGGTTAGGATTTTGAACAATGAGTCCACCCCCCCAATAACGAGGAAGCGGCACAAGCACGGGCCTACCTCCAGTTCAAACCCCCACCCCATCATGAAACCAAACATTGTTCTAGTGCTCCCGTGATTAGGCTTTAGTGCTCTTCGTGCATGTGGTGTCATTCTATTCCTCGTTCGTTCTGTCTCTTCGCTGTTCTCAGCGGAAATTATTTCGCTTCTGCGGCCCTCTTGGCTACGCAGTGCAATCCCCCGATGTGTGTGGCTCTATTTGCTTCGCGACGTTTCAACTTATTTTAGTCTTCTTCAGGCGGCCCAAACACACATCCCCCAGACAGAAAATATCATGGCACCCCCTCGTACTACTCGTTGCACTTCTTGTGCTTAATATATTGCCACCGCCTTCCTTGCCTCTGATCCCACAACCACCAAGAGCTTCCTGCAGAGCAACACTGTCCATACTTTGGTCTGGTCCTTTTCCACCAACAGGTGTTCCAATCCTGGCTTACTAGCCTTTTCTAACAGGTAAGTATTTTTCCTTTAAATTTCTGCTATATGGGTCTATTTCCCTTTCCATTTTCCTCATTTTCTAACAGGTGAGTATATTTTACCTTTCTCTGTTTTACCTTTTCCTTTTGTAACAGGTGAGTAGTTTACTCTTCCCCTGACCAAATCCAAATGACCCCCTGTAACTTTTGGTCTCTATTTATAATGTGGCTCACTCGCTCCCTCTAGTGGGGCTCCAATTGACAATTGGGGTGGTTGGGGTAGGGGGTGGTTGGGGTAGGGTGTTAGGGTGTTAGGGTTAGCATTGGTTAGGGGTAGGGTGTTAGGGTTAGGGTTGGTTAGGGGTAGGGTGTTAGGGTTAGCGTTGGTTAGGGGTAGGGTGTTAGTGTTAGGGTTGGTTAGGGGTAGGGTGTTAGGGTTAGGGGTGGTTAGGGGTAGGGTGTTAGTGTTAGCGTTGGTTAGGGGTAGGGTGTTAGGGTTAGGGGTGGTTGGGGGTAGGGTGTTAGTGTTAGGGTTGGTTAGGGGTAGGGTGTTAGGGTTAGGGGTGGTTAGGGGTAGGGTGTTAGGGTTAGCGTTGGTTAGCGGTAGGGTGTTAGGTTTAGGGGTGGTTGGGGTAGGGTGTTAGGGTTAGCGTTGGTTAGGGGTAGGGTGTTAGGGTTAGCGTTGGTTAGGGGTAGGGTGTTAGGGTTAGGGGTGGTTAGGGGTAGGGTGTTAGTGTTAGGGTTGGTTAGGGGTAGGGTGTTAGGGTTAGGGGTGGTTGGGGTAGGGTGTTAGGGTTAGCGTTGGTTAGGGGTAGGGTGTTAGGGTTAGGGGTGGTTAGGGGTAGGGTGTTAGTGTTAGGGTTGGTTAGGGGTAGGGTGTTAGGGTTAGGGGTGGTTAGGGGTAGGGTGTTAGTGTTAGGGTTGGTTAGGGGTAAGGTGTTAGGGGTAGGCATTTGAGGTAGAGCTCCTCCCTCTGTAGCTGAGGTGGAGGAGGAAAATGCACAGGCCCAAAGGCTCTCTTTTTTTGGCTTTTGTAATTTTATAATCGATAACTATAACAAAAACAAAAACAAAACAAACTTAACAAAACCACCAATCACTATTCTGACTTTCAACAATTTCATTCCATTCCATTTTCCTCCGCTTATCCGGGTCGCGGGGGCAGCAGTCTCAGTAGGGAAGCCCAGACTTCCCGGTCCCCGACCACCTCCTCCAGCTCCACCGGGAGGACACCAAGGCATTCCCAGGCCATCTGTGAGACATAATCCCTCCAGCGTGTCCTAGGTCTTCCCCGGGGCCTTCTCCCGGCTGGGCATGCCCGAAACACCTCACCAGGGAGGCGTCCGGGAGGCATCCGCCACCCAAAACGCAATGCACCGAACCCTTATGCTTGCCCCCGCAGGTGGTGGGTCTACGGGGGGGAGATCCCGTGTGGCTTCTTCGGGTTGAGCCCGGCCGGGTCCCACGGGTGAAAGCCCGACCACCAGACCTGGCCTGGCTCCAGGGTGAGGCTCCGGTATCCCACTTCCGGGCGAGGTGCGGTCTCTCCTTGTGTGTTTGTTCATACGGGTCTTTGTCAGGTTCAAGCAACCTAAAACATTCTAAACACAATAAGAAAGAAGAAAGAAGACAACAAGATTGCTTTTACTCGCGAGGAGAACAGACAGAAATGTACTCAGTTTACAACCTCGATCCGTTCTGAGTAAACTCTGCGTTCTCCTCCCTTTTATTCTGTTGGGGATTCCCTAGTTACACAGAGCACAACAGCTGCAACGTGACAATACAATCTGTATCTAACTGTGTATGTGGGGGTGTGTGGGGGTGTGTGTGTGTTCACATAAACAAACAATCAAGAGTGTGAATCTGTAAACATGCAGCAGTTACACCAGAACATTCCAAGCATCTGTTGTTTAGCAGTTCCTGTCTGTTCTTCTTGATCTACAAAGAGTCTCTGTGGATGAGTGCATAGAAAAGATAACAAGTAATCATGACTAAGGAAGGAACAAAATCAGCTGAGCGCTCATGCGGTCAAGAGGAGTTCCTTCATCTTCTTCTCCGTAGCCCCATAAAACTTTACTGCTCAGACACACACACATACAGAGGCTATAGTGGTTCAAACAAAGGAAGATACATTCTTTAAGACAAATATATGATAACATTTATATACATTTCTCCAACAGTCTTCTGAATCACTCTTGGTCTGGCCCGTCACCCAGGACCTGTTTGCCTTGGGAGACCCTACCAGGGGCATATAGCCCCAGACAACATACTGTAGCTCCTAGGATCACTCGGGCACACAAACCCCTCCACCACGGTAAGGTGGTGATTCACGGAGGGGGGCTTTCAACAATGAAAAAGAAAAAAGGTGTGCTCAATGGCGACATTTCGGTCCTATTGGATCTTCTTCAGACGTAGCACACCAACTCAAACAGCAGCTGAGATCCTTTCTGTCACGGGTCATCAGGCACGAGTAGAAGCTGCCGAGTGCTTGACCCCCAATATGCAGAGTCGAAGCCATGGAGTGCAAAAGTAGGGGTTCTTTAATGATATCAACAGGAGAAAACAAAAGGCGACAGAGAAAAGGCTCTGTGACAAAAAGGTGCAAGTAGTCCCTGTACCGTAAATCACGGTGTATAAACCGCGCTTTTTTTCCACCTCCGAGAAGCAAAAAATCGGGGTGCGGTTTATATACGATGACAGGTCTGTGACCAGACTCGGACTGAAAAATAATATCAGACAACGCTTCTACAACGCTTCAGCGGAAGATCACTCGTACTACAAGCCCGGTCACACCGCCTGAACTTTGCTGGAGCGTTCCTGGAGCAGTAAAAAAAATTCATCACCGCTCGTTCACCACCGTTTAACAGAAGTTGGACCCCGTTAAGGCAACGCCGTATCCGCTCGGCCACCACTGATGGTCCCTCCTCCCGCTCCGAAAGTTTTGAGCTGCACAAAATATTACGAGCGGCCAATTTTCTGCCACTGCAAAGTTCATCACTGCTCCAAAAACGCCCAGTCAAAGTTTGGCGCCGCTAGACGCAAGTTCGTGGACGCTTGGGTCCGCTAGGCCAGAATTTGGCTATAACTACCGGGAGACATTAACCAGAAGCGTATTTGGAAAGCCGTCTGTGGGTCAGACAGTTGCTTTGACTTTAGCGCCCTCTGCTGTACAGTTGCTGAAAATGCTTGTGTACGCTTGAATAAACGTTGGAGTTTATTCAAATTCACACTGAAGCATTGCAATATTATGTAATTCCCTTGCAGATGAATTGATGGACTTTCTTCTTCTTTTTGAAATTGCTTAGTACCTTTACGCATGTTGATTTGAGATGAAAGAGTTGGCAAGCATTTATGAACTCAACTTTTTTTTTCCTCACCGTGAGCCTGAAAATGGGGGTGCGGTTAATACACGGGTGCGGTTTATACACCGTGATTTATGGTAAGTATATCATTTAAGTGACAGCACAGACTTGGAGACGAGAAACAGGAGTCACAAAGACAATGAACCAGCGCCGCTGGCCTTTTAACAGCCGCTAATGAAAATTGTCCGTAGTTGTGCGGCCACAGGAAGCACTCGCTCCTGTCCTGCGAAAATTGACACCTTCAGCCACCAACAGCCAACTGAATAATGAGCCAGCCCAGCTGTGCTCCTTGTTAACACTCAGCTGTTGTTCTGTCACCAAATCAAACTAAAGTGAGAGTAACCCCACCTAAACTGTTTTTATTGCGTATATCCCTTTTCCTCATAGCTTTTATTATCTATTGTGTGTACTGTGACCCTAGATTTTTTTGTCTTTATATCTATTTTTTTTTAGAAATGTTTTTTAGTCTAAATGTATTGTCGTTCTTAAACTACATATTTTTTCACCCCCATCCTTTTGGCCCCTATCAATTCCCATATTTTTTATCCTTAGCTCCCTCTTCACCACAATGGGCTGATGCAAAGTCCGCATCACTGCAGACACCGCTCCAATCCGCCTGTCCATCTTGTGTTCCATCCTTCCCTCACTCGTGAACAAGACCCCAAGGTACTTTAACTCCTCCACTTGGGGCAGGATATCTTCCCGACGCCACCCTTTTCACTCCAGGTGGATCTCATACACCCCTGGCACCCTCCCAGCGTGGAGCTTTTTGACAAGCTCAGCCCCAGAGATCTGAGATCCCACCATGGAGTCCCCAGGCACTGCTTCCTCATTAGAAGACATGTGCAGATGATGGTCCAGAATCTCTTCAAAGTCATCCAGGAAGTCGTGGATTCTCCAAACTCCTCCCATGTCAGAGTTTTTGCCTCAGCGACCGCCAGAGCCACCGACCGCTTGGCCTGCCGGTACCTGTCGTCTGTCTCCGGAGTCCCGTGACCCAAAAAGGCCCGATAGGACTCCTTCTTCAGCTTGATGGCATCCCTCACCACTGGCAAGAAGAATTGCCACCCCTGCCCGTCACCTCTAAAGTCCAGCTTCTCTTGAGAGGACTGGTTCCAGAGCCTTGCTGTGTGTTGAGGTGAGTCCAGAACCTCTCCACCTCACGCTAGAGGTGACATTCCACGTCCCAAGAGCTTGCTTCTGCAACTTAGGACGGCACCGCAAAGGTTCGCCTTTCGTCCGCCACCCAACTCGCTCTGCACCCGACCCCTTTGGCCCATCCCACCAGTGGTGAGCTCATGGGAGGGGCGACCCACGTTAAGTCTTCGGGCTGTGCCCGACTGGGCCCCAGATGTCAATAATCCGATATAAATGTGATAAAAAGAATGACCTAAATGATTAGGTAAGACTCGTGGAACCCTACTGAAATTGTTGGCCTCTAATGAATGTCAACTTTTACACGTTTCACTTTCTACTCCATGTTTTCCTCACAATATTTCTTGATGAAATCCATGAGACAAATCATTTCATTTGCGTTTGTCTGGTGTGTTTCCTTAACCTTCATGGAAAAGTCCAATTAGAAATGTGTTTTTTGGGGCTTTGCCTTTGACGTTATGTAGCGTGTGTGCAGTATGCCAATCAAACACAAATGCTAACAATGCTAATGGCTACATAAACTTTAACACCTCTCTTTCTTTTTTTCGGATGACTGAAGAAAAGACATTTTCCCATCTTTGGAATTGATGTACTTGAACCTAAAAAATGGAAAATTCAGCTGTCATTTGATAAGAATAAAGTCAAAATATTACAAGAAAAAAGCAGTTGTAATTTTATGAGAATAAAAAACAATGTCAATTTAGTAGCATAGAATGTTGATGTCTACTATACTCATACTAAGTCCATGTCTCCTATATTGGGGAATATGAGTGTAAAGGTGACTATAGGGGTGTTACTGCATGTCTAGAGGGCTCTAATCATGTTAAAAAGTGTATTTAGAAGGTGGTACACAGGTTTTCTATGTTGTAAGTATGAAAATATGCCATGTATAAATAAGGAATGGTACATTTACTAGTTTGGGGGTGGATAGGTGGATGGGTCATAGGTGAAGCCACCCCCCTGCAGTCCTCAGGCTCAGGACCTTACCTCAACACTAGTATTTGGCTCCACATGCTGAACGAGTGAAGAAAGAGAGGAAAACAAAGGTGCCCAAAATCAGATCGCATCTAGCAGCTAGCAAGACACACTGGGTGGAAGTGAGGCGTCCGGGGCATATTTATGTCCTTAGCCGTGGGACATTGGGACATTAAGTTGACTTTTTTGATCCGACACCAGGATTTGACGACCAGTCGGTTTGATGGCCAGTGATCGGGATCAGAGAGCTGCTCTGTACAAGCGGTGACCCGAATAGCGACCCGGAAGCTTGATGTTTGACAGCGTGGGGACTTTTGGACATCGCTACCAGGACAAGTTGTGATTACCCGGAGTGGCTTGCTTGTAGCCTAGATCCAGGTAAGTGGTGAAGACACAATATTCCGTCGTTGGAAGATGTAGACGAGATAAAACGGTCTCTAAACTTCATCACAGAGGAGCTTTCTGCTGTTAGGTGACAACAGAAGGTATCATGGACTTGGTGGGAGAAGTAAAGCAACTGCGAATCCAGAATGCTGAGAAGGATAAACACATTCACCAGCAGGAAAGCAGAGTGGTGGATTTAGAACACCAAGACACCTGAGGAGTCCAGTTGGAGAGTGGACGAGGCAGAAAGACCGTGGCCACGGCAGACCAGACCCTTTCATGGGCTGCCTTCTCAGCTCAACAACTGGAAGCCAAAGGTTGACGGGATACCGACAGGAGAGAAGACAACAACAGTAGGTCAATCAGATTGAGTATTATCTATAAAAATACTGTGTGAGATTTCCTGTAATCTATAAGTACGGGTACTGCAGTAAGACAGTTAGAGTCTATAACCTAGCGGGGAATACTGGTACCGAAAGGTAGGCAGTAAAGTAAAACCTTCAAGGATACTAGTCAATGTTGTCTGGTACGTTCCTCCGTTCTCCTCACGAGTAAAAAGATGTGCTTGTTGTCTTGTCTCTTCTGTAATTTTGCTATGTTTTACAAGCGTCACAGGAGGTTGAACCTGACTCACAGACAAATACTGTAGCTACAAGCCAGTTTTGATCAAAACGAGCCGTGTTCTGTGCAGTCTGACTTCTATTGATCTCCAGGAGAAGCAGGCAGCGAGACCGCAGAGCAGGGACTGTCTACAAATGTCTTCTTTTTCTTCTGTATTATGGCGGTTGGCATCAACTCCTCAGTAAGACAAGTATCTATTGACTTTTTGTTCTGTCATGATATATGTATTTCTTTAAGGGACGAAGGTTGCGCTACTTGAAGGAAGGAGAACCTCAGTACTTCCATGATGCTTACCAGGCATTGTATACAGTGCAGTTAGCAAGCCAGTTAGCATACAATTGACCCAGCATGACCCTTCATTTGGATAAACAACAGTGCTGAATGACTGACGTAAAAGGATTCATTCATATGATATGTTCTGGAAAATAATATTACTGAACATGCATACCGGTATGTTTGAGATTGCAAACAACGTATTGTCTTACCCAAAGCATATGGTTTTGTTTCAGTGTTGTTTTGTTCTGTGTGTGTGTGTGTGTTTATGGTTATTACACATTATGGTTATCACATATTATTCCTCTGGTTTTTGTTCAAATATATTTTTATATCAGAAAAGAGCTTATTTCTATTTCATAACACAAACAAAAAAAATCATCAGAATGTGAAATAATTTTCAAACTTGTCTCTTTTATGATTCATATTTTGTACAGACGAGAGCATAGTGAATTGTATGAAAGTAAGAATAAAAAGTAAAGGATCATGACCATGGATTTTAGTGGAAAAAAGGGATGGGATATGCAGTTCAAATGAAAATCTCTTTCTAGAGGAGTAAAACTATCATTGCTATAGGGGAGTGCTGAGCCAGGGGGCACAGTAGAATTTTGTCCCAAAGGCAATGAGAATTGGAAGGGAAAAGTACATTTAATATAGCCAAAAGATAGAGAATAACGTATCAAATGCTTTTTAAGGGACGAAGGTTACGTTACTTGAAGGAATGGGAGAATCTCCCCGCTTTTTAATGTCAAATATAGATGTTGTGTTAGCCTCTTCATCTGCTTTGTACACTATGTACGCTGTGCCAATGTAGTCGACATGTGAGTAGTAAGATGGCGTCTCTTTGGCTTCAGCGGCTTGCACGGGCGCGTGCGACGTGTGAGCTATCCAGATTCTTTTAGGACAGATCAGTGGGCTCCACTCGCACAGCTGGATTGGTCAAGCGTCCTCGTTATCACGCGCTGCAATACGCTCGCCCAGTACGGGGCGCTGGCGGCTGTATTTGCAAAATACTACGAAGAAGAAGACATTGGAAGAATCCACATTTGCCAGAGGGGTCCACAAAACATCGCATTATTGGAGTGATATTATTGGTCTGGAATACATTTCGTGGAAATGTGGACCTCAAACAGGATAAACAAATATGCGGCTTTCAGATTTTGAACTCGCCTCAGCGTTCGTCAAGTCATTGAAGTAAGTGATCAGGGAGAAACAGGACGTAAGAAGCGGCTGCCATTCGTTGCCTTCCCAGTCGACCTTTAAAGACAAGAATAAAATGACAGGAACGATGGAATCCGAAATGGGTTATGATGACGTCACTAAGGGTCTGTAAAGTCTCCTGACCCACTAGACGAACTTTTTACCCACACGGCAGTTTGAGCACGACCCACGTCACATGTTCGGACATACAAACGCAGCAATGGCAACAACATGCGGGTATGTGCTGCAGAGACTACTCGCAGCTCATCGGGTTGGCAACCGGAAGTGGACCTCGACTTCAAGTCATGGACGCTTCACCTGGAAAGCAGCGGTCAGACACGCGTGCCAGTCTGATGTCTCAGGTACTCCATCCACGCACTGGTATTGCGTGTGTCCTGCTTCACGTGCCGTCTCATGGGGATGGGATAACAAGAACGAGCGTGTCTGCCAGTGCGAGCTTGTTTGAAGGACTTCTTCACAGGCATCTTTTTTGGCAACTGTTGATTTGACCTTTTTATTGTTTTAACCAAAATGTGCCGGGCAGATCCACTGCACTATAGCTCCACTACATCCAATAATATTTGCTAGCATTTGATTTAGTGTTGCCCTTGGATTACAACTTGTGATAACAGGCTGCTGACGAGATCTTTGATTTTCCCGCCCAGGTAGCAGTGCTCTGTCTTTTCGCAGTCACACGTGCGGACAGCTGAGGCGGGAGCACGTGGGAGAGAAGGTGACACTCTGCGGTTGGGTGCAGTACCTGAGGTGCTTCCTGCTTTTGCTGACAGGTGACACGCTGCATGGAAAAGCATCGAGTGTCATTTTCCTGTCTTCCACAGACAAGACCTGTTTGTCATTCTACGAGATTTCAGCGGTTTGACCCAAGTTCTGATCCCTCAGGAGGAAGTAAGTCAGCGTCATGGTTTGAGTCGTGAACAACACGTGAATATTCCTGATATCCAGGATGATGTGCTGGCTCTGTTTCATCACAAAGATGAAAAAACACGTCATTATTCACATCAACTCCACTCTTTGCTCTTCTGTTACGTTCTGTTACTTGCTCCAACTCTTCCACCTTTCTTCTTCAGTCATGTTTTTGGAATATCAGGACTTTATTCCCATCATATCACAGCCTCATTTCCCACAAATGACAACTGTGATTTTGTTTAGTTTGTTTCTAGTAGTATTACACCATTTCAAGCATTTATTTGTGTCTTGAATATTTCAGCTGCGTGCGACTAAAACCACATTATGTTTCCTCACAATATTAGAAGTTCATCTTTTCTTCTTGTTAGAACGCAACTCTTTCTTTTTGGAATGTGATGACTTTATTCCCTTAATATTATCACTTTTTTCACAACCTACTTTTTAAAGAATTCCAATTTTATTCTTTGTTTTTTTTCTCATAATATTTTTTTAAGCAATAATATATATATAATTATTATTTTTAATATTTCAACACTAGGCCACAAAAAGTATGTTAAATATTCCAAATGCAACTTTCTTCCTAAATAATCTTCATAAATGTTGTTTTTGTAATATTATGACTTTATTCCCATAATATTATAACGCTTTCCTCAAGGTCATTTTCCACAAGTGACAACTTTGTTTTGTTTGTAATATTACGGAGTTGAAAGAAAGAGATATATTTATTATATTTCACCTCTGCTTCTAAAATGATGTTATTTTTCCTCATAGCATCACAAGGTTATCTTTGTCAAACTGCCACTTATTTGCCAAATTGATCCAAAAATATTATTAGGAAATATTTGTCAAATTAAAAATGATTTTAGTAGCACAGAGGTGAATTATTACAGAACAAAAGATGTTTGTGTTTTTTTTTAAAAAGAATAAAGTTGACATTCAAAAAAAACGAGGTTGGGGGAAAGTCCTAATTTCATAATTCCGATATCACAAGAAGAAAGTTGAAAATCTTTGAACAAGACACCAGAAATGGGAAAAAAATATATAAAATATTACAAAAATTGCAACTTTTTATCGTAACATTATTTTTCCTTGTAATATTCTGAGTTTATTTGGTAAAATGGAGGCTTTTTTGTGGTGAGTATGCAACTATTTGATGTCATATTTTCACTTTATTCTTGTCAAATAGCAGCTGTTTTTCCTCATAATATTACGACGTTCTTCTTGTAAGATGATGCCTTTTTCTCTGAATATTTTGCCTTTATTTTTGCTGGTTTTATTTTGTCGCTTTCTTGTAAAATGATATTTTTCGAATGCACCTCGCGTGGCCTCGTGTTTGGCGTGGTCGCTTGAAAGAACGTGCGTGGACGAGAGCTGCTTGTGTTTTTGTGTGCAGTCTGCGCGCCACGTCAGAGAAGCGCTGCGTCATCTCACCGTCGAGTCGGTCATCAAAGTCACGGGCACCGTGAAGGAACGGCCATCGGGACAGGAAAACAAGGTGTGTGAAACGTATGGAACGCGAGCGTTGTCCCGCTTGGAGCGGCTCCTGTCACGGCGTGATGTTTCCACATGGAAGGAGATGCCGACGGGGCGCATTGAAGTCCTCGCCCAGGACGTGGACGTGTACAACATCTGCCGGACGTTGCCTTTTGAAATCAAAGACTTTGTCAAAGTGAGTAGCTGCACGTTTCTCCTCACGTGGGGAAAAAAAAGCAGGATGATGGTTTCTGTTCTCGTTGCACAGAAATCCGAGTCTTTGCGCATGCAGTTTCGCTACCTGGACCTGAGATCTTCTCGCTTGCAGAAGAACCTCAGACTGAGGTCCCAGCTTGTGATGAAGATGAGGGAATATCTGTGTTACGTGCACGGTATGTGTGTCCAGCTGCGCTTATTTAGGGACGGGCTCCTCCGTTGCACTTCATTTTGCATTTGGTGCCCCCCCGTGCCGTCAGTTCCCCCCTGCGTCCTTAAGTTGGGTGCTTTGTGGCCACATCAGTGTTGCCTTTTGTCACATGCTTGCTGACGTACACCAGGATGGACGGTGTTGACATGTTGCAGAGCGTCCCACGCGGATATGCTAAGAATGCATGCTAGCTCAACCTTTCTTCTTCTTTTGCTTCTTTTTCCATTTTTACTCTTATTGGACAAACATGGCAACTTTTGTCGTCGTGTAATAGTCAAACTTTAAAACGACCTCATATTCAACTTTCATATTTTTGTTTCTCAAATGTAAAAAAAAAAAAACACTTTCTTGAATATTTCGACGTTTTGCTTAAAAATGTTCAATTCTCGCAAAATGACAACTTTTTTGTCTTCACGTTACAACTTAATTCTCCTAAAATTACCACTTTTTCTCGTAACATTACAATTTTATTCTCCTAATAGTTTGACTTTGTTCTCGCAAAATTACCACTTTTTTTTTTCTTGTAGGAATCCAACTTTTGTCTCTTAACATCATGACTTTATGTTCCCAATGTTTAATTATTTCTTCTCTAAAATGACTCCCCTTTCTGTTTGTTTGTTGGACTGTATTTTTCGAACGTGCCGAGGGCCATTAAAGCAACAGTCACGGGCCGCAGAGGGCCCCGGGGCCGCCTGATGTAGACCTTTGTGCAAGATGCATTTCACCACATAACACTGAAGCTCTCGCTGCAGCTTCCAAGAAGGAGCTAGCGGTTGTGCAAAAGGCCCCCAAGCAGCGAGCTGGCTCGTAGAGAACAGGATGAACTGGCGGCCGATGAACAAACGCATGCTAAGAATGAGGCCAATGTCAAGTATTAGAACGGCTGCTCCAAATAAACAAGTGTTGTGTGCACGTACTTGAAAAACACGCTGAATGTGCACATTTCCTGATCAAATACACGCCAGAAACTTTCCTCGAGCGTCTCTTCACAGCTTAGTGCGCAAGCCCCGCCTTACGCGTTGTCGGCATGCGGCCAATAATATCGTGTTTATTGTACCGTGGCTTTCTGTGGGACGTCTTTGTTCTTGCTATTCCACCATAAAACACACAGAATGTCTTCCTCCTGAGGGAGTGGGGTGGGCTTGTCACTGCCGTCCTTCCATCAAGAGGAAAAGCCAGTGGTTTTTTTCTTTTTGACAGCAGCGGCACCAGCTGGAGAGCAGCAAGTCAAATGTATTGTTATCATGCATTATCTTTATGAATGAATGAATTTGACTGGCGAGAGGGAGGATTGAATATAAATATCCAAGCTCACCAGGACGTGATCAGACTTTTACAACAAAGTACTTAAGATGCGTTTTCCTGGGGAAGGCTGGGGTGCACACATATTTTTCACTTTATAAAATAGTTATTTTTTTCTTTTTCATGGGCAGCCTGTGTGAACATAAACAAACCCCAAAGGAGCCAGTGCCTCACCAGCCGTGCTAGCCTGAATTTCCATGCTCTGATTGTGTTTTCTCCCACATGACAGGTTTTGTTGATGTAGAAACGCCAACACTGTTCAAAAGAACCCCAGGGGTGAGCGTCACGATTATTATTCTTTTTCATTTCAAAGAAACCACTGAAACAACACAACATGCTAGTGCATAAAGCTACACAGTGTGACAGCAACGCAAGAAGCGATAGATTATGGCTAATCAATAATAAGCTGAGTCATCTTCCAGTGTTTCCAGGAAGTCAAGAACGTGAGCATGACTGTATTTGTATTGTGCTGCCGTGATGCTATCAAACCTTGATGCTAATCAATCATCTCTCCCGCTTTTGCAGGGCGCCAAAGAGTTTGTGGTTCCCTCCAGAGACCCGGGTCTTTTTTACTCCCTCCCTCAGAGTCCTCAGCAGTTCAAACAGCTGTTGATGGTGGCTGGGGTGGACAGGTGACAACTCGCCAATCTCTCCTTTATCACGCTTAGTTGGTTCCAGACCTGATCCTGATAAGGGAATTTCTAGGAATATTTTTGCAGTTAACCTAAATACATGTTTTAACATGATTAGAGCCCTTTAGACATGACATAACACCCCTATAGTCACCTTTACACTCCTATTAGCCATTATAGTAGACATCATAAGAGAAAATAAGACATAGAAAACCTGTTTACCACCCTCTAAATACACGTTTTAACATGATTAGAGCCCTGTAGACATGACATAACACCCTATAGTCACCTTCACACTCCTATTAGCCATTATAGTAGACATCATAAGAGAAAATAAGACATAGAAAACCTGTTTACCACCCTCTAAATACACGTTTTATAATGATTAGAGCCCTGTAGACATGACATAACACCCCTATAGTCACCTTCACACTCCTATTAGCCATTATAGTCGACATAATCAGAGAAAATAAGACATATTAAGCATAGCAAACCTGTTTACCACCTTCTAAATACATGTTTTAACATGATTAGAGCCCTGTAGGCATGACATAACACCCCTATAGTCACCTTTACACTCATAATGCGTCTTCTCGGTGCCATCAGTTTGTCCTTCACTTCGTTTAGCCATTTGTATGCCTAAAAATGCTTAATTTCCTTAAAGATGCATATTATTGGACCAGTAGGCCGTATCCAACCACCAACCAGCGTGATTTTTTCATGACCGTGATAGTGAAGCCGTGAAAGTAGAAGCGTGAAGTGGTGAGGGATGACTGTGTTCGGTTCCATGATGCTGGTCCATAAATTCACTCATTCACGGAGCTTGTGTTGTAATATGATATTACAGTAATACTTACTAATCCACATGCTTTGCTTTTTGTTTTATTGGTTAGTTTTTATTCCATTTTAAAGTATTTAGATTTGTACTTTTTACGTGTTTGTCATGTGGGTGTTTGTTATTGTTGTGTTGTTTTGTGGGTCAGTATATGAAGCACACGAGCCTCACGCTGAGCTTCACCACGCCTCCCGAGCGGCAGCGCGCCAAGGAAAAGGAAAGCCATCACCACGGAAGTGCAAATGAACCCGATAGAAAGCGTGGAGGGAGGGGGTGTGGCTTAAGGGTGGCGCCGGTGGCGTGCTGCTGAGTGCCAGAGGTCGTGGGTGCGCTGTGTTTGTTCCTGTCCTGTCTTGAGGGAACCTCAGGCACACGTCACTGACTGTGTTGTTCTCCAACGTCCACCAGGTACTTCCAGGTGGCTCGGTGCTATCGAGACGAAGGCTCCAAAGCGGATCGCCAGCCCGAGTTCACCCAGGTGGGAGGGGGCATCTAGGGTGACTTTGCAGTGCATGAAAGTGGGAGGTGTGTCTTGTTGGTCTTGCCTGGGTGACCTGCTGAAGGACTTTTTGTCCCTCTCAGGTGGACATAGAAATGTCCTTTGTGGACCAGGCGGGAATCACATCCCTGGTGGAGGGTTTGTTGCAGTACTCGTGGCCCGCGGAGACAACCCCCATCACGCTTCCCTTCCAAACCATGACGTACCAGGAGGCCATGAGGGACTACGGGGTGGACAAACCCGACACCAGATTTGGCATGAAGGTGGGGGGGGTGTCTGTCTGCTGCACGTAGACATTTCCACCCCCGAAATAGGCTGGTGTTTTGTTGCCAGTGTGATGTGCGTGCGTGTGGGTAAATGTCTGCTGCTCGGCCGTAATGATCAGTTGCTTTGGAACCAATCACCCGTCTCGCCTCACCTGTCTATCTCTCTCGTCCCGTCGTCCGTCCAGCTGATGGACATCAGAGACGTTTTCGTGTCCGCAGACGCCGCTTTCCTCAAATCGGGAAGCTCGGTACTGGCCATCCGTGTCCCCGACGGCGCAGTAAGGACTGACCTTCCGTTGGAGGCGCCGCCTGCGTGTCGTTCTCACGCTCTGCTGTCTTTGGCCCGCAGACGTTATTTACCGCCAAGGACTTGGAAGGACTGAACCAAGCAGCCAAGACACACTTTCACCAGGTAGGATGACTTTTGGTACGGCTAGCGTGATGACCCCCCCTTCCTCCGGGATCGGTTTTGGCGACTGCTGCCGACTCACACGACCCGATTGAGCCGCAGCTTTTTCACCAAGTTGCAGTGTTTTCTTTCATTTTTTGATCATACGCTTGGAAAAAGTACATTACAACAGCAAAGCCTCCAAAATAAAACGTATTCCATTCTTCACATCAACTTGTTACGTCCAACTAAAAAGAGGAAACTGCGGCAGCCAATCAGAGTTGAGTGGCGGTGGGAGGTTGCGGTTAAGAGACAATCAAAGCCATCAGGTGCACAACTTAGGAAGAAGTAGAGGAAGTGAGCGGTAGAATGTAATGTAGGTACCAAAAAGAAAAGGGGGTGGGGGTGCCACAGCGTCGGTCCGCCCAGGGCGTCATTCAAGCCAGAACCGCCGCTGCGTACGGAGGATTGAACCAGCACCTGAGCAGAGCGGCACGTGGAGGGGTACACGTGTAATGGGTTTCCACCAATGGGGGTGACATGTTCAATAGGAAAACATGTTGAATGATGGGAAATGTGTCCTGCTAGACAGGCTGGGAGTTGGGGTGAAGGAAGTATTTCATCCCAACCAGCAAGGATTGTGCCCCGTTCGTCCACTTCAACAGGAAGCAGACCTGCCAACATGTACACATTTTTTGTACCCGGCACGCATTTTGACCGGTTTTGATACACTTGCACGCATCGCCGCTCTCCAGATACGCATTTTAAAAATCCTCTCGCCGTGAAGAATGAGCCTGAGAACGGCCAAGGATCAGCCCAGAGCTGAGAGGGAGGGAGTTGGGAGCTTTGCTGTAGAGCAGGGGTGTCCAAGCTGTTTCCAGGGAGGGAGGGGGGCACCTATAGCGAACATGAAAGGATGCAACTTTGCCACTTGGATGTTTAGTCCAGCAACACATGAAGAAGTGCTAGCAAGTATTGCGTGTGTTTCATCATTCACAGCAACAAATCATCTTCATGCGCTTTTTTATTCCCATAAGAGGACATTTTCAAAAATTCCTAAGTAATTAAATTACAACTTGTTGGTTTGTTGACTTAAAAAAAATGAACATTTTTTCCTGAGTCTTTGCGCTGCATGCTTAGCGGTGCTTCTCCTTGAGGTCAGAGGTCCCCAACCTTCTTTGACCCACGGGCCGTGTGTGTGGTTTCGTACATTGTAGCGATCTAATTCATCTTATTTCTGATGTATTGTGTAAAAGGAAGACATGAACAACATCTGAATGGCGAGCCATCATTATGACATGGCTGTTTGACGTGGGTGCTAGCATGAATTCACTTGAGACAAATGTGCACGTTAGCACTCAATAAGTCATCAAACTTACCTTCATGCATTCCCACGTAGTGTCAGCATTTATCCCAAATATGAGGTGAAAGAAAAATGGTACAAATACAGCAGCAGTAGAGAGGAAGTTAGCACACCCACAATGGACATGTTTTTCAAAATAAAACATCATGGAAATGATTTTTTCTTTCTTCAGCCCGGGGGTTGGGGGCCACTGCTTTAGGTGACCACCTTCTTCTCCTCACATGTGTTCTTTTCTAACTACCTCAACTTGACGTAATCCAGTTTCTTCTCGTGATTTGGACTTTATTCTCCTCGTATTCTTCCTTGATTTTCAAAGCAGTGTAACTTTTTCCACGACCAAAAACTTGATTGACTTTTTGGTTTGTTTGTGATGAGATTACAACTTTGAAAAATAGATTCTTTTTCTCGAATATTTGAACGTGGGGCTACTAAAGTGAGGTTGTTTTCCTCATATTACCACCTTATTCCCTTCAATTGACAACTTCTTTATCGGAATATTCAGACTTTATTCTTGGAGCATGACTGCAGATTTTTCCAGTTTTTTTCAAACTATTTCAACTTTCTTTGTGTAAATTTTATTCTCGCAATTAGGACTTTATTCCCATCATGTTTTCACTTGATTCTCGGAATATTAGAACTTTTTCTGCAACCTATTTTTCCAAAAATTGTTGTTTATTCGTTGTTTTGTTAGTTTTTCCTCGTAGTATCACAACCTCAAAAGTCTTTTTTCTTTTTCAAATCATTGAACTTTATGCTACTAAAATAAGCTTATTTGATTGAACTTTTGTTTCTTCATATTTGGACTTTATTCTTGTAAAATGAATGCTAGTTTTTCCCATTTTTGCTGCTGCTTGTTAAATTCTATTTTTAGAATGTACTGTGGGCCACAAATGACCCCCAGGCCACCCTTTGGCGTTAGATCCTGAGCAAGCATCTCCTTGACAACCACGAGCAGATGAGCCCGGCTGCTCCAATGGGGGGGACGTAACGGTGGATCTGCTCTTTGTCCCAGGAGGTGAGCGTGGTGCTGGTCAGAGCTGATGGAACTCTCAAGTCTCCTGTGAAGAAGCTGCTGTCAGGCGGCATCAGCGACGCCTTGCTGAAGAAGACCGGAGCCGAGCCCGGGGACCTCCTGCTGATAGCCGCCGGTGCTCCCGCCGTGGTGGTAAGACCAATGGAAGCGTTCCCGCTGGCGTGGAGCGTCTCATCCCAACTGCGACGTCTCCTCTGCGCTCTCAGCGCCCGCTGCTGGGTCATCTTCGTTTGCGGTGCGCCGACCTCCTGGAGTCTCACGGCTCTTCTGTCCGCGATCCTTCAGCCTTTCACTTTTTGTGGGTGGTGGATTTCCCTCTCTTCGTGCCCAAGCGGGACGAGCCGGGTCGGCTGGAGTCCGCCCATCACCCCTTCACCGCTCCGGTGCCAGAAGACGCGCCGCTACTGTACACACAGCCTCTGAAGGTAGGTGTGGTCTTCTGGCTGTGGTATGACTTGACGTGCAGGACACGTGTGCACTCGCAGGTCCGGGGTCAGCACTATGACCTGGTGCTGAACGGCTGTGAGATCGGAGGAGGATCCATCCGCATCCATAAGGCTTCAGAGCAGCTTCACGTGTTGAAGAACATTCTCCAGGTAAACAACGGAGCTTCAAACATTGCATGCACGCTTTTAGAAGGCCGCTCTTTCACCCTGGAACACATGACTTCTCTCCACATTATCATTGGACAGTTTTCAGAAGACGAGCCCTTCAGTGGAGCCGTGGGCTGATCTTGTTGTGTTGTATGCTTATGCAGTATAAGCCAACATTACCCTCCCGTCTGTCACCAGTCTGCTTGTTTCTACCTGTTTGCCTTCTTTAGTAATCAGCAGTAGAACATAGGCAAGTTTCAGGAAAATGTCAGTTCCCAACTAAAAGAGGGAGAAAAGCAGCTTTTAGTACAAAATCCTAACTTTCACTTTGACACAAATACGTTTTGCTTTTCTGATAGCTCTAATATGTAAACAACACAAAAACATCACAATAACTTTATTTACAAATACACCAACTATTCCACAGAAGTACGTGTGCGCTTGTGTTAAAACGTCCCTAAAGTGCGTAGCCTTCTGCTCGCTACACGCCCCCACGCTCTTCCGCTTCCTCCTTCCTGTCATGTGACTTTCTAGTTACAAAATTGCTCTTTTCAGATGCACTTCTGCCATCTAGTGGCCGCTGTTAGGCACACATGCCTTCACCTCTTTTAGTTTTTAAAAAAGCATCAAGGACGTGTAAATACTGTACGTCTCTGGGATGGAGGCTTGGCATTTATCAAAACCTCATTTTTATCGTTACGTATTTGCTGTCGAATGAGTTGCTTAACTTGTTTTGACACGTTTCAACGTTTTGAACTGAATTCAAAAAGACCTGAAACATTGCCTGTACACTTCGAGCTTTTAGGATGGCCACAGTTTGACCCTGGAACAGATGACTTCTATTTCCTTGCTTAACTTGTTTTTACACTTGTACGACCGTAACAGTTAGCATGCTTCTCGCTCAGGAGGATCCCACCGTTCTTTCTCACCTGCTGGAGGCTCTGGACTCAGGAGCGCCCCCCCACGGTGGCATCGCTCTTGGTGAGATTCACGACACCAGGGGTCCGGAGATGTGGAAAATCTTTTATTTATTTTATAGGTTTGGACCGGCTGGTGTCCATCATGGTGGGGGCTGTCAGCATACGTGATGTCATCGCCTTCCCCAAGTCGTTCCGCGGTCACGACCTCATGGGCCGCGCCCCCGATTACGTGTCAGAGGAGGAGCTGAAGCCTTACCACGTGTCGGTCAGGTGGCCGGCGGGGACAAGAGGAGGACAGGATGAAAGCGGGGACATTTAGACGGTAGCTAACGTGCAACGAGCACGCAGATGCACCACAATTTGATGGGAGTTTTTTTTTTTTATTGTGGGATCAGTCATTTTCAACACAAATAAATTGATTGAGAAGGTAACTTTTTGTTTACATCCTGAAAATGGTTGTAGCCATCAAACCTCCACCAGAGTTGGCTTGTTTTTCTTACCTGCTGTTGGAACTGGACATAAATTAACCAGCAATATAATTAGCATGCATGTATCGTAGTAGTGTTAGAGTGTGTTGCCCTGTAGGAATGTCTGTTTTAGGAATGCAGCGGTAACCCAGCAACAGAAAGTGACGACTCATGGCGCCACTGGGTCTGCTGACACCAAGGATGCAGTCAAATACTAACCGATGTCCTTTAAGGCTGTGCTGAAATGTGCTTCATACAACACATGTATTAAAGATAATCACCACAGAGACACACACACATAGACAAAACAAGTACAGTTGTGCAGCTGCTTGCTACCCCATCCTTGAGAGTTGCACAACCCTGTAGGTAGGGAATACCCAAATAAAAAGTGAGAGCTCAGAGAATGTATTCAGAGCGGTGTGGGAAGGCAACTCTGGTACGCTCCTCTGTTCTCCTTGTGAGTAAAAAGATGTGCTTGTTGTCTTGTCTCTTCTGTAATTTTGCTGTGTTTTACAAGCATCACAGGCGTGTGAACCTGACATTTACTTGGTCCTTCGAGCCGGATCCCAACACACCTGAGGAGTCCAGTTGGAGAGTGGACGAGGCAGAAAGACCGTGGCCACGGCAGACCAGACCCTTTCATGGGCTGCCTTCTCAGCTCAACAACTGGAAGCCAAAGGTTGACGCCATCAAAAGCTGTTGAGAAAGTGTTATTTCTGAACAAAAATGAATAAAATGTACCCTGTCCCGTACATCATTGTCCTAGTTACACAAGCACTTCCACTGTCCTCTGCCTGCCATCTTTCTAAAGTGACGAGAAACATTATTACACAACTCGCCATGTCGTATGATAGTACCATTTGGGGAAAATGTACATAAACACAATATATTCAAAAATATTTTATTCTACATACATGTGGTCATTTATGTAGAGACATGATTTGGTCATACAGTTTTTGTTATTCATGGACACAACAATTCAATGTGGTTCAGATACAGCTGCCTGTGATTATACACCTGGCCAGCAGGGGGGTTCGTGCTTCGAGAAATGAGCCCTTTCTCGAACCAGTTGGCTCACGTGGTTCGATGCCTCATGAGGCTTCATCTCACCATCACTAAACGATTTCTTTTAAATAACTTCTCCAGCCTTTGAAAACACCCTTTCACAGGGGACAGAAGACGCTGGCGTACACAAAAATGTAATTGCCAGTTCATATTGTAGCGACGGGTATATTGTGTTGCTCCTAGCTGTGGTTTTGGTATGTGAGCTATAGGGGGCAGTCGGGTTCAGCATGTTGTGTGGAGCAAGCGTTTTGGTGAAAAGGGCGTAGATTAAGAGGGTTAAGGAAGTGTTGCTGTTTTACACACATGTGTAGCTAAGGCTCCTGCATTTGTAAGTGCTTTCCGATCTGTGAAAATAAATGGCCGACTGAATGCCGCCATCCTGACGTGTAGTTATTCAGCCGTCATTACAATATAAATGAATATTTAGTTTCCATGTAACCAGCCCGCACTGGGGCTCGAATACAGACCTTCACAATGGGAGCCGAAAGCGCTGACCACACGACTAAAAGCCCGCACTCTCGACAACGCGTCTATCAAAGGTCTTAAGGTAGAGGGAGTGAGGTTTACCAACGTACACTTTCACAGCCTCACAGGCGTTACACCGTTACACCCACACAGGGGAAATCCTCCTCTTCCTCACTGGCTCCATCCTCTCTCCAAACTATGCTATCCAAACTCGAGTATCCAAACTCTATAACCTCTATCCAAACGCTGAAATGACTGCAACTCTTCATCAAAAAGCCACATTTTGAATGGAGCCTGAGGGGTTTATATTGCTGTCAAACCTCGTGCCAAAATGAACCACTGCCCGAAGCAGTCACGTGGTACAGCCGGGCAGCGAGGCTTCAGACGTCATCATTTCAGCTCCTCCCCTAAATGAAACAAGCCTCGAAACGCGCGTCGCGGAAACGCCACCTCCATTACTTGACACAAGCTTCGAAGCCTCGGCACATCTCGTAACATCACTAGTTGACGGGATACCGTCAGGAGAGAAGATAACAACAGTAGGTCATTTATGTTTCATGTGTGTTGTTGGGCAAGACAGATTGAGTATTATCTATAAAAATACAGTCAAACTTGTCTATAGCGGCCACTAGAGAGAGTCTGCAAAAGTGGCTGCTATGGACAGGTGGCCTCTATATACAGGTTGGCGTCCAGTTTGAATGTTGACCAATAGAAGATTTTCATTGCATGGTATAACTGCTGTTTTACTATGCACATGACAATAAAACTCTCTTGTATCTTGTATCTTGTATCTTGTAGAGGAAAAAAAAAGGAAAAAAAATAATAATGTTGACCAGTAGAGGGCACTGCGGACTGCGGATAAAAGTTGTACAGCACTACTAGGCTTGTTATTATCATGGTTCATGGTTTTAATTCATCCTGAACATGCATATGAGTCAAACAGTAGCACATCACATAGTACAATTCACACTTTTGCATGTCCAAAAAGGAGTAGGAAGAAGCAAAGCTTATTTAATCCTACCCCTCATCAGTTTCACATCAGTTGCAATACATTTATTCACCTCTTGTTCTTCCAAGTGTACTTTGTAGGTCTACATGACAATGTAGTGCAATCATAGCCAAGGTTTTTACTTACTAAAAGGAAGCTAGAGGCTTAATAAAGCTGTTAATAAAGCCATTAAAGTGCATCGGCGACGTGAGTCTCTCCTTCCCCACAACAAGCGGCATTACAGTATTGACCAGTGCACACCAGGAAATAAACGGTGTCATTTCTTACAGGCATTGGCTGGACAGCTATGTAGTGGGGCTTGTTTAACCTTTGCCTTGTGGGCAAGCAGGAAGGAGAGACGATGCTGAGAGATGTGTGTGTGTTCTGAGCTGCTGTCTGGTGGCCGCGTTCAATAAATAAAGTTGGCAGAAGCAACAGGAGAAGTTTCCTTCTTTGCTTCGGAGCTGAATAACACTGACAAGTTAACAGACTAGTAGCGAACGGAAAAGAAGACGGCTTTGTTTGTGTCGAATACAGAAGATGAGGACTTTGATGGATGAATTGTTGATGGATGAATTTGATAGAATGTGGCTATTATTCTAGAAGAGAGTTGGTGGGCGTGGTTAATGTGGTGAGGGGGTGTGGAAATATATGAGATGTCTTATATAACGAGGATTGTTTCAGTCAGACTATGAGTGAGTGACTGCTGGAGAAAAAAAAATGGCGGTGTTCAGGAAAAAGAGTCTGCATCTTGACGGGGGACGTCTGGTGGTTAGTGAGTTTAGAGGTATGGGAGTAGTCCCCTTTGTGGATCTATACAGTTATGAATATATGGAACCAGAGGTTACGCAGCTGAGAATTTATTCTACTGAATTTGAAAAACTGAAGAGCTCCATTCAAGATTTCATCGATTACATGCAGCATGTGCACGACGAAGGGGAAGTAGGACTTACGAGAGTGTTGCCAAGTGTAGCGGTGAGAACCGATTCACTACTGCGTGAAGGGGAGGGATCTTTTTTCGTCGATTGTTCGAGATCACACATCTGGCTGCTGGTGAGATATGGCTCCTCTGATGCTAATACTGTCAGACCAAGAACTGTTATGGAGAAAGAGCGGCATTTCCCAATTCACCTGGCGTTCAAGGTGGAAGACTTCCCAAAGCTGGGTGATCTCTTGAAAGAAATGAGTTTGTTTTTCACTCAAGATAGTGTGAAGCGGAGGCATGACCTGCTGGAGAAGAGGTTAACCACTCGAGCTGAAGGCGCTGTTGGAAGACAGAGGATGACTAGTGTTAAAAGGCGGATAAATCTGAACCCCGTTTTTGACAGAGAACTGGAGGCTGATGGATTGGCCGGGAGAAGGTATGTTTCTGAATTAGAGACTGATTCTGCGTAATTCTAGCACGCATGCGGGTCTCCGCCTTCTACAAAGACCTCCCAGTCCCGCCTCTCAGACCCCTCCCACCAGAACCCTCCTACCAGACCCGCCTCCCACTAGGCCCTCCATCTACAAGACACGCCTCTCAGACCCGCCTACCAGACACACCCACTCGTTTTAAAATATAAATACAGAAGAAGTGGGAATAGAGAAAGTACTTTACTTCATCATGGCTGATTTTTCCTCGGACAACGCTCTGACCTCTCTTGCTGGAAACGTCGGCAGCAGCAGTGCATGGTGAAGGGGGACATAGCGCTCACCCCTGGTCGGATCACTGGAGGACCCATAGCCAGCTCCGGTTCTCCACACAAGGTGACTGAACGAGAGGTGGCAGAAGGCTCACCGATGTATACAGTCGGTTGTTTTTCCCAATCCCTCAACAATGGACAGAGCCATGGCGAGCTACCATGCGGACCTCCATCCTACTGTCCATACTGGGGGGATAATGACAGCGGGGAAGAGCCAGCGCCTGCTCCAGTCTACACCGTAGGAGCACACAACGCGGTCCTGACGCCTCCAGACTCACCCGCGCCTCAGTCTCCGATAGCGGTGAGTGGCGGATTTCTAGACACTGTAAAGGCGTGCGTGGCTAGCGCCGTGCAAGTGGTGGTGCAGGAGCAGATAAAAAAAGACTGTTACGGCTGTGAAGTCGATCACCCTTCTCAACGTCAGCATCCCTGTCTCTATCCTCCAGAACCTGGATATTTCAACACTAACTTTAAACTGTCAACAGAGAATCTGTTGACATGGGAATTTCTTCCAGCTCTCAAGTATACACTGGAATTACTTGGGTTAGACATACTGGATGCTAGAGTGGAAGGAGCAGCGGAGGCTTTTCTTTACGATCTGAAGCCTGAAGAAAACATTCTGGAGAAAGTTGCAGAGATCAGGCGCGCCTACATAGAAGACGTCACGGATAGGGAAGATCTGCTGCAGCGTTTCCTCGGTTTCTGGAATCCTTGATTCATCAAAATGGGAAATTATTATTTTAAACCACCCCCTAAACCAGTTGACAGTTTTCTTTTAAAACATGCAATTGCTAATCGGATCAATGATGCATCGTTATATCTGGCAAGCGGGGATGTCGATACAAAAGACTTGGAGCGTTTTGAAAGAGTGATGGCCATTGTAAGGGATAAGGGTCCTTTAGACCACTGGGAGAATCTGGTGTATCTCGGGTCAGACTTAAACAGCGATGGTTTTGAAGCAACATTACGAGGGATTATTGGGAATATTTCTATGTGTAGTCTCAACTCTAGTCTCATGCACGTCTTGTATACCTATGTAGTCGATGTAGCGGTGTGTAAACTGAAGAATGGAGATAAAGTTGATGTTGATCAGTTGCTAAATGTATTTATTACATGCTTTACACGCTTCAATTTTGAAAAAAAGATTATTTGTTTTTTTGATTTAATATAAAATATGTATTGTAATCACTAACTGTGTATTCACTAATCATGTGTGGTCATCAATAAAGTCGAAGTCAAAACATTGTCGTATGATCTTTTCTGTTCACTAGTAGACATGACTTCAAAGAAGACAGAACGCATGCTGAAGAGTATATATTATGATCCTGCAAGAGCTGGATCTTATGGTGGGGTTGAAAGACTTCAAAAGGCTGTCGAAGAGCAGACGGGAAAAAACGTTAGCGGGGATGAAGTGCGAGACTGGTTGTCAGCTCAGGATGCATATACCTTACACAAAACGGCACGAAAAACTTATGCTAGAAATTGTGTTTTTGTTCCTCGTCCTTTGTATCAATTTCAAGCCGATCTTTGTGATATGAGTGCTCTGTCTAAAGACAGTGGGCCTCATTCACGAAACGTTCTTACGCACAAATCTGTTCTTAAAGCCTTCTTACGAAGATTTTTGGCATTCACGAAACGTGTTCTTAACTCACAGTTCTTAGATCTAAGAACAAATTCTACGAACGCTCAGGAGGACTCTTACGCACAAGCAAAGCTTGCACTTTCAATGCGCAATCGCCCTCATGATGGATTTTGCAACCTGATCCCAAAAAATGTAGTGCAAATAAAATATCCCAACAATGATTTATCATCAAAACAACTAAAATATACTCCATGGATAAATATATATTCACATCCCAATTCATCAAAAAAAAGGCTGGCTGGACGTGCGCTGCAGAGAGAGAATGTAAAGGGACCATTAGATTTATTTGCTGAAAGCCACCAATATTTGATGTCCCGCTTCAGGCTTCAGGCTTCCCTCTCTGTTCTTGCAGGTGTGCAGGATCATCAGAATAACATCGCAATGAAACGTGGTGTGTCTATTGCGCACGTAGCACCCCCAGATAAGGACATGCGCCCCCAGCCACGTCTTGAGCCAGAGCACGGGGCTGCTGTATTAATTAGGCAGCGTCTAATCAAATGTAACCACAGAAAAAATACATTGTCACACACAAACTATGTATTTTGACTTTATTTTTCCATCATGATTGTGTAAATATTTTCTAGAGTTTACGAAATGGTTTGGTTTCTGATTGATGGCCCGCCTCCCGTTTCCTCCAGATCCCTCCGTGCAGTCCAATCTTTATTTTGAGTCTATTTTAAGTCAAAACACTTCTTTTTAACCTCTGCGGTGGCGCGTTTCTCCGTGGAAACGGCATTTATGTTTCCTGCAATGGTGCTCCATGCCGACTCTTTTTGGATGGCCTGATGACCGGTGGATACACGTGAAAATAAGGTGGTCTTGTGTTCGCTCACTCCTTGTAAAAGCACCTCTATTTCAGCAGAATTGAACTTTTTCTTTCGTTTGTTGTCCAGCTGCTCCTCAGTCTTGCCCTTGCGCGTTGCCATCTCCGCCTCCAGCTGCCTGTTGCACACGGCACATTTTGACCTTATATAGGAAATAATAGGCGGTGACCTATGCAAATTAGGGCTCACGTGCACGGGCATCGCAGTTGGCATTCATCAACCTAAGAACACCGGTGCGAACGATTATCCCTACTTAAGAACGTGTCGTGAATGCGGCGCAGTTTCCAACCCGCGCCTTCTTAAGTACACTTCTTAAGAAGACTTTTAAGAAGATGTTCGTGAATGAGGCCCATTGTGCTTACCACCTTCAAAGCACAGGACTAGTGGAACGAATGAACAACACAATAAAAAATTGCCCTAAAAATAGCTGAAAGATCAACCTGGATACATTTAACATTGTAAAAATAAAAAAATAAGGTCCTTTCAGTAGAAAACCCAGACAGGAAAGGTGAGCAAAGTTCTGACATCAAGGTGGGTGCAGACATATAGAGTCTGTAAATACCTGATGGATTGGAGTGAAGAAATTACAAGACACCAATGGGACATCCAGTGAAAATATATGTGCATCATAAAATTTCTGAGCTGATCAAATCAAAATAAGTTTGTGATAATGCAGGTTCGATGGGCCTCATTCACGAACATCTTCTTAAAAGTCTTCTTAAGAAGTGTACTTAAGAAGGCGCGGGTTGGAAACTGCGCCGCATTCACGACACGTTCTTAAGTAGGGATAATCGTTCGCACCGGTGTTCTTAGGTTGATGAATGCCAACTGCGATGCCCGTGCACGTGAGCCCTAATTTGCATAGGTCACCGCCTATTATTTCCTATATAAGGTCAAAAATGTGCCGTGCGCAACAGGCAGCTGGAGGCGGAGATGGCAACGCGCAAGGGCAAGACTGAGGAGCAGCTGGACAACAAACGAAAGAAAAAGTTCAATTCTACTGAAATAGAGGTGCTTTTGCAAGGAGTGAGCGAACACAACACCACCTTATTTTCACGTGTATCCACCGGTCATCAGGCCATCCAAAAAGAGTCGGCATGGAGCACCATTGCAGGAAACATAAATGCCGTTTCCACGGAGAAACGCGCCACTGCACAGGTTAAAAAGAAGTGTTTTGACTTAAAATAGACTAAAAAAAAAAGATTGGACTGCACCGGAGGGATCTGGAGGAAACGGGAGGTGGGCCATCAATCAGAAACCAAACCATTTCGGAAACTCTAGAAAATATTTACACAATCATGATGGAAAAATAAAGTCAAAATACATAGTTTGTGTGTGACAATGTATTTTTTCTGTGGTTACATTTGATTAGACGCTGCCTAATTAATACAGCAGCCCCGTGCTCTGGCTCAAGACGTGGCTGGGGGCGCATGTCGTTATCTGGGGGTGCTACGTGCGCAATAGACACACCACGTTTCATTGCGATGTTATTCTGATGATCCTGCACACCTGCAAGAACAGAGAGGGAAGCCTGAAGCCTGAAGCGGGACATCAAATATTGGTGGCTTTCAGCAAATAAATCTAATGGTCCCTTTACATTCTCTCTCTGCGCAGCGCACGTCCAGCCAGCCTTTTTTTTGATGAATTGGGATGTGAATATATATTTATCCATGAGTACATTTTAGTTGTTTTGATGATAAATAATTGTTGGGATATTTTATTTGCACTACATTTTTTGGGATCAGGTTGCAAAATCCATCATGAGGGCGATTGTGCATTGAAAGTGCAAGCTTTGCTTGTGCGTAAGAGTCCTCCTGAGCGTTCGTAGAATTTGTTCTTAGATCTAAGAACTGGGAGTTAAGAACACATTTCGTGAATGCCAAAAATCTTCGTAAGAAGACTTTAAGAACAGATTTGTGCCTTAAGAACGTTTCGTGAATGAGGCCCATTATTATTTGTTTTGGGGTTTGGGACCCCCAAAAGGGGGGAATATATTGTAAAATGATTCTTTTCCTGTGAACTCCAGATTACTTTTTGTTTTGTGAACGCCAATTGAACTCATGTGGCCTACGTGACTTGGGGGGGGGTCAATGTGACCTGACTTACACAAGATGTGTTCCAGATGTTATGTGATTCCAAAAATGCCCTGCCAAAAGTTCCAAATAAGGACGCTGTTCTGGTAATCCACGTCATTGTTATTGTTCACTGTGTCTATTTAAGGGCGAACAAAAAAAACGAGGTAGCCCTTCTCGCTCAACTGCAGACGAGTTGTGTTGTGCTTCATATTATTCCACAACAGAACACGGTTACGTTCCACATAAGACATAAGTTCCATCAGAAGACACTCCAACAAGATACGTCTAGTTTTCCCAAGCTTTTCATGAAATGATGACTCATCATTTGTGAACGTGTACTCTTGTGAAGAGACGCGTAAACATGTTCACATTCACTGGTTGTCATACTTCATTCACAGGAACTCAGCATTGAAAACACATTGGTTAGCTTTCAAGCATCCAAACTTCACGAGCATACCTTTGAAAAGAATGGCCATCAAGAACGCTCAGGAACCGCAATGGCTCAAATTCCAAGGCTGCTGAGAAGACAGGAGAAAAAGCTTTGTGGCTCCAAAGTGACACGCACCCCCAGTGGGGCCATGTCGTGCAGGTCCAGGTGCTGTTCCATGTCCCGGGTGCTCAGCTGGGTGGGAGGAGTCTGGAGATCATCAGGTCCAGTGCCCCGCCTCCGCCTCCGCCTTCCTTTTCCATATTTGGACGTGACGTCATTGAGCCGCTTTGATGCTAGCTGGAAAATGCTTCATTTAGGCTAAAGACAAAAAGGCCCCCACTTCAGCAAATGTGCTCCAATGTGAATTTATTGTTGAAAAATGTTATTTTACAGTCATTTCAAACAGCCTCTTGTACATTTCCTTCTCCTAATGATGCCTTTTCCATCCAAAATGACTACTTGATTAGCTTTTTCATTCATTGTACAATCATTTCACTTTCTTACTGTGTACATTTTATACTCATGACATTTAACAACTATTTCATTTACACATCACAGATTTTTATTCTTTTTATTTTTATTTTCCAACCACTTCAACTTTCTTCTCGTCCAACAATTTGTTCTGCCGATGAATTTGCCAAAAATTACTTTTTGCAATGTTGCCACTTTTAAAATGAATGACCACTTTTTTCAACTCTATGCCATTGAAATCATGTTCATATTATGACCTTAATGGGCCCCGGGGCCGCACATTGGACACCCCCGAGTGCTAACAGCAAAGGAGGGGCTGGTCATGTGGGGTGGTGCAAATATCACATATCAGGTGAGGTTGATGGAAAGTTGCTTTGTTGGACTATTTCTTTTCTTTTTTAGGCTTTTCATGCTCTGCAGGGTGAAAGAGGAAAAAGAGGGAAGGGGGCTGTTAGCATGGGGGTGTTAGCACAGTACCACAGTACCACAGTACCACCAACACAATCACGCTGATGGCCATGATCAAAGGCAGGCCCAAACCACCATGCAGCCCCCCCACACCACTGGTGCACTCCCTGGCTTCAATGACCTTGTCCATGCAGCCTTTGATCTTAGGGTCATCGTTTTTGCATGCCTTCTGGGCTTCCTTGACTTGGCTTTCAGACAGCTTGTTCTTGTCCTTGCCCAGGTGGAGCCAGTTGCAGCCATCAGCATCATTACAGCAATGAGTCTTAGTATCAGTGTCACAGTCAGGTGTCTGAGCGGCTCTTGTCTTGCAGCCTGTGGAGTAGGAGACTTGAGTTGGGCTGCTGCTGCCTTTAGAGGGCAGACAAGGAAAAGGGCAGTGAGTGGTGGCTGTGTTTCAACGTGGGGGTGGGAGGGGGGAGAATGCCAAGTATTTCTACTAGTGTGGAGTAGGTCCACCTACAAGTGTGTGTTGGAAACGCCCCCCCAAAGGCCACCTTCCATTTTTCACACTGGAACTGAACATTAGCATGAATGTCAACATATGAAAAGTATCCAATAGCAGTAAATGTGATATCGAGATATCAATATGCAACTTATTTCACTTCACTAAATGTGATATCGAGATATCAATATGCAACTTATTTCACTTCACTAAATGTGATATCGAGATATCAATATGCAACTTATTTCACTTCACTAAATGTGATATCAAGATATCAGTATGCAACTTATTTCACTTCACTAAATGTGATATCGAGATATCAATATGCAACTTATTTCACTTCACTAAATGTGATATCAAGATATCAGTATGCAACTTATTTCACTTCACTAAATGTGATATCAAGATATCAATATGCAACTTATTTCACTTCACTAAATGTGATATCGAGATATCAATATGCAACTTATTTCACTTCACTAAATGTGATATCAAGATATCAATATGCAACTTATTTCACTTCACTAAATGTGATATCGAGATATCAATATGCAACTTATTTCACTTCACTAAATGTGATATCGAGATATCAATATGCACGAGATATCAATATGCAACTTATTTCACTTCACTAAATGTGATATCGAGATATCAATATGCAACTTATTTCACTTCACTAAATGTGATATCGAGATATCAATATGCAACTTATTTCACTTCACTAAATGTGATATCACGATATCAATATACAACTTATTTCACTTCACTAAATGTGATATCGAGATATCAATATGCAACTTATTTCACTTCACTAAATGTGATATCGAGATATCAATATACGACTTATTTCACTTCACTAAATGTGATATCGAGATATCAATATGCGACTTATTTCACTTCACTAAATGTGATATCGAGATATCAATATGCAACTTATTTCACTTCACTAAATGTGATATCGAGATATCAATATGCAACTTATTTCACTTCACTAAATGTGATATCGAGATATCAATATGCAACTTATTTCACTTCACTAAATGTGATATCGAGATATCAATATGCAACTTATTTCACTTCACTAAATGTGATATCGAGATATCAATATGCGCTTTATTTCACTTCACTAAATGTGATATCGAGATATCAATATGCGCTTTATTTCACTTCACTAAATGTGATATCAAGATATCAGTATGCAACTTATTTCACTTCACTAAATGTGATATCGAGATATAAGTATGCAACTTATTTCACTTCACTAAATGTGATATCGAGATATCAATATGCAACTTATTTCACTTCACTAAATGTGATATCGAGATATCAATATGCAACTTATTTCACTTCACTAAATGTGATATCAAGATATCAATATGCAATTTATTTCACTTCACTAAATGTGATATCAAGATATCAGTATGCAACTTATTTCACTTCACTAAATGTGATATCAAGATATCAATATGCAACTTATTTCACTTCACTAAATGTGATATCAAGATATCAATATGCAACTTATTTCACTTCAGTAAACGTGATATCAAGATATCAATATGCAACTTATTTCACTTCACTAAATGTGATATCAAGATATCAATATGCAACTTATTTCACTTCACTAAATGTGATATCAAGATATCAATATGCAACTTATTTCACTTCACTAAATGTGATATCAAGATATCAATATGCAACTTATTTCACTTCACTAAACGTGATATCAAGATATCAATATGCAACTTATTTCACTTCACTCATGTCTAAACTTCCATGGTATACTTTTGGGTATGTAGAGTACAGCTATTGTGTACTTGCAGTGTACTTCATGGCTGACACACGTGGAACAACAGCTTTAGACTTGCTTGCCATCCAGTGCTTTAGTGATGAAGCATTTGTCTCCAGTGGTACAGGTCTTGTTGGGACAAATTGCAGCAAAGTAAAGAATTTAATTGCATAGCAGAACTACCTGTTTTACTGTTTTATGACAATAAAACTCTTGAATTTTGAATCTAATAAACACTCCTTTTTCCTTTTCTCACAAAGACAAAGAAACACAGAACAAAGTGGTTTCAGGTTTCCGGCTCAGTTATAAAATGGACAAAACGGATAAAGGACGAATCCAGCAGTCATTCCTTTATTGGTTTTTCACATTAAAACCAAATTAAGAAAAACAAAATAAGGCCTCGTTTTTTCAAGATTTATTTTCAGACCAAAACAAAAACGGATAACAAATCAGTTTTCCAATTGTCTATTTTGGGCACAATTGGAAAAATGGACAAAACGGGTCACGGACGACTTGGCGTATGACTCATTTATTGGTGTTTCAGATGAAAGCCCAAAGTGAAAAAGAACCGCTCCTATTTCCAATCCGTGTTTTCAGAGCAAAAGCAAACAAGGAATAAAAAATGTTTGTTCCAATGTTCAATGTTTCCTAGTTTGAGTCCATCCAAGCATGGATTGTTCTTCCTGTTCAATTCTAATGTTTCATTCTGTGGGATGCAACTAGAAACATGACTTGCTTCATCAAGTGTTTTTCCTCTCGGACTAAACCAAAGACATTTGCGTCCATGTGAAGAAAACAAGTGGTCTAGAAGCCAAGTCACTGACTTGAATGTGGAATGTGTGATGACAGAAAGACAAATGCCATGAGATCAATCATCCACATGTCAGCACATGAAGAAGAATGCATGAAATCATCCATCCATCCATAGCTGCACTACAATCATTTACAATGGAATGAAACATGGACATTCACAACTATCACTTTTTGCCATGTTTGGGTCCTGCCGGGGCCCCCGGTGAATGTGTGCTGGCTTGGGCCCACCTCCTCATGTGAGCAAGTTGAAAACGATGCGATCGCGGGACAGCCACAGCTTGTGATGCTAGAGGACAACAGCTCTGGAAACTTATTGGACATACTGGAACTTTCAGAAGACCATATGCTTCAAATCCATCACAAAGCTAGGAAATAAACTCCAGGTAAGTGGCAGTTTGACGGGGGTGGCCCAGGTGAGAGCATGACTCCCACGGGGGTGCTCTGAAATGTGTAGATGGCCGGAGAGCGTCTATAATTGCTCTGATAGACGCTCTACGTTCTCTTCACATTCTTGTCTGCTAACATCCAAGCCATCATGTTGTTGCTTTAAGAGACAAATGGTAAACAAGCCAAGGAATTGTTGTTCAAGTAAGTGTAAGTGTTTTCTCAGAGTGACTTTGATGTGGCTAGTACCAACTTAATACATGCTTCTGAGTGTTTGTGTTGATCTGCTGCAGGTGTGTCAGTCATAGGTGATGTGTGGAAACTGAAGCGGGGAACAATTAGTTCTGCCTGACTGCACTGCTTCACCGCACCAAGACAAGGAAACTGATAACTCCTAAGCTCTTTGCACATTCCGTTTAAGGCCCTTAACGAGCGCATAACTTATTGCCCGCGTATGCGGGACGTATGAATCATATGTTGACATACGTCGAAAAGTTTTGTACAGGCACAAAATTTTTGGACGACTTAGACATACTACGACGTATGCTGGCGTGCTTCAGCGTGCTCTTAACTTATACAAAACTTACCCATAACTTATTTGACGTACGCCAGCGTATTGGCCAAATTTTTCATACGTTGGCGTAAGCTGGCTAAATCGTCAAGGTGTGACAGGGCCTTTAGCATCTACAATCTCACTGATGACCCTTTTAATTGTTTCCATTTCGATTCCTTAACAATCAGTTGAGTTGGTGTTATTACTGTATGTCGGTATATTTAGGTTGAATAACGATATATATTTTTTCTTTTTTAACAGCCTGTATAAATAATAGCATCCATGCTACTGTGCGTGTGTGTCTTTTGATGTACAATGGAAAATATGCTAACTGGGGCGTTCGCTTTACACGTTCCACTGTACAATTCATTTGTTGTAAAACTGACCTTAATGGTTCATTATTAATCACCATTTGTATCTAAGTGTGAAATATACCCCTTTGAAACCTAGAAACACCCTGAAACAAACACCCCAAAGACCAGACACTTGCAATTTCTGCAAAGTAGGATTTCTTATTTATAAATGGAAAATGTTTGTAGTCAGAGCATCGAAAACCTGTTTCCAACCTTCTAAATACGTTTTTTAACACTATTAAAGTCCTCTAGACATACAAGTTGCTGAAACGACCCTTTTCCGGCCCGGGAGGTGGGCCAAACCCCCCAACCATTCATCGGGTGTCCCGGCAGGACACAAAGATGGCAAAAAACCCTGTCACAAAAGTATTGAAATACATCGCATTTGCCACATCAGTTCTATCAGGGGTTTAAACGACCAGCATCAAATTCGAAGAGAAGATGCATGGTTTTGTGCATGTTGGGATGTTTTTTTAGCTCCTTAATGTAAAGATTATGTTATTTATAGATTATGTGTGTGTGCATGTACACGTGCGTGTGTGTGCACTGTTGCGTTGGATGAACAAAACACCAATAAAACACAAGGCTTATACACTCAACGCTACACAATATAACAGTCTCTTTCCAGTATGTAACAACAATGGACCAGCCGGACACTTATTTCATGACATTACTTTACCTGTTACAGAAGAGTATTCCAATGATCTCACATTACCACTTTATTCTCGTAAATTTAAGAGAAAAAACTGTTCAGTTTATGTTGCAGGTATGGGGTAAAGAAGGCGTACGTGAGATGATGCTAACCCGTGCTAATCTGTTTGTGCTCAACTGCTGTGTTTTGCTGCCACGTGATAAATAAACGCTTGCGAACATTTCCTTCCTTCCTTCCTTCCTGAAGACCTACGCTCTATTTTACCTCTAACACGTACGACACCATCACACCTGCACTAATATCACCACTTTTTTCTCATCATACGCATCACCACTTTATTCTCATCATACCACAGCTTTAATCTCATCATATGCATCACCACTTTATCCTCATCATACCACAGCTTTATTCTATATTCATACGTATCACCAGCTCCAGCGAGGGGTTCACACCGTAAAAGGGTGACGCCACTCAAATCCTCCTCGCCACGCCAAGTTGAGCTGCAACTCCCTCTTTACAATGTTGTTTGATGAGTGCCAGCTGATGGCTAAACCCATTACAGTCCCCGCTCAGCAGGACGAGCCCCGTCTGCCGTCCTCCTCCGTTTCTCCGCTTCCCACGCAATGCCAAGAGGAGGTCGGCTTCCTTCAGATTCCTGCGTCCCGAAGCTCCGAGCTCCAACTGCCTTCCATTGTTTCCACGTTGCTTCCCAGGCAACGTCAAGAGGTCAGTTCTCCTCCCACCCCTGCACCTCGGCTCAAAAAGTGTCAGACTCGCCCCGTGCCTGCGCCATGCGGTGTGAAGTCACAGACGCCCCTGGAGCCTACAGGACACTGCTTCAAGCTTCGGTCCCTCCTGCTGCCTGTGCTGTGTTGCTTGAAGTCACAGACTTCCCCGGAGGCCACACCCAGCTGCCTCGAACCTCATAACCCCCCGGTGCCCGCCCCACAGCATTTCAAGCCCGTTCCAAGACCACGCCTGAGGCCCCTTGCAGTTCCCTTCGGGAGATCGGAGCGGGTGGAACTCCTGACCCGCTTCCAAGCCCCTCTCCTCCCTTCCCTGGTTCCAGTGATGGCAGTGAACGACGTCTGGGATCCGCCTTCGGAAGGGGGGGCTAGTACTTCCACCTGTGCTTTGGACGCACATTCCATTCCGCTTGTGGAAGAGAGGGACGGTGCCATCTGTTGTGCGTCTGAAGAACTACAGTACACTCCCGCACCTGCTAGTCAAGACGCAGGGTTCGCTGCAGCTGGTCAGGAAGCACAGTCCACTCCGGCTCTTACAAGTCAAGATGCAAGGCTCACTGGATTGATAAAAGGCTCACAGCACACTCCTATGTCTGCTCGCCAAGACGCACTGCTCGCTCCTGTTCTTGCAAGACTGGACACAGGGCCCACTTCGCCGTGTGCAAGCTTGAACGCAAAGCTCAGTCCTCCACCTGTAAGTCAAGATGCAGGGCTCACCGCATTGATAAAACACTCACATCTTTCGCTTTCTTCTGCTCTACAAGAAGCACAGTCACATCCTCCTCCTGCTAGCCAAAACCCACAGCTCAGTCCTCTACCTGGAAGTCAAGCTGCAGGGCTCGTTGCAGTAAGCCAAAAACAGCAGCCTGCTTCTCCTGCTCCCCCTTCTTCGAGTCCAGAGGATGAGACTCCTGCTTATGTTCCGCCTTCAGTTCCTGTCCTGGCGTTTCCCACACGTCAGCCGGCTTCGCCTGGACTTCCCGTCCCGGCGTCCCCACCACGCCACTGTGGTCCAGCTCTCGTTCCTGTTCTGGCATCTCCCACACGGCAGTCGTCCTCCTCTAAAGTCCCTGCCACTGCTCGGCTCTCCCGCCAGCTCCGCCAGTCTCACCATCCTGGCCGTCCTCCGGAGGGCTCCTGCTACGAGCTCCGCCAGACCTGCCTTTCTGGCCGACCGCTGGAGGATTCCCGCCTCCTCCACCAAGCTCACAATCCTGGCTGTCCACCGGAGGGGTCCTGCCACTCACTCCGCCAGACCTGCCGTTCTAGCCGACCGCCGGAGGGCTCCCAACTCCTTTGCCAGGCTCATCATCCTGGCGGTCCTCCGGAGGGGTCCCGCCACTCACTCCGCCAGACCAGCTGTTCTAGCCGACCGCCGGAGGGCTCCCAACTCCTTTGTCACGCTCACCATCCTTGCCGTCCTCCGGAGGGGTCCCGCCACTCACTCCGCCAGACTTGCCGTTCTAGCCGACCACCGGAGGGGTCCCAACTCCTTTGCCACGCTCACCATCCTTGCCGTCCTCCGGAGGGGTCCCGCCACTCACTCCGCCAGACTTGCTGTTCTAGCCGACCGCCGGAGGGGTCCCAACTCCTTTGCCACACTCATCATCCTGGCCATCCTCCGGAGGGGTCCCACCACTCGCTCCGCCAGACCTCCCGTTCTGGCCGACAACCGGAGGAGTCCCACCTCCACCAGGCTCACTATCCTGGCCGTCCTTCGGAGGGGGTCCACCACTCGCTCTGCCGGACTTGCCATTCTGTCCGATCCCCGCAGGGGTCCCACCTCCTTCGCCTCGCTCACCATCCAGGCTGTTCCGTGGGGGAGTCACGCTGCGGACCCACCACCGATCCCTCCTTATTTTGTTGTGAATTTGGACTTTCTGGACGTCTAGGATCCGTCCTTGATTTGGGGGTACTGTCACAATCCATGAGTTAGCCTGCACAACAGTTTAGTTTGTTTCCACTTTTATGCCTGAGTTCCTGTTTTATGCTGTTATTTATTTAGTGCTTCCTGTTTTGCCCGCTTTGTTTTTTCATTTATAATTTGCACCTGTTGCTAATTTGGGTTCTCCTATTTAGTTCAGGTGCGTGCATCTTAGTTTGTTGTTGCATTGTGTGTGAAAGCCTGACACGCTACTGCAAACCTGTCGATCTTGAGTTCCTGCCGCTGCACTTCAGCTATTATAAAAAAGTTTTTCCTGCAATTGGTTCCTGCTTTCTGCATACTGGGGTCATCACCACAATGCCAAAGACAAGACGTGACATTATCCTCATACGTATCGCCACTTTATTCTCATCATTCGCATCACCACTTTATCCTCATACGTATCACCACTTTATTCTCATCCATTCAACACTTTATTCCATATCACCACTTTATTCTCATCATGTCACCACTTTATTCTCATCATATCACCACTTTATTCTCATCATGTAACAATGTCAAAGGCTCGAGGGAGAAGAAGCGCAACAAGCGGTGGCTCTAGCAGTTCTGGTCGAAGTACTCCAGATTCAGTCATATATACGGAAGATGTCGAACAGATTCCTGAGACAACTGGAGGTGCTCACCTAGTACCACAACCGCCGCCGAGACCTTACAAGGATGACACAGTTAACCAGTTGACACACCTGAGTGGAAATATAGACAAAGCAACAGCGACAGCCTTGCAGAAGGTTAAACACCGCGCAAACAAGCAAGAAAGAAGTTCAATGGAAAAGAGTGAGGATACCATGGCGAAAACCATGGAGGATTATGGAAAACAGATGCAGCAACTTGTGGAGAATTCCAACTCCATGCAAAAACTAACTTATAGTCTGCTAGAGACTACCAACGCCATACAAAGAGAAATGCAAGTTCAGAGAGAAGCATTTCAAAATGAAATGAGGATATTAAGGAAGGAAATGCAAGGTCTGAGAGTGGAGAATAAAAAATTACAGGAAAGTTATGCTGCACTGGGAGCCACTCTCAAAAATGAATGTGAAGAAAAGGATAAAATCATTGAGAAGCTGAAAAACACCATAGATGACATGGACCAGGACACACGGATGAATGACGTGGTCGTGACGGGACTTCCAATCAAACCAAGGTCCTACGCCAGAGCAGTGGCAAATACTGAAGAACCAGACGAAAGGGATGTCGCCTCAACCGAGCAACAAGTTGTTGATTTCTTGCAATCAAAGAATGTAGATGTAGACATCCAATCTATTGATACTTGCATCCCACTGTATGGTAGGAACCTACTACACCCATCATCATCGTCAAATTCACTAATAGGAAATACAAGGTTGCTCTGCTGAAACAGGGAAAGAAGCTGAAAGGAACAAACGTCTACATGAATGACCACCTGACCAAGCGCAACGCTGAGATTGCGAAGAAAGCACGTGATCTGAGGAAGCAAGGAAAGATTCAAGGAACATGGAGTGCAAACTGCAAAATCTTCATAAAGCAAATGGAGGACCAGAGGCCAGAGTTCTTGCTGTCAAAGACATCAAGGACCTAGAAAGATATTGAGGTCTCCCAACATGGAGGAAAACAGCTTCAATATGCTACAAGAAGATCTACAATTGGACACTTTTTACTTTACAGATCACAAACAATTGGATATGGAAAAAGATATTGATCCAGACTCAAATTTTTTCTCTCACATTACAAACGACTGCCGTTATTATACGGAGGAGCAATACAACAACATCTTCATCAACAACGACAAGTTATCCATCATACACAAACAGCAGAAGCTTGAACACAAACTTTACTAATATTAAACAATATTTGAATCAATTCAAACAACCTTTCAAAGTAAAAGCAATCTCAGAAACTTGGATTAATGCTAACAAAGGAATGGACTTCGAGCTGGAAGGATATGAAATGATGAGTGCAAACAGGAACAATGCAAATGGAGGAGGTGTGGCCGTATACGTGGACAAACATCTGAACTACAAAATGGTAAAGAATATGTCATTTGTCATTGATAACATTTTAGAATGTATAACAATTGAAATCTGTAAAGAAAAAAGCAAAAATGTGTTAATAAGTTGTGTGTACAGAACTCCAAAGTCAAAGATTGGAATGTTTGAGGATTGGATTAAGACAACGTTTACAGACATAGGTCAAAAAACTATTTTCATATGTGGAGACTTCAATATTGACCTTCTGAACCCACACAAGTGCAAGGAAATAGACGACTTTATAGACACAATGTATAGTTTGAGTTTATATCCTAAAATCATCAGACCAAGCAGAATACCAGAGCACTGTGCCACCCTCATCCATAATATATTCACCAATGACTTGGATAACAACACCATCAGTGGCCTGCTAATTAGTGACATCAGTGATCATCTTCCAGTGTTTACAATCTACAATGAACATTATAAGAAAAAACAGGTGGAGGCAAAAAAGACTTTTCAAAGATTGCGTACAGAGGACAGCATCCGTGCCTTCAGGAAAGATCTAGAAGAACAAAGTTGGGAGAGTGTCTACAGTGCAATAGATGTGGACGAGGCATATGACAGCTTCCTTGGTACTTATATGGAGCTCTACGATAAGAACTGTCCCTGGCAAGAAAAGCCCAAGAAGCAAAAGAAAAACCAGCAGCCATGGATGACAAAAGGACTAAAAAACGCCTGTAAGAAGAAGAAGACATCATACAGGACATTCATCATTCAACAGACTAAAGAAGCAGAACAAAAGTATAAGATTTACAAGAATAAGCTAACATCTATCTTGAGAGTGTGTAAGAGGGAATATTATAGTCATGTACTAAATAAGAACAAAACTAAGATGATAGCAACTTGGGGCATCTTAAATAGTCTTATAAAGAACAACGTTAAGAAAGCAGACTATCCTCCCTATTTCATGGTTGGAAACACTTACAGGAATGACATGAATGCGGTAGCTGAAATGTTTAATGAATATTTTGTAAATATTGGACAAAAACTGGAAGAAGAAATTCCAAAACAAGACACAATTGATGAATGAATGATATTATTGATAGGAATCTTAATTCTATGTTTCTCACTGCTGTAACCAAAAAGGAGATCACTGACATTGTTAACCATTTTAAGGCAAAAACATCAACTGATTGTCATGGAATGGAAATGGAAACAATGAAAAGGGTCATCAATGAGATCGCAGACCCGTTAACATATATTAGTAACTTATCATTTCAGACTGGAATATTTCCCAGCAAAATGAAAACAGCCAAGGTGGTTCCAATTTTCAAAAAAGGAGACAAACACCAATTTACAAATTATCGGCCAGTTTCCTTGTTACCACAATTCTCGAAAATTGTGGAGAAGCTATTTAATAATAGGTTGGACAAATTTATTAATAAGAATGAATTATTGGCAAGTAGTCAATATGGTTACAGAGCCAACATTTCAACTTCTATGGCACTGATGGAAATCACGGAGGAAATCACTACTGCCATAGACAACAGAAGATGCGCAGCTGCAGTATTCATGGATCTGACAAAAGCTTTCGATACAATTAATCACACTATTTTAATTTCAAAATTAGAAAGGTACGGAATTAGAGGTTTAGTCTTAAATTGGGTTAAAAGCTACCTAGCAAAGAGGAAACAATTTGTAAAGCTAGGAGAATATACATCTGGGAGTCTACACAATACGTGTGGAGTACCACAGGGGTCCATACTGGGACCAAAACTGTTTAACTTGTACATTAACGACATTTGCAAAGTAACTAACAACTTAAAATTGGTCTTATTCGCTGATGATACCACCGCCTTCTGTTCTGGTGAAAGCACACAAGAACTCATTAAAAAGGTTAAGGATGAAATGGTTATATTAAAGTCATGGTTTGACAGGAACAGATTATCTCCGAATTTAAGTAAAACTAAAATAATGCTATTTGGTAATAGTAGAAAGGATACGTACGACCAAATACAAATTAATGGAACGGATATTGAAAAAGACGAAGAATATAAATTCCTTGGGGTTATAATAGATGAAAAAATGAGTTGGAAATCTCATATTAAATATATACAGCAAAAAGTGGCGAGAAATATATCTATATTGAATAAAGCAAAATATGTTCTTGATCATAAATCACTCCACACTCTGTACTGTTCCTTAGTATTAGCATATTTAATGTATTGTGTGGAGATATGGGGAAATAATTACAAAAGCAATCTTCACTCACTCACTGTACTGCAAAAAAGATGGTGAGGATAATTCATAATGCCAAGTATAGAGAACATACAAACCCTCTATTTTTAAAATCACAGATATTAAAATTCGCAGATTTAGTACACTTTCAAACCGCTAGAATAATGTATAAGGTTAATAATAACTCGTTACCCAAAAATCTAATTAAGTATTTCTCAATCAGAGAGGAGAAATATGATCTTAGAGGAAAATTAAACCTAAAACATTTATATGCGAGAACAACGCTGAAAACCCACAGCATTTCCGTGTGTGGAATTAAATTATGGAACGGATTGAGTAAAGAACTCAAACAATGTACAGAGATGAGCAAATTCAAAAAACAATACAAGCAGTTGATGTTTGCTAAATACAAGGCAGAAGAGTCCTGATTGTTCTGTCAGGTTTGTTATTTTATTTTATTTTATTTATTTTATCTTTTTTTATTTAATTAAATTTTATTTTTTTATTTATTTATTTTTTATTTTTATTTTTTTTTTATAATTTTCTTTGTTGTGTTTTAAAAAAAAAAAGAAAAAGTTTTGTTCTTATTTATTTATTTACTTAGTATTATTATCATTATTATCATTATTATGAATGTTCTTTCTTTTTTTGGGGGGAGGGCTATCTTACCGTTATCTATTATGTGTTATCCTGACTATCACTGAAAACATGACATGGAATGCAGGAAGTGAACTACATGTACTGTAATAGATGTAGAATAGATGGGGGGTAGGATTAAATAAGCTTTGCTTCTTCCTACTCCTTTTGGACATGTGGAACTGTCAAAGAATGATTCATGAGATGTATTCCATTGTAACCTTCATGTTCAAATAAACCAAACCAAACCAAACCAAATCATATCAACCCTTTATTCTCATCATACATATCACCACTTTATTCTCATGTATATCACTTCATTCTCATTATTCGTATCACCACTTTTTTCCCATAGTACGTATCAACACTTTATTCTCATATTACCTCTTTATTCTCACATTGTCACCACTTTATTCTTATCATGTCACCACTTTATTCTTATATAACCACTTTATTCTCATCATATCACTTTATTCTCATATCACCCCTTTATTCTCATCATATCACCCCTTTATTCTCATCATGTCACTAATTTTTTCGCATCCATTGGACACTTTATTCTCATCACATCACCACTTTATTATCATGTCACCACTTTATTTGCATCCATTTGACACTTTATTCTCATCATGTGACCACTTTATTCTCATGTCACCCCTTTGTTTTCATCATATCACCCATTTATTCTCATCATATCAACCCTTTATTCTCATCATATCACCACTTTATTCTCATCTGATCACCCCTTTATTCTCATCATATCATCCCTTCATTCTCATACATTCTCATCTTATCACCCCTTTATTCTCATCATGTCACCACTTTATTCTCATCATATCACCCCTTTATTCTCATCATGTCACCACTTTATTTTCATCATATCACCCCTTTATTCTCATCATATCACCCCTTCATTCTCATACATTCAACACTTTACTCATCATATCACCACATTATTCTCATCCATTTAACACTCTCATGATATCACCACTTTATTCTCATCATACCACCACTTTATTCTCATCATATCACCGCTTTATTCTCATCATTTCACCCCTTTATTCTCATGTCACCACTTTATTCTCATATCACCCCTTTAGTCTCATCATGTCACCACTTTATTCTCATCATATCACCCCTTTATTCTCATCATATCACCGCTTTATTCTCATCATGTCATCACTTTATTGTCTTAATGTCACCACTTAATTCTCATCAAATCACTTTATTCTCATATGTATCACCTCTTTATTCTCATCATGTCACCCCTTTATTGTCATCATGTCACCACTAACGCACTAGGCCTCCTGCATGACATCATTGATAAACACGAGACCAAACACCCAGACGCTGTATTCATTATATCTGGCGATTTCAACCACTGTAACCTCAGGACTGTCCTCCCCAAATATTACCAGCATGTGAGCTTTCCCACAAGGGAAAATAACATCCTGGACCAAGTCTACAGCAACATGAAAGGTGCTTTGAAGGCTGTTCCAAGACCCCACTTTGGAAAGGCCGACCACATCTCCATATTCCTTTATCCAACATACAGACAACTTCTTAAACAAGCTCCCCCTGTAAGTACAGCAGTTAAAGTGTGGAATGAAGAAACTGATCAAGTACTTCAGGACTGCTTTGGCTGCACAAGCTGGGATGTGTTTAAAACTGCAGCGGGGAGGGAAGATTGGACTGTTGATTTGGATGAATATGCTTCTGCTGTTACTGGCTACATTAGCACATGCATAGAGACTGTTACCACCACCAAGTATTACAGAAAATACCCTAACCAAAAACAGTGGATGAACTGTGATGTAAGGGCTAAGCTACGTGCTCGTTCGACTGCATTTGTCATGGGCACCGCTGATGACTACAAAAAGGCCAGATATGACCTGAGGAGGTCCATACGAGAGGCCAAAAGACACTACAGACAGAAGCTGGAGGGCTACTATTCCACCTCAGACCCTCGGCGCATGTGGGCGGGGCTCCAGCACATCACAGACTATCGACAGCAGAGTAGCGTAGCCACGTCCAGCCAAACCACACTTCCAGATGAGCTGAATGAGTTCTATGCCCGCTTTGACACCCAAACTCCTGATGAGCAGAGAGGGTGGCTGGACTTGGGGAGCACACAGGACTCACCTCTTATGGTGACATCAGCTGATGTGCGCAGGGTTCTGCACAAAACAAACCCATGAAAAGCAGCAGGCCCAGACAACATCTCAGGACGTGCACTTCGGGTTTGCTCATCAGAGCTAGCTGATGTGCTTGCTGACATTTTTAACCTGTCGCTTGCACAAGCATCTGTACCGACCTGCTTTAAGTGCCCGTACCCAAGAAGAGCAACGTGACCTGCTTGAATGACTATCACCCTATAGCACTCACTCCTATTGTTATGAAGTGCTTTGAAAGATTAGTCATGACCCACATCAAAAAGAGCATCCCGGCGGCAACTGTGGACCCTTTACAGTTTGCATATCGCCAGAACCGGTCCACGGATGATGCAGTCAACACTGCCATCCACACAGCCCTTTCTCACCTACAGGGCCAGGACACATACGTCAGAATGCTATTTATAGACTATAGCTCTGCTTTTGATACAGTCACCCCCCACAAACTCACAAATAAGCTCCTCACACTTGGCCTGTCTCCCTTCCTCTGTAACTGGGTGTTTAACTTTCTCACAGGCAGACCCCAGTCAGTCAGAGTCCACAATCGCACTTCCAGCTCAAGAATTGTGAGCACTGGGACCCCACAGGGGTGTGTGCTGAGTCCGCTCCTCTACACGCTCTTCACCTACGATTGTGTGGCCTCCCAGAACAACACCAGCATCATTAAATTTGCGGATGACACTACTGTCATCGGACTGATCACTGGTGGTGTTGAAACATCATACAGAAGAGAGGTGGCGGACCTCATAGCTTGGTGTCGTGCTAACAATCTCCTTCTCAATACAGATAAGACTACAGTAAAGAGATGATCATCGACCCAAGAACAAGGGAAAAGAAGCCGCATAGACCCCTGTTTATTGGTGAGACTGAGGTGGAGAGGGTGAAAACCTTCAAGTTCCTTGGCACACACATCAGCGAGGACCTCACCTGGTCTCACAACACCCAACAAATTCTGAAGAAGTCCCAAAGGAGACTGTACTTCCTGAGAAGACTGAGGGAATTTGGCATGTCCACCACAATCCTGAGTTGCTTCTACAGATGCACTATGGAAAGTGTCCTTACCGCCTCCATCACTGTTTGGTACGGTAACTGTACAACACGTGATAGGAAGGCACTCCAGCGGGTGATCAAGACCTCACAGAACATTGTTGGGGCAGCCCTCCCCTCACTGCAAGACATTTATAAATCTAGAGTCCTACGAAGAACACACAACCTCATCAAGGACAGCACACATCCACAACACTCATTATTCACACTCCTACCATCAGGCAGACGCTACAGGAGTTTGAAGTCCAGGACCACAAGGCTGGCAAATAGCTTTTACCCACAGGCCATCAGGCTTCTCAACGAAGCACTCACACACGCCGCACGCAACTCATAGCACTTTATTTATTTATTACTTATTTATTTGTATATTTATTTGTATGAATGTCTCTTCTTTTTGTTGCTGCTTAATTTATTGGTATTTATGTTTATGTTTCTTATGTTCTTATTCTTTCTTGTGTTTTCTTTCTTTTCTTGGGAGAATGAACAGAATAAGATTTTCATTGCATGGTATTACTGCTGTTTTACCATGCACATGACAATAAAACTCTCTTGAATCTTGAAACACAGCGTAACGCCGCTCCAAGGTCCTGGTTGGCCCGCTCTGTCTGGCCGTTGGTCTGAGGGTGATGACCCGAGGAGAGGCTGACTGATACCCCCAAAGTCTTGCAAAAGGCTCTCCAAACTCAGGAAGTGAATTGAGGCCCCCTGACGGATACAATATCGCATGGTATGCCATGAATTCTAAACACTTGTCTCACCAGTAGGTGTGCCGTTTCCAGGGACGAAGGTAGTCTTGGCAGGGTGATGAAGTAAACCATCTTAAAGAAGCGGTCCACGATGCTCAAAACAACAGTGTTGCCTTGGGAGGCTGGTAGTCCGGTGACAAAGTCGAGGCCGATGTGGGACCAATGGCGGGACGGGATGGGCAATGGTTGAAGGAGTCCAGCGGGAGAACGATGAGAGGTCTTGCTTCTGGCACAGACAGAGCAAGCTGCAACGAATTCCTTAATGTCCGTCACCATGGAAGGCCACCAAAACCTCTGTGCTACCGCCGACTGTGTGCGACTGACCCCGGGATGACATGCCATCTTGGGTGAGTGCCCCCACTGTATGACGTCCAACCTTAGATCCTGGGGGACGAATAGTCTTCCCGGTGGACAGCCTTCCGGTGGTTCCGTGCCGCTGGTTGCTTCGGACACCTTTCTCTCCACCTCCGACTGGACTGCCCCCAACACCCGAGCCACATGTACGATAGTCTCTGGTGCTGCCTCCTCGTCCGTGGTACCAAATGTCCTGGACAGCACGTCAGGCTTGATATTGTGTGTGCTGGGTCTGTAGGTTATGGAGAAGTTGAAGCGGTTGAGAAAAAGAGACCACCGAGCTTGGCGAGCGTTGAGTCTTTGAGCAGTCTTGATGTAGGCGAGGTTCTTGTGGTCGGTGATGACCATGAAGGGAAGGGCTGCGCCCTCCAACCAGCAGCTCCCTATTGCCCACATCATAATTACCCTCTGCTTTTGTGAGGCGACGTGAGAAGAATGCGCAGGGTGAAGTTTCTGGTCGACTGGGGACCGCTGCGACAGGACGGCTCCCACGCCCGTATCCGATGCGTCGACCTCTACCAGGAGCTTTAAAGTTGTAGTTGTAGTTGTAGTTGTAAAAAGCCTCTTAAGCTGTTTAAACGCCTCCTCCGCCTTGGGGTTCCATGAGAAAAGTATTTTGGAGGATGTAAGCATGGTCAGAGGTTCGACCTTGCTGCTAAAATTATAATAGAATAAATCGACTGTAAAAATGAGCAAAGCCCAAGAACCTCTGCAGATGCTTCCTTGTTTTAGGAGTTGGCCAGCGGGATCGGCACGTATCTGGCCCTTCTCCACTATATACAGCAGGAAGGACATGGAGGTGGTGTGGAACTCACATTTTTCCGCCTTGACATATAATCTGTTCTCAAGCAAGCGCTGGAGGACTAGTCGGACATGGCGGGTATGTTCCTGTAAGTTCCTAGAAAAGATAAGGATGTCGTCAAGATAGACAAAACAAAATCGATTGATCATATCTCTTAACACATCATTAATAAGGTTTTGAAAAACCGCCGGGGGCGTTAGTAAGCCCAAACGGCATTACTAAATATTCAAAATGCCCTATTGGAGTATTGAAAGCTGTCTTCCACTCGTCTCCCCTTTTTATGTGCACCAGGTGATATGCGTTACAGAGGTCCAATTTTGAGAATACTTGGGCCGAATGCAGGGCGCAGAAGGCGGAGTCCATGAGCGGAAGGGAATAACGGTTGCGGAGAGTAATACTGTTGAGCCCCCTATAGTCAATACAGGGTCTCAATGATTTATCCTTTTTGGAAACAAAAAAAAATCCCACCCCCATATCACACGCTACATGACACTGTTGTTTCCCTGGGCAGCTCCTTCAGCAGCAGACTGTTACACCCACGGTGTAAGGAGGAGAGGTTCCGCAGGTCCTTCATACCGACCGCTATCAGGCTCTACAACACCTGCACCACCTGAACCATGTTGTAGTCACTATGTATTCTTTACACTGTACTCTTTACTTGCGTATCTTGCTTGCTGCTGTAACAAGTAAATTTCCCCGCTGTGGGATAAATAAAGTACATACATACATACATAGTAGCAGAGGTGAGCCAGATAGCAGGGCAAAGGGTAAGGAGCTGGACAAAGCTGTGCAGGTAGCAGGGGTTGGCAAGGAGTACAATCTGGCACAGGTGTCTGCTGCCGCTGAGTATATAAAGGGGCCAGAGGTAATAGTCTGCAGTCTCCACCCACACCGGCTGAGGTTGCACTGCAAGCATAAACACAGCAGGCGGCAGCAGAGCGACAAACACCATCGTAACAGAAATGCTAACATGCATGCAAACAAAGTGTCTGTTGGGCTACATAGACTGTGTTAGAATAGTAATGTTTTTAGGCCCACCATAAATGTAAAAATTAAATATCTATTTTGAATACAGAGAAAAATAAAAGTGGTGGTTGTACTTACAACCAAACCTAATGATTCTTGCAGCATGTTTATGTTGATTCTTGCCCTTGTTTAATGGCCAAGCAATCTGCACCTCTGTATCAGCTTCCCAGTCGTCTCCATTCATATCCTTGCGATTGCAATTCTCATCCGTAATTATATGTCTGGTCTCAATTATTTTGACCTCATTCCTTTCAAAGAAATGTACGACCGCATACCGTAAATCACGGTTTATACACGATGACGGGTCTGTGACCAGACTCGGACTGAAAAATAATATCAGATAACGCTTCTACAACGCTTCAGCGGAAGATCACTCGTACTACAAGCCCGGTCACACCGCCTGAACTTTGCTGTAGCGTTCCTGGAGCGGTAAAAAAAATTAATCACCGCCCGTTCACCACTGTTTAACAGAAGTTGGACCCCGTTAAGGCAACGCCGTATCCGCTCGGCCACCGCTGATGGTCCCTCCTCCCGCTCCGAAAGTTTTGAGCTGCACAAAATATTACGTGGCGGCCAATTTCCGCCACGGCAAAGTTCATTACGGCTCCAACAATGCCCAGTCAAAGTTTGGCGCTGCTAGATGCAAGTTCGTGGACGCTTGGGTCCGCTAGGCCAGAATTTGGCTATAAATACCGGGAGACATTGACGAGAAGCGCATTTGGAAACCCGTCTGTGGGTCAGACAGTTGCTTTGACTTTAGCGCCCTCTGCTGTAAAGTTGCTGAAAATGCTTGGGTATGCTTGAATAAACGTTGGAGTTTATTCAAATTCACACTGAAGCAATGCAACATTATGTAATTCCATTGCAGATGAATTGATGGACTTTCTTCTTTTTGAAATTGCTTAGTACCTTTACGCATGTTGATGAAAGAGTTGGTAAGCATTTATGAACTCAACTTTTTTTTCCCCGCCGTGAGCCTGAAAATGGGGGTGCGGGTAATACACGGGTGCGGTTTATACACTGTGATTTACGGTACTTCATTCGGGTCATCGTATTAGGCTGACAGACTTCATAACAGATATCTAACGCTTGAGTAATCAAATAAAATAAATGTGCCAGTCTTGTGAATGAGATCTTCTTTGTGAAAGAGACAAAGGCAATTCCCGCGCATTGCAAGAAAGTGGTTTCAGCCGACCGTTTTCATTGGTCCATACATATTTCTGGAATTAACAAAGCGACGCTACTTGACTGACCAAGAAAACCCAACAATTCCAAAACAGTTGAGAAGAAGATGGTATGAAACTGAGATGGCAGCAAATTTCCATGACACGCCTACTGTGGACGTTGTGGACTTCCACAGCCCTACGAAGAGGATGTACAGCCTGGAAGTTCAGCGGAAATGGCAACCACAACAACCCTGCTTTGTCATGATACCATCTCATGTGACACCGATGATGCCAGTTCGACAGTACGTTTAAAATAATATGTTTGGTTTGTTTTTTTGTTTTGTTTTGTTTTTTGTTTTTCTCATGAACACGATGTTGCAACAACAACAGTGCTTTTTGGGTTGACCCTTGGTATTTGATTAGTTTTAAAACAAAAGTTATTGTTTATTTTTCATTATGTATGCATGTATTATTGATTTATATATATATATATATATATATATATATATAGTATGTATGTATGTATGTATGTATGTATGTATGTATGTTGTATGTATGAACATCTTATAAAATTTTAACAATGTACTGTATTTTTACAGACAGAACTTCATGACGCAGCTCCTCAAGAGGATTTGGATGGCTTAAACATGATGACTCAGAGTATTGATGATATTCCGAATGGTGATGAAAGTATTGGAGATGGAGCCGACATAACCAAAGGACAGGCAATAGTCACAGCAATGTCTTTCATTCTGAGGCATCAGCTGACTGGTGTAGCAGTTGAGCAACTGCTTGAGATGTTTGATATTCTTGCTCCTGGATGTCTACCACCAAAGTTTCTACTATCCAAAGGAATTACCTCCAAAAGCCATGAATTTGATGCACACCTATACTGTCCAGTTTGTGAGGTTGGATTGATATTCAAAAAGCGAGAGTATGAATTCTTGTCACTCATATGATACACCATTGGGAAGAGATCAATGCCTGAAAGATGGCAACTTCTATCTTTATACTGTATATCTATTGAAAACCAATTAGGGGAGCTGTTGAAGCATCATTCCATGATAAAAAAAAATTTACTGGCCTGTGGTTTGATTCTGCGAATCATCAAAAGCCGTGGTATATTGGGAATTTTATGTCTGATATTGTGGGTCTGTGGGTATTTTCATGCTTTCGCTTTGAGAGTAATATAGGGCAGATAATACCTCTTGTCAGGCGAACAAAATGTATGCCAATGCAGATGTGTAAAACATTTTGGCTGCGTACTGTACTGTACTGCATTTGAAGTACTTCATAGGTTGTGATATGCGTTTAAACTCTCTCTACAATAGATGAATGTGTTCTGGGATGTATATGAGAAAAAAGTATGCTGATAATGTTTATTTTTATGGGACTGGACATACAAGGGTACTCAAAGCAGCTGAAGTATCAGCCTTCAATCACTTGTATGGATGTAACCCAAACAATTGTACTTATACAGTATACAACAGTACAATATACAACAGGTTATCTTGCAATTCATTTTACCTGTGTTCCATTCACTTCAAGGAGTCGAACCGTCATTGTGATAGTACTGTGCAGATGAAAAATGGGACATTTTATGTTATTTTGAAATGCATTGTTGGTAAGTTTTTTTGTTACTGTAATTTTTTTGTGACTGCTTTTTGTGATTCAAATAGATAAATCTTCTGACAGGCCATTATATTCTGTTCGACAACTGCTGATATCTTCTAACAGCTTTCTATTTAGTGGCCAAAGAAACTACAAAACTGTTTGCTTTGAGCCAACACAGGTAGCCAGAAAATGTTTCAGACACCAGAAGAATGAGGTAGTGTACATAATTCCCTTACCAACAACCCAGGAACTTGATAAATCATTTCCAGAATTTACGAGCTGCCTTTGCTTTCCAGTTGTCATATGATTCTGCTATATATCATTTGTTATTGTTATATCAACTCAAATTTGTAATCATAAAACATTTGAATGACATTGACAAGTTCTGTTATTGATTTGTTTCTTGCTTGTTTGCAATCAATAAATGAATATGTTTCTGCTCCAGTCTGCCAATATGTTACATGTATGTGTGAGTATGGGGACATCTGCAAGCTGAACATATTTGATAACATATGGCAGCTGCTTATCTTTGTTGTTCATGTCAAATTCGATTGAACTGTCCAGATGAAGTAATGAGCCACTTTCTGTTCTTCAAACCTTTCTATAGAATTTCTGAAGAATCTATTGAAATCCAACAGAAAGTCACTTTCAAAGTTCTATAGAACACGTTGTTCTGATCAAATTCTATAAAATTTTATAGATTTCTTAAGAAATTCTAAAGAACATTTTTTGCAGGGAGAGCTGGACTACTATACTGTATTTTTACGTTTTTTCTTTCACCTCATATTTGCATTATTAAAAATTTCTCCCTGATTCTCTTACAATGGCTGTTTATTGAATCAGTTCCTGAATACCACTTAAGTTTTTTATCCACAACCTTCAGGATCTTTTAAGAAAGGTCAAATCACTGTCTGTGTCTGTGTGTACAACCTTGGAAGCAATCATTCCATTGCAAAATAAACATTGAAGTCATAAAGGAGTTCAATTGAAGTCCAAAAGAATGAAGGATTGAAGGATTTTTGTGAAGCATTGTGTCATGTGACTGTTGACCAAGGCAAACAGGTCCTAGGTGACGGGCCAGCTGCCGGCTGCACCTACAAATTCTGTCCATGAAAATGAGTAACAGAATCGGTGTGCTGTAAGCTTTTCACTTTCATTTTCAGTGAGGTGTGCATGGTCTGATGCCCAATTCACACTTTTTGTTCAAATCCCATGTGCAAAAATTGCTTTGGTTAGTTTGCTTTAAAAAATAGTATTTTTTTGTTAAAAAAATCGTAATTTTTTGGTGAATGATGTGGACGGAGATGGACGGCATCCTCACAGCCGTCACTCCAAAAAGTGCAACTTTTTTCTCGTTCCAGTGTTTGATCATACTGCGAAGCACATGTAGAAAACCTTGGCATTCTTTTGGATGGTTCTTTTCAACTTTGTCAACAAGTGAGTGCAACACTATGCCAGCCAGCTGAAGGTGAGTCCTGACAAGGTAAATGGTCATGAGCCATAAGCCTTCTGCCATGTAAGATGCACATTCAAAAAATCGTATCTAAAAATAGCCGCTGAAACAAAGTAGGCCATTATAGGCCAAATAAAAAAGTAACTCATTCGGCCTGAGAAGGTGTTTAAATCACTTTTTAGGTGGTATTCTGACAGCTTGTGACTAAAGCACTCACCCTTATGCATTTAGAAAATCCCCCAAGGACTTGCAAAAAGCTTTAAAAATGTGTTTTGTGTTAACATTTTTGATAGACTGCCCAACTTCTGGTTGATAATAAGAAACAAAGTGTGATATACATAGGCTTAGCATGTGGAAGTCCTACACAAATACGGAGTTGGAGGGCAGGAAGCCTGGGAACCAAACACGGGAGCGGTCTTTTGTTTGTTCCACATGATATTATGTCTTAAAATAAACGTCTTCACGATTTGCATTACATGTTTTACATGTTACAAAAAGGGGAAAAAATAATAATAATAATGTTGACCAGTAGAGGGCTCTGTGGACTGCGGATAAAAGTTGTACAGCACTACCAGGCTTGTTATTATCATGGTTCATGGTTTTAATCCTGAACATGCATGAGTCAAACAGTAGCACATCACATAGTACAATTCACAATTTTGCATGTCCAAAAAGGAGTAGGAAGAAGCAAAGCTTATTTAATCCTACCCCTCATCAGTTTCACATCAGTTGCAATACATTTATTCACCTCTTGTTCTTCCAAGTGTACTTTGTAGGTCTACATGACAATGTAGTGCAATCATAGCCAAGGTTTTTACTTACTAAAAGGAAGCTAGAGGCTGAATAATAACTGATAGAATCGCACCCACGCTGTTCACTGTTAATGGTTCTTGCTTATGGGGATCACAGTACATTTCTTGGACGCAGCTAAATGGTGGTAACTCAATCAAGGAAAGCATGGTCCAGCTCTGGCAGGAAGACTGTCTAATGGACAAGTACAGTCAAACTTGTCCATAGCGGCCACTAAAGGGAGACTGCAAAAGTGGCCGCTATAGACTGGTGGCCTCTATAGACAGGTTGGCGGCCATTTTGAATGTTGACCAGTAGAGGGCACTGTGGGACTGTGGATAAAAGTTGTACAGCACTACTAGGCTTGTTATTATCCACGACCCACAGAACAAAGCTGTGCTAGTAATATCTTACGCTTATTTTTAATATTTTACTTTTTATACGGCAGAGTGTCATTACAGCTTTAGTTCATCAGGAAGTGACGGGAAGTGACGGTGGGCGTCCCGAGCAGGAGAGCTAGGCTCAGTGCTAGCTGTGAGTTTGGAGAGAGTTGGGAAGTGTGTTTATGTTGGCGTGGATGTAAAGTCCTGCAGTGTTCTCCGCTGTTAATAAAGCCATTAAAGTGCATCGGCGACGTGAGTCTCTCCTTCCCCACAACAAGCGGCAGTACAGTATTGACCAGTGCACATTGTCTCACACCCGCTGCCGCATGCATGCTAGCGTATGTTTTTTTTTTATTGTAGCGTCGCTGGGAGCACGTCCTGTTCCCAGCCTACTTTGCGGTAATGTTTTGGTGCAAATGCTCTTAAAGTTACATGTTTGACCAGGAAATAGCAAGCTCAGAAGAAGACGGCTTTTTATGTGGAACAACTGACAGTTTGTGTGGATCTTGTGAATGATTGTGACTGAGCTAGGACTCAGTAACCGCGTTGGACAGGTGACTGCTATACACAGGGTCTATAACATGTACATTTGCTGCGGGGGATTTTTCAGTGGCTGCTATAGGCAGGTGGCCGTTCTATAAAGGTGGCCGCCTTTGACTGTCGTTTGACTGTCCTTTGACTATATATATATATATATATATATATATATATATATATATATATATATATATATATATATATATATATGTATCTTGCTTGCTGCTGTAACAGGTGAATTTCCCTGCTGTGGGATTAATAAAGTACTACTACTACTACATATACAGTCAAACCCTAAAGTCTTAGCGGCCACTACAGGGAGACGCCGAAAGTGGCCGCTGTAGGCAGGTGGTCGTTATAGACAGGTTGGTGGCCATTTCGAATGTTGACCAGTAGAGGGCACTGTGGGACTGCGGATAAAAGTTGTAAAGAACGACTACTTCAAGATTCAAGATTCAAGAGAGTTTTATTGTCATGTGCATGGTAAAACAGCAGTTATACCATGCAATGAAAATCTTATTCTGTTCATTCTCCCAAGGAAAAGAAAGAAAAACACAAGAAAGAATAAGAACATAAGAAACATAAACACATATACATAAATACCAAGAAATTAAGCAACAACAACAGAAGAGACATTAATGCAAGTAAATAATACAAATAAATAAATAAATAAATAAGTGCTATGAGTGTGTGTTGCGTGTGGCGTGTCTGAGTGCTTCATTGAGAAGCCTGATGGCCTGTGGGTAAAAGCTGTTTGCCAGCCTTGTGGTCCTGGACTTCAAACTCCTGTAGCGTCTGCCTGATGGCAGGAGTGTGAATAATGAGTGTTGTGGATGTGTGCTGTCCTTGATGAGGTTGTGTGTTCTGCGTAGGACTCTAGATGTATAAATGTCTTGCAGTGAGGGGAGGGCTGCCCCAACAATGTTCTGTGAGGTCTTGATCACCCGCTGGAGTGCCTTCCTATCACGTGTTGTACAGTTACCGTACCAAACAGTGATGGAGGCGGTAAGGACACTTTCGATGGTGCATCTGTAGAAGCAACTCAGGATTGTGGTGGACATGCCAAATTTCCTCAGTCTTCTCAGGAAGTACAGTCTCCTTTGGGACTTCTTCAGAATTTGTTGGGTGTTGTGAGACCAGGTGAGGTCCTCGCTGATGTGTGTGCCAAGGAACTTGAAGGTTTTCACCCTCTCCACCTCAGTCTCACCAATAAACAGGGGTCTATGTGGCTCCTTTTCCCTTGTTCTTGGGTCGATGATCATCTCTTTAGTCTTATCTGTATTGAGAAGGAGATTGTTATCACGACACCAAGCTATGAGGTCCGCCACCTCTCTTCTGTATGATGTTTCAACACCACCAGTGATCAGTCCGATGACTGTAGTGTCATCCGCAAATTTAATGATGCTGGTGTTGTTCTGGGAGGCCACGCAATCGTAGGTGAAGAGCGTGTAGAGGAGTGGACTCAGCACACACCCCTGTGGGGTCCCAGTGCTCACAATTCTTGAGCTGGATGTGCGGTTGTGGACTCTGACTGACTGGGGTCTGCCTGTGAGAAAGTTAAACACCCAGTTACAGAGGGAGGGAGACAGGCCAAGTGTGAGGAGCTTATTTGTGAGTTTGTGGGGGCTGACTGTATTAAAAGCGGAGCTATAGTCTATAAATAGCATTCTGACGTATGTGTCCTGGCCCTGTAGGTGAGAAAGGGCTGTGTGGATGGCAGTGTTGACTGCATCATCCGTGGACCGGTTCTGGCGATATGCAAACTGTAGAGGGTCCACAGTTGCCGCCGGGATGCTCTTTTTGATGTGGGTCATGACTATTCTTTCAAAGCACTTCATAACAATAGGAGTGAGTGCTATAGGGCGATAGTCATTCAAGCAGGTCACGTTGCTCTTCTTGGGTACGGGCACTATGGTGGTGGACTTAAAGCAGGTCGGTACAGATGCTTGTGCAAGCGACAGGTTAAATATGTCAGCAAGCACATCAGCTAGCTCTGATGAGCAAACCCGAAGTGCACGTCCTGAGATGTTGTCTGGGCCTGCTGCTTTTCGTGGGTTTGTTTTGTTTAGAACCCTGCGCACATCAGCTGATGTCACCATGAGAGGTGCGTCCTGTGTGCTCCCCAGGTTCAGCCACCCTCTCTGCTCATCAGAAGTTTGGGTGTCAAAGCGGGCATAGAACTCGTTCAGCTCATCTGGAAGTGTGGTTTGGCTGGACGTGGCTACGCTACTCTGCTGTCGATAGTCTGTGATGTGCTGGAGCCCCGCCCACATGCGCCGAGGGTCTGAGGTGGAATAGTAGCCCTCCAGCTTCTGTCTGTACTGTCTTTTGGCCTCCCGTATGGACCTCCTCAGGTCATATCTGGCCTTTTTGTAGTCATCAGCGGTGCCCATGACAAATGCAGTCGAACGAGCACGTAGCTTAGCCCTTACATCACAGTTCATCCACTGTTTTTGGTTAGGGTATTTTCTGTAATACTTGGTGGTGGTAACAGTCTCTATACATGTGCTAATGTAGCCAGTAACAGCAGAAGCATATTCATCCAAATCAACAGTACAATCTTCCCTCCCCGCTGCAGTTTTAAACACATCCCAGTTTGTGCAGCCAAAGCAGTCCTGAAGTACTTGATCAGTTTCTTCATTCCATACTTTAACTGCTGTACTTACAGGGGGAGCTTTTTTGAGAAGTTGTCTGTACGTTGGATAAAGGAATATAGAGATGTGGTCAGCCTTTCCAAAGTGGGGTCTTGGAACAGCCTTCAAAGCACCTTTCATGTTGCAGTAGACTTGGTCCAGGATGTTATTTTCCCTTGTGGGAAAGCTCACATACTGGTAATATTTGGGGAGGACAGTCCTGAGGTTACAGTGGTTGAAATCGCCAGATATAATGAATACAGCGTCTGGGTGTTTGGTCTCGTGTTTATCGATGATGTCATGCAGGAGGCCTAGTGCATTAGCAGTGTTAGCTCGTGGTGGGATGTAAATAGCAGTTAAATACACAGCGCTAAACTCACGAGGTAAATAAAAAGGTCTGCATTTCACCATCAGCAGCTCAATGTCCTGCGAGCAGTGCTTTTCCATCGTCTGTACGTCTGTGCACCACCGTTTGTTTACGTAAACACAGACGCCGCCACCTCTGTGTTTACCAGACGCTAAAGTCCGATCTCCCCGGTAAGCAGCAAATGATTCCAACTGGATCGCCGAGTCCGGTATATCCTCCGTCAGCCAGGTTTCTGTGAAGGTGAGGACACAGCATTCCCTGATCTCACGTTGAGCTGTAATCCTTGCTCGTAGTTCGTCCATCTTGTTTTCAAGAGAGCGGACGTTGGCTAGCAGCAAGCTTGGTAGCGGTGGCCTAGTCGCTCTAGCTTTTAGCCTAGCATGCAGGCCGGCTCGCTTGCCTCGTTTACGCCTCGGATGCTTTGCTCGCCGGGTATTCAGCTCACCGGGGCCGCAGGCTGCTGCGTTCTCCCGGCGCAGAAGAAAGGCAAAGTCTGAGAGGCTAAATGAAAGTTCATGGTGAACCCTGCCGATGTTCAAAAGTGTCTCCCTGTTGTAATGTACTGCGTGAGTGTGTTGAATGTCCAAAATGAACAATAAGATGGCAAAAAATAGAAAAACACGGGAGAGTGTCACAGAGACGTCTGCCACGGAGGGCGCCATCTTTGATCTGTATGTTATTACTGTATGTATTGTACTGTATGTACTGTATGTATTACTGTATGTTAATAAACCGCTGTTAATAAAGCGATTAAAGTGCAGCGACGTGAGTCTCTCCTTCCCCACAACAAGGGGCATTACAGTATTGACCAGTGCACATTGTCTCACACCAGGAAATAAACGGTGTCACTGTCTGCAAAAAGCTCCAAAGAAGATGGCTTTTTTTTAAATGTCGAACAACTGACAGTTTTGTGTGGATCTTGTGAATGATTGTGACTGAGCTAGGACTCAGTAATTAAAGTCTACACACAATGGCTTCATTGCTTAAAAAACTAAACTTTTTCGTGCATGAAGCTTCTGCTTGAGTCTGCATTTTGGCCGCTATATGCGGTCAGATATTGACCAAGGGATACAAAATGGGTGGCCGCTGGCCGCATTAGACAGGTGACCGTTATACACAGGGTCTATAACACGTACATTTTCGGCGAGGGATTTTTCAGTGGCCGCTATAGGCAGGCGGCCGTTCTATACAGGCGGCCGCTAAGACAGGTTTGACTGTATATATAACCAATTTTCTTTGTTGTTTAGGCAAAACAATGCGTATAAAATGTTTTATATGTGGGTTAATATGGGAGTATTGTGCAGATTCGCTACATGCATCGCAAAGCCAAAGGCAATTTGTGCTTTTTCTCCCTGAAATTGAAATGAAATAGAGACCCTGATTCACATCTAGATGTCCTGCTCACGTGGTTTTGTTTAATATCTTCACCTTCGCAGAGTAGACACTTAGGGTTTGGGGGGGCTGGTCAGGTGAGGGGCCCTCCGAGCGGCAGCTGTCCCCCGATTTTAATTGCACCATTAGCTATCATCCACATACACCCCATATACATGCACACAGATACACCATCCTCTTTTATTTTATTTCCTCTTTTATTTTATTTTATTTTATTTATTTATTTTTTTTAAATGTCTGTGTCCTCGCCTCCCCCGGTCTGTCTGTGGGCTTGTCGGGGGTGGGGCTCCGGTGCGCGGGTGGTGCGCTGTCGGCTCTGGTGGCATGTGGCTGGTCTGGCTTCTGGTGGTTTGTGGAGGCCGTCGGCTGGTCTGCTGCTGGTCTCGCCTTCTCGACTCTGGTGCTTGGCCTCCCTGCGGCTTGGAGTGTGGTGCTCCCGCTCCCTCTTCGGGGTTTGCTGGCCCGCGGGTGTCGGTTGGCGCTTTGTGGTGGTTCGCCTGGCTGCTCGCCCGTTTTCCCGCCTGCCTGCTCAGTTTCCCGCTTTCCTCCTCGCTGGCTCCCCTGTCTGCCTTGCTGGCGGCGTCCTACCATTGGGAGGGTGTGGCCTGGTGTCTTCCTGCTCCCCGGCGGTCCGCGCTCTCCGCGCCTGGGTTCTGGATCGTATGTCTGGGACCCCGGGGTCCCCGGCTCCGCTGCTCCTTGGGTTACCAACGGGGGATAGGGTGGGGCTTCCGTGTGTCGGGCAGTCGACCACTGTGTGTGTGTGTGTGTGTGTGTGTGCGCGCTTGAGTAAGTAGGTGTGTGTATCAGTGTGCGCGTAGGGGTGTGTATGTGCGTGCGTGTGGGTGCGTAGGAGTGTGTACTGTATGTGCGTGCGTGTGTGCACTTTTATTTATTTATTTATTTTAGTTATTTATTTTGGGGGGCGGGGGCATACAGGGGTTTGCTCCGTGGGGTCGGGTGCTGGGTGATACATCTCTGCCGCCCGTACCTCCGCCGGGTGGGTGGAGGGTGTGCCTCCTGCATCCCTTGGCGGGGCGGCCCTGTGTCGGGGGTCGGGCGGGGGTTGGCCGGGCTCCGCTCCCTGGGGGTGTGGGGGGGCGGTGGGCGGGAATTGGCGCTTCCGGCGCGGGCAGGCTTCTTTCCGGTTGTGGAGGCGTCTCTGGGCCTGCCGGTTTGTGGCCCCCGGTACCCGTCTGCCTTTGTGGGGTGTGATCTCTCGCTGGTCCCAGGGGTTGGCAGTCCTCCGGCCCGCTGGCGCCCTGTCCTTGGCTGGGATTACCTCTCTTCGGCCCCTTGCTGGTCTTCCCGGGGGGGGGGGGGGCCTCTGGGCTGGCTCTTGGGGCGCTGATCTTTGTGCTGCCTGCCCCTATGGGCCTGGTGACCTTCTGGCGGCCGGGGCCCGGCCTGGCTATTTGGGGCGGGGCTCTCTGGGAGGTGAAGGCGGCCCCTTTCCTTTCATGCATTCTCAGTGACAATTACACGCCCACACATTTCTGCACCTTTATATATATATGAAGTCTTCCCCACATACAGAGATACCTGTACATATGCACACTCACAGTACATACGTACTTCCCCACATTACTCACTGAGTTAACCAGGGTGTTATTATGTTGTTGGTTTTATTACAGCGACGGTGATATCAGCAGTATGACTATATATATATATATATATATATAGATATATATATTTTTTTACAATAATGTGCATTACAGTACTTTTGGATAATCATGGATAATCATTGCATTACTGCAATTATGTGTGACTGTTTCAATGCGGTATTATCATTGTGATCACTATCATAGTTCATCATTTCATGACTACTATTATGTGTGACTGTTTCAATGCAGTATTGTCATTGTGATCACTATCATAGTTCATCATTTCATGACTGCTATTATGTGTGATTGTCATTGACAGCTTTGTCATTGTGGTTGTTGATATTGTTTTGTCCTTATGTCCTTGTTCGTCTTTCTAGTTGTCACAGACATTTATTTGCTGATGTAGTTCTGTATGTTTCTGTTGGTCTGTCACTATTGTTGTTGTTGCTGCTGTTGTCCTTGTCTCTTGTCTCTCTTTTTTGTTTTTGTCCCCCTCTCGTCCCCCCCCCTGACTGACTGCTGTGTGTCTTTATTTTCACACAGTGAAACGATCTCTATATACACTGAAGCTAACCTAAGATTCCATTAAAACATTGCAGATGTTGTAAAATACAATACAACGTTGGCGTTTATTCAAATTCACACTGAAGCAATGCAGCATTATGTGTTATGTACAATACATGGATAACTGATCCGCATGCCCAGAAAGCCGCTCTATCACCGCTCGTGTCACCGCTAAACCAAAGTTCGCTACCGTTAAATCAAGGCTAAAGCAACACCGGCTTCAGCGGTACATCGCTAGGACAACGCCTGTGTTTTCTATTTTTTTTTTTTCCCATTTTGTACGCGGTGACGAGCATTGTCGAAATTCGGCCCCTCTTCCTACCGTTCAAGGGACGCTACAGCAAAATTCGGGCGGTGTGACCAGGCCTGTACCCTCTCAAAATGCCACGACGATCTTTCACCGCAACGCTCAAACTCTCCGTCTGCCGGTATGCAGAAGAGTTTGGGAACCAGGCAGCAGCACGGTGTGGACGAGTCAGTCATCCAGCGTTGGAGAGCGGACATCGGCAAGGGTGAGAGGGTGAGGATTAGGGCTAGAGGGTGAGGATTTGGGTTAGAGGATGAGGATTTGGTTTAGAGGGTGAGGATTAGGATTAGAGGGTTAGGATTAAGGTTAGAGGATGAGGATTTGGGTTAGAGGGTCAAGAGTTGGGTTAGAGGGTGAGGATTTGGGTTACAGGATGAGGATTAGAGTCAGACGGTGAGGATTAGGGTTAGAGGGTGAGGATTAGGGTGAGAGGATGAGGATATGGGTTAGACGGTGAGAATTAGGGTTAGAGGGTGAGGATTAGGGTGAGAGGGTGAGGATTTGGGTTAGAGGGTGAGGATTTGGGTTAGAGGATGAGGATTTGTCTTAGAGGGTGAGGATTAGGGTGAGAGGGTGAGGATTTGGGTTGGACTGTGAGTATTAGGGTTGGAGGGTGAGGATTAGGGTTAGAGGATGAGGATTTGGGTTAGAGGGTGAAGATTTGGGTTAGAGGCTGAGGATTAGGGTTAGATGGGTGAGGATTAGGGTTCGAGGGTGAGGTTTAGGGTTAGACGGTGAGGATTAGGGTTAGAGGGTGAGGATTAGGTTGAGAGGGTGAGGATTTGGGTTAGACGGTGAGGATTAGGGTTAGAGGGTGAGGATTAGGGTGAGAGGATGAGGATTTGGGTTAGATGGTGAGGGTTAGGGTTAGAGGGTGAGGATTAGGGTTAGCGGGTGAGGATTTGGGTTAGACGGTGAGGATTAGGGTTAGAGGGTGAGAATTTGCGTTAGAGGATGAGGATTAGAGTCAGACGGTGAGGATTAGGGTTAGAGGGTGAGGATTAGGGTGAGAGGATGAGGATATGGGTTAGACGGTGAGAATTAGGGTTAGAGGGTGAGGATTAGGGTGAGAGGGTGAGGATTTGGGTTAGAGGGTGAGGATTTGGGTTAGAGGATGAGGATTTGTCTTAGAGGGTGAGAGGGTGAGGATTAGGGTGAGAGGGTGAGGATTTGGGTTGGACTGTGAATATTAGGGTAAGAGGGTGAGGATTAGGGTTAGAGGATGAGGATTTGGGTTAGAGGGTGAAGATTTGGGTTAGAGGGTGAGGATTAGGGTTAGATGGGTGAGGATTTGGGTTAGATGGTGAGGATTTGGGTTAGAGGATGAGGATTTGGGTTAGATGGTTGGGATTAGGGTTGGAGGGTGAGAATTTGGGTTAGAGGATGAGGATTTGGGTCAGACGGTGAGGATTTCTGTTAGAGGATAAGAATTAGGGTTAGAGGATGAGGATTAGAGTCAGACGGTGAGGATTAGGGTTAGAGGGTGAGGATTAGGGTGAGAGGATGAGGATATGGGTTAGACGGTGAGAATTAGGGTTAGAGGGTGAGGATTAGGGTGAGAGGGTGAGGATTTGGGTTAGAGGGTGAGGATTTGGGTTAGAGGATGAGGATTTTGGTTAGATGGTTGGGATTAGGGTTGGAGGGTGAAGATTAAGGTTAGAGGGTGAGGATTTGAGTTAGACGGTGAGGATTAGGGTTAGAGGCTGAGGATTAGGTTGAGAGGGTGAGGATTTGGTTAAGAGGGTGAGGATTAGGGTTAGAGGGTGAGGATTAAAGTGAGAGGATGAGGATTTGAGTTAGACGGTGAGGATTAGGGTTAGAGGGTGAGGATTAGGGTGAGAGGATGAGGATATGGGTTAGACGGTGAGAATTAGTGTTAGAGGGTGAGGATTAGAGTCAGACGGTGAGGATTAGGGTTAGAGGGTGAGGATTAGGGTGAGAGGATGAGGATATGGGTTAGACGGTGAGAATTAGGGTTAGAGGGTGAGGATTAGGGTGAGAGGGTGAGGATTTGGGTTAGAGGGTGAGGATTTGGGTTAGAGGATGAGGATTTGTCTTAGAGGGTGAGGATTAGGGTGAGAGGGTGAGGATTTGGGTTGGACTGTGAATATTAGGGTTAGAGGGTGAGCATTAGGGTTAGAGGATGAGGATTTGGGTTAGAGGGTGAAGATTTGGGTTAGAGGATGAGGATTTGGGTTAGATGGTTGGGATTAGGGTTGGAGGGTGAGAATTTGGGTTAGAGGATGAGGATTTGGGTTAGACGGTGAGGATTAGGGTTAGAGGGTGAGAATTTGGGTTAGAGGATGAGGATTTGGGTTAGAGGGTGAGGATTTGGGTTAGATGGTGAGGATTTGGGTTAGAGGATGAGGATTAGGGTTAGATGGGTGAGGATTTGGGTTAGATGGTGAGGATTTGGGTTAGAGGATGAGGATTTTGGTTAGATGGTTGGGATTAGGGTTGGAGGGTGAAGATTAAGGTTAGAGGGTGAGGATTTGAGTTAGACGGTGAGGATTAGGGTTAGAGGCTGAGGATTAGGTTGAGAGGGTGAGGATTTGGTTTAGAGGGTGAGGATTAGGGTTAGAGGGTGAGGATTAGGGTGAGAGGATGAGGATTTGAGTTAGACGGTGAGGATTAGGGTTAGAGGGTGAGGATTAGGTTGAGAGGGTGAGGATTTGGTTTAGACGGTGAGGATTAGAGTTAGAGGGTGAGGATTAGGGTTAGCGGGTGAGGATTTGGGTTAGACGGTGAGGATTAGGGTTAGCGGGTGAGGATTTGGGTTAGACGGTGAGGATTAGGGTTAGAGGGTGAGAATTTGGGTTAGAGGATGAGGATTTGGGTTAGAGGGTGAGGATTTGGGTTAGATGGTGAGGATTTGGGTTAGAGGATGAGGATTTGGGTTAGATGGGTGAGGATTTGGGTTAGATGGTGAGGATTTGGGTTAGAGGATGAGGATTTGGGTTAGATGGTTGGGATTAGGGTTGGAGGGTGAGAATTTGGGTTAGAGGATTAGGATTTGGGTCAGACGGTGAGGATTTCTGTTAGAGGATGAGAATTAGGGTTAGAGGATGAGGATTAGAGTCAGACGGTGAGGATTAGGGTTAGAGGGTGAGGATTAGGGTGAGAGGATGAGGAAATGGGTTAGACGGTGAGAATTAGGGTTAGAGGGTGAGGATTAGGTTTAGAGGATGAGTATTTGGGTTAGGGGTTAGACGGTGAGGATTAGGGTTAGAGGGTGAGGATTAGGGTTAGATGGGTGAGGATTTGGGTTAGATGGTGAGGATTTGGGTTAGAGGATGAGGATTTGGGTTGGATGGTTGGGATTAGGGTTGGAGGGTGAAGATTAAGGTTAGAGGGTGAGGATTTGAGTTCGACGGTGAGGATTAGGGTTAGAGGCTGAGGATTAGGTTGAGAGGGTGAGGATTTGGTTTAGAGGGTGAGGATTAGGGTTAGAGGGTGAGGATTAGGGTGAGAGGATGAGGATTTGAGTTAGACGGTGAGGATTAGGGTTAGAGGGTGAGGATTAGGTTGAGAGGGTGAGGATTTGGTTTAGACGGTGAGGATTAGGGTTAGAGGGTGAGGATTAGGGTGAGAGGATGAGGATTTGGGTTAGACGGTGAGGATTAGGGTTAGAGGGTGAGGATTAGGGTTAGCAGGTGAGGATTTGGGTTAGACGGTGAGGATTAGGGTTAGCGGGTGAGGATTTGGGTTAGACGGTGAGAATTAGGGTTAGAGGGTGAGAATTTGGGTTAGAGGATGAGGATTTGGGTTAGAGGGTGAGGATTTGGGTTAGATGGTGAGGATTTGGGTTAGAGGATGAGGATTTGGGTTAGATGGTTGGGATTAGGGTTATAGGGTGAGAATTTGGGTTAGAAGATGAGGATTTGGGTCAGACGGTGAGTTTTTCTGTTAGAGGATGAGGATTAGGGTTAGGGGGTGAAGATTAAGGTTAGCGGGTGAGGATTTGAGTTAGAGGGTGAGGATTAGGGTTAGAGGGTGAGGATTTGGGTTAGAGGGTGAGGATTAAGGTTAGGGGGTGAGTATGAGGGTTAGAGGGTGAGAATTTGGGTTAGAGGATGAGGATTTGGGTTAGAGGGTGATTATTTGGGTTAGAGGCTGAGGATTAGGGTTAGATGGGTGAGGATTAGGGTTCGAGGGTGAGGTTTACGGTTAGACGGTGAGGATTAGGGTTAGAGGGTGAGGATTAGGTTGAGAGGGTGAGGATTTGGGTTAGACGGTGAGGATTAGGGTTAGATGGTGAGGATTAGGGTGAGAGGATGAGGATTTGGGTTAGACGGTGAGGGTTAGGATGAGAGGGTGAGGATTAGGGTTAGCGGGTGAGGATTTGGGTTAGACGGTGAGGATTAGGGTTAGAGGGTGAGAATTTGGGTTAGACGGTGAGAATTAGGGTTAGAGGATGAGGATTAGGGTGAGAGGATGAGGATTTGGGTTAGAGGGTGAAGATTTGGGTTAGAGGGTGAGGATTAGGGTTAGATGGGTGAGGATTTGGGTTAGATGGTGAGGATTTGGGTTAGAGGATGAGGATTTGGGTTAGATGGTTGGGATTAGGGTTGGAGGGTGAGAATTTGGGTTAGAGGATGAGGATTTGGGTCAGACGGTGAGGATTTCTGTTAGAGGATAAGAATTAGGGTTAGAGGATGAGGATTAGAGTCAGACGGTGAGGATTAGGGTTAGAGGGTGAGGATTAGGGTGAGAGGATGAGGATATGGGTTAGACGGTGAGAATTAGGGTTAGAGGGTGAGGATTAGGGTGAGAGGGTGAGGATTTGGGTTAGAGGGTGAGGATTTGGGTTAGAGGATGAGGATTTTGGTTAGATGGTTGGGATTAGGGTTGGAGGGTGAAGATTTGAGTTAGAGTTAGAGGATGAGGATTTGAGTTAGACGGTGAGGATTAGGGTTAGAGGGTGAGGATTAGGGTTACAAGATGAGGATTTGGGTTAGTGGGTGAGGATTTGGGTTAGGATTAGGGTTAGATGGTTAGGATTAGGGTTAGAGGGTTCGTATTAGGGTCAGAGGGTGAGAATGAGTGTTTGAGGGTGAAGAGTAGGGTTAGAAGGTGAGGATTTGAGTTAGAGGGTGAGGATTTGGGTTAGACCGTGAGGATTAGGGTTCGAGGGTGAGGATTAGGGTGAGAGGGTGAGGATTTGGGTTAGACGGTGAGGATTAGGGTTTGAGGGTGAGGATTAGGGTTAGAGGGTGAGGATTAGGGTAAGAGGGTTAGGATTAGGGTTAGATGGTTAGGATTAGGGTTAGAGGGTTCGTATTAGGGTCAGAGGGTGAGGGTCAGGGTTACAGGGTGAGGGTTAGAGGGTGAGGATTAGGGTTAGAGGGTGAGGATTTGTGTTAGAGGGTGAAGATTAGGGTTAGAGGGTGAGGATTTGGTTTAGAGGAGGAGGATTTGGGTTAGAGGGTGAGGATTAGGGTTAGAGGGTGAGGATTTGGGTTAGAGGATGAGGATTTGGATCAGAGGGTGAGGATTAGGGTCTGAGGGTGAGGATTAGGGTTAGAGGGTGAGGATTAGGGTTAGAGGGTGAGGGTGAGGATTTGGGTCAGAGGGTGAGGATTAGGGTCTGAGGGTGAGGATTAGGGTTAGAGGGTGAGGATTAGGGTTAGAGGGTGAGGGTGAGAGGGTTAGGGTTAGAGGGTGAGGATTAGGGTTAGAGGGTGAGGGTGAGAGGGTTAGGGTTAGAGGGTGAGGATTAGGGTTAGAGGGTGAGGGTTAGGGTTAGAGGGTGAGGTTTAGGGTTAGAGGGTTAGAATCAGGGTTAGAGGGTGAGGATTAGGGTGAGAGGGTGAGGATTTGGGTTAGAGGGTGAGGATTTGTCTTAGAGAGTGAGGATTATGGTTAGAGGGTGAGGATTAGGGTGAGAGGGTGAGGATTTGGGTTGGAGTGTGAGTATTAGGGTTAGAGGGTGAGGATTAGGGTTAGAGGGTTAGGATTAGGGTTAGAGGGTGAGGATTAGGGTTAGAGGGTTAGGATTAGGGTTAGGATCAAGGTTAGAGGGTGAGGGTTAGGGTTAGATGGTTAGGTTTAGGGTTAGAGGCTGAGGATTAGGGTTAGAGGGTGAGGATTAGGGTTAAAGGGTGAGGATTAGGGTTTGAGGGTGAGGGTTAGGGTTATAGGGTTAGGTTTAGGGTTAGAGGGTTAGTTTTAGTGTTAGAGGGTGAGGATTAGGGTTAGAAGGTGAGAATTAGGGTTAGAGGGTGATGGTTAGGATTAGGGTTAGAGGGTGAGGATTAGGGTTAGAGGGTGAGGGTTAGACACTTAGATTTCCGGTTAGAGGGTGAGGATTTGGGTTAGAGGGTTAGGATTAGGGTTAGATGGTTCGGATTAGGGTTAGAGGGTTCGTATTAGGGTCAGAAGGTGAGGGTAAGGGTGCCAGGGTTAGGGTTAGGGTTAGATGGTTCGGATTAGGGTTAGAGGGTTCGTATTAGGGTCAGAGGGTGTGGGTTAGGGTTACAGGGTGAGGGTTAGAGGGTGAGGATTAGGGTTAGAGGGTGAGGATTAGTGTTAGAGGGTGAAGATTAGGGTTAGAGGGTGAGGATTTGAGTTAGAGGGTGAGGATTAGGGTTAGAGGGTGAGGATTTGTGTTAGAGGATGAGGATTTGGGTTAGAGGGTGAGGATTAGGGTTAGATGGTGAGGATTAGGGTTAGACGATGAGATTTGGGTTAGAGGGTGAGGATTAGGGTTAGAGGGTGAGGATTTGGGTTAGAGGATGAGGATTTGGGTCAGAGGGTGAGGATTTGTGTTAGAGGATGAGGATTTGGGTCAGAGGGTGAGGATTAGGGTCTGAGGGTGAGGATTAGGGTTAGAGGGTGAGGATTAGGGTTAGAGGGTTCGTATTAGGGTCAGAGGGTGAGGGTTAGGGTTACAGGGTGAGGATTAGGGTTAAAGGGTGAGGATTTGGGTCAGAGGGTGAGGATTATGGTTAGAGGGTGAGGGTTAGAGGGTTCGGATTAGGGTTAAGGTTAGGATTAGAGTTAGAGGGTGAGGATTAGGGTTAGAGGGTTAGGATTAGGGTTAGAGGGTGAGGATTTGGGTTAGAAGGTGAGGATTATGGTTAGAGGGTGAGGGTTAGAGGGTGAGGGTTTGGGTCAGAGGGTGAGGATTAGGGTTAGGATTAGGGTTAGAGGGTGATGATTAGGGTTAGAGGGTTAGGATTAGGGTTAGAGGGTGAGGATTAGGGTTAGAGGGTGAGGGTTAGAGGGTTAGGATTAGGGTTAGGATAAGGGTTAGAGGGTGAGGGTTAGAGGGTTAGGTTTAGGGTTAGAGGCTGAGGATTAGGGTTCGAGGGTGAGGATTAGGGTTAGAGGGTGAGGGTTAGGGTTAGAGGCTGAGGATTAGGTTTCGAGGGTGAGGATTAGGGTTAGAGGGTGAGGGTTAGAGGGTGAGGAATAGGGTTAGAGGGTGAGGCTTTGGGTTAGAGGGTGAGGATTAGGGTTAGAGGGTGAGTATTAGGGTTAGAGGGTGAGAGTTAGGGTTTAGTGTTAGGTTTAGGGTTAGAGGGTGAGGATTAGGGTTAGTTGGTGAGGATTAGGGTTAGAGGGTGAGGGTTAGAGGGTGAGGTTTAGGGTTAGAGGGTTAGAATCAGGGTTAGAGGGTGAGGATTAGGGTGAGAGGGTGAGGATTTGGGTTAGAGGGTGAGGATTTGGTTTAGAGAGTGAGGATTAGGGTTAGAGGGTGAGGATTAGGGTGAGAGGGTGAGGATTTGGGTTGGAGTGTGAGTATTAGGGTTAGAGGGTGAGGATTAGGGTTAGAGGGTTAGGATTAGGGTTAGAGGGTGACGATTAGGTTTAGAGGGTTCGGGTTACAGGGTTAGGATTAGGGTTAGGATCAAGGTTAGACGGTGAGGGTTAGGGTTAGATGGTTAGGTTTAGGGTTAGAGGCTGAGGATTAGGGTTAGAGGGTGAGGATTAGGGTTAGAGGGTGAGGGTTAGAGGGTTAGGTTTAGATGGTGAGGATTAGGGTTAAAGGGTGAGGATTAAGGTTTGAGGGTGAGGGTTATAGGGTTAGGTTTAGGGTTAGAGGGTTAGGTTTAGGGTTAGAGGGTGAGGATTAGGGTTAGAAGGTGAGAATTAGGGTTAGAGGGTGATGGTTAGGATTAGGGTTAGAGGGTGAGGATTAGGGTTAGAGGGTGAGGGTTAGACGGTTAGGTTTCCGGTTAGAGGGTGAGGATTTGGGTTAGAGGGTTAGGATTAGGGTTAGATGGTTAGGATTAGGTTTAGAGGGTTTGTATTAGGGTCAGAACGTGAGGGTTAGGGTGCCAGGGTGAGGGTTAAATGGTTCGGATTAGGGTTAGAGGGTTCGCATTAGGGTCAGAGGGTGAGGGTTAGGGTTACAGGGTGAGGGTTAGAGGGTGAGGATTAGGGTTAGAGGGTGAGGATTAGGGTTAGAGGGTGAGGATTTGTGTTAGAGGATGAGGATTTGGGTCAGAGGGTGAGGATTTGGGTTAGAGGATGAGGATTTGGGTCAGAGGGTGAGGATTAGGGTCTGAGGGTGAGGAATAGGGTTAGAGGGTTCGTATTAGGGTCAGAGGGTGAGGGTTAGGGTTACAGGGTGAGGGTTAGAGAGTTAGGATTAGGGTTACAGGATGAGGGTTAGAGGGTTAGGATTGGGGTTACAGGGTGAGGGTTAGGGTTAAAGGGTGAGGATTTGGGTCAGAGGGTGAGGATTATGGTTAGAGGGTTCGGGTTAGAGGGTTCGGATTAGGGTTAAGGTTAGGATTAGGGTTAGAGGGTGAGGATTAGGGTTAGAGGGTTAGGATTAGGGTTAGAGGGTGAGGATTTGGGTCAGAGGGTGAGGATTAGGGCTAAAAAGTGAGGATTTTGGTTAGAAGGTGAGGATTATGGTTAGAGGGTGAGGGTTAGAGGGTGAGGGTTTGGGTCAGAGGGTGAGGATTAGGGTTAGGATTAGGGTTAGAGGGTGAGGATTAGGGTTAGAGGGTGAGGGTTAGAGGGTTAGGATTAGGATAAGGGTTAGAGGGTGAGGGTTAGGGTTAGAGGGTTAAGTTTAGGGTTAGAGGCTGAGGATTAGGGTTCGAGGGTGAGGATTAGGGTTAGAGGGTGAGGGTTAGGGTTCGAGGGTGAGGATTAGGGTTAGAGGGTGAGAGTTAGGGTTAGAGGGATTGGTTTAGGGTTAGAGGGTGAGGATTAGGGTTAGATGGTGAGGATTAGGGTTAGAGGGTGAGGGTTAGGGTTAGACGGTTAGGTTTAGGGTTAGAGGGTGAGGATTAGGGTTAGAGGGTGAGGGCTAAATCCAATCTACATCATGTTCAATGAAGAACTGGAAGAAGCCTCAAACATTTGAGTGTTGCTCATCATGTGGCCGCCATGGGGTTTTCAGCTCATCAGAAATGTATGAGAATAAAGTGGAAAATATACAAGAAAAATCACTAATTTGCGAGAAGAAATGACAAATTAGCAACAGCTAATAAAGATTGTATGCAAGCATACCAAAATAGACCAGACAAAGAAGCTCCTGCTCCTTGGAAGTCTGAAAACAAGAACACAGCAAATTAGTAGCCTGTGGCGAAGCACATTTATTTCAACAACCAAATTTTCCTAAAATTGCAACTGCCTTCTCCTGGGTGTATTCTTTCTTTCTCTCCAAAAAGTCTAAGTTTATTTGTTGTTGTGTTCCTGTAAGTGCCCAGCAATACATCCTGGCGGCTACTGTGGCTACTAGACCACCACCCTCTACCTATTGCCTCCAGCCCAAATGTGTCTGAAACCACAATATCCATTCCAAGCATTTTCCCATTTGCATTAGATGAATTTATTTCTTTATTTTTGAAGCAAGGGTATTCTGGCGCCACGAGAAGGCTGAGGGTGCTTTCACACGTGCACGTCATCTTAAATGAAGTGTATTTTGCGTTATGCATTCAGTACCTTTTTAGGTGCAATTGTTGAATGTGAGCGTGGCGTGCGTGGCGAGCTGGCCTAAATGAAGGAAAATACAAATAAGAGGCATTAGCATTAGCATTAGTAAAAATCGGGGGTCCCGGCAGGACTCAAAGATAGCAAAAAACCCAAGATGTGGTCACAGCAGCACCAACACGGTCGTCCGTCTTCCTCGCCGCCTTCCCTAAAATAAACAATTCTTGAATGTGTATGTCACTCAGCTAAAAACAAGTTGAAAAGAACTTCTAAACACCTACTCAGGCCCAATCAAAACTGGTTTACTTTTGGTAAACCATTCTTATTCCAACCTGTCTTACTTGTTGATAGTAGGAGAACATTTGGACTATTGGTCATGATTTTTGAAGCACTCGTTGAGACAAAATGTGTATTGTTATGAAACACTAAATGAAACATTTGTGTAATGTCTTATAATATGTCTACTTAATAACAAATACATGTAATTTTTCATCAACAATTGTATCAACCTTATCAAGCATCTAAAACAGTATTGTATTGTTTGCAATGATGACCACAGAAATGTAATAGTAAGTATGTGAATGGCTAGACATCCACCCGTTGGCCTATGGTCAAATGATGACATGATGAAAATGCAATCTTACACCTTAAAATGAGCATTTTCTGCTGGCTTGCAGTGACTAAATCTAACAGTTATTGCTTAAAAACGTGTTTCAGACCGAATAGAGTGCATTTATGAACATTGGCCACAACTGGCCAACAATGAACCACATATGCTCCAAACCACCTAAAACGTGCTTTAAACACCTGCTCAGGCCCAATCAGTTACTTTTTCTCATTTTGCCTGTAACTGCCCAGCCATACATCCCTGCTGGGCCTCAGCACTTACTGTACGTTAATTACAAGGTAAGAAAAGTAAATGACAACAGTAATTGCGAGGCAACACAGAGGCATTGCTGGAACAACAACAACAAAAAAGTTTCTATTTTTATTACGAGAATAAAGTCCAAATAAGAGATTGCCTCGAGGGGGATTTGAATGTATGATAGTGTGGCTCCCTCTGTTACTTCCTATCCCTGTCTAGCTGGTAGCTGAATGACCACGGCTTCTAATGCATTCCCCTCTCACACACACACACACACACGGACACCAAGTGGGGGGTGAGAATGTTGTGCTTGAATGAAAGTGGTATTCAATCCAAAAGCATCCTACTGAATCTCTTCCATACATACGGTAGACATTGAATGCTTCACGTTGAGTTGAGCACAGATTAGCATGTTTAAGAGCCTGAGACATTGAATGGAGCTTGTGTTGTAAGGCCAAGATGGCGGCCTCGTGCTTCTCCTTGGTGACCGAGCACTGGTTCTGATATATCTCCTAACCAGTATTCTTTTGCTCGTGCTGTTTTGCTTTTCATGTGTACAAATAAAAGCACTAATATTGCACACAAAAAAAGCAGGGTTAAAATATGATGAAATATATTAGGAACAGCTGCTTACATGAATACGTAACGCATTACAGTCGTCCCAAATGTTGCTTCGTCACTCTTTCACAATGTTCACCTTTCAGATTATCCTGTAGAATCGCCACTCATATTATGGATTTGACACTCAGATTGTGGATTTGGCATTCAGATCATGATCTCTTTGTCTCATTTGATGTACTACTCACCATTCAAGTTACGTCACTGAGATTATCCACTCAGATTATGGATTTGACGCTTGTGTTGTACAACATGCGCATATTATGGATTTGACATTCATATTATAGACTCCACACCCAGATTATAGATTTGACACCAAGATTATGGACTTGCCAAGAAGTCTATCTTTAGATGGATTCCATATTGCAATATATTCCTGCTGTTTGGTCGTTGGTGTTAATAGTAACTGGAAGAGGTGGTCTGGGTATGTGTACCCCACCTTGGCAACCGAAGCCTCAACTCTTTTGAAATGCCAGCAACTACAAGAAATGTCTGATATTTGAGCATGTGCCACCACACCATCAGAGAATGTCGACGGAATTGACAAACCCTGTCCCCGGCTGACTTATACATAATACAAATATATAAACGCACTTCATTTTCGCCATTTGTACATTAAACTCCACAAAAAAACGGACAAGTTTCCAACAGGTTGTACAAAATATCAAAGACTGATCCGGGTATTGGAATATAAACCCTTTTCCTGGAACTCTTTATCAGTCAAAGAACCATGCTTGGTAACCCCAAACACCTCAATAGGCGTTGGTAGAACCCACCTCACGCAGAAAATAGATCATAATGATAATAATAATCATTTTATGATGATAAAATATGACTGATAATAGGCCGTATTCAAGCACAAATCAGCACCTTGCTAACCTGACTAAATAGTATTCTGATACCAGAGCTCCATTTGCTTCAATATGAGGCCAAGCAGTAGCATGAAGTGGAACAAAACAGAGGCGTTGGAGGCTCCAAACACCAATTACCAACACCAACTAACTGCGATAAACAGTTTTTTAAAAATTTTATTTTAAATCAGGGGTCACCAACGTTGTTCCTTGTGAGAGCTACTTTTCCAAAATGAAAATGGCCAAGAGCTACTCATTTTTGTAACATTTATTTTCAGAGCTTATTTTAAACTCAAACAAAGCGAATATGCTTGTTTTACCAGAACATGAACAAAATGCTGGTGTCCACAACTCACATTTTGTATTTCACAATGCATTTCTTTCTACTGTTCTTTCATTATTAACTGAAAACTGAATGAAAAGCAGGCTTGCGGGCACCTCATGTGGTCGTGGGGGGCTACCTGGTGCCCGCGGGCACCACGTTGGTGACCCCTGTTTTAAAGCTGCATGCAAGATGCACATAAAAAATCTTATCTACAAATAGCCTCAAATAAAGTAGGCCATTCTCTTTTAGAAATAAACACAGAAAATGCCAAATCTGAATTGTTTTTTATTTCCAGCAGTGAGAGATGTGCAGTACAGATGTGGGATCAAGTCATTGTTTTGCATAACTCAAGTAAGTGCACCAACTAGGATGGCAAGTATTGATCCGTATGATGTTCACTTTCTGTGTTGAACATGTGCCAGGTTATCATTCTGGGAGAAAACATCTCAGTCTCAGGCCCAATGAGGCACTTAAATAAGCAATGATTTATTAGGCAGGCACCTATTTCCAAGTTGGAATAGTTGGAAAAGTAAAAAAAACAACAGAAGAAACTTTGAAGAGGTGTATGTTCCAAAAAGCTGCTTTTCGCTTCTGTTACAGCTCTTTTGCGGCACTTGTATAGGTTGATCATGAACTTGACATGATTTCCTATGGGAAAGAATTGTTTTGAAATGAGAACAACGTAGATGTACACGACATGTACATGGGGTGAAACACATGGAGCTCATGTGGGATGAGGGTTAGTGGACTGATCCGCTGCACAATTCATGCTTCCGTTGATCACAGCAAGTCTTCCAGGTCCTGAAGACCATCACACTCAAATGTGCCAATCAAAGACAAATCACATCAAAAATGCAAATGGAATGTTGATACTAATGGACCATTAAATTTGCGGATGACACTACTGTCATCGGACTGATCACTGGTGGTGTTGAAACATCATACAGAAGAGAAGTGGCGGACCTCATAGCTTGGTGTCGTGATAACAATCTCCTTCTCAATACAGATAAGACTAAAGAGATGATCATTGACCCAAGAACAAGGGAAAAGGAGCCGCATAGACCCCTGTTTATTGATGAGACTGAGGTGGAGAGGGTGAAAACCTTCAAGTTCCTTGGCACACACATCAGCGAGGACCTCACCTGGTCTCACAACACCCAACAAATTCTGAAGAAGTCCCCAAGGAGACTGTACTTCCTGAGAAGACTGAGGAAATTTGGCATGTCCACCACAATCCTGAGTTGCTTCTACAGATGCACTATGGAAAGTGTCCTTACCGCCTCCATCACTGTTTGGTACGGTAACTGTACAACACGTGATAGGAAGGCACTCCAGCGGGTGATCAAGACCTCACAGAACATTGTTGGGGCAGCCCTCCCCTCACTGCAAGACATTTATACATCTAGAGTCCTACGCAGAACACACAACCTCATCAAGGACAGCACACATCCACAACACTCATTATTCACACTCCTACCGTCATGCGGACGCTACAGGAGTTTGAAGTCCAGGACCACAAGGTTGGCAAACAGCTTTTACCCACAGGCCATCAGGCTTCTCAACGAAGCACTCACACACGCCGCACGCAACACAAGCACACACTCATAGCACTTTATTTATTTATTTATTTGTATTAATGTCTCTTCTGTTTTTGTTGCTTAATTTATTGGTATTTATGTTTATGTGTTTATGTTTCTTATGTTCTTATTCTTTCTTGTGTTTTCTTTCTTTTCGTGGGAGAATGAACAGAATAAGATTTTCATTGCATGGTATAACTGCTGTTTTACCATGCACATGACAATAAAACTCTCTTGAATCTTGAATCTAATAACTCATAATAAAACAAAGCTCTGTTTATGACTTTCTATGTTTTTTACCATTACTAGAGCCCTGTACATGTGGACTTTAATTGGATGGGTTTGACTTTATTCTTGGAAAATTACTGCTGGTTTTTACATGTTTGTTCGGTATACACTCCCTGCAGCATGCTATCCTTGTATTTACTTTTTATTGAGACAAGGGACGTTACCCGAGGTACCACTGTATCATGAATACATACAGAATATATGAAATATCTCATTCTGCCAGGATGATGACTACTCCATACGTGATTAGTGAACTTTAGTGCTCACTAAACAACACTTGGCTGATCATTTAACACTTGTATTTGACCTTTTCTAGGTCAAATGAAACAATCAAGGTTGGCACTGAAAAACGGTGTACTGTTGTTGAGGATTGCTGGGCAGAAGAGTGTATTATTATGATGATTGTTAGTAGTAGTAGTGTTAACCTCTAACCCACTCCCACTCCCTCTCTGGGGTTTGCTGCCCCGCGGGTGTCAGCTAGCGCGGTGTGGTGGTTCGCCCGGCAGCTCGCCCGTGTGCCCGCCCGCTTGCTCGTTTGCGCGCTTTCCTCCTCCCCGGCTCCTCTGTCTGCGTCCTGCCGTTGGGATGGGGTGGCCTGGGGTCTTCCTGCTCCCCAGTGGTCCGCGTTCTCCGCGGCACCGGTTCTGGGTTGTATGTCTGGGACCCCGGGGTCTCCGGCTCCACTGCGCTCCGCGTTGCCGACGGGAGATATCTGGGAGCGAGGCTTCCGGGTGTCGGGCAGTCGACCACTATGTGTGTGTGTGTGTGTGTGCGTGCGTATGCCTGTGCGTACGAGTGTGTGCGTGCGTGTGCTTATGTGTGTGTGTGTATATGTGCGTCAGTGCGTATGTGTGGGTGCTTTTATTTATTTTTTTTTTAGTTATTTATTTTGGGGGTAGGAGGCATACAGGGGTCTGCTCCGTGGGGTCAGGTGCTGGGTGATACATCTCTGCCTCCGCCGGGTGGGTGGGGGGGTGCCTCCTGCGTCCCTGGGCGGGGTGGCCCTGGGCGGGGAGTCGGGCGGGGGGTGGCCCGGGGCGAGCCGGGCTCCGCTTCCTGGGGGTGGCGGTAGGGGGGGGATTGGCACTTCCGGCGTAGGCGGGCTTCTTTCCGGTTGCGGGGGCGTCTCTGGGCCTGCCTGTGTGTGGCCCCCGGTGCTCGTCTGCCTTTGTGGGGTGTGACCTCTCGCTGGTCTCGTGGATTGGCTGTCCTCCGGCCCGCCGGTGCCCTGTCTTTGGTTGGGATTACCTCTCTGCGACCCCTTGCTGGTCTTCCTGGGGGGGGAGGGCTCTCAGGGTTGGCTCTTGGGGCGCTGATCTTTGGGCTGCCTGCCCCCGTGGGCCTGCCGGCTTTCCGGCGATGGGGCTCGGCCTGGCTATTTGGGGCGGGGCTCTCTGGGTGTTGGAGGGGGAGCCCTTTCCTCTCATGCATTCTCAGTGACAATTACACGCTCACACACTCTTGCACCTTCATATATATGATGACATGCACACATACTGTACAGAGATACCTGCACACACGTACATATGCACACTCACAGTACATACGTACTTCCCCACGTTAGTCACTGAGTTAACCAGGGTATTATTATGTTGTTGGTTTTATTACAGCGACAGTGATGTCAGCAATACGATTCTAGTTTTTACAATGATGTGCATGACAGTTATTGTCACTCTGTTGACTATCATAGTTCATCATTTCATGACTACTATTATGTGTGACTGTTTCAATGCAGGGCCGCACGGTGGTCTACGTAGTGGTTAGCACGTTGGCCAACACAGTAACAGCCTGGAGATCGGGAAGACCTGGGTTCGATTCTTTCTTGGGCATTTCTGTGTGGAGTTTGCATGTTCTCCCCGTGTGCGCGTGGGTTTTCTCCGGGCACTCCGGTTTCCTCCCACAGTCCAAAAACATGCATGTTAGGTTAATTGGCGACTCTAAATTGTCCATAGGTATGAATGTGAGTGTGAATGGTTGTTTGTCTATATGTGCCCTGCGATTGGCTGGCGACCAGTCCAGGGTGTACCCCGCCTGTCGCCCGAAGTCAGCTGGGATAGGCTCCAGCATACCCCCGCGACCCTAATGAGGAGAAGCGGTATAGAAAATGGATGTTTCAATGCAGTATTGTCATTGTGATCACTATCATAGTTCATCATTTCATTACTACTATTATGCGTGACTGTTTCAATGCAGTACTGTCATTGTGGTTGTTGATATTATCTTGTCCTTCCCATCATGTTCTTTATAGTCATCACAGACATTTGCTGATGTAGTCCTGTATGTTTTTGTTGTTGTTGTCACAATTTTTGTTGCTGCTGTTGTCCTTGTTGTCTTTTTTCTCTCTCTCTCTTTGTCCCCCTCTTATCCCCGCACACCCCCTCTGTTTTCTTTTCTCTTCTTCTCTGTCCCCTCCTGCTCTCGTCCAGCTGCTCCAAATATGCATTTTAGCCAGTGCAATAAAGTTAACGAGTTTCACAACCGGCTTCACTACGTGGTCAAGCTGCAACACAGATTTACAAAGCGCTTCCTGGTGAATTATGCAGTGTAGAAACATGACCTCCTGCTCAGGGTTTCCTCTTTCACCTGTCCTGAATTTTCTTGAGCATCCCCACATTTTTTCCTGTCACATTTGGCGATCCATGTGTGGTAACGCTGGTGAGTGTACTCCAAGGTAACCTGTGCCTCTGCATGACTGCTGACACGCTGGTAAATAAATCCTCTCCCCGTGTTTTTCCTTTCAGGGATTCCATATCCAAAAACTCCTCCTTTATCTCAAAATTCTCATGAATCCCTCTGATAAAAATGAAAAGCTCATTGCTTCGTCCAGTGCCAAAGAATATCATGGAAATGCCTCTGCTTTTTTGTTTAGCTTGCTGGTGAAGTGTTCGTCAATTACTTCAATACGGTGGTCACTGACCTGCGTGATAAGGAAGAGGCATAAAATACTTGCTGTCTCTACCGTGCCTCTTTAAGAAACTCCCCTCTGGAGGAAGGCGTGCTGGCTTTTGCTAGTTTGAATGCAATAAATAACTTGTCTTCGTGCTTGTTTCTTGGATGGAAGTTGCTCCAATAAAGGTGTTTTGCTGAGCCTGTAAGCTAGCAACCACCTGTCAGCGGTAGCCGCACGTTCTTGTGTTGAAAGGTTGCTAGTGTAATTAGCATGCTGGGTGGAAAAGTGACGGCTGATGTTGTATTCTTTTCGGTTTCTTGGCAAATAAGACATACAGCCTTGGACCGGACTTTAGTAAAAACGTATTTCTTTGTTAAACACCCTCACTCACTGTGACTTTTCTTGTCTTTGACATTGCTGCAGATGGGTTCTGATCTGACCAGTGGTAGAAGAGGGTAATTGGAAACGGCTCTCTCAAGCCACTGCGCCTACGGCGCCACCTGGTGCTGAAATGCCGTCATTACAAGTCAAAATGAAATGCAATCATTCACATCAAACCTCCAGACTATTAGTAGGATAAAGAAAGCAGCTAACAATGACTGTTATGGGTGCCAGAACATATAGGAGCGGAGGGGAATGAGTTGGCACGTACATATGCCAAGACAGCACATGTAGGGCTGAATATTAAGTAGTCAAGCTGAAATGAAGCCAATTGGGAAAGAAAGGCTTATGAAGACGTGGCAGGAGAAATGGGACAGATAACCAAAAGGTAGGCATCCGTGTAGTATTCCAAAAAGAGTGGCCCAAGTAAGATGGACCAGCAGAAATAGGAAAACCAGTATTCACAACACAAACCATGGCTTTGCATGTCCTACATCAGGGGGGTCCAAAGTGCGGCCCGCGGCTGTGATTTTATCGGCCCGCACCACAGTCTAAAAATGTCATTTAACAAGGAAACTTCATAAAAAAAACAACAGCAGCAAAAATGGGAAAATCAATCAAAAGTCCAAATATGAAGAGAAGAGTTGTAATCTAGCAAGGAAAAAAAGGCATCATTTCCTAAGAATAAAGTCATAGTAGGAGGAAAAATGTCAATTTAGTGGCAGGAAGTTGAAATATTCAAGAAAAAAGTTATATTGTCAAAAACAATGAACAATGAAAGTTGTCATTTTTGGAAACTTAGGTTGGGGGAAAATGTACAACATGGGAATAAAGTCCGAATGTTAAGAGAAGAAATATACAAGAAGAAAGTTGAACTGTTTGGAAAATCTATTTTTAAAATAAACAGCAGAAATTTAAGTTAAATTAAATTAAGTAAAGTCAAAATATTAAGAGAAAAAAAATGTTGCAATTTTATGAGAATAAACTTGTAAAATGAGGAAAAATAGAATTTTAGTAACAACGTTGAAATAAAGAAAAAATCCATTGTTTTAAAAGATTAAAAATATTATGGGAATAAAGTAATAATCACAAGAAGAACATTTACAAGAGGAAAGCCGAAATGAAATAGTTGGAAAATTTAAAAAACACTACAAATGTAAAAAGTGCTGTAATTCTACAGGAATAAAGTCAAAATTTTAAGAAATAAAGTCGTAATGGAGTGAAGAACAAAAGTGTTAATTTTCCAAATTTTCCACCAAAACTGGTGTTATTGTGTAAAAAAGGTGCTTTTAGTAGCATTTCTCCTCCATTCCAGATATATTCCAAAGGTGAAATGCAGATGTTTCTTGAGCTACTGTACTGTAGCTTCCTAGCATGTCTACATGTGTTGTTTACTAAATATCAAAGTGGCACAGTTGCATCCTTTCATTTTTCACTATGTGGCCGTCGCTGGAAAAGGTTTGGACACCCCTGTACTACATAGACCTGCTAGCGGGCTAACGTTAGCGGCTAACAATAGCACATTCATTGAGAACGGCATCGTATGTAAACACCTTCAAGATGATTCATTTATATTAGAGAGAAGAGTACAATAGGGTCTTCTGAGAATTACAACCACTGATCTGTATTATGTATCTGGAAAGCTCATTAGCGATGACTTGTGAAGCCACATGGCCGCCATATTGCCACTCGCAAGAAACACTTCTCGGGCAAGCTTTTGCATTCGTGGTGAACTTCTTTTATTAATTCGGATTGGACACAAATTCCAACTTAAGATGCCTTCATGTGCAGCTATTAACTGCACAAATCGCCAGTTCAAAGGCTGTGGACGAACATTTCACCTGTAAGTATGATTGAAATGTAGATTTATTATTGATCATTTAAGGGTTTTGCACTGTCGATCTCTCAGATATTTTCGATCGTGTAAAATTCCTCTGATTAAATGTATGTCCAGAATTGATACGTTTATATAGCTCTATAATAGCTAAGAGGAAATGTACCTACTTTTTTGTTCTATCATGATATATGTATTCTTTAAGGGACGAAGGTTGCGCTACTTGAAGGAAGGAGAACCTCAGTACTTCCATGATGCTTACCAGGCATTGTATACAGTGCAGTTAGCAAGCCAGTTAGCATACAATTGACCCGGCATGACCCTTCATTTGGATAAACAACAATGCTGAATGACTGACGTAAAAGGATTAATTCATATGATATGTTCTGGAAAATAATATTCCTGAACATGCATACCGGTATGTTTGAGATTGCAAACAACGTATTGTCTTACCCAAAGCATATGGTTTTGTTTCAGTGTTGTTGTTTTTTTCTGTGTGTGTGTTTATGGTTATTACACATTATGGTTATCACATATTATTCCTCTGGTTTTTGTTCAAATATATTTCTATATCAGAAAAGAGCTTATTTCTATTTCATAACACAAACAAAAAAACAGCATAATGTTAAATGATTTTAAAACTTGTCTCTTTTATGATTCATCTTGAATCTTGAATATTTTGTACAGATGAGAGCATAGTGAATTGTATGAAAGTAAGAATAAAAAGTAAAGGATCATGACCATGGATTTTAGTGGAAAAAAGGGATGGGATATGCAGTTCAAATGAAAATCTCTTTCTAGAGGAGTAAAACTATCATTGCTATAGGGGAGTGCTGAGAATTTTGTCCCAAAGGCAAATTTGAATTGGAAGGGGAAAAAGTACATTTAATATAGCCAAATGATAGAGAATAACGTATCAAATAGTTTTTAAGGGACGAAGGTTGCGTTACTTGAAGGAATGGGAGAATCTCCCCGCTTTTTAATGTCAAATATAGATGTTCTGTTAGCCTCTTCATCTGCTTTGTACACTATGTACGCTGTGCCAATGTAGTCGCGTTGTGAGTAGTAAGATGGCGTCTCTTTGGCTTCAGCGGCATGCACTGCGACGTGCGACGTATGAGCTACCCAGATATACCTGCATTAGTACAGTTCAGTGGGTACAACAGCAACTTGCTCTTCGGCTTGGTGACGTCTGGTGTGCACCAATCATTAACGTCTTACTGAAACACACACACTGGCGAAAATTGGTTCCTCTTTGGGATCGATCCACGTATCAATGTAAACAAGTCCTGCAAATACAGTATTATTGTAAATCTCAGCATTTATCAATTTAACACACACGAACGTAACATTATTGACTTAAATGTAAGAACTGACTCAAAGCTGGCTATTTTGGCTGCACTCTTGTCTTTTAAGTACCCAGAGAACCCACGCGCGCACGGGGAGAGCATACCAACTTCACACAGAGATGCCCAACGGAGATTCCAACCCAGATCTTCCCATCTCCTGACTGTGTGGCCAACATGCTAACCACTCGTTCACCGTGCGGCCCTTTTTGTCTTTGTTGATAGTTTAATTGTGTGAACGGTGAAAGCATTTACACATTTTTATTCTCTTTATTCTTCCGTCTCTTTTTTGCTCACTACTCCTCCATTTCTCAACCAATTCAAACAAATCTAACATCAAAACATTCAGCTCACTCGGGACAGGTGTGCTACCAAATCAGACTTTTCCAAATATTCCCACATTTAGTGTAAATTCATATTTTCTGCTAAATCTTTCCCACTGAAAATGAATAGGCAATTTAAGGGCGCCCTCTGCTGATGATCATCATTTATTGACATGTTCTATGACTGAATCATTGTGCTGTGTCTGCAGCAGGGACATGGGTTGGCTGGTAACGCATGTGGTTTGTAACCTAAATGCGCTTGGTTGAAATCCCCGTGTGCATTCATCACGTGGTATATCAGAATACTACAGACGGAAGTCCTCCAATCGCCGTCACCTCTCGACGAATCACAAAGCGTTGCAGCATTTCTCATCTGTTCATTCTTCCGCTTCTTCTTCTTCAAATAAAGGAATCAACTGTAGCAACTGTCTATTCATCTTTGCCATAAAGTCAGTATTGTTTGTAAATGCTGTATCTCGTTGTGACCACGAGATGGCAGTGTTGGCACGTTGTGTCAAACCTTTTCATTAGTGGCGGTTTTTCCTTATTGTGTGAATGCTGAAAGGAAGCCAAAGGAAGCTGGTTCAAATCCCCTGCATGCATTCATCAAGTTATATCCAATTATATTACACATTGGAGTCCTGCTTGCTTGTTAAATTGTCCTTCATGTTAAATGTTAAGTGTGTAACGTTGCACACCTGTTCGGCATTTGCTGTTTATTCGTCAATACACTTAATTTGGAAACAATATTTTGGAGATCAGCTGTTTATTAGTACTAATTATTATTCACGATAGTTGCAGTCAACAAGAAGACCACAAGGGGGTGGCACGGGCCTCGTTTCAGCACCGCAGGTCATCCGTGACAGGAAGTGACATCAATCATTTCAGTGTCTGACAATAAAAGGAAAGTGCCTGATATCAAGTGAACGTCCAGTGAATATAATTGACTAAAGTCAAGTTGAATGAGTACAAGTTCACCGTCAGCTGCCACCAGAGGGCAGCATACTGTATGTTTGTGATGTTTAATATTGGGTAAAATCAACCGCAGACCTCCACACGTATATATGGGTTCAATCACCTTCATTGGCAATGCACTCCAAGCTCACTGATTGCAATTCCAGTGCTCAAACTTGTTCAAATCCACAGAATCCAGCAAACAGGGCCACCCCTGACCAACCGGGGCCCTCAGAGAAATGTTATTTTGCATTCAATAAATGGAAAAAAATGTGTCCAGTGTAAACAGAGGCAGAGATTCCTATGTGATGAGTGGCAGTTAGGTGTTTTATTTCAACAACAGACCCACCTTCCAGTGAAGCACCAGCTTCCTCGCGTTTTACCCCCCGCCCCCGCTCCTGATTGGTGATGTCTGTTGGACGGCATGCTGAAAGGTCACCTTCTGTAGCTCTACAAGAGCCTGCCTGCACGTGCACCCCTCTGATTGGTCAGATGTCGAGTGGTGTCAATCATTGTGCGGTTAGTCTCTTTTCTCTTCTCCGTCGTGCCTCACGGTGCAAATGAGTGCCCCCGTTGGAAGATCAAATCAAAGTTTATTTGTCGAGCATTACAACGCCCCAATGGTGGCCAAGGTGCTTCACAAGAGTAAAAACAGGTTCTAGCAAATGAGAACACAAAATCAAATCAAGAGTGCAAAATAAGAACAAAAGCAAAAAATACTATCTTGCTGTCACTCACATCCTTCAAAGGCCTGCTGACATTGCGCATGCGCTCTGCACTCCACACCCACTTCCCTTCAATGAGTGAATGATAACTAGATCAAGTCACGAAAAGGAACCAATCACTACTTTCCAGTAATGCAACAGGAAGTGACTTCATCAGTTTCAGCATCCAGTCAAATAAAACACCTTTAACTACCAATGAAACCACTGCAGTCACCGTGTCTTTCTTTTACACCTTCATAAAACTCGCGTGCAAAGAATATTACAACACAGTGACTGCATGGAAGTCAGGTGAGTCAAACAGTAGACCGTCAGTGACTCTGCATGTGTCTTTTCAAATTGGACTTCAAAGAAAATGCGTCACCGCAACTAAACCGTTTTTCTCCTGTGTGTGTTCTCATGTGTCTTTGCATGCTTGTCTTAAAAGTGAAGCGTTTACCGCAGTCTGAGCAACTGAAAGGCTTTTCTCCTGTGTGTGTTCTCATGTGTTTTTGCATGCTTGTCTTCAAAGTGAAGCGTTGACCGCAGTCTGAGCAACTGAAAGGTTTTTCTCCTGTGTGCGTTCTCATGTGTCTTTGCATGTGTGCCTTTACAGTGAAGCGTTTACCGCAGTCTGAGCAACTGAAAGGTTTTTCTCCTGTGTGTGTTCTCATGTGTAATTGCATGACAATCTTCTGAGTGAAGCGTTTTCCGCAGTCTGAGCAACTGAAAGGTTTTTCTCCTGTGTGTGTTCTCATGTGTCTTTCCATGTTTGTCTTTAAAGTGAAGCGTTTACCGCAGTCTGAGCAACTGAACATTTTTTCTCCTGTGTGTGTTCTCATGTGTTGAGCCAAATGACTCTTATAAGAAAATCTTTTATGACAAACTGAGCAGTTCAAACGTTTACCTGTTGTCTTTTTAGAGCTTTCAGAGTGTTTGTTGCCGGTGTCAGTCATCATATCACCTTCACAGTCTGTATCGCTGCTCAGAGATTCTTGGTTATAGTCGCTGTCTTCACCTTCAGGAGAGTGTGACGTTGTGTCGTCACTATCTGACAGTGGAGCTAAGAGGTTGTCTGCTTGTGATCCTCCACGGTGGTCTCCATCAGCTTCTGTTGTCATGTGTTGCAGTGAGCTGCTGCATGAAGGCTCCGCCTCGCTCATCTCCTCACTTGGACTATGATGAAGCTGTGAGAGCTCAGGTGGTTTGTCTTTATGGTCTTTAGTCGCTGCAGGGACACCAGTCAGTGGCATCCTGGCCAGATCAGCCTCCTCTGGCCCTGGAAGATGCTCTCCCTCCTGAGTGATCCAGAGTTCTTCCTCTTCCTTTTTAACATTGGGGGGCTGTGGCTCCTCCTCTTCCTCTTTAATGTGGGGGTGCTCCAGATCAATTTCTTCCACTTTAATAAGAGGGGGCTGTGGCTTCTCCTCCTCTTCCTCTTTAATGTGGCGCTCCATTTCTTCCTCTTTAATAAGAGGGGGCTGTGTCTCCTCCTGCTCCCAAGTGGAGCTCCCACCCTGTGGCTGAGGGGGACGGTCTCCTTGATGACCAGTCAGCTGCTGGATGTCTGCAGGACACAAAGAGGAATTATTGTGGAAGCTGTTTGTGCACTGTAATAAAAAAAAGCTGCACGCACGTCGTGGGGGAGAGCACGCTCTGCTAAAACCTAAACTCTTAGACGCCCGTACTATTTTATAAGGCACTGTACTTCTTGATAATGAAGCAATACTTTTTGACGGCTTGATCACGTCTACTCTTCAGTGGTGTGGTTATGGTTCACTAGTCTCATTTGTAAGGCGGTAATAGTGCGCCACCTGCTGACCGTAGGCTGAACAGGTTAACTGAACTTGCACATGCAGGATTATGAACCACAGTGGTAACAGTCATTTGTCATTAGTTAGAAAATACATACATACATACATAAATGGGGGGGCAACTATTTTCCCTCGTGCCATAAATACATTGTGAATTTCTAACCTGCTCCTCTCCCTGGATTTCTGGATAGGTATGCCTGAATCAAATCCTTCAACAAAGAGTCCAAGCTTTCATATACTGTGCACTTTGGGTGTTCCACAGTTACTGATAAAGTGTCATTCCATGATCATCAAGTACTGTGCCTTAGAAGACAGCACAATGTCTCAAGTTCAGCTTTTCGCAGAGCGTGCGCTCTCCCACGCTTTCTCGTGAGGCTATAACAGGGGTGCAATTCCCTTCTGGGTGGTGTCATTTTAATTTGGTTTGCTTTTTGTTAACGTGTTTTGCACTTCTCGGCCACCGTAGGTATTAGGTAAGCACCATTTCACAACGCCCAGCGACCGGCAGCTCAAGGGTGTGCCACAAAAGAGGCACATGATGCCAACGTCCTCCAGACTGTTGTGCAGTGATGGCTGACACAATGAAATGATGCTTTGGAGAGAACAAGCGTTAGACCTGAGAATAGACCATCACTTTACAACAACAACAACAACAACAACATCTATTCCATTGGAATTTGGGCTAAATGTAGGCCAACTGACGGCCACCTGTAAGAGGGTGTACTGTTGCAGCTTTTCTGTTCAAGCAACACCCAGTCAACAAATGAACATTGTAAGAATGTTATTGGAATAATAAGAATAATAAGAATAACACAAGGCCAATAGCCCTGCCTTCTGTCCTTTGTAAGTGCATGGAGAGGGTTGTAGCTGACCAGCTGAGATCTGAATTGTTCAACAAAATGGACCCTCTCCAGTTTGCTTACAAAGTTAAGCGTGGCAGAGGATGCAAGCCTCATGCTTTTAGATCAGGTTACCAAGCAGCAGGATTCCACACACCCCCACACAAGGGTTTTATTAATGGATTTTTGCTCAGCTTCTAATACTGTAAATAATAACACACTGCTACAACATCTGTCATCACTCTAGGTTCATACAATGCTCATTTTATGGATCAAGGAATTTTTATGTGATAGGCCACAGCATGTGTTTTTAAATGGTTTTAGGTCCAGCCAAATTGTCTTAAAGACTGGCCTCCCCCAGGGCTGTGTGCTGTCACCTGTTCTTTTTTCAGTGTACACCAACAACATCTCATGCGCTGTTGAAGGACTGTCGTTAATCAAGTATGCTGACAACATGGCTCTGGTGGCACACATCACGGACACGGAGGCTCTGGCACAGTACCAGAAGCAGGTCCACACTCTGGTCTGTGGCTTTGCTCAGAGCTCATTGGAACGTAACATTTCTAAAACAAAGGAGTTGTGCTGTGGAGCCACAGGGAAAGGCACTGCAAGCCTCTTTCAACCTCTCGTCATTCATGGCCAGCAGGGAGCAGGTTGACTGTTTTAAATACCTGGGGATGGACATAGACAAGAACCTGTCTTTTGGACACCAGACAGACTCTGCTTTCAAGAAGGCACAACAACGCCTCCACCTAATGTTAGCAAAGACATTCTAACTCTTGTGTACACTTCACTCATAGAATCCATCCTCACATATAATATCCCTTCATGGTACAATTTTCTCACACTCAAACATAAAACAAAACTCTCAAGAATCATAAACCAGGCCAGTAAAATCACTCAAACACCTCAGACTCCCCTCTGTGAATTGTATAGGCGATCAGTGCTGAGAAAAGCCACTCTCATCACTGAGGATGTCACACCCCCCCTGCACCACTCCTTCACTCTGCTGCCGTCAGGCAGACGATACAGAACCCCACTGGCCCGCAAAAACATCTAAAGAAATCCTTTATTCCAGTTGCAGTAACTATCTTAAACAGCGCCCGGTAGCACTGTTGTTCTTGTATTGTAGTATGTTTTGTTTGTGACTTATGTTTTTGTTGTGTGTTTTATATTGTACTTCATTGTGAGTGAATTTTTATAAGCCGTGTTGGAAGACAAATTTCTGTTCTATAGAACAGACAATAAAGTTCTTTTCTATTCTATTCTATTCTATTCTATTCTATTCTATTCTACACAGACGATAATAGTGCGAAGGGATACAGCAGGAGACAAACACATCAATGTTTGAGGTGTGGTTTTTTCGAGAAGGCGTGTTTCTGATGCAAATGGATTCCTCTTTTGAATGAATATTGTTTTGAGAAGCCAAATTCATGACTTTAGTGTCCCCAGCAACTAAGTGGAACTATGTTCCTAGTCACAGAAATCCCATGAGAGCTGGACTCACGGAACCCCTCTTGCAGCACGTACTTCTCTCCGTCTTAGGTGTCTTGCTCTCTGATTGGTTCTTTCTAAATTACAAGTAAGTCATATAGTACACCATTGATGGGTGTCCTAAAGGACGGGGTAAACAACAACAACCTCAAGCGTGACCAGACGTAGATTCAGACAAACCAAAACTAGATTTTGACAAAGTACTTGATATGGAACCCCAAACTGAACTAAATCTGCAACAAATATTCGCACTACAGCAGGACACCGAGCGCAAGCTCACAGCTAGCCGAAAAGAGCTACATGAACAGAAGGTAACTTTGGCCGGGGCCTTGGAACGCATAGCGGAGCTTGAAGAGTGGAAGACGAGCGCCGGGGAGGCGGTGATATAAATGTTTGAGCAGGCGAGTCGGATGCAAGAAAAACTGACTGACAGAGAGGGAAGATCCAGGAGGAACAACATCGGTATTTTCGGCGTCCTGGAAAACGTGGAAGAGGGCCCAGTGGGCAGATTGACTGAACACAGCTACAGCTACCCGAGGACCTCCAGCTGCATATCCAATGAGCCCACCATGCCCTCACACAAAAACCCAACCCGGATGCCACACGTAGATCCATTAGTCAACTTGCAGTCAAGTTGCAGACCAAAGAAGTCATTTTGAAGACGGCGTGGAAGAGGAAGGTGCACATGGGAAACAAGCACGTTTTTTTAAATTTTTATCACGACTATCCAGCTGAAGTCGTCCAAAAACCAAAAGCCCATATGAGCATTAAAAAGGTGCTGACGGAGACAGGAATTGGGTTCCAGACACCATGGACTAGAATCCGAATCCACTGGAGTGATGGAATGAAGACATACGCCAGCGCCGTGACAGCAGCACAGGAGATGAAAGCGAGGGGCTACACGGTGGACATCCCAGGAGACGACAGCGCACCGGTGGCGGCGGGAAAGGAGCGAGGAGCAGCTGAGTGGCGGCGTGTCCGGAGGGGAGAGACTCAACATGGAATGGTGATGCGGGCGAGGGAAAAGCTACAGGACTTGGTCAAGAGAATCTGAATGAGTGCAGGAACAGAACATTGTTGGGGCAGCCCTCCCCTCACTGCAAGACATTTATAAAACTAGAGTCCTACGAAGAACACACAACCTCATCAAGGACAGCACACATCCACAACACTCATTATTCACACTCCTACCGTCAGGCAGACGCTACAGGAGTTTGAAGTCCAGGACCACAAGGCTGGCAAACAGCTTTTACCCACAGGCCATCAGGCTTCTCAACGAAGCACTCGCACACGCCGCACGCAACACACGCACACACTCATAGCACTTTATTTATTTATTTGTATTATTTATTTGTATTAATGTCTCTTCTGTTTTTGTTGCTTAATTTATTGGTATATATGTTTATGTGTTTATGTTTCTTATGTTCTTATTCTTTCTTGTGTTTTCTTTCTTTTCGTGGGAGAATGAACAGAATAAGATTTTCATTGCATGGTATAACTGATGTTTTACCATGCACATGACAATAAAACTCTCTTGAATCTTGAAGAGAGAGGTGGAATTACGGGTTCATGAACAAAGACATGTTCATCATTCAAAATAACAGTTGTACCTGGCTGGGGACTGTTGATGCTAGTATTTATCCATTTGGACATATCTAGCTCTTTTATAGAGTTTCCACAACGGGAACCAATTCTACAGAGGAGCCCTCTTAGACATGAGGATTTCTCCTCGCCCCACCAACGGGGCTTTGTGGGGAAGGGTTGGACCACACCCCAGTTGGAAGCCATTTTTTGTGTTTGTGGCTGGTGTTGAACGTTGTTTCTATAAGTGGCTAGTTAGGATTTGTTTGGGAAAACATGATGGAAGAATGGTCAAATACAAGGATGTTGAATGACGTTAGGACAATGTCGCTGAATGTTCATGGCCTCAACAAGCCACTAAAAAGAAATAAGGTCATGACAAAAATCTAAAAGGAGAAAGCAAAAATAATTTTACTTGAGAAAGATGATACACACAACTCAGCGGTACACAAAGTGCACTCGGGAATCGACTATTTCTTCATGAACATGGAGGACTACTATAGAGTGAAGGAACGTCAGATGTATCTGATCACAAGCCAGTTCATCTGTTCATACATCTTAACAACAGGAAAAGGAAAACAATATGGAGACTTAACTTGAGAATATGAAACAAAGACCAGACAAAGGCTCAAGTAGAAACAGATAAAAAGATACATGGAAGAGAACGACAACGGAGAGGTAGACCAACAACACTCTGGGACGCCATGAAGGCAGTTATCAGAGGGAAATTAATAGCTGAAACAGCACATGCAAAACAGCTTCAAGCTAAATCTTATGGAGTAAATAGTGAGAAATGAAGGGAATTGGAACAGGACTATCCGAGCACACAAGATCCCAAGATATATCAAGAAATGAAAGAGTCCAGGAGTATAATTCACCATATATTACTAGATGAAAGAGAAACAAGGACCAACTTCTCTAAGCGGGGCTATTACCAAGTAGGCCCAAAAGCCACAAAATGATTGGGAAAACGTATACGAAAACAAGAAATTAAAAAACAACATGAATAAAATGAAAGAGCCACACTCTGAAGACATACTAACCACTCCAGGAGACATTGAAAGACTTTTCCAAGAGTACTATCACACAACCTACATCAGCAAAAGGAGAGGAAATGAAGGGTTTTCTGGAGGGGCTACACCTCCCCTCAATAGGGACCAGACAGAATGATAGACTTACGGCCCAAATGACAACAAAGGAGGTGAAAGAGGCAATAAACGCCCTAAAAAATCACCGGAAAGTGATGGGTTTCCAGCTGAGTGGTATAAGATGTTTCTAGAAGAGCTAACTCCGGTCCTCCTCTCCTCCTTCAGTGGGACCCTCCACAACAATAAAACACCTCCCTCATGGGCTGAGGCCATCCTGACAGTAATACCAAAACAAGGAAAAGATCAACAACACTGCGCATCGTTTGCATCATAAAAATGCCTCCTCCAAAAAAATCAGAGCTCACAAATGCCCTCCCGCTGCATCCCTGTGCATTGTCACCTGTCCATTGTATCCTGTGTCTGTGATGAAGACGCTCACGTCTTCTTCTGCTGTGGAACACACACGCAAAACACGATGGCCACGGCGCTCCGTCGCGGAAGAAGATGCCAGCGTTCTTGTGTGGAAGAATGGACAGGCGACAGTGTGCAGGGAAACGGCGGGAGGCCATTTGTGAGCTCTGATTTTTCCAAGTAGGCATTTTTGTGATGCAAATGTGTTCCTCTTCTGAACGCATGTTGTTTTGAGAAGCCAAACTCCTTACTTGTGTAACCCCAGCCACCACCCACGACTAACTTCGTTCTTCATCACCAAAACCCCACCAGAACTGGATTAGGAGACCAAGTGGGGGTAAGTCACTGCTGATGGGGATGTCATACAACTTCATGGCAAAAATTTCATATTATCCCTTCAACAAAAAATTCGGGCCACAATTTTGCCTCGGTTTGCGTACATTCCCCAGTTAGCCTCCAATATGTCTTTAAAAGCATAAAAGTGATGTTGAAATGAGCAAATAAAACTTATTCTTAGCTGGATTTACTCATATTGGGACATTTTGAGTCTCATAACAAGCTTGTGATTCTCCAAAGTAGTATTTTTACCCTCGGAAGTAGCATTTGATTTCTACCTTCATTCCTCCCAGGAAAAGGTTCCCTCTAAAAACAAGTTTAAAAGAACGTCATGCAAGATATTTTTGCTTTTAATAAGTAGAAAATCTGCCAATGGAAGAAATCAAAATTGCCTTAGTAGGATATTTAGAAATAAGACATTATATTTAAGTTTTACAACATAAATTTGATCTTAAAATTAGCCAAGAAAACTCATTCTTATCTATATTTACTAGTATTGTCAAGTTTAGTTGTTGTTTAGTTTTGTTTAGTGTCTCACAACAATCTTGTGATGCTCAAAGCAGTATTTTACCCTCAGAAGCATTTTTTTAACCTTCCTTCCTTCCTTGTCACGCTCTTCATCCATCCATTTTGTATACCGCTTCTCATTAGGGTCGCGGGGGTATGCTGGAGCCTGTCCCAGCTGACTTTGGGCGACAGGCGGGGTACACCCTGGACTGGTGTCCAGCCAATGGCAGGGCACATATAGACAAACACTCACATTCATACCTATGGACAAATTAGAGTCTCTAATGAAGCTAACGTGCACGTTTTGTAATGTGGGAGGAAACCAGAGTACCCAGAGAAAACACCCTCTTCACTTTAAATATATTTAATGCATATTTTCATAGTTGGAGCATAAAAAGTGAAATAAGACCCCTAGTCGTCTTTGCAGCCCTATTATTTCATTGTTTACACCACACTGTGAAACTCTTATGCCACAGGGACTCGAGACGGCCACTCGCTAGCAAGCTACAGAGCTAACCAGTTAGCCTCAAATGTATTTTTTCTAAACTTACAAAACCCAAAAATGACCACTTCCACGCGGAATGGGAGGAGACCTTGTTTTCAGTCTCTCAAGTGGGACATGCCATGACTTCATGCTTTGCTAAGGTAATGTAATGTAAGATAACGGCTCATCAATGTTTAGTGTCATTACTGCCACTTAGTGACCAGAATACTACATATGGCTTGTATTTCAATATGTTTGACTAATAATAGACCACAGTCTACCACCAGACAGCCATCATTGATTCAATTGCGAGGGACGACTGTATAGACGTGTTTACCCAGGCCTGGTGATGTGAAGTCTGCTGATCTGCAGTCATTTGCATAGCTGGGACTGCATGATGTCTAAAAGAAAGGATATACAGTACATCATGAATAATGACATTGAACATGAACGGTGGAAAACAACATTTAAGATGACAAATGCATCCCATTCCTTGCTTGCTCGGGCTGCCACTAAAATAAGAAGCATTAAGTTGTTATGAATGAGCAACATACAGCACGTGTACCGAGCTCCATATAGTTCCTCCCCACCTGAGGTGCTGATCTTTCATTCAAACATGAACCCATTTACGTCTGAGGCCCATTCTTAAACACTTTCTAAATCCTGCCCTAACTTTATTTTAGTGTGGAAAAACTCACTTTCAATGAAATTTCAAGCAGAACAAAAGGTAATCAACGAACAAAGTTTATTTGCATCGTATTTAGCGTTTTTAATGTTTCTCTTGGAGATGAATAAAAGTAATAGCTACTTACCTTACTGCTGCATTAGGCTACGTTACACACAGCCATTAGCTCAATGCAGCTAGCTTTCTTGGTTCACCATTACAAATAAACAAACTGCTTTACGGTGGTGCTTGTTACAACAATGCTTGTGGAACTACTACAACCGCTAATAAATATAAATTATTTTTGTTTTAATTTGAGAATCTCGCTAGCAAGTAGCTATTGTTAGCTAACATGCTAGCGATAAAACCTCCTTACTAAACGGCAATAATACACAAAGTTAACATTTCATGAACGACAACAGCAAGGTGATGGTATCTGAATGGGATCATAAGTTCTATTACATGAACACTTCCCTTACCAGCTCGTCTCACACAGTGAAAGACTCTGCCTTTCTGTTCACTTGCCCGCCACTATATTTGAAATCAAGTCCCTTCGGATACGTCGTCTGTCTCGTGAGCTAAGGGAACACTAAAATAGCACATCCTAGATCTGAATGCATTCATTCTTATTATTTGTCTTTTTTCTTCTTCTTTCACGGAAAAGGGAAAGTGCATTTTCGAAAATAATTTCAATTATCCGACTCCGCCTGTGACCGCTGTGAGGCGGGGCACAACAATACGTTTCACTTTTACGTCTCCAAATACCAGTCCCTACGTTTGTCGCCAGTCGCTTTAGGGAAAATAAATCACCAAGAGGGTTTAGAAAGTCGCCAGATTTAGCGAGAAAATGGCTACGTTGGCAACACTGGGCTGCACGTGAGATCAAGGAGCCCTCCTTATGAAGCCGTTCACAGATGGAGAATACAAAGAAGAAATGATTGAGAAAATGAATGTCTCCCTCTGCAAAGACAGCCAAGGACAGGCTCAATAGAATGGTTGTTGGTGGCAATTTACTTTTTACTAAAAGATGGCTAGCATGTCTCGCTAGCATCTAACAAGTTAAGCAACCCTAACAATCTTCATCATTTACTAAGACGACTTAATCAACAAGCTTCATCATTCACCGAGACGACATTATCTGACAGTAAGAACACTATTCCGAGAAAGTGACACTTACCGGAGCCAAATCCATCTCAGCAGAGCCAGTTTTGGGCCTGCGTCGGTACATATTCGTTGTTTGTGTAAGTCTCGTTTTGTTTCGTTTTGTTTCTTTTTGTTTTTTCTTCTTCTTCTTCTTTTTCTTCTTCTTCTTCTATGGTGTGTTGCAACCACGACATTAAAGGTGCATACCGCCACCTACTGTACCAGAGTGTGTAACATGGGCCATCCATCTTATTTTATACTAATTCAGATAATGAGGAAACTACTTATACTACTAATAATATAAAAAGTTTTAATAATACTATCATTTAATATTCTAATAATTATCTATATTCTATTATACCATCCTGTGTCCTTCAAATATTCTATCACTGCCCTCTGTATATGTGTAACCCCCTCCCCAGCTGTTCCTAAAATCCCCTCAATGCTCCATTCCCTTCCTACCTTAGTCATCCTTTTGCTTAACTTTCCATGTCTTCCTATATCTCTTGCAGTGTAGTAATATGTGTTCCACCTTCTCTAGGTTTTTGTATCCATACATACTTTCCATTTCCATTTCCCTCCCAAAAACATGGTGTCATTGAACCCGATTGATTGATTGAACCTCATCCTAGTTAACACTATTTCCTCTTTTCTGTTTTTCCTCTTCACCCCTTGTGCACTCGTACATTTTTGTACTCTATCATACTTCCTTGTGCTACTCCCCTCATCCCACCTGTTTTGCCATTTCTCCATCATTAGTTTTTTGGTTATTGCCTTTACTTCACCTTTACCAGCAGGTACATTTATAATATCATTCCTTGTCATCCCTCATTCCCTTCCACCCTCCATGTGCAGGTACCCAGCAGAACCTTATTTCTATTTTGAACATGCGTCATTGGAACAGGCTTGGATGTATTTCTAATAGTAAATCCTCTCCACTTGATTCCATATGTTGAATACTGTATAATGCTGCCAGAGTCCACACAACATAGCAGTCTATCTGCTTTGATTTCCTCTATCCATTGCAGGCCAATAATCATTGCCATCATTTCTGCTGTATGAAGGGAAACCTGATCAGGTCATCTTTTTGCAATGCGATAGTTTATGGATGGTACATAGATTCCAATCCCCATCTTACCTCCTTCACTTTTTCACCCATCTGTAGAAATATGTAAATAACTGTAATATTTATTTTTTATATATTGACTTGCTTTATGCCCTTTTTCACTATCTTTCCATTTATTTTTTAACTCTGTTATATATATAACTACTTCAGCTTTAGGAAATAGCCAGATAGGAATATTGCTTATGGGTGTAGAATTATTAATATGAATATTTTTTTATGTTATATTTATCTATTTTATCTTTAATTACCCACCCAAAGCTATTACTTTTAGTTGTATTATACTCCCAACATTCCTCCATCACATCCTTGGCCAGATGTCCATGCCTACATCCTTTAAGTCTACTCCAGTATGCCAACATAAGTTGATCTCTTCTCAGGTCATACGCTACTTCTCCTAACTCAACCTGCATTGCTTTCATTGGTGTTGATGTGATTGCACCTGTACTTATCCTAAATGCTTTGTGAATATTTCTTTCTATTTTCCTTAAATGTGTTTTAGCTGCAGCTCCATATACAAAACTTCCATAATCTATAGTTGCTCTCATCAAATCTCTATATACGTATATACATTAGTGATTGTTTATCTGCTCCCCACTCCTTACCTGTAACAGCTCTCATTAAGTTTATTATCCTCTTACATTTCTCTTCTACCTTTTCCACATGGGTCTTCCATGTGCCTTTCTGATCTAGCCACATACCAAGGTATTTCAAATGATCTACTTTTACCATGTTTTGTCCATACAGCATCGGGTTCTGATTTTTAATACCTTTTCTCCTGGTAATCGTCATGTAACATGTTTTACTGGGTGATAGCTTAAATCCCCAGTCATATGACCATTGTTCTATCTTCTTTATTGCTTCCTTCATTTTACTTGTCACATTTATAGAATCTCGTCCCCTTGCCCAAACCACCCCATCATCTGCGTGTAGGGCCGACCCAATCCTTCTATCCAAATTCATGAATATATCATTTATCATTACGTTAAACAAAACTGGGCTAATTACACTCCTCTGTGGTATACCATTTGCTATACTGTATTCTTCTGACATCTCTGATCCTATTTTTACTTTGAATTTTCTGTCCGATATGAAATCAAAGACCCAGTTATAGAACCTACCTCAAATTCCCATCAAATTCATCTTAATCAATAAACCCTTCCGCCACATGGAGTCATAAGCCTTTTCAATATCAAAGAATACAATAATCATCAACTCTTTCATTTTAAAGGTTTTCTCTATTTCATTACTTACTTTCACTACAGCATCCATTGTTGATTGTCCTTTTCTAAAACCACACTGATAAGTTGCAAGTAACTGTGGACGTTCAAGGAAATAATGAAGTCTTCTGACTAGTACGGTACTTCCTCCATCCATTTGCATAGATGTGATGTTAGAGCAATAGGTCTATAGTTCTCAGGATGCTTTGGATCCTTACCAGGTTTATTCAATGCTAATATTCATGCACCTTTCCAGTCTTTGGCTATTTTCCCTTCTTCCCATATCTTGTTCAATAAAAATCATATTTCCTGGTAAGTTGTGGAACATAATATAACTCAACTGGTCTTCTCCTGTTGCAGTATCTTTACTTTTATTTCATCCTATTAGCAATTCATTCATATGCATTTCAGCATCCATCACACTCTCCTCACCATCCTGTCTTAGGAACACATCCCTACTTTCTTTTAGCATCTTCTCTTTCCCTATTCTATGATGAGCATCCAGATGGTCTCCACTATGCACCCCCGCAAACTTTTTCCCCAACACCCTTGCTTTTTCCTGACCAGTCCCAGCCATTGTTCCATTGTCTTCTAAGGCAGGTATTTGAACAAACACCTTTTTCCCACTCATCTTCTTCAACATTGACCATACATCTCCTATCTTGATTTTCCTTCCAATGGCAGAGCAATAATCCCTCCATGCCTTTTCTTTACTGCTTTTAATTACTCTTCGGCCTCTGCTCATTGATGACATTTTCTTGACTGAGGTTCTTCCTTAACCTTCTTAGGGTGCTATTTTGCTCTTTTCCAGCTGTTGTGCACTTTTCATTCCACCATGGAACCATTTTCCTTCCCCTCCAACTGACTTCCAAGGTATACTTTTCATTGCTGCATCTAAGATCTTATTTGTCATCTTAACTGCGCATTCCTCTCTGCCACCTTCCCTTGCTATTGAATTTGCTGCTTTGCTACATTCCTCCCTGAATTTTCCCCAAAGCACCACTTTTTCTGTCTGGGTCTTTCTTTGACATCTACTTGGGTGTTTGTTGTCCAACTTCTGAGGAAACGATCACTTCCTATAGTAGTAGTAGTACTTTATTAATCCCACAGCAGGGAAATTCACCTGTTACCTGTTATACTTGTGTTTTCATGTACATTCCATTCTCGGGAACTTGCCGAGTGATGTTAAACCAATCCATGACATTCTATTTGAGCGTATATCTATTCTTCTACCATTTCCCCTGTTGAAGCAGACTAACTGTCCGATATCCATGAATTCTTCCACTACTGCTCCATTGTGATCTGTTTGCTATGACGTGCATTCAAGTCCCCACACCAGATCTCTCTAGCACCATGCCTCCTTATGATCTTCTCCAATGGTTCACCATCTAATAGTTGACACGGGTTATACATATGAATCATGATGACATTTCTATTTGCTTGATGTCTTTCAAGAAGCACACATTCTATTTCAGTTCATGTTGCTATTCTATTGGATGTTATTCTATCCCTCACAAACGTTGCTTTTCTTTTCTATTGAATGGCACTGATTCATAGCCATGCAACACATCATCCAGATAGGGGTCTAAGCCATGTTTCTTGCACACATATCATATCAGGTCCTTTCCCATTTCCTCTTCTACATTTCTTAAGTTCTTGTCCGTTTGCTATGAAACTCCTTGCATTCCATGGTAGGATGTGGAGTACCGTGATGTGTTGGATGAACGTTCTGAGATCCTGCATCATTGTGTAGACTCAACATAGCATGTATTTCTTCTGCTTTCAGGTCCTTGATGTTTCAATATTGTTCTGCAGCTTCCACAACCGTTTTGATCCTGTCACTTTTCCTTTCTTGCCTAGTGGCCACATTGATGACTTGACATCAATTGACATATCAAAGCTACAAAGTTCTTCTTCTTTCCAACTAATGTGTCTTCTTCTGTCCCACACTTATGGTTACATTGCTGTGGGCGGGGGCGGTCCATTCTAAGTGAGATCTAAGTGAGATCTCCTCCTGCATGTCCTGTATGTTCTATCTCTGTTCTCCTGAGTCTCTATTGGTTTATTTTGCTTCATGACACACATAGCTAGATTCTTTACTGCTTCAGCATACGATAACTTATTCTCTCTTTGATATTTTTGCACTTCTTTGGCGTGTCTCTTGAACTTCACATCCACCACTGTGTTCTCCTCCACAGTTGCAACATCTTAGCTTAGCATCGCTAGCACACGTCCCATAGTCATTTTGTCCACCACATTTTGCCTACCTTTGCCTCCACTGACATTGCTGTGCTGTGTGTCCCATTCTCTGGCATTTATAGCATCTTAGTGGTTGAGGAATGTACTCCCTCACCCTAAAATTCATACCCCCTATACGTATGTCTGTTGGTATTGTCTTTTCAAAAACAAGTACTTCAGACAAACTGTCACTTTTGACTCCTCCTCTCCTGGTTTGGATGGTTTAGCCTCTGTTATTTTGCCCCCTCTTATTTCTCTCTTCACCTCATCCATGGACATTTCCATCGGTACGTTTGATAGAAATACTCTTATTGCTGCTGCCTCTCCTGGTATGTGTACTTGTATTTCTCCTCCATCAAGGTACTTCAACTTCACCATATGTCCTTGCTGCTAATATTAGTATTCTTCTGTTATTGAGCATTTTGGCGTATTTAACTTTCTGTATTTCTTTTTCAATTGCTTTAGTCAGATGAACTGGGTGAAAATGTCCTTTATCTTTGCTCATTGTAATAACAACTTTCCATTTTTCACCACACTCTTCTTTACCGTTTGTTTTAGCTCCTATTTTTGTCTTTGTTTGTCTTCCATCATCATCTTTGTCGCTGCTTGCTACTGCCCATGATTGTTTCCTTGCTATTTTTACGTGTGTGTACTCCATCTCATCTGCCCTTCATCACTAACATCATCTGAACTACAGCCCATTGTTACACTCACGGTACCGCTTGGTTACACCCGCACTTCAGCTCCCTCCGCTCCACCGTCACCAGCTCTTTGTATGTCTTTTGGTTGGTTGTAGGTCGTGGCGCACCGGGCCCATTCACTTCTGTCGAGTGACCGAGGTACAACACCTCTTAAAAGGCCAACTTTTATACCAAAAGTACTTGTAATAATCAAGGAACAAAGCACAGTCTAGCATGCTCAAACACTCTGTCGCTTTTAGGAATGTAACCATATAATACACAAGTTAGTTGGTACCTCATGTTAGTATACATGTGCATTTATAGGGACAAACACACACATTGCAATACACGTCAATAGGGATACTTGCATAACTATCGCAATGCTTAAAGCACTTATATTATAATGTTATAATCAGTATTATTCAGTAACATGATTTAATAGAAGCATATAGTCCTATGGCCTTGAGAGTGTCAAACAGAACAACAGGGTGATGTCCAAGGTTGTATGAAAACAAGTGTTTTACAAGTTGAATGTCATGTTCCGATGTTGGTGCTGAACTGAATGTTAAAATAACATGTTGCGATGATAAAATAACATGTTTTGATGCTAAAATGGTAATGATTATAAGATAACTGATGCCAATGTGAGCTCCTCCATAATCATTAAGCCACAAAGTAGAACATTAAGTCTCGGTAGTCTGGTGAAAGGCCACTAGGGGTCATAGTCATTACAGTACAATGGCAAAGCCAGGCAAACCATATAAGGACATCCTTAGGAGTTCAGCTGAGGACACCTGAGGAGTCATCTGCGGTCACCCACTGAGTTCATCTCAGGACAGGATGATGACCAAATATGGCAGTCCAGGACGGGTCAAACAAGGACACAAGTTCAACTAAGGGGATGAGTCATGCTGAATCAGCGCGGTCGGGGAAAGTACAAGCTATTTTGGGAAAGACACTCCTCTGGGAGGTCTTAGAATGAGGTAATGGACACTCCCATGAGCAGGCGGAGACTGAATACAGCATAAAAAGAGGACGCGCTCTACAATCGAAGCTGGTTCCAGGCGATCCATCAAGAGATCGCATCTCCGAAGCTCCAAGGCTCGCGACACAGCTTTGGGACTGCTGAAGGAAGATTGGACTTAACTCGTCTGCCCAGCAGAAGGAAAAGACTCCGTCTTTCAGATGAACCTGAGACACCAACTGAAGATTCTGTCTGCGGTGCTACCGAGAGAAGAGCTGAGCCTGAGTGAGCACGGAACCAGTCACAGCAGCGGTCCCCAGCCTTGCCGCTCTCGGGAACAACCTAGAGCCGTCAGGACAACCAGGGAAGGTCGAAGGCCTGATCACCCGACGCCCGACCCGCATCAATTATACTTATCCCCAAGAAGCGAACTCATCCTCACTGGACTTTTTGTCTTCACTACTGGCTTCATTATCGGGGTAGGACTGAGGCACTGGCCTGCGGCCTTGCGTTTCTTTCTATCGAGGTATATGTGAGTGGAGCTCATTGTGGCTAGTCTGACATCGAGTACAGTTTATCCTTATAGTTAATCGAGTACCAGCTTCAATGCCCTTGCTAACTTTCCAAATAAAGCTTTTCACTCTTTCACTAAGAGTTGTCACCCAGTATCTTCTTTGAAGGTAAAAGAGTAAGCAGTGTGTTACAGACAGATTCCTTTGAGATTGTTCTGGTAACTTAGTAAAGACAGGTCCCTGTGATTGCTGATAGATGAGTAAATAACCCCAGGTCCTTACCAAGAGCAACTATCCATTAAGAGAGGAAGCAGTCGTAAAAGCAGAGGGTCCGGCGTCTCGTACGACCAACCTTGGGTTACTCTGGTCTTGCGCGGCTCGGATGCAGCGGGGCCGCCTCTGCACTACCGATGCTGTTAATACCTGGGTGAATTCCTTTCGCCCCTGACTTAGAGGTCTCTCTTCCCTCTACGGGAGAGACCATAACCCTTTGAACGGAGTAGTCAGGTAGGCAGGTGCGCCTGCTTCTTACACGAGGGAGCAAGGGTCTTGCACCGCCTAGTTAACTAGGGATTAAACACGTGGCGCCCAACGTGGGGCTCGATTTGGCTGTTTAGTACAGGAGTCAAGCTTGAGAAGAACCTGAGTGGTAGGCTTTAAATTATTTTTCTTCCCAAACGGTTGTGAGCTCCACTTACATAATTTCGTGTTTCGTACGACCCTGAGAACGGTGTGAAACAGTTGATCTTTGAGGAGAAGAGTCTCCTGGAAAAGAACATTCTTACCGGTGTGGCCAAAGAGGCAACGGTAGGAGGACAAGGACTGTTTCTCGCTAAGGACTGTGATTGTCACAAAGAGGTCCAGCCACCCTTACCCGAGTATCCAGGAGGACACGCAGTCAAGGGTGGAATAGAGACGGACTGAAGGAGAGAGTGCCCGAGGACCATTGCAGGAGCCTGACTGAATGACCTATGATGATACTCCTGGGGCCCATCCTGTTCGTGTACTGCTGGATTCAAGGACGCTTCCCTTGAGGGGGACTCTCTCTGGTGAAAAGGACACAGTCAAAGAAGACGTTGTTGGAGCAAAGAGCAAAGACAACACATTCGAGTGAGTGCTCTGAGCGAGGCTCACGAGAAGAAGGAACGGGGAACCAAGGTGGCCGAACCCGAGTATCAAGCTGTCGCTGAACCCGAAGGCCCTCAGCTGATACGAGACCTCTGTCGACTCTGGTTGTGCACGAGCGATAGGTCCAGAAGAAAAGAGGCGCGGAGACAAGCTCAGCGTCGAGTAACCAGTGAGCTGCAATCCCTCCCTGACTCAAACGAACGAACGAGAGGCTTGGGAAAGCAGCAACTCACCCCTGCTACCACTACCGGAGGTCGCAGGCAGCGACTCCAGAAGACATGGCAGAAGGAGGTGCGAGACCCAAACACAGGGTGATTGCACCCCTGATGGACCACAGAAATCCAACTCAAATCCTCCTATGGGGGAAAGGACTAGACAACTGGGCTGAGAGTGCCAGACAGGAGTTCTCATCACTGAACCCTTCCATAGACCCTGTACTACTAGCATCGGTGGTGGGAGGACAGATCAGAACAAGTGGAAGGGCATTCGCCCAAGAGATGAGACGGAGTCCAGAGGGAGACCAAGTAGTTATGGTGATTAGCCATCCGGACAAGATACCAGGAAATGACAGTGAAACACAAAACTGGCTGGCCTGGTGGCAGGACCTGCTGGTCAATTGGAAGGGAGGACCCATAACCCATTTAGTGAGCACCTCTGAAGAATACGACAGCACCGTGAAGATGTTGGCCAAAGAAGTGCAGGTTCACCCAGACCTGGTCAACCGCCAAGTCAAGGCCATTCCACGGCGCAAGGAGCATCAGGAGATCCTAAGGAAGCTGGGTGAACTGATGGCCAGGAAGAGGAAAAAATGGGAGGAAACACATACTGCCATAGATGATACATTCTCTGGAGACTGGTCGGAGGACATGGAGATGACTGAACCCCTCCAGCCCAAGATAGAGCTGCAGACGTCCGAGGTACCGGGGCCATCTCATTTTACACCACCACGGACACCAGCGCCCGGACCAGAACCGGATGACCTCCCTCTAGTCATCTCGTCGAGTCCAGAAGGACCAGTAGAGGATGAGCCATTCGACTGGCAATCCCACCCAAGGCCACGCACACCAGACATAAGGCCAGACAACCAACCGACTCAACAAGACAGGGAAGCCAGACAAGAAGAACCGGCTAGGCCTGTACAAGCAACAAGAGTGGTTGAACTAAATAGAACCCAAATGGCCGAACAAGCCAGAATAGTAATCCAGGCAGAGCTAGCACGACCACTTTCTGCTTTAACAACGCCTGTACCACCGGCTGCAAGACCAAATGTGCCAGTTTCCCAGCCAAGAGAACATGCACCAAAAGCATAGGACAAGGCCTCCAGGGGAACGAGGACACACATGGCTGACTTAGATCCTCTACCATCAGGGGCATGGCCTCTGTTGAGATACTGGAGCAGTGTTCTGTACCAATACGTAGGAGACCTAAGGGACCTAACAGCAGATGGCCTACTAGTATTCACTGATGACCGCTATAAACCCTGAAACAAGAGGTTCAAGTCCGACTTGAGAGACCTGATGGAAAGCGAATACAGAGGAGAAGTAAAAGAACGACTACAGAAACACCTAAACCAAAAGACAAGATTAAGCGTAATGGCTACCAGTGGAGGGGTAAGCCGCTACTGGTTCACATTACACATGCCCATCAGAGACTACGAAGGACGGTGTTTTAGAATATTTTTTAGAGGATTGTGTTCAGTCGGCACACAGAATGACACAGACACATCAAGGTATTTTAGCCTAAACAAGGGCGTATTTATTTAAGCATCAACACACAAGATATATGATTGCAGCGAAAAAGCCTCTTACCTACGCCAACAGAGTGGAGAGCCAACACCCGTGGAAGAGTTCGCGTCAATCGGCTGGGCGTTCGATCACAACCCGCAGCAGACTCCGTCTAGGTGTTTTCGCTCTCCCCTCTTTATGCCAGTCTGTTCGTGCGAGCGTGAGAACGGGGTGGCCGGCCCCAAAACTCAGGCATTCGCACACAGAGTTACTGTTTTTAACAAAACAGGCGCCAGGCAACCTAGTTTGGTTATATGAGTGTCCTGTCTTCCTCAGTACATAACAAGCACCTGGTAGGCAAGGTCAGCAGATAACAATAACAAGATACAGTGGGAAGTGAATATTCAGAACAACACAAACCCTTTCTCACATTCGTATCCTGGGAAATGAATGTTCAGAACAACACAAACCCATCACCCTTTCACATTCCACTCTTGATGTTCTGAACATCATTTTCCTCAATTCATAAAATCTTCCACCGTCCATAACATAGCATTATTCATCATGTTCCCCTCCCAATTATTCCAATTAACTAGATCGTGTTGCACCCTCTCAAGTAAATCCGCCCGTGTGTCACAGACAAATTCACCCCACATCATATTCCCCGCAACATGAAAATTCCAAACATAAATATCCGGTCCCCCGCTTTCCACAATTACCTCAATTTTGGTAAGCCCAAAAAGGGGCATCGCTTTCACACACAGCAATTTGCATAATACTACCACTGATTAAAAATTATTCTCTCAAGCTGTCTTTTAGCTCGTCTAACATACAAGCAAGTGAATACGTTACATAAGGTTAATATAATTAAGCATCCTGCCAAAATAAACAAGGGTGGCAGTATGGTTTTCCTGGCAGTTACAGACATTCCAGATAAAATATCCCACCAATGATGGGCGGAACTCTGCTGCACTAGCCTCGCTACATGTTTCACTTCATCCCCGGCTATTAATGTGGACACCCACAACCACGTGACATTGTACCTATGTCTTTGTATCAGATCCTTCAATTCTGTGGACCGGTCCAATGCGCATTTGAACCGGTCCAGAGACACAGTCCAGGGGTGGCGCAAAACCTCCCACTGCACCGCTGACAATCTGGACTCCTGGGAGTAATTGGTGAGATAATACGTTTGATTATTCCAATGCCACAGGTGTACATCATTAAGACAGCCAACGAATGGAGCTGAAGGTAACTGTGGGTGTTGTCTCATGGTAGCTACGCATAGGTAATGTGGCCCTACCTGCCATAGCATGTCTCGTGGTGTCTCAACACTCCAATCACATAGTGTTACCTGACTATCACTCAAACATGGATTAGCGTGACCCATCTCTAAAGTACATACCATCCCTTGATCAGTTTTATCACATAAATCAGTGTCATAGGTCGTATTTGTTGCGGCTTCAAACCACTCTCCACTCACATGCAGATAATGATATCCATGTATTGATATTACCGGAAGTACTTCATATCGGCATACAGTTTTCACTTGAGTTACATTGTATTGATACCAATAACCTTTGCATTGGGTGTTATTGCAAACAGTTTGTTCCGGAAATAGTTGGAGCCATAGTTTTTGACTAATATTCCAAGTATTTCTCCACTGATGATAATTCCCTGTATAAACTCCAGTTATAAACCTTTTCTTCTGAATGCGTGCATGTAACATTTGCATATTACAAGCAGTCCAACTGGCAATTTGGGTCAGATTCATTAAGGAGCGATAAGTTTCGTTAAACATAGTCAATTGCCAATTGTACTGATGCGTCCATAAATTGACATTACTCAATTGTGTACCTATCCCGTTAGGTAACCACTCCCCAACTTGGTGTAACGCCCGTGATGTATACTGTCCAGTGGTCGACAGCACTGTACGCGTGACCTCCCCGTTGATGGTGTTGGACACCCCCAACACCGTTCCAGTCCCTCCAAGCAGCGTGTCATACCACTCTCGACGTCGTCGATGACATGTTGGGAGATTTGGAAACTTGATTGTCCATGACACCACAGTCCTCTGAGTAGCTTGGGCCATCCGGACGTGAAGAGTTTGTGCCAGGCATGTGTAACAGACGTAGATGTTACAGTCACTGGTGATGTTGGCCATCAGACATGCTTGACCTGCCGGACAGCTCACGTGGTCCTGCACTCGTTCCAGGTCGTTTCTTGGGTTGTTCCCCAATAGTGGGCCACCATGACACCAAGAGCAAGGAGGCGCGTGACCAAAGAGCCGGCACCACCAGGTCCGCGGTCCCCAGCCATCTTGTCGATGTCGAGCCCTCCTTGGCACTCCAGTAAAGCGTTTCCAGTTGATCATTTACCTGCACAAAGAAGCCCAGTTGGACATAGCATCCTACACTTTCTAATCTTCCCTTAAGTAACATTTTGACACAGGTACATTGACCCATTTCTCCTGTCCTGAATACATGACACTCACGGTAGCATCATTTCCCTGTGCTATAATTTCAGCGGGTTGTGGAGGACCATCCCGCTGCTTCACCCACACTTTAGCTCCCACCTTATCTGTTGAACTAAAACCTCTAGTACTTCTAAAAGTAACAACCTCAGGTGGAGTAATCTCCTGTACTGAGGTCATATTGCATGGTTTAATTATTAACTGTGCAATTTTGTCATCTTTTTGTACAACCACGGGTTGTTCCCCCATAATCTACAAAGTACCCCAATTTCTCCTTATCTTTTATTGTTTTAGTAATCTCCTCCTGACCCCCACGGATTCTATATTGTTTCATGGAGATTAACGTCGTCGCTTCAGGTATGGGGAATGGTGCCATGTGCACTTTTCCCACCAAAACAGACTTTATTTTCCTAAGGTCTCCAAACATAAACTTCCCGTGTCTTAAATGCAAAGTCATTCCTGTCAAAATGTCCATTCCCACTATCCACTCCTTTATGGGAGTGACTACAACGGTATACTTTTTAATGGGCATTTGTCCGATTTTTGGTGGTAGTGTTATACTTTTCCCGTACACTACTTGTCCCCCAATTCCCGTTAGGGGCACGATTTTTCCTTTAATTTTGTCCGGCTTTCCACTAATCAACGAGGCCTCAGCCCCTGTGTCCACCAACGCTGTTACCTTTTGTACAGATTTCTTCCAATTAGTTTTCTAATTCTACATGAGGCCATATATCCGTGGCGGACCAGGTAGTCTTAAGGACTTGGGCTTGGCCTTCATCCTATTCATCCTCCTCCTCAAACTTAACTCGCCTCTTCTTCCCTTTGTTTATATCTCGACAAAATCAGAGTCACCTCATCTTGTGTAAAGTCCTCCTTAATCAACCGCTGTTCCTGCACCTCAAGCACAGGCTCCATCACAGGCCGCCCGTGTTCTCCTATCACAGGCTGCCCCTGTGCGTCCACCATCTGCCTCATATCTGCTATTCCTTGCACCTGATGTCGTCGTATAACAGGTTGCATTTTCTTAAATTGCTTTAATGATGGATAAATACTTCGAACCGGGGGCAGATCGGGGAGAGGTCCCAGCCTCTCGTCTGGGTCATCTCCCCATATGTCCCCATCCCAACCCCCGGGATCCCAATCTTCACTCATCCCGGCCACAAAGGAGCGAACTTGCTTCGCATCAACTTTACGGGATGAACGATTTCGGGCGGCACGAATCAATTGCGACAGGCACATAACGGTCTTATCCAATATGCACTGCATTCGCCTTAACTCTTTTTCCTTATCCTGCAGCTGCTTGGTCTGTTGCGCCGTCTGAGCGTTGGCCTTCGCCACCGCTAGATTACGCTCCTTCCGTGCCTCTGCACAGATCCACAAACTCTCCCGTGTTCCCCTCAAGGGTGCCTCCTCGTTATATTCAACCTTGTTCAACATTCGTAACAGCACCTCCGCGCTTGCTACAGGGATATCGCCAGCCCACGGCCCAGGGCGTCCCCCGCGTTGTCGTAAGACGGCGCCTATCCCTTTCACCTCGTCAGGGGCTACCCACCCTGACAACACTTCCTCCATGGTGAGGACATCTGTATTTTTCACTTTTCTTATACAGCACAAAGCCATTCTGCATGCAGCTGAACGTGGATCCTGCCGACAACGCCAAAAATGTTTTAGAATATTTTTTAGAGGATCGTGTTCAGTCGGCACACAGAATGACACAGACACATCAAGGTATTTTAGCCTAAACAAGGGCGTATTTATTTAAGCATCAACACACAAGATATATGATTGCAGCGAAAAAGCCTCTTACCTACGCCAACAGAGTGGAGAGCCAACACCCGTGGAAGAGTTCGCGTCAATCGGCTGGGCGTTCGATCACAACCCGCAGCAGACTCCGTCTAGGTGTTTTCGCTCTCCCCTCTTTATGCCAGTCTGTTCGTGCGAGCGTGAGAACGGGGTGGCCGGCCCCAAAACTCAGGCATTCGCACACAGAGTTACTGTTTTTAACAAAACAGGCGCCAGGCAACCTAGTTTGGTTATATGAGTGTCCTGTCTTCCTCAGTACATAACAAGCACCTGGTAGGCAAGGTCAGCAGATAACAATAAAAAGATACAGTGGGAAGTGAATATTCAGAACAACACAAACCCTTTCTCACATTCGTATCCTGGGAAATGAATGTTCAGAACAACACAAACCCATCACCCTTTCACAGACGGCATGAGCTGGAAACATATCAGAAGGAAATGGCAAAAAGTTTGGAAGAAAGGATAGGTGAAGCGGTAGACCGAGAAGCTCGAAGAGTAGTGATGTACATGGATGGACTAAGGTCACATACCCTGACCTGGATGGAAGCACGAAGAGCTGCCGAAGTGGCTGGACGAGTGTACCTTGAACGAAGCCACTTGGTGCCGGCTAAAACTGAGATTGTAGTGGCATCCTCTCCCAAGCAAAATGAGGAGAGGTTCAATGCCGCTTTGGCTGATACTACTCCCTCTACCACACCTCACACCCCTCAGAAGCAAGATATACAGCAATGGCAGTCAGAAGCTGCTGCATCCACACCAAAGCCCCGACCAGGAAGGGCTCCAGAACGGACCCCAGTGAAGAACCAACCATCACAGGGGACCAGAGGCAGTCGAGGATGGGACGTCAGCCCAAGTCCGTCACCTCCTCGTCCGAGCTGGGTCCGAGCAACGTAACCGCAGGGAGAGAACGTCAAACCCCACGACAAGGGAGTGTGCCGGTACTGGACCAAGTTGAAGTACCAGACCCTACTGAAGCAGAGCGGCCACCAAGGGCAGAACGACCTACTGACATGGCACAACCCGGTAGGGAAGAACCAGCAAGACAACCTCCCGTAGACCCAATGGAAGAGGAGAATGACGATCAGGGTGACCGCAGCCTGCGCTCTGCAGCCGAACCTCATGACCCCCCAGAACAGGCACTGAAGTCAGGGGTCTACAAGGGACGGAAGAGAAATGTACAGGTCCTCGACATCTACCGAGCCTCGGAGAGGCTGGCCCGAGATGTGCAATGGGGCCATGTGGAGACCAGAGACGGGAGAAAAGCCGACATACCCGAGGCAGGACAAAGTCATTATGCTATACCTCCAGCTTGGCAACATAAGCTAAATGAAGAGGTGAAAAAAGAGGTCCGTATGACTTGGGGAGAAATGGCCAACTTACTGATGACACCATCCTACCATACCTTGGTGGGCTACCAAGACCTGACCAAAAACTTCCGAGAGGGCTTCGTGGCAGTGATGTACGATATGATGCTAAGACGACTGAAGCAGACAGCCTATGACCAAGCCAGAAAGGATTTGGCAATCTGTGGTGAGGTTGTAGAAGACCAAGATGACAGGGCAACCGTCATAACAATACCCCCGCAAGCAGCGGACCAAGGCAGTCAAGCCACTGTGACCGCTCCGGCTCTCCAACAACGGAGAGAAGGATCAACCATGGGGGGTTATGAAGGCCTAAAAACCCTGAAGAATCTCATAAGAGCCATGAAGCCTGGAGAAACAGTTGAAGCCTACCTCCGCGAGACCTGGAGGATAGTCAAGAGCTGTGGGGTCTGTGAAGAGGCCAAGAAGAATTGGCTACAATTTGTTACCACGGAAGAAGTAGGTCAGGATGAGACGGCCCAAGAGATATATGACAGATGGGTCATACACAAGGAAGATGACGAAGATGCCTTCATCGCAGCTGCCCGTGACAAGCTGAAGCAAGGCCAGGCTTTGACTCCGCTCTGGCACAGAATGAAGACAACGGTAACCCCTTCGAGATTCGTTGGTGTCCTGCGAAAGGTTGTGAAGGGGGCCGAAAGTGAGCATCTCTTTGTCACCCTAAAAGCGGACGCGAACATGGATCAAATCGAAGAAACTGTGAGGAAATGGGACTTGCTAAGGAGGCATTACGCCGACAAGCGTAAAGCAAAGCAAGGGACCAGTAGTGAACAGCGGCCGAACCAGAGGACAAGTCAACCATCAAAACCTGGTGAACCTAGTGCTCAACAGCCACGGCAGAGTGGAGGTCCGACACCAGCACCTCGCCAGAAACCACCTATGAAGAAAACCGGAGGGTTCATACCCGCTGAAGAATACAACAAGATGACACCAGAAGAAAAGGCAGCCCTTCGTGAGTCCAGCAAAGCAGTGGGCTCCGGAGGGGCGAGCCAATGATGGCCAACGAGGTGCGGGTCATAAAAGACCATGTCTACCGCAAGGGAAATATGCTCTTCTCGGATGTGAAGGGAGTACCCTATCTGGTAGACACAGGAGCTGAAGTGTCAATGACCCGCAGAAGCCTCAAACAGAAAGGACACTTGGATGTCATATTGGCGGACGGCTCCGCCAGAAAGATACCATTTGGAATATGGAAAGGACTGATATGGATCATAGGACCAAACAACTTGTTAACCTTGAGGGATGCAGAAGATCTACATAAGAAGGGAACAAAGCGCCGTTCCCTCCAAGAACGCCTGGGGAAACTACAATCAAGAGCGGTTCAAATGGGACCAACAGGCTCAACTCATGGAGGATGGTACAAGCCCGTAGATGTGCCCGCCGTGAAGGTGCAACAGATCCAGGAAAGTGATCTATCACCGGCCGGAAAAGAACGACTGGCTCGAATTCTGGAAGGGGTCATAGTGGCCCATTTCAAAAATGACTGCGGGGATTTGGGGCCCAAGTACGTGCACATCATCGAAGGGGGAGTGCATCCCCCAGTGAGGCAATACCCACTGAATCCAGGAGCAGTGGCTGAAATGGACGTGATCGTCAACGAGCTACTGACATTGGGCATACTTCGTGAGGAACCATACCCTCTCACTAACAGCCCGATTCAAGCGGTGAAGAAGCCTGAGTCAGTAGGAGGAGGATGGCGAGCGGTTATCAACTTCAAAGCCCTGAACCGGAGAACAGTAGCTAACCGAGCCAGCCTGATCAATCCCCAAGCATCATTGAAGACGTTACAAGTGAAGAAATACAAGTCATGTATAGACTTGGCTAATGGCTTCTTCTCACTAAGGTTAGCCAAGACCTCGCAAGGAAAGACAGCATTCACCCATCGAGGAAAAACATACGTGTGGCAAAGACTACCACAAGGGTACAAGAATTCACCTAACGTGTTCCAATCAGCGGTTATGCAAGTGTTGGAGGGACTACCAGTCGCAGTGAACATCGATGATGTGTTCATCGCAAGCGACACAGAAGAAGAACACCTAGACTTATTGCAAGCTGTGCTTGAAAGGGTCTCGAAGGCAGGCCTCAAGCTCAACCTCAAGAAATGTCAGCTAGCCCGATTCCAAGTCGACTACCTGGGTTTCCAAGTAGCTACAGACTTGGGTCTCTCGGATGGGTACAGGCAAAAAATCAAACAGATCCTGCCTCCCACCACAGAGAACGAGCTACAACGGATATTGGGACTTTGCAATTATGTCCGGGATCACGTCCCCCACTACCAGAAGCATGCAAGACCTCTATATGCCCGGTTGAGGAAGAATGACAACGGGCAGGAAAACAACCGAGGATGGCCATGGTCAGCAAAAGACCAGGAGCACCTGGAGAAGTTGAAGCAAACCATCAAGGAAGCAGTAAGATTGGAACCAAGAAGTCTAACCACCCGCTTAGCCGCTGAAGTATCCTGCGAAGGAGATGATGCAGTGATAAGCGTTAAGAATGAAGGAGAAGGTCTAGTGACACTATGTAGCTACACCCTGTCTTCGGTGGAAAAGAAGTATCCACAAGAAGAGAAGGAGTTGGCCGTACTCGCTAGATATTGGAGTGCTCTCAAAGACCTGGCCCAAGGACAAGGCATTAAAGTTACAACACAGAGCAACGTGCACTAGTTTCTAAGGAAAGAGACCACTGAAAGCACTAAAGCTACCAACGTGAGATGGGGAAGGTGGGAAGACATCCTACTGGATCCAGACCTTGAGATCGGGCCAGCAACAGCCTCCAAGAAGCCTAAGGAGCCCCAGCAAGAGAAGGAACAACCGATCGAGTGGATCCTCTACACTGATGGGTCCAAAAAAGGCGATGACTGATTTGATTTGCCTATTGGGGCTTCATCCGCCGACAAAATGGAATAGAACGAGTGCGTCGACGAGGAAAGACGGTCAGCAGTGCCCAAGTAGGAGAAGTCACAGCAGTTCTGGAAGGATTGCTGGAAGCCATGAACCGACATGTGACAAGAGTACAGCTGGTAACAGACAGTTACTACTGTGCTCAAGCGCTCAAAGAAGACCTAGCCATTTGGGAAGAGAATGGCTATGAAGGAGCAAAAGGAAAGCAAGTGGCTCACAGTGAGTTATGGAAGAAGATAGCCGAGCTCCGTCTGAGTATGGAAATAGAAGTTGTCCATCAAAGAGCCCATACCAAGGAGGGGGCCCATTGGCAAGGGAACGATCAGGTGGATCGTTTCGTGCAAGAAAGAAGAGTTGTAGTGGTACGGTGTGAGAAGTGGGATGCGACGCCTAAGGGGAGGATAGTCCCACAGGAGTCCGTGGGGAGAGTGGTGCAGGCCGTACACGAAGCGCTTGGCCATGTTGGCCCACTACCTACACGGAAGGAGTTGGAGCGACTGGAACTTTGGATCACGGATAGAGCCATACGTGCTGCCCTAAGAAACTGTGAGGCGTGCGGAAGATACAATGCAGGCCGCAGAGGGCAACAAGCGGATGGCCTAACCATCAAGAGCACAATCCCATGGGGCTCAGTCTGTATGGACATCGCTGGGCCAATGGGGGTCAAGGGTATGAAAGGAGAAAAGTACCTGATTGTGCTTGTGGACACTATGTCGGGACAAGTAGGGCTAAAGGCAATGAGATGTGCCAACGGCAACAGTGCTACGCACCCTGGACGACAGGTGTATGTGGCTCGGTATACCAAAAGAGCTGAGGTCAGACAACGGGACACCGTTCAAGAATGCTTTGGTGGACAGATGGTGCCAAAAGTGGGGAGTAGAGCGAATCTACTCACCCCCTTACACTCCTCAAGCCAACGGGGTCGCCGAAAGAACCATCGGCCTGATCAAGAACTGGTTAGGGAAGAACGCCAACGGCAAAGAGTGGAGCACCAAGACATTGAAGATTGCGGCTCAACTCAATGGGAGGAGGAGACAAGATAGACCCTCCCCCTCAGAGGAGTTGAACCAATGCCCCTTTGTGACGCCAGAAAGTGGGCGGAACCCAACAAAAAGGGAAGACCAGAAGCCCACGGGACCATTCAGTGTTGGACAGCGAGTGTGGATCAAGGCAAGAGACATACCCGGCAACACTGCAGTGAAAGCAAAGTACGAGAAGACCGACATAGTGGAAGAAGTGTTAGATCGTAACACAGTGCGGTTGAAGAAGAAAGGGATCCAAGGAGTGGAGCAGTTCAAGCCCATACCTAGGACTCCAGCTCATACCAAGGAATAACTACAGGAAGAGATGGCCAGCCAACACACTGCAGAACCACCCTTTATTGAACTGGCCATTATCAAGGGACTGGTTATCACAAGAAGAACCATGAATGGCATTTAGGCCGGACGAGCGTTTACCCTGCTGGAAAACGCTAGAGAAGAGGATGCCTGACTGATCAGGTGGAGAAAGTGAGATGGTACAATGCTGACTTCGATTGTGCCATCTGCGGAATGGAGAAAGAGTTACCAACCGTGTGGAGCGGACCAAGCTTCATGCGACCTCTCAGTCCTCCTGACCAGGACATAGGGAGGATGAGAAACCTGGTGAGACATCACTCTGCCAAGGTGATGGACATCTATGTCTGTTCCTGCTGTAGAGGAACGCAACTCCTGAGACTGCAATTTCAGGAGCAATGGGATGTCGGGTTCCCCGGCACCGAGCAACTCGATCAATGTACGTGCACCTGGAACGGGAAGATCCTGTGGTACTGCCCGATGTGCCTCGGAGGCCTCGGGAACGGACAAATGATCAATGCAGGACGCTCTGGAGGATGGAGAGTGACACGAGCCGTAAGCCCTTTGGCTCCATTGATGCCCTTCAGAGGGGGCTGGGAGCTTGAAACTAACATGACAGTAGAAGGCCAAGACAAAATGCGCCAGCACTGGATAGGGTTCGGTGCCGCATTACAAGCTATGTGGCCGCTCTATGTATGGCCAGTCAGACAGCATCCAGTGGTCGAAGGATCGGAACGAGCCCCATCAAGTTATGAGAGTGTACGGACCACTCGACTGGCGCTGGGCAACTACAAGGCTCAATGGTCGGGAAGGACCTGGCCACTGGGAGCTTATAACATGGGCCAAGCTCGTGTCTGAAGTCATCAACAGACCAGATCTGCCACTGAGAGAAGCAGCGCCTGTGCAGGCCAAGAGCCCACAAGGCTGCAACCTGTTTGGATACATCACTGCTCTAGATGGATGGAAGAGACAGATGATATATCAGTACAAGGAAACCAAGTACATGATAACACCCGAGGATCCTGAAGTGGACGGGCAGTTACAGATACCAGGGTCCAGGGCTTCATGGAGCCTGGCTCCAAGTCACAGGGAACAAATCACCGAAGTCACGGTGAGAGTAAACATGGCATTAGTGCCATACCAAGGGCTCTACGGTGTGGGACTGGACATGGAGGTACAACCCAAACCAAGTCTAACCCGTGCCGAGTCAGCAATGTACCATTCTGGCTCGGAGGAGGAGCTAGTGATAGATGAGTCAAGAGGGCTGGAAGAAGAAAACACACCTCCAGTGGAAAGCACAATCCCCCTGGAGGGGGCCGGCCCAATAGAGGAGGGACCTTCTCAGGTTGAGGGAAAAAGCACTCAGTAAGATTTGTCGTCAAAAAAGAAGAGATCGTTGAAGAGGAAGAAGCTGACGCTGCAGTAAAGCAAGAGTACCGCAGGCTCGCCAGGAAACAACAAAGGCCCAAAAAGGGGACATCAGAAGATGACAGGAAATGGTGGATGTGGTACAAACGGTCTCCCACTGGTGATCGACAATGATGCCCATATTCATAAAAGAAGCATGGGAACGGACCAAAAGAAACCCGACCGAAAGCGGACCTATAGACGTACTACCCAAGAAAGACTATGGCCTTAATTGTTGTTCAAAAGCCTCAGATAATTATTGGGCCCAACGTAGTGTTTGGCTGAGAAATGGTAACTTAGAAGACCCAGCAAAAATAAAGAAAATCAGATCCTTCACTTTGGAAAGAAGTTTGGCCCACCAAGGAGGAAGAATGGAATGCAGGCTTCATCCATGGACTCCGGATTATGACCACAAAGATTATGACGAGGATCGTCCTGAGTGGGCCCCATGGATCCTCAACACCTGCCAGATGACAATCAGCGGGAAGCCACTCAAAATAAGATGGGGACCCAACTACGCAGACCCACTTCAGGTGGAATACATAGACCTTCAGTTGGCTGGAATGCTACTCTGGACGACCAGCAAGGTCATGTACCTGAAGTTGGAATCAAGAATTCGAAATACCAATAAATCGCTCATTGAAAATACCCAGCTGAGCCTAAGAATCACCAGTAGGAAAATAGAAATAATCTCCAAGTTACACAAGGTTGGCACTTGTCTTTATAGCCATCCATTTGGCAGACAAGGATGGTGGAGGCAGACTCTTTTTGGAGAAACTGAAGACCAACCCTTGTATGAGGAGGTTGTACAAGTCACGCCAAACAGAAGAGATCCTCAACTAGATAAAGTAACAGTGGGATACCCAAGACAATGGAAAAAGGAGGGGCCACCACTCCCCGTTAAAGAGTGGTATGTGACGTCATGGAAGTGGGTGTGGCGGGGGTTGGACTGGCTCCTAGAAGGAGAGAAAGCAGTTTATTATCAGCCCCCGAAGGAGCAGAGAGTCATAGCTGTTCCAAGGCCCAAGCTGAAACGTCGGAAAAGAAGAAGGAAGAAAAGATGGGATCCGGCAGTGACCGGGACTACGTCCAACTAGCCCAATTCACCCGACATCTCCGAGCACTGCTAGACAACCCATCGCCTGAACCTGACCCTGGACATCACTACGAATTGGTACCACTATATGAAGAACCAGGCCCTGAACCCGTCTATGAGAACACCCGCAGCAGCACTCCTGACCACACTTATGAGACGCCTCGGCCAAGAAGAAGAAGACCTCCTCAATGGCTCATCTTATCTGCAGCAATGATAGTAGCTGCAGGGATATTGGGCATAGTGGCCGCTCTACTCTACGGAGTGAGTGGGGAGGCCACTGCCCTACAAACAGCAACGCCGCAGCCAGGAAAAGAGCAGCCGGCGTTGGACCTGATCGAGGTCCGATACAGAACCACCAAAAGGTTCGCCCAGAGATGCTGGGACGTGGAAGAACACAGACTAAGCCTCACCTGGAGACCCAAGAACATGGCCTGGGATTCGGTAACATCGGAGGAAAGGTATGAGGCCGTCAGGAAAGTCAACAGCAACCACAATACCACAGCCCTGCTGGGAGAAACTCAAATAATAACTAATACTGACCTCACTAAACAACTCGAAGAGCTAGGGCTCAGTGGCACAGATTGGACTGTAAATCAAGCTTGCTTGGAATACTCAAGCGACCAAGTACAAGTAACAGTGCAACAATGGATCCAAGAGACAACCAGAAACATCTCCTGTAACTGGCTCTGGAAGGAAAGCGAAGCTCCGACCTGGCACTGCAACTACGTATGTGTACTAGTTCCGAGGCAAGCCGACCAAGGGATGTGGAAGAAGGACATGGTGCTTGATGGTCCATACCATCCTGATGAAGAAACATGCGAGAGCCTGAGACCGCAGTGGGAGCCCTGGTGGAGCTGTTTGAACCTGACGTGTGACCTGAGCATGGGGGAAAACACAGCAACACCAATTCCAACAACGGAGGGGCCCAAGGTAAGGCCAAGGCCCACTGAATCCTGGTTCTGCATTGACTCAACCCCTTCTGAAGAAGCCCCAATGCCGGAATCAGCATGGATGCTTGTAAGGAACTGGACAAGACCCAGGGCTACAACATCCCGCTTCAGGCTGAAAAAACGTATGAGGTCCAGAAGATACATCAAGCCATTCCCTATACGCTTCAACATCCCCAGGCATCAGTACCCGACAGAGGTGAACTCACCAATCGGAACTACCATGGGCTCGACAAAAGCAGTAGATGTCACCAAAGTGGCTGACTGGATGCCCCAGGTGGATGACATGCTGACTCTCCTGCAAAAGAACTTGTCAAAGGATTCACAAGTGTACAAAGCACTACAGAAGATACGACGCCAGAACCCACTGGAGATAGCCTGTATGAAAGCCATAGCCAACCTGGATAGGTGCTATTGGAGTTTCGGTAAGACTTGTGCTAAGAACTTTCTTGTGCTGACCCGAACTGCAATGACAGGTCAGACAGGAGGAGTACAGGTCGACACTTGGTTAAACAACTCACTGCCATGGGTCTGGAAGAGGAATCTACGGCATTATGTGGGTGCCTGGAGCAAGCAGTTTTTCAACATGTCGGGAGTATATGGCCCAGTCGACAGCGACTTTCTGGTGCAACTATTGCCAACCCCCGATGACCTACACGGTGTGGGGAAATACGACTTCAACCGGATTGATCAATGTGTGGTCAAGAAAGCATACCAGAGCCTGAATGGAACCGAGTGGTGGAACAACGGAGCATCACCTCGTTGCACCTTGAATGAAGTCCAAGATGGAAAAATCCCCAAGTGGATCTATGATTGTGGAGAACTGTTGAAGAACGGAACTATGAAAGGAGTTCTACAGGCATGGGAAGAAAGACACACCAGGGACGAAACCCACACTTGGTGGGGTCTGAGTCCTGAAGAGTTCAAGCTCTGGGTCTTACCCTGCTTCGCCGAGACTGACAGCTATTGGGTGAGATACCAATATGTGGCTACAGTCTACTCGAAAGAACGAACCCTCTATTGAGACCCGTGGAGACCATCGACAGGGATGCAACCAAGGCCCTGGAGGATGAATTGCAACCACGACAAGACCGTCTGTAGAGTGTCATTGGCAAGAGGAAATTGTCAGACAGTTGACGCCTGGAAGAAGCGCTGTCAGGACTTCTACAATGTATTTGAAACACAATGGAAGATGGAAACGTGCTATCGTACCAACTCAGTCACCATGCCTGGTCAGACTTACAGGACCAGGTAAAGCACGAAGAAAGAACAGATGGCTTGAGGTCCTGCCTGAAGTGGCACAAGCTACCCTACTTCATGGCTGAAGGACATGCATTCCGACAGAACCTCTGTAAAGGGCAAGAGATCCAAGGCTTCGAATGGATAGGACCCAATCGTCTATACAACCCAGGAACCTGCTATGCACCTAAAGAACACTGGCTACACTGTGGCATCGGACCCCTGGAGCATGAGTGCAACTGGATTGAAGTCACTGGGAAAGTGTTCGCTAGGACAGCAGACACTGTGGTCCAAGGAGTGATTGGACTAGCGGATGGAGTAGCCTCCACAGTGGGAGGATGGCTCGGCAGCCTAATGGCCAAACTGAGGCCATGAATGCTGATGGCAGCAGGAGTGATCTTCGCCTCCATCGCGCTACCACTTGTGATCAAGGGAGGAATCAAAGCCCTGAGGAAGAAGTGGAGCTCGGAATGGGCCACCCTTCACGCCTGCAGCCAAGACAAGACTGCGAGGCAGAAAGAAGATGTGACCTGGGACTCCGCCCTCAGCTGGAAGGCGGTGCTACCAGTGACCAATCAGCAGCTGGCAGACCAAAAGAGGAAGTTGACTCACCGGACGTCCGAGGGAGGAGCCGGGGGAGGAGCCTAGCTGGCTATAAAAGAAGGAGCTGGGAGCAGCTCCACACAGTCTGATCCTCTAGATCACTAGAGCACGTACCGGGAAAAAGAAGGTAAGCAAGCATAACCATGGATCCTGGCAACAGCAGCAGCTTAAAACCCCAGAATGGGACATCGGGAACCCTGGGACGGCCTGGGGTGATTCAATATGTAAGTGAGACTGAATTTTGGATTCTTTTCTCTTGTTGGGCTTTCTACGGATGTACAGGGATATGGGTTAGTTTCCAACCTTTAAGGGTGGTTGTAGCATTTCTACTGATAAGCAAAGTCATAGTGCTTAGGCTGTTGTATGGGGTGCGAAGCTTGGGACTGGGTCTCTTTGTAGTGTACCTTATGAGCCGAATTCCTATTGACCCTACCACCTGGGTAGGGAAAGGGAAGATAGTGCTACTCTTGATTTGCGTTGGGATGGACATAACATCAGCGTTCATAGTCCCATTTCTCTATGCCACTGTAGTATTAGAAGGCCTGTTACTGCTTCTCCTCCTAAGCCACATGGTAAGCTTAGTAGCCAACCTTAAGCTCAGAGGGAAACGGGCATGGTGGATAAAGATAGGGGCACTAGTAGGATGGGGAATAGTATGGGGAATAATAGCCACACTAGTGTGGTTACATGTAGTTAGTCAGCTGTGTTTGGTTGCCTGGTTCATGACTTATGCTGCCTCCTTCCCGGTTATGGCTTGAAGACGGGCAGGGAGCACGACCTTGTCATCGCCAAGGTTGCCCGCGGCGATATGGCATGTCACTTCCTTGCCTCAGCCGACACGTTAGAGGGCTCTCTAGCGTCTCTCTTTTCTTTCTTTCCTTTCCACGAGCATGCTAAGGAAGACTGTTAAAAGACTCTGTTCTACAACCTATAGACAATCCCAGAATGCCTGGCATGTGGAAACAAAGACATGGACTTCGCCTGGGTGAGAGATGACACCTTCTGGGGGTTCTGCTGTTTCCCATACCAAAGATGCTGCTACGAGTGGTCCATCGCCACTGACCAGACACCGTATGGGGTGTACATCAAGGATAGCTGTGAGCTACCCCTGACTGAGATGAGGTGTGTACCATTCAGCATCGTACAAGCCAAGGCAGTAGAGGTCCGCCGAGTGTATGGGGGAAGACTCCAAACCATACACAGAGGAACAAGAAACATCGCAGGGTTGGCCACTTCGAGGAGGTCATCCACTCCACATGGAGATTCCCCAATGGCACCCATACCACATCAACTCACCTGAGTTGTAGGATGTGCATCGGCCTGGGGCCACCACACCATGCCGACAAAGCACCTACTCTCCCGACCAGGCTTAAACACCCCTCACACCCCGGAACCAGTGGAGGAAGATCCAGCTGAGGAAGGATGGGTAGGCAACCGAGTCGCCGACCTTACATGGAACCCGCCTTCTCCAGCCACGGAAGCTGCCGTGGAGGACATCGTCCGTGCAGTCTCAACTGTCCAGACCCTGCTCGAGGCTCTTGAGAGACTGGCAGCTGACCAACAAGCAGGCGGACCGCTTCCAGTGGCAGAGGGGCACCCGGCTGAGATCGTCGCTCCCAACTACCTGGGTGACCTTGCAAGCCCCGTGAGTCCTGATGGGCCTGCAGGGGATAAGGCCTAAACCGTCAAACAAATGTTGGACTGGTCTGTGTGGACTTGATGTTACAATACTCAGTCACAGTATAAAGTAAGTCCGACATTGTTACGGGCAACGAACGGATTCACAAAGGGGGTGTCGAGTGACCTAGGTACAACACCTCTTAAAAGGCCAACTTTATACCAAAAGTACTTGTAATAATCAAGGAACAAAGCACAGTCTAGCATGCTCAAACACTCACTTTTAGGAATGTAACCATATAATACACAAGTTAGTTGGTACCTCATGTTAGTATACATGTGCATTTATAGGGACAAACACACACATTGCAATACACGTCAATAGGGATACTTGCATAACTATCGCAATGCTTAAAGCACTTCTTTATAATGTTATAATCAGTATTATTCAGTAATATGATTTAATAGAAGCATATAGTCCTATGGCCTTGAGAGTGTCAAACAGAACAACAGGGTGATGTCCAAGGTTGTATGAAAACAAGTGTTTTACAAGTTGAATGTCATGTTCCGATGTTGGTGCTGAACTGAATGTTAAAATAACATGTTGCGATGATAAAATAACATGTTTTGATGCTAAAATGGTAATGATTATAAGATAACTGATGCCAATGTGAGCTCCTCCATAATCATTAAGCCAAAAGTAGAACATTAAGTCTCGGTAGTCTGGTGAAAGGCCACTAGGGGTCATAGTCATTACAGTACAATGGCAAAGCCTGGCAAACCATATAAGGACATCCTTAGGAGTTCAGCTAAGGACACCTGAGGAGTCATCTGCGGTCACCCACTGAGTTCATCTCAGGACAGGATGATGACCAAATATGGCAGTCCAGGACGGGTCAAAGTACAAGCTATTCTGGGAAAGACACTCCTCTGGGAGGTCTTAGAATGAGGTAATGGACACTCCCATGAGCAGGCGGAGACTGAATACAGCATAAAAAGAGGACGCGCTCTACAATCAAAGCTGGTTCCAGGCGATCCATCAAGAGATCGCATCTCCGAAGCTCCAAGGCTCGCGACACAGCTTTGGGACTGCTGAAGCAAGATTGGACTCAACTCGTCTGCCCAGCAGACGGAGAAGACTCCGTCTTTCAGATGAACCTGAGACACCAACTGAAGATTCTGTCTGCGGCGCTACCGAGAGAAGAGCTGAGCCTGAGTGAGCACGGAACCAGTCACAGCAGCGGTCCCCAGCCTTGCCGCTCTCGGGAGCAACCTAGAGCCGTCAGGACAACCAGGGAAGGTCGAAGGCCTGATCACCCGACGCCCGACCCGCATCAATTATACTTATCCCCAAGAAGCGAACTCATCCTCACTGGACTTTTTGTCTTCACTACTGGCTTCATTATCAGGGTAGGACTGAGGCACTGGCCTGCGGCCTTGCGTTTCTTTCTATCTAGGTATATGTGAGTGGAGCTCATTGCGGCTAGTCTGACATTGAGTACAGTTTATCCTTATAGTTAATCGAGTACCAGCTTCAATGCCCTTGCTAATTTTCCTAATAAAGCTTTTCACTCTTTCACTAAGAGTTGTCACCCAGTATCTTCTTTGAAGGTCAAAGAGTAAGCAGTGTGTTACAGACAGATTCCTTTGCAGATTCCTTTGAGGCTGTTCCGGTAACTTAGTAAAGACAGGTCCCTGTGATTGCTGATAGATGAGTAAATAACCCCAGGTCCTTACCAAGAGCAACTATCCATTAAGAGAGGAAGCAGTCGTAAAAGCAGAGGGTCCGGCGTCTCGTACGACCAACCTTGGGTTACTCTGGTCTTGCGTGGCTCGGATGCAGCGGGGCCGCCTCTGCACTACCGAGGCTGTTCATACCTGGGTGAGTTCCTCTCATCCCTGACTTAGAGGTCTCTCTTCCCTCTACGGGAGAGACCATAACCCTTTGAACGGAGTAGTCAGGTAGGCAGGTGCTCCTGCTTCTTACACGAGGGAGCAAGGGTCTTGCACTGCCTAGGTAACTAGGGATTAAACACTTCCTACAACCCACCTCCAAAAAGACCATCGAGCACACAAAAAACCTTGTCAGCCACGTGAAGCGCCAGTGCCGCAGTGTTTGAAAAGTGCAAAAGTGACTGTGGTCTAATATGATTGAAATCCAAGTGATGTGTAAACATGAGCTTACATGACATGACCTTTACACTGCATGAAGGCAGCCATGGCGTGTCCCACATGATAGAGTGGAAAAAGATACATAGATATGCAAAGTCATCTTTTACAGGAACAAAGTGGAAATCCTTGCAGGTAAAAACAAAAACAGCAGTAATTTTACAAGAATAAAGTGAAAATATGAACAGAAAGAAGTGGTCATCTTAATTTCATGAGAATATTAATATAATTTCATAATAATTTGTAATAATAATAATTCACAATATAATAATATTGATATCATTTATCAATATTATGAGTAAAATAATGTCATTTTAGCAGCATAAAGTGAAATAGGTTTATTTTTTGAAGTGGCAATATTGTGACAAACAAAACAATGAGAAAAGTTGGAAAGTCAGGTTGCAGAAAAAGTTGGAATGTTACAAGAATAAAGTCCAAATATCACGGGAATAAAGTCATAACTACGAGAAGAAAAAGTAGAAAGAAAGTTGGAAATGAAAGCATCAGAAAAAAAAGCAGCTGCAGTTGATAAGTATCTCAGTTTTAACCTTTGGTTCATTTTCATATTGTGAAGAACAAAATGCATAACATCAAACTGCTTGGCTTCAATGTCTGAAAAGGAGTAGGAAGAAGCAGAGCCCAACAAGCAATAAATAGTAAATGACATTCTTTCTGATGAACATGCTGCTTTGTCTAGCAAATGCACGGCCCACCACTGCATTTGAGTCATGATTGAACACACTTCGGCTTTGGCAAAGAGGGAGATGTTCTACATAAGTCACCTTCTTCTCAACTTTGCATTCAAAGATGCTGTCATTTGCAGTACCTTGCACTGGTGGCTAGGTGTCAGTCATGTCACATGATACAAAATCAAGTGGGGGTTGGGGGCGGTCTAATATTATGGCCATCAAGTCAAAATAGAACATTTACAAGAAGGATGAAAAACAACAGCAGAAATGGAAAAAAACACTGGAATTTCACAAGAAGAAAGTCAAAATATGATGAGAAAAAATAGCATTTTTAGGAGGTATTGGGGGGGCAACGTGATTTGTTTTCATGGGCTGCCCCCTGCTACTGGCTACATGATATGAAAAAGCATATTGAGTGACTTTTTGAAGACAACATGCTGTATCACTGTTCCACTTCCAGAGGATAAGACTTTGGCCAACCCGGAGTCTTCCACGGCTGAGACAGGCTGCTCATCTCCCACCATCAAGTCCATGATTTTATTTTATTTGACATCCTGGATGTTTTGTCATGTTGAGCAGATCACACAGACGATGGTAAAACTTTGCGTACGCGTGCGAGTTAAGAGCTTGGCCAATGAATAGTACAGTATGTTGTGTTAGCATATGCTGACCTACACTGGGTTGGTTTTAGCAATCAACTAAAAGGTGAAGCATATCAGAGTGAAAAGCTTGACTTATCTCCAAGTCCTACAGGAGCGCTTTTATTCTCATAGAAATATATTTAGAATAATCAGTCATTGAAGTCAATCAGGTCAGCTAACTAGCAAAAGATGAAGTTAGTGGTGACAACGTGAGAGAAATTTAGAGAAACTAAATGACAAAATGTGATGACGTCATATAAATTTAATCATTAAAAATAATCGTCAGAAACTAACTGTCAAAAATATGATTGATGACTTGACACATCAGATGACATCATTTGGGAGGGGCGTGGTGAGGGGGTGTGGGGAAAAGGAAGAGGCGTGACTTTGCTATTTACATTAGAATGTGGCTATTATTCTAGAGGAGGGTTGATGGGCGTGGTTAAGGTGGTGAGGGGGTGTGGAAATATATGAGATGTCTTATATAACGAGGAGTGTTTCAGTCAGACTATGAGTGACTGCTGGAAAAAAAAAAAAAAAATGGCGGTGTTCAGGAAAAAGAGTCTGCATCTTGACGGGGGACGTCTGGTGGTTAGTGAGTTTAGAGGTATGGGAGTAGTTCCCTTTGTGGATCTATACAGTTATGAATATATGGAACCAGAGGTTACGCAGCTGAGAATTTATTCTACTGAATTTGAAAAACTGAAGAGCTCCATTCAAGATTTCATCGATTACATGCAGCATGTGCATGATGAAGGGGAAGTAGGACTTACGAGAATGCCGCCAAGTGTAGCGGTGAGAACGGATTCGCTACTGCGTGAAGGGGAGGGATCTTTTTTCGTCGATTGTTCGAGATCACACATCTGGCTGCTGGTGAGATATGGCTCCTCTGATGCTAATAGTGTCAGACCAAGAACTGTTATGGAGAAAGAGCGGCATTTCCCAATTCACCTGGCGTTCAAGGTGGAAGACTTCCCAAAGCTGGGTGATCTCTTGAAAGAAATGAGTTTGTTTTTCACTCAAGATAGTGTGAAGCGGCGGCATGACCTGCTGGAGAAGAGGTTAACCACTCGAGCTGAAGGCGGTGTTGGAAGACAGAGGCTGGCTAGTGTTAAAAGGCGGATAAATCTGAACCCCGTTTTTGACAGAGAACTGGAGGCTGATGGATTGGCCGGAGAGGCTATGTTTCTGAATTGGAGACTGATTCCGCGTAATCACGCATGCGGGTCTCTGCCTTCTACACAGACCTCCCAGTCCTGCTTCTCTGACCCCTCCCACCAGAACCCTCCTACCAGACCCACCTCCCACTAGGCCCTCCATCTACAAGACACGCCTCTCAGACCGGCCTACCAGACACACCCACTCGTTTTAAAATATAAATACAGAAGAAGTGGGAATAGAGAAAGTACTTTACTTCATCATGGCTGATTTTTCCTCGGACAACGCTCTGACCTCTCTTGCTGGAAACAACGTCGGCAGCAGCAGCACCAGCTGCAGCAGCTATGAAATCCGGGATGAAGAGCTTCTCAACTGGCTGTCAAACATTTCTCAGACATCTTCAGGACACGCTGAGATGTATAGGCCACTTTTCCACCGCTATCATGAGAATGATTCGACCCTTGTCACGACGTGTGAAGCGCAAGAGTACCAGACCGATCCCTACGCGTGCATGGTGAAGGGGGACATAGCGCTCACCCCTGGTCGGATCACTGGAGGATCCATAGCCAGCTCCGGTTCTCCACGCAAGGTGACTGAGCGAGAGGTGCCAGAAGGCTCACCGATGTATACAGTCGGTTGTTTTTCCCAATCCCTCGACAATGGACAGAGCCATGCCGAGCTACCATGCGGACCTCCATCCTACTGTCCATACTGGGGGGATAATGACAGCGGGGAAGAGGCAGCGCCTGCTCCAGTCTACACCATAGGAGCACACAAAGCGGTCCTGACGCCTCCAGACTCGCCCGCGCCTCAGTCTCCGATAGCGGCGAGTGGCGGATTTCTAGACACTGTAAAGGCGTGCGTGGCTAGCGCCGTGCAAGTGGTGGTGCAGGAGCAGATAAAAAAAGACTGTTACGGCTGTGAAGTCGATCACCCTTCTCAACGTCAGCATCCCTGTCTCTATCCTCCAGAACCTGGATATTTCAACACTAACTTTAAACTGTTAACAGAGAATCTGATGACATGGGAATTTCTTCCAGCTCTCAAGTATACACTGGAATTACTTGGGTTAGACATACTGGATGCTAGAGTGGAAGGAGCAGCGGAGGCTTTTCTTTACGATCTGAAGCCTGAAGAAAACATTCTGGAGAAAGTTGCAGAGATCAGGCGCGCCTACATAGAAGACGTCACGGATAGGGAAGATCTGCTGCAGCGTTTCCTCGGTTTCTGGAATCCTTGATTCATCAAAATGGGAAATTATTATTTTAAACCACCCCCTAAACCAGTTGACAGTTTTCTTTTAAAACATGCAATTGCTAATCGGATCAATGATGCATCGTTATATCTGGCAAGCGGGGATGTCGATACAAAAGACTTGGAGCGTTTTGAAAGAGTGATGGCCATTGTAAGGGATAAGGGTCCTTTAGACCACTGGGAGAATCTGGTGTATCTCGGGTCAGACTTAAACAGCGATGGTTTTGAAGCAACATTACGGGGCATTATCGGGAATATTTCTGTGTGTAGTCTCAACTCTAGTCTCATGCACGTCTTGTATACCTATGTAGTCGATGTAGCGGTGTGTAAACTGAAGAATGGAGATAAAGTTGATGTTGATCAGTTGCTAAATGTATTACATGCTTTACACGCTTCAATTTTGAAAAAAAAAAAAAAAAAGAATTTTTGTTTTTTTGATTTAATATAAAACATGTATTGTAATCACTAACTGTGTAATCACTAATCATGTGTGGTCATCAATAAAGTCGAAGTCAAAACATTGTCGTATGATCTTTTCTGTTCACTAGTAGACATGACTTCAAAGAAGACAGAACGCATGCTGAAGAGTATATATTATGATCCTGCAAGAGCTGGATCTTATGGTGGGGTTGAAAGACTTCAAAAGGCTGTCGAAGAGCAGACGGGAAAAAAAGTTAGCGGGGATGAAGTGCGAGACTGGTTGTCAGCTCAGGATGCATATACCTTACACAAAACGGCACGAAAAACTTATGCTAGAAATCGTGTTTTTGTTCCTCGTCCTTTGTATCAATTTCAAGCCGATCTTTGTGATATGAGTGCTCTGTCTAAAGACAATGATCGGTTTAAATTCCTGCTTACAGTAATAGATGTATTTTCCAAGAAAGCTTATGCACGACCACTGAAAAACAAGACAGCCTTTGAAGTTGCAAAGGCTTTTGCTTCAATTTTAGACCAGAGTGGTATTCCGGCTAAAATTCAAACGGATTCAGGGAAAGAATTTTTTAATCGACTCTTTGAAAAACTAATGAAGAAGTACAACATTCAACACTTTGCAACAGGAAGTGAACTGAAAGCATCAGTGGTGGAAAGATTTCACCGTACGTTGAAGGGAAAAATGTGGCGGTACTTCACTGCAAAAAACACTCGTAGGTATATAGACGTAATTCAAGATTTACTCGATAGCTATAACAACAGTTATCATAGTGGAATAAAAATGAAACCTGCGGAGGTAACCCCTAGCAAGACCTCGCAAGTGTTTGAAAATTTATATGGGACACTATCTCTGAGCGCAAAACCATCCGTATTTAAATTCAAAGAAGGAGACATTGTACGGATTTCAAAATACCGTGGAGTATTTGATAAAATGTATGAACAGTCATTCAGCGATGAATATTTTATAGTAAACGAACGTATCCCCAGAGTCCCCCCTGTTTATAAATTAAGGGATATAAGAGGTGAAATTCTGAATGGAACATTCTATGAACCAGAACTGCAGAAAGTGATAATTGGTTCTGACACTCTTTTCCGCATAGAAGAAATTTTAGACCGGAAAATTAAAAATGGTCAGAAGATGGTTTTAGTCCGGTGGCAAGGATGGCCTCGTCAGTTCGACTCTTGGCTAGCTGCTAAAGAGGTCGTTGAGCTCAGGAAGAAGAGAAACAAGAAAGACCAGGAAACAGCACAATGACAGGACGAGAGTCTTTCTACGTGACACTACCGTCGAATGCCTGTAATGACATTTTCCCGAGCAATACCAGCTCGAACTATATGACAACATTGTCACAACCTATAGAGCTGGATGGAGCTTACGAGGTCGCTTTAGCTGAAATTATGTATTGTCATACATGGAATAATATACGTGGGGGTGAGAATGGTTATGAATTATTGGATCATTCGAAGCCAGCGAATCCTCCAATGTATATGAAAATTCCTAGGGGACATTATGACAGCATTGATCTAATACTGAGGGAGATAAATGCTTTATTTAAGTCAGTAAACATTGATCTAATTTTTCATTACAATTCTATAAACAGAAGAATTTATATATTAGGGAGTGCTAAATATTCTATCAAGTTCGAAGCGCCGCTGTCCTACATGCTGGGTTTTGAACCCGGTCAATGGATTAAAACAGAAGGAAATCCCGTGAGTAAATATCCCTGCGATATTAACGGCGGTCAATATAATTTTTTCGTCTATACCAATATTGTGGAAGCACAACATATCGGAGACTATGTTGTTCCCCTTCTAAGAATTGTTAAAAAGGAAGGATCTTACGGTGACCTGATCACTTTCTCCTACAACCGCTTACACTACGTTCCTGTCAATAAACAGCGCATACAGGATATCCAGATTGAATTAAAAACAGATTTAAATACCCCGATTCGATTCACATACGGGAAGACCATCTGCAAACTACACTTTAGACCGGTATCAAAGATCTTGATCTGAATTCAACAGAATAACCCAGAATGAATTCGCAAAGATTTGTGGATTATTATGTGAATCAGGCTGGAGGCGGATCACTCAACGGATTTGTTGGTGCCCCGGTTCTTTACGGCAGGGGATTTGGTTCTATGCTGAGTAGGGCATTCAGATTCGTCTTGCCTCTTCTTAAACGTGGAGCTAATATTGCCAGGCCACATTTGAAATCTGCTGTGAGAGGGATAGCGTGTGATAATGCTGCTAGAGCTCTTTTTCCTCTTCCACGTGCTATTCGTAGTAGTCCCGATCCGTCCTGAGTTTCGTCACGTCGACGATTGGCAATATGGCTGGTTACAGCTCCAACAACATCAGATGCTATCCCTCTCACAGCAGATTTCAAATGTGGCCTGGCAATATTAGCTCCACGTTTAAGAAGAGGCAAGACGAATCTGAATGCCCTACTCAGCATAGAACCAAATCCCCTGCCGTAAAGAACCGGGGCACCAACAAATCCGTTGAGTGATCCGCCTCCAGCCTGATTCACATAATAATCCACAAATCTTTGCGAATTCATTCTGGGTTATTCTGTTGAATTCAGATCAAGATCTTTGATACCGGTCTAAAGTGTAGTTTGCAGATGGTCTTCCCGTATGTGAATCGAATCGGGGTATTTAAATCTGTTTTTAATTCAATCTGGATATCCTGTATGCGCTGTTTATTGACAGGAACGTAGTGTAAGCGGTTGTAGGAGAAAGTGATCAGGTCACCGTAAGATCCTTCCTTTTTAACAATTCTTAGAAGGGGAACAACATAGTCTCCGATATGTTGTGCTTCCACAATATTGGTATAGACGAAAAAATTATATTGACCGCCGTTAATATCGCAGGGATATTTACTCACGGGATTTCCTTCTGTTTTAATCCATTGACCGGGTTCAAAACCCAGCATGTAGGACAGCGGCGCTTCGAACTTGATAGAATATTTAGCACTCCCTAATATATAAATTCTTCTGTTTATAGAATTGTAATGAAAAATTAGATCAATGTTTACTGACTTAAATAAAGCATTTATCTCCCTCAGTATTAGATCAATGCTGTCATAATGTCCCCTAGGAATTTTCATATACATTGGAGGATTCGCTGGCTTCGAATGATCCAATAATTCATAACCATTCTCACCCCCACGTATATTATTCCATGTATGACAATACATAATTTCAGCTAAAGCGACCTCGTAAGCTCCATCCAGCTCTATAGGTTGTGACAATGTTGTCATATAGTTCGAGCTGGTATTGCTCGGGAAAATGTCATTACAGGCATTCGACGGTAGTGTCACGTAGAAAGACTCTCGTCCTGTCATTGTGCTGTTTCCTGGTCTTTCTTGTTTCTCTTCTTCCTGAGCTCAACGACCTCTTTAGCAGCTAGCCAAGAGTCGAACTGACGAGGCCATCCTTGCCACCGGACTAAAACCATCTTCTGACCATTTTTAATTTTCCGGTCTAAAATTTCTTCTATGCGGAAAAGAGTGTCAGAACCAATTATCACTTTCTGCAGTTCTGGTTCATAGAATGTTCCATTCAGAATTTCACCTCTTATATCCCTTAATTTATAAACAGGGGGGACTCTGGGGATACGTTCGTTTACTATAAAATATTCATCGCTGAATGACTGTTCATACATTTTATCAAATACTCCACGGTATTTTGAAATCCGTACAATGTCTCCTTCTTTGAATTTAAATACGGATGGTTTTGCGCTCAGAGATAGTGTCCCATATAAATTTTCAAACACTTGCGAGGTCTTGCTAGGGGTTACCTCCGCAGGTTTCATTTTTATTCCACTATGATAACTGTTGTTATAGCTATCGAGTAAATCTTGAATTACGTCTATATACCTACGAGTGTTTTTTGCAGTGAAGTACCGCCACATTTTTCCCTTCAACGTACGGTGAAATCTTTCCACCACTGATGCTTTCAGTTCACTTCCTGTTGCAAAGTGTTGAATGTTGTACTTCTTCATTAGTTTTTCAAAGAGTCGATTAAAAAATTCTTTCCCTGAATCCGTTTGAATTTTAGCCGGAATACCACTCTGGTCTAAAATTGAAGCAAAAGCCTTTGCAACTTCAAAGGCTGTCTTGTTTTTCAGTGGTCGTGCATAAGCTTTCTTGGAAAATACATCTATTACTGTAAGCAGGAATTTAAACCGATCATTGTCTTTAGACAGAGCACTCATATCACAAAGATCGGCTTGAAATTGATACAAAGGACGAGGAACAAAAACACGATTTCTAGCATAAGTTTTTCGTGCCGTTTTGTGTAAGGTATATGCATCCTGAGCTGACAACCAGTCTCGCACTTCATCCCCGCTAACTTTTTTTCCCGTCTGCTCTTCGACAGCCTTTTGAAGTCTTTCAACCCCACCATAAGATCCAGCTCTTGCAGGATCATAATATATACTCTTCAGCATGCGTTCTGTCTTCTTTGAAGTCATGTCTACTAGTGAACAGAAAAGATCATACGACAATGTTTTGACTTCGACTTTATTGATGACCACACATGATTAGTGATTACACAGTTAGTGATTACAATACATGTTTTATATTAAATCAAAAAAACAAAAATTCTTTTTTTTTTTTTTTTCAAAATTGAAGCGTGTAAAGCATGTAATACATTTAGCAACTGATCAACATCAACTTTATCTCCATTCTTCAGTTTACACACCGCTACATCGACTACATAGGTATACAAGACGTGCATGAGACTAGAGTTGAGACTACACACAGAAATATTCCCGATAATGCCCCGTAATGTTGCTTCAAAACCATCGCTGTTTAAGTCTGACCCGAGATACACCAGATTCTCCCAGTGGTCTAAAGGACCCTTATCCCTTACAATGGCCATCACTCTTTCAAAACGCTCCAAGTCTTTTGTATCGACATCCCCGCTTGCCAGATATAACGATGCATCATTGATCCGATTAGCAATTGCATGTTTTAAAAGAAAACTGTCAACTGGTTTAGGGGGTGGTTTAAAATAATAATTTCCCATTTTGATGAATCAAGGATTCCAGAAACCGAGGAAACGCTGCAGCAGATCTTCCCTATCCGTGACGTCTTCTATGTAGGCGCGCCTGATCTCTGCAACTTTCTCCAGAATGTTTTCTTCAGGCTTCAGATCGTAAAGAAAAGCCTCCGCTGCTCCTTCCACTCTAGCATCCAGTATGTCTAACCCAAGTAATTCCAGTGTATACTTGAGAGCTGGAAGAAATTCCCATGTCATCAGATTCTTTGTTAACAGTTTAAAGTTAGTGTTGAAATATCCAGGTTCTGGAGGATAGAGACAGGGATGCTGACGTTGAGAAGGGTGATCGACTTCACAGCCGTAACAGTCTTTTTTTATCTGCTCCTGCACCACCACTTGCACGGCGCTAGCCACGCACGCCTTTACAGTGTCTAGAAATCCGCCACTCGCCGCTATCGGAGACTGAGGCGCGGGCGAGTCTGGAGGCGTCAGGACCGCTTTGTGTGCTCCTATGGTGTAGACTGGAGCAGGCGCTGCCTCTTCCCCGCTGTCATTATCCCCCCAGTATGGACAGTAGGATGGAGGTCCGCATGGTAGCTCGGCATGGCTCTGTCCATTGTCGAGGGATTGGGAAAAACAACCGACTGTATACATCGGTGAGCCTTCTGGCACCTCTCGCTCAGTCACCTTGCGTGGAGAACCGGAGCTGGCTATGGATCCTCCAGTGATCCGACCAGGGGTGAGCGCTATGTCCCCCTTCACCATGCACGCGTAGGGATCGGTCTGGTACTCTTGCGCTTCACACGTCGTGACAAGGGTCGAATCATTCTCATGATAGCGGTGGAAAAGTGGCCTATACATCTCAGCGTGTCCTGAAGATGTCTGAGAAATGTTTGACAGCCAGTTGAGAAGCTCTTCATCCCGGATTTCATAGCTGCTGCAGCTGGTGCTGCTGCTGCCGACGTTGTTTCCAGCAAGAGAGGTCAGAGCGTTGTCCGAGGAAAAATCAGCCATGATGAAGTAAAGTACTTTCTCTATTCCCACTTCTTCTGTATTTATATTTTAAAACGAGTGGGTGTGTCTGGTAGGCCGGTCTGAGAGGCGTGTCTTGTAGATGGAGGGCCTAGTGGGAGGCGGGTCTGGTAGGAGGGTTCTGGTGGGAGGGGTCAGAGAAGCAGGACTGGGAGGTCTGTGTAGAAGGCAGAGACCCGCATGCGTGATTACGCGGAATCAGTCTCCAATTCAGAAACATAGCCTCTCCCGGCCAATCCATCAGCCTCCAGTTCTCTGTCAAAAACGGGGTTCAGATTTATCCGCCTTTTAACACTAGCCAGCCTCTGTCTTCCAACACCGCCTTCAGCTCGAGTGGTTAACCTCTTCTCCAGCAGGTCATGCCGCCGCTTCACACTATCTTGAGTGAAAAACAAACTCATTTCTTTCAAGAGATCACCCAGCTTTGGGAAGTCTTCCACCTTGAACGCCAGGTGAATTGGGAAATGCCGCTCTTTCTCCATAACAGTTCTTGGTCTGACACTATTAGCATCAGAGGAGCCATATCTCACCAGCAGCCAGATGTGTGATCTCGAACAATCGACGAAAAAAGATCCCTCCCCTTCACGCAGTAGCGAATCCGTTCTCACCGCTACACTTGGCGGCATTCTCGTAAGTCCTACTTCCCCTTCATCATGCACATGCTGCATGTAATCGATGAAATCTTGAATGGAGCTCTTCAGTTTTTCAAATTCAGTAGAATAAATTCTCAGCTGCGTAACCTCTGGTTCCATATATTCATAACTGTATAGATCCACAAAGGGAACTACTCCCATACCTCTAAACTCACTAACCACCAGACGTCCCCCGTCAAGATGCAGACTCTTTTTCCTGAACACCGCCATTTTTTTTTTTTTCTCCAGCAGTCACTCATAGTCTGACTGAAACACTCCTCGTTATATAAGACATCTCATATATTTCCACACCCCCTCACCACCTTAACCACGCCCATCAACCCTCCTCTAGAATAATAGCCACATTCTAATGTAAATAGCAAAGTCACGCCTCTTCCTTTTCCCCACACCCCCTCACCACGCCCCTCCCAAATGATGTCATCTGATGTGTCAAGTCATCAATCATATTTTTGACAGTTAGTTTCTGACGATTATTTTTAATGATTAAATTTATATGACGTCATCACATTTTGTCATTTAGTTTCTCTAAATTTCTCTCTAACGTGTTACCTCAAAATTCTGTTGCAGGTGTTTTCCTCCTCCATCTTCTCGTGATATCCATAAAGATTTGTGATTTGTCAGCTGCTTTTCTGTAAATGCATCACAGGAAGCAAGGTGATTGTTTCATCATCTAATTGTCAACAATCCGTTCCATTGTGTAACCGTGTGGCTTTTCAGCGTTGTTCTGGCATCAAGGCAAGCGTTTCACGTTCCACAATTCACCTTTCAGATGAGATCCAACTGCAAAGGCCTTTCAATTGAATGTAGCCAATAGAGTGGACATTGAAACAACACCCTTGTTTCCACACTAGAGAAAGGAGGGACTTGGGTGAAGGGTCAGGACTAATGCTGCATTCTAGTAGCGTAGCTCCTTCAGTGGTGTCGCAGCCTTTTATCACATGGATGGCTAACAAACAAAAATGATGTGTTTTTGTCCTTGGAAAATCCAACATTTCAACGTGCATAATCCACATTAGAGAGGTATATAGTTGACTTTGTGTCAAAAAGGTATTTATGGCATGTCTTGATTGATTTATGGCCCCCTGTCATAAAAGTTTATGATATGACAATAAAACAATAAAAGTTTATGATATGGCAATAAAACAATAAAACAATAAAACAATAAAGCAATAAAACAATAAAACATCAAAGCGTTTTCACACCTATGTGTTAGGGATCAAGGTATCAGGAAGCAATAAAAGTTTATGGCATACCAATAAAACAATAAAAAAATAAAACATCAATGTGTTTTCACACCTATGTGTCAGGGATCAAAGCATCAGGAAGCGGACATGCGGAAGTCATAAACGGACATCTGGAAGCCATAAACCATGAAAGAAGTTTCACACCTATGTGCCAGGGATCAAAGCATCAGGAAGCGGACATGCGGAAATCATAAAACAAACAAACAATCATAAAATCATTCCCACGTGACTGTGTTTTCTTCCGGCTGCGTGTGGGGGAAGCCCCCATTCCCATACCCCTCCTTTCCTAACAACCCCCCTTTACCCCCACCACCCCCAAGACATCCTCCAGCCTTATCTGGGTGTGTCTCAGCATGTGTGACTGGGGCCCCCAATACCGCCCCCTCCGGCCTGTCTGTGTGTCTCAAACATAGAGTTTTCCCATTGAAACAATAGAAATAATACTGCTAAAACATTCAACACATTGCATCCTTAGCTCACACGTCCCCATTCAAACCATTTAAATCAGCCAATTGCAAAGACAGTCAAAACACTGAAAACACTTTTTTACCATAGTCCCATTGAAACAATATAAATAATACTGCTAAAACATTCAACACATTGCATCCTTAGCTCACACGTCCCCATTCAAACCATTTAAATCAGCCAATTACAAAGACAGTCAAAACACTGAAAACACTTTTTTACCACAGTCCCATTGAAGCAATATAAATAATACTGCTAAAACATTCAACACATTGCATCCTTAGCTCACACGTCCCCATTCAAACCATTTAAATCAGCCAATTGCAAAGACAGTCAAAACACTGAAAACACTTTTTTTTACCACATTCCCATTGAAACAATACAAATAATACTGCTAAAACAATCAAAACATTGCATGCTTAGCTCACACGTCCCCATTCAAACCATTTAAATCAGCCAATTGCAAAGACAGTCAAAACACTGAAAACACTTTTTTACATTAGTCCCATTGAAACAATACAAATAATAATACTAAAACAGTGAAAACATTACATCCTTAGCTCACACGTCCCCATTCAAACCATTTAAATCAGCCAATTGCAAAGACAGTCAAAAAACTGAAAACACTTTTTTACCATATTCCCAGTGAAACAATAGAAATAATACTACTAAAACAGTGAAAACATTACATCCTTAGCTCACACGTCCCCATTCAAACCATTTAAATCAGCCAATTGCAAAGACAGTCAAAAAACTGAAAACACTTTTTTACCATATTCCCAGTGAAACAATAGAAATAATACTACTAAAACAGTCAAAATATTGCATCCTTAGCACATACGTCCCCATTCAAACCATTTAAATCAGCCAATTGCAAAGACAGTCAAAACACTGAAAACTCTTTTTTACCATAGTCCCATTGAAACAATAGAAATAATACTACTAAAACAGGGCCACACGGTGGTCTAGTGGTTAGCACGTTGGCCAACACAGTAACAGCTTGGAGATCGGAAAGACCTGGGTTCGATTCTCCCCTGGGCATTTCTGTGTGGAGTTTGCATGTTCTCCACATGGTTGTGAATGGTTGTTGGTGAATGTGAATGGTGCCCTGCGATTGGCTGGCGACCAGTCCAGGGTGTACCCCGCCTGTCGCCCGAAGTCAGCTGGGATAGGCTCCAGCATGCCTCCATGACCCTAATGAGGAAGAAGCGGTATAGAAAATGGATGGATGGACTACTAAAACAGTCAAAACATTACAACCTTAGATACCAGTCTTTCTACTATAGCTATTTTGTTAAAAATTATATTTTCTTAAAAAATATCATGAATAAAATATCATCATTACCGTCCATCCACCAGCCTTGTTCCTTCAAGAGCAAAGTAGAAATGACACATCTAGGCCACTCCCTCCTGCATCTAGACCACTCCCCCCAACCGGCCGATACAATTACTGTTGAAAAGGTCATGGGCTGAGGAGGTGGGGGTAAAGGAAGGAGGCGTGACTTTGTTATTTACTTTAGAACGTGAGTATTATTTTAAAGGGCATTGATTGGCGTGGTGAACGTGCTGAGGGGTGTGGAAATGTGTGAGATGTCTGATATAACGAGGGGTGTTTAAGCCAAACTATGAGTGATTGTTCGAAAAAAAATGGCGGTGTTCAGGAAAACGAGTCTGCATCTTGACGGGGGACGCCTGGTGGTTTGTGAGTTTAGAGGCGTGGGAGTAGTTCCCTTTGTGGATATATACAGTCATGAATATATGGAACCAGAGGTTACGCAGCTGAGAATCTATTCTACTGAATTTGAAAAACTGAAGAGCTCCATTCAAGATTTCATCGTTTACATGCAACTTGTGCACGACCAAGGGGATGTAGGACTTACGAGAATGTTGCCAAGTGTAGCGGTGAGAACGGATTCGCTACTGCGTGAAGAGGGTGGATCTTTTCTCGTCGATTGTTCGAGATCACACATCTGGCTGCTGGTCAGATATGCCACCTCTACTGCTAATACTGCAGGACCAAGGACAGTTCTGGAGAAAGAGCGGGATTTCCCAATTCACCTTGCGTTCAAGGTGGTAGACTTCCCAAAGCTGGCTGATCTCTTGAAAGAAATTAGTTTGTTTTTCACTCAAGACAGTGTGAAGCGGAGGCATGCCCTGCTGGGGAAGAGGTTAACCACTCGAGCTGAAGACAATATTGGAAGACAGAAGATGACTAGTTATAGGGGGCGAATAAATCCGATCACCGTTTTTGACAGAGAACTGGAGGTTGATCGTTTGGTCGGAAGAGGGCCTGTTTGTGAATTAGAGACTGATTCCGTGTGATTCTATCACACATGCTGGGCTCCACCTTCTACAAAGACCTACCAGAGCCCAGCCTACCAGTACCGCCTCCCACAACCATCGTCTCTTTGGGCGAGAGGCCTACAATATCCTGCAGACTGTGTACGGATTTTATCAAGCCTAGAATTAACATCCCTGCGTGCTTTTCTCAATGTAAATGTTGATCATTCAGTTTTATATCAAGGTTTAATGCTTATTAAGTAAGTAAAATATACATTTGAATGTGGTGTTGTGTATTTTTTTTTTGCCTCTCCCACCCCCCTGATCGTTTGTGCGTGCGTGCGTGCGTGTGTGTGTGTGCGTGTGTTAAAGTGTTACTTTAACACACGCAGTACCAGTATACTGCAAGTGCCCAAATACAAGAATGTACTATATTCTATTTATTTCCTTATTTCCAAACGCAGTACAATATACTACAAGTACCCAAATACAAGAATGTACTATATTATATTTATTTATTCAGTTCCAAACGCAGTACCAGTATACTGCAAGTACCCAAATACAAGAATGTACTATATTCTATTTATTTATTCATTTCCAAACACAGTACAAGTATACTGCAAGTACCCAAATACAAGAATGTACTATATTCTATTTATTTATTTATTTCCAAACGCAGTACAAGTATACTGCAAGTACCCAAATACAAGAATGTACTCTATTCTATTTATTTATTTATTTCCAAATGCAGTGCAAGTATACTGCAAGTACCCAAATACAAGAATGTACTATATTCTATTTATTTATTTAGTTCCAAACGCAGTACCAGTATACTGCAAGTACCCAAATACAAGAATGTACTATATTCTATTTATTTATTTATTTCCAAACGCAGTACAAGTATACTGCAAGTACCCAAATACAAGAATGTACTCTATTCTATTTATTTATTTATTTCCAAATGCAGTGCAAGTATACTGCAAGTACCCAAATACAAGAATGTACTATATTCTATTTATTTATTTAGTTCCAAACGCAGTACCAGTATACTGCAAGTACCCAAATACAAGAATGTACTATATTCTATTTATTTATTTATTTCCAAACGCAGTAACAGTATACTGCAAGTACCCAAATACAAGAATGTACTATATTCTATTTATTTATTTATTTCCAAACGCAGTACTGTTGTGGAATAATAAGAGGCACAACACAACTCGTATGCAGTTGAGGGAAAAGGGATACCCCGTTTATTCCGTTCACCCTTAAATAGACCCAGTGAACAATAACAATGACGTGGATTACCAAAACCTCGTCCTTCCTTGGACCTGTTGGCAGGACATTTTGAAATCACATAACATCTGGAACATATCTTGTATAACTTCGGTCACGATGACCTCCCCCTCAGTCACGTAGGCCTGAGTTCAACTGTCTTTCACAGAACAAAAGGTACTCTGGAGTTCACAGGACAAGAATCATTTTACAAATATTCCCCCCTTTTGGGGGTCCCAAACACCCAAAACAAATAATAATGTCTCTTAGACCCGTCATTTCACCGTCTTCATCTTCCGAAAGAAGTTCAAAGATTAAGTTCGTGGGGATTTTGATGCATGTTTGTCCTGAAGAATGGGCATGGGGAAGTGGGGAACGTGTTATGGGCAGTGATTCGGTGTGTGGCAAGGTCGGGAGCAATGTTTCTGCTCACATCATCACCGCCCAGAGGGTATTGTGCCTCTGTCAGGATGGTGTAGGCCATCTTCAGTCCCTTCTTCGATCACCCGCCGATGATCAGCACGATGTCATCTGGAGGGACCCTTTGTGATGAGGGGCTTCTTTTGCCGAAACAAGGTGGTGACTTGGCACGTCACATGTTGGAGGAGGGCGCTCATCTCACCCCTTCCTCATAGCCTGCCTCCTGGATGGATGTCCTCCCGCATGATCTGGCTCCCTCGATTATAGCCCTCAGGAATGACTCGTCTCGGCTGGCGTGGTCCTCATGGATGGCTCGTCTCGGCTGGAGGGTCCCCTTGGTTGGTATAGCTGACCCTGTGCCAACTACTTATCTAACTGTCTGGTAACTATTATTATTATGAGTTAACTCAATGATCTATCAACTACACCTGTCTCTAGAGATATATATGTGTGGCATAAACTGTACTCTGAGTGCTGTGATATAGTGAATATTGAACAGATCACAAATTTTACTCCATGTCTAATTCTTCATGATCTAATGTACTTCTCAGGTAACTCATTGAATAACTGCGTCAGTGTATACTCACTGCGACTACAGAGTAACTAACCTAGTAAGTGAGTGACATAATCCTGACATGGTAGTTAATGCTAAATAACTGAAATAACACACTTGTTAATAATAACTAACTGGTGTTACTCAGCAGTCCAACACTGACTAACTGTGAGTGAGTGCATTGTTGTTCAGTCCCGCCAAGTCCATTGTCCTTCTATGTCATTCCTGTCCTTGGCATGGCGGTTTTCCACACGCTACTAGCACAGTTCATGGAGAGGCCTCAGCGCATTGTGATATACAGTTGGTGGTGTCCAGCTCAAAGTCCAGCTCCTTTCCCAATCCCACAGTCAATCATACCTCACAGCTCATTGAGTCCTCTGAGTCGGTGTCATCGTCCTCACGATCGTCCGGATTGGGAAATAGATCAGGCTGCTCGACCACCAGTTGCGCTAGCTGAGCCTCTGCCACTTTGGTAACCGCCAGCGCAGTCATCTGTCTTACAAAAGTATTAATCAGTACTTTCTTCAGAATGGGTACGATGCAACAAAGTAACAGACATATTACTGTCAAAACTATTACTACAGTTATTCCCGTTCTTGCCAGGTTAGCACCCCAATGCCCAAGCTTTGTGGTGAAATAGTCAAGTGCCTTTACATCTTTCCCTGCATTTCCTGTCAACTCTTTGCTTAGTTCACTAATTCTAGACATTGCTGTAGTAAAAGATCCTCTTCTGGCCGTGTTCATGGGTATGTAGGTACAACATTGTTCTCCAAACATGTGGCAAACTCCCCCCTTCTCAGCAAGCATCCAATCCAAGGCTTGACGATTTTGCCATGACATTTTGGTTGTTTCATGTAATTGTTCTCCGAGCGCTCTGAGGGCTTCATTGGTATAATTAATAAAGCGCTGTTGATTATAATACACGTAATTAATCCATTCCGCATTTTTATTGGGCGTAATCCAGAGAAATATAGACTCCAGACCAGCCTTAATTTCACTCCTAGCTTTGAATTCCTCTGGAATTCCTCGTGGTTGCCCTATTGCGTCTAGATAGACCCGAGAGTCTGGTATGTATGATCTTTTAAATCGAATGGCACCTTGTGTTAGGAGTACTTCTCGGACACCTTTGTACATTACTTGAACGGGCACTTTCATCCTTACCAATGTGCACAGGCCAATCCATTGCTGAGGCAGAACATTACGCAATATGTCATCTCCACACATCCAATAGCTGTCCGCTACTGCCGTAGATTGTACAGCCAAAAATTTATTATTAGGTATTGTCATTGTTATATTTTGACATGACTGATCATTTGGGCCTGGGTTCTCATACCATACCGGTCTGGTGACAAAAATCGGAATCATGTTTGCGTGTGGAAACCAAGATAGTACCCAAGTTACTTTACACTTCACTGTAGTATTTCCCACATAATTCCCAAGTTGGTTATTAGTCTTAAACCCACCGCTTGCAAAACATTCATACTCTGCCGTTCTATCTACTTTATACTTTGTTGGGGGTCCATCTAAGGCAGTTGTGAGTCCAAACTCAGTGCACACATTATCCTTAGCCCGAGCAGGCAGTGGACTCATTAAATTGTGTGTCTTTTTTGAGCCATAAATTAATCTACATTGTATGGTGCACATTGGTAAAGAGAAAAGCCTAATTTTATGATTAGTTGACACGAATCCTCTTTTTTTACATTTCTGCCTTTGTTCATCTGCACATGTTTTGAAACTGTTCTTTTCAGGAATTACAATTGGTAACGCGGTTGGAGCTGCTGAACATGCTATGCATTCCACATTTGTCATTTCCCTGGTTGTGTACCATATCCATTTATACCACCCATTGTATCTGGCTTGTTCCCATTTACTCTCTTCCTCTGTTTCAAAAATTCTTGGTCTAACATTACCAAAATCTGGGTAGTCAACAAAATCTGAATTGTTGTTTCTTGAGTCATAGTTGCTATAGGTACAGTTGTCACAATACTCATCATACAATACAACTGGTTCAGTTGTCATGGTCGTGAACCCTGCAGACGTTGTTGTTACAGCTGATGTCGTTTGTACGCTGATTGTTGTGCTTCCACTAGTTGCCTGTGGATTGGGTGCTGCAATAACAGGGGTCGGCGCTGCCACATCCATAGATTGTGGAGTGGTTGCTGTTGTGACAATGTCATGTAGGATCGGCCGAGGCTGTTGGGTTGCAGTAGTGTCAGTGACTTGCAAGGTTACCCCTACTGGAGTGGTCCTACTTTTCCGTTTTATTGGCCTTATTGGCAATTGCACAATTTTACCTCCTGGCGGTTCCGTATAGTACATGCTTAGGATGTATGTCTGTTTATCTGGCCGTGCTCCCCCTTTTGACTTGTCTACAATTAGATAAAAAGGATAATGTGGTTCTCTCCACTGCGGCTTTAGTCTAACACCCACTTCCCACTGCTGTGGTTTTTGTAGTACTATTAAAGTGCATTGGTCTGATCCCCATTCTGGAGGCTCATCTTCTATTTTAAAATCCACTCCACATATACCCCTACCGAATAGTGACACTGTAAGTGAACGAACATCCTCCACTCTCCCTAGTTGACTGACCTTAATTTTGGCAGTCCATAATTCTGCAAACTCTACATTGTCCCTCCGTTGTGCTGGTGCTGAGTGGCGTATAGTTGCATCGTACTCATCTGTTTCATGTCTTTGGACTTCCTTGGAGGACAGCGTCCCTTCCCCCTTGGTGTGAGACACTGGTATTGCATTCATCAGTGCCCACAACATGCAGCTCACCATCACCAGCAAGTGAATCTTTGGCGTTTGGCGTTCCATGTGTGCTTCATTTGTTGCTCAACTCCTCCTCTTGCTTGGATTGGGTTGGACGCACCTTGGTGCAGTGGTTTAAATGGTACCACGTCGTGCTCCCTTCCACTTGGACAGCCGTCGGTGTTGCTCGCACCACCTTATAGGGTCCCTCTCGTCTTGGCTCGTGCCACTTTCGCCTGTACACCTTGATGTACACCTGATCGCCTGGCACCACCAGGCCGTCTGACACCTCCGTGGACTCAGGTGCCCTGCTTTTCTCCTGCACATAGATAGCTCTATGTATGGCAGTTAACTGTTTTATATAATCTTTCAGTTCATTTTGCAACTGCTCAAGTGGGGGCCCTTTATAAGGCCCTCTCAAATGTGGTGCTGGCATGGGTCGACCCGTAAGCATTTCATGCAGTGTTAGATGTGTCATTCTGTTAGTCTGCATGCGATAACTCATTAGTGCAAGTGGTAGTGCATCCACCCAATTTAACTTTGTGCTAGCACAAATTTTATTGAGTTTGGCATTTAGTGTCCCATTTACTCTCTCTACCATTCCCTGGGACTGAGGATGATAGACACACCCCAACCTTTGTCTTATTCACAACTGTTGGAGGATTCCTTTGGCTACTTTTTGCACGAACGCCGGACCGTTGTCCGAACTTATTTCTGATGGTATTCCAAACCGCGGAATTACTTCTCTTAACAGGAATTTAACAACAGTTTCTGAACTCTGATCTTTAGACGGCATCGCTTCAACCCAACGACTAAATCGGTCAATAACTACTAACATGTACCTCTTTCCATGCACCGATTTAATCATGTCTACATAGTCTAGCACAAGATGTTTGAATGGTCCTTCTGGAACTGGTATGTGTCCAATGGGTGTAGTTATGCCTTTTCTGACATTGTTCTGTGCACAAACTTCACATTGTCCCAAGACTTCATCTATCATTGACTGCAAATATGGTGACCAATATCCTTGCTGTTTTATCTTCCTTACAACTTCCCCCTTTGCACAGTGATCTGGACTGTGCACATCTGATATTAGCACTGTAAGTAATGAGACTGGCGCAACAAGCAGTCCTTCATGTGATCTCTACAGACCTTTTTCATCTTTTGAAGCTGCCACAAACTGTGCTCACTTAGCCCTGCATTTTGTTGCATCAACACAATGTCATCTGGCGTAGCGACTGGTTCTATTGACACCAATGGAGCCAAAACAGTCACCTGGCTTTTAGAAGCCAATTTTGCTGCTTCATCTGCTGCATTGTTTCCATGCACAACATCTTCATTTCCTTTCCTGTGTGCCTGACACTTGATAACAGCAAGCCTTGTCGGTTGCATCATCGCCGAAATAAGATCAACTATCTGTTTTTGGTGGTGTATTGGTGAACCATCACTTTTTTTATAACCACGTTGCTTCCACACTGCCCCAAACAAATGACACACTCCATGTGCATACGCCAAATCCGTATACACATTTGCTGTCTTTCCTTTGGCCATTCTGCACGCTTCAGTCAAAGCCTTCAACTCAGCTAATTGTGCAGAGCATGGTTGTACACAACTCTCAGCCTTTATTGTCACAAACTCACTTCCTTCCTGTTTGATAACCGCAAACCCTGCATGGCTGCCAAGGTGATCTCTGTAACACGATCCATCCACAAAGTATGTCACTTCTGCATTTAACAAAGGTGTAGACTCCAAGTCTGGTCTTAACTTCGTGTACTTCATTGCCTCTGGCACACACTCATGAGGCTCACCTTCAAAACTGAATGGCATTGTGTCTGCAGGATTTACCGTTGCACACCTTTTAATGGTGACATCTGGATACGTCAACAGTGGCAAGTACTGCAAACATCGAGCCTGCGTTATCACAAACTTATTTTGGTGGATCAGCTCAGAGATTTTATAATGCGTGTATATTGTCACTGGATGTCCCATTGTGATTGTTGATGCCTTCTCATACGCATAATGAACGGCAGCCAACCCTTGATAACATGGTGGCCAACCCTGGACCACATTGTCCAGCTTTGTGCTGCAGTATGCAAGGGGTTGTTTCCTTCGACCACTACAGGTTTCTTGCATCAACACTGCAGATGCGTACATGTTATGTCTATTTGACACGTACAAAAAGAACGGTTTGCCATAGTCTGGTGTTGCCAACGCCGGAGCTGTTTGCATTTCCTGTTTGATTGTTTCAAACGCAATTCTGGACTCATTGGTCCATTTCAGCGGTGACCTCAATGTCTGAGTCTCACCCTCCTTCATTATTTCTCGCAATGGTGCAGTTTTGACAGCATAGTACACTATCCAGTTTGAGCTGAAACCAGTCATGCCTAGAAAAGTCATCATCTGTCCCACTGTAAGAGGGAGTGGCACTTTGCTCACTCCCTCCAGCTGAGAGGGTGCCACTGAGATTGTTCCGTGTGATATAACTCTTCCCAGATACTCGACCTGGGGCTGGCAATATTGTAACTTTGCCCGGGAGGTCTTATGCCCCCCCTCAGCCAACTTCTGAAGTAACTTAATTGAGTCTCTGTGGCAGTCCTCGAGTGTCGGTGCGCATATTAACAGATCGTCAACGTACTGTAACAGGGTGCTATTGAGTTGCAACCCTTCAAGGTCCTCTCTTAACACCTGATTAAGCATCAACGTCTTACTTCCAATCCTGTTCGTGACGCCAAATATTGTGGAATAATAAGAGGCACAACACAACTCGTATGCAGTTGAGGGAAAAGGGATACCCCGTTTATTCCGTTCACCCTTAAATAGACCAAGTGAACAATAACAATGACGTGGATTACCAAAACCTCGTCCTTCCTTGGACCTGTTGGCAGGACATTTTGAAATCACATAACATCTGGAACATATCTTGTATAACTTCGGTCACGATGACCTCCCCCTCAGTCACGTAGGCCTGAGTTCAACTGTCTTTCACAGAACAAAAGGTACTCTGGAGTTCACAGGACAAGAATCATTTTACAATAGTACCAGTATACTGCAAGTACCCAAATACAAGAATGTACTATATTCTATTTATTTATTTATTTCCAAACGCAGTACAAGTATACTGCAAGTACCCAAATACAAGTATGTACTCTATTCTATTTATATATTTATTTCCAAACGCAGTACCAGTATACTGCAAGTACCCAAATACAAGAATGTACTATATTCTATTTATTTCCTTATTTCCAAACGCAGTACAGTATACTGCAAGTACATAAATACAAGAATGTACTATATTCTATTTATTTCCTTATTTCCAAACGCAGTACCAGTATACTGCAAGTACCCAAATACAAGAATGTACTATATTCTATTTATTTCCTGAACACCGGCATTTTTTTTCGAACAATCACTCATAGTTTGGCTCAAACACCCCTCGTTATATAAGACATCTCACACATTTCCACACCCCTCAGCACGTTCACCACGCCCATCAATGCCCTTTAAAATAATACTCACGTTCTAAAGTAAATAACAAAGTCACGCCTCCTTCCTTTACCCCCATCTCCTCAGCCCATGGCCTTTTCAACAGTAATTGTATCGGCCGGTTGGGGGGAGTGGTCTAGATGCAGGAGGGAGTGGCCTAGATGTGTCATTTCTACTTTGCTCTTGAAGGAACAAGGCTGGTGGATGGACGCTGACAGGTAATCATGATATTTTTTAAGAAAATATAATTTTTAACAAAATAGCTATAGTAGAAAGACTGGTATCTAAGGTTGTAATGTTTTGACTGTTTTAGTAGTATTATTTCTATTGTTTCAATGGGACTATGGTAAAAAAGAGTTTTCAATGTTTTGACTGTCTTTGCAATTGGCTGATTTAAATGATTTGTATGGGGACGTGTGAGCTAAAGATGCAATGTGTTGAATGTTTTAGTAGTATTATTTATATTGTTTCAATGAGAAAACTCCATGTTTGAGACACACAGACAGGCCGGAGGGGGCGGTAATGGGGGCCCCAGTCACACATGCTGAGACACACCCAGATAGGCTGGAGGATGTCTTGGGGGTGGTGGGGGTGGAGGGGGGTCGTTAGGAAAGGAGGGGTATGGGAATGGGGGCTTCCCCCACACGCAGCCGGAAGAAAACACAGTCACGTGGGAATGATTTTATGATTGTTTGTTTGTTTTATGACTTCCGCATGTCCGCTTCCTGATGCTTTGATCCCTGACACATAGGTGTGAAAACGCATTGATGTTTTATTGTTTTATTGCTTTATTGTTTTATTGTTTTATTGCCATATCAAAAACTTTTATTGTTGTATTGCCATATCATAAACCTTTATGACAGGGGGGCCATAAATTAATCAAGACATGCCATAAATACCTTTTTGACACAAAGTCAACTATATACCTCTCTCACATTATATACCATGACGATGGTTATGGTATATTCTGACATAATCTGGTTTATGTAGCTGGTGTTTTTGCAAAGTTCTATTTTGTAGGAGCCGATGAGGACACCCCCCCCAGAAGGTAGCAGGGGCGGACCTAGCGCTGCCATGAAGTACATGATGCTAATGATGAGGAGAGAAGAAGACTGTCATGGCTGCCATCAACATATTTCATATGATCTTGTCCTTGATGTGTTTTTCTGTTGTTGTATGTTAGCTTGGCTGGATTGTAAACCAACCCGCTAACTTCAATAAAAGACATAAACTACTGACATTCATTGTTAAATGAAGTCATTTTCTAATGAATGTATTGAATAAATGAATGTGTGTATTCTTAAGTCTATGATATATAACATGAATACGATATTTCAATTGATATCAAATACTTGAACATTGTGTAACCCAGGTTCACTGGATGCTCAAAACTTTGTATAAGGAAACAACATGAGGCAATATGGTTATATAATCTGTAAATATGTGTATAATAATATATGTTGTTTAAAACCTAAAATGTGAAAAGAATGTAAATTAATTGGTTATTGTAAGTTACGTTTGAATTACGGAAATGTGACTTTTATTTTGAAAGGGTACGTTGCTACGTAACCCATGTGACTAGCTCCATTTCCTGTGCAGAGGAGGGAGAACATTACGCAGTCAGCACATAGTGCGCAGCAGAAGGAGAAGAGCAGGAAACTTTCCAGAACAATATGAAAACGTGTCTAAATACTATTTTTGTTGTCTGAAGAAAGTGCAAAGAAGGTATTTTTGATTTTCCACCGTGTTCCTGTTTTGGAGATGTTTTATTTTCTGGAACGGGACTTGGTGAGTGAAAGAAATGCATTTTATTTTGTTTGAAAGTGATGTGAGATAATATAGTGGTTATGTTTTGTGGTGAAGTTATGGTGTATTTTCAATAGTTAACATACTATACTGTTGCAAGTGTATTGTTCCTTCCGTCATTTCGGCGACAGCACTTGTTAAGAGCACTAATTAAGAGACGAAAGTGACGTGTTCTTTATTGTAACACTACCCACTGGTTTATTTGATATATTTATGCATATTTCATGTTGTTTGATAGGACAATTAGATTGGGTTGAAGGACTATCGAGATAGATCGACATAAGAGAACATGTGCAGGAGCACATGTGCTTGAGAGAAAGATGGCGAGCCACCCTCGGAACCTGTGAACTGCGCATGCGCCAGGACCAGTTCAGGAGCAACAAGCCCTCTGCTGACCGGTGCGTGGTACTACAACTGGTAGGATTATCCATTCTTTCTGCAAAACTGCAGTGGACCAAGGATAACCGCTGGATTGTCCAAGACAATCGAAGGACTAACAAATAGAAAAGAAAGGAAAAGACTTATTCTGGTTATTCAGTCTTTTGCTGAATCACTCTGAGTTTTGTACATTTTGTTGTATTTTGGTATTATCCTCAATTTTTGTAAAAGGGTTATTTTTGCAATAAGTGATTTGTATGTTTGTAAACAAACTAACAAATGTAAAATTCCAAAAACTAACTTGAAGGGAACCAGAATAGAACTAAACTTGGTTTACTTTCAACCAAGTAGTTAATTAGAAATTGATCAAGAACTAACACGAACTAAACAAAAGGTTGCAACCGAGTACTAAACCAACAACAGAACTAAACATTAGCCATAATACCAAATCTAGCGTTAACATAGTGCTAAACTTAATTCTTTAAACCAAAATAAGGTTGAAACAGAAAAGAGGTAGAAAGGTTTAACTCAACTGGAAGGTGTTAATGTTACGCTCAATGAAAAAGAAAGACATGACAATGTAGACTTGTGCTGCTCGCGTCTTCTTCAGTGCCTTGCTTTTCCACTCGACGACCAGCTTATTGTGTGCCCGAAGAACCCCACGGGGAAGTTCTTGACCTGCTAGGACCACTGCACCGCCACTCCGCCCCGTCAATCAACCCTGAAAGCAACACAACAAACAAATACCACAATGTCACACTTTGCCTGTTTGCACACACAGCACACCTTCTACATGCACTTTATACCATGATTAGAGCCCTCTGGACATAAGATAACACCCCTACAGTCACCTTTACACTCCCATTAGCCAATATAGTAGAGATAATAACGGAAAATAAGACATATTAGGCATTATAAATGTGTTTACCACCTTCGACATGCACGTTATACCATGATTAGAGCCCTCTGGACATGAAATAACACCCCTACTGTCACCTTTACACTTCTATTAGCCAATATAATAGACATAATAAGAGAAAATAAGACATATTGAGCAAAGACAGCCTGTTTACCACATTGTACATGCACACTTTACCATGATATGCGCCCTCTGGACATGAAATAACGCCTCTATAGCAGGGCTGGGCAATACACTAGGTCCCCAACTTACGAACATTTATACTGCTACATGCTTGACCAGTAGAGGGTACTGTGACACTGCTAATGGAACCAAATGGTCAGTAAGACGCTGTGGAGAGAAAGCTAAATTGTAGCTGTATGATACGACCCGGACAGAGCGTGTGATTGAAGTTTATGAAGAGTTAATCGGCCTGCTTAATTCTACACCACCCACAGAACACTACCTCTTTTAGAAGAGTCCACCACCACCATTTGTCCTTTTTTCAATATCTCCTCCTCCTCCTCCACAACGACGTATGCTGGACCACTCCTCTTCAAAGGTAAATAACATTTATCATTACGTATTATTATATCACTTTTATTTCTGTTTTTTTCATTCATTATCCTGGTTTAATATTACTACTGCATCCAAACTCATATTTACATACATATACATATACTGTATATGTATACACGTACATGTAGTACCTATATCATTGCTAATATTACCTTTTACCCTACTTAAGAACAATTCCACTTAAGAACGGTCGTCTGGAACCAATTGTGTTCGTAAATTGGGGACTTTGTGTATATGGATATTGATTTGAAGCACGATATCAAATTTGCACGGTGTCTCGCTGTATCTGCGGAGCAGAAGGCCAGCGGCCCCAGTCGAAGCGACAGCATCTGCGGTGGAAGAATGAGTCAGCAAGAAATGAGCGCTCGTTCGGTGACGTGCGGGTGCTTTGAATTCAGAGCATCCAAATGTTTTTCACCACCTTAAAACTTGGCTCCAAGTCCAATAGGAGGAATGTGTGAAGCTGCGTGCTCCAGTTGTGTTCCTCATGAAAGGAAAAGCAGAGTGCTGTGCTAGCAGGAAGAGGTGTCCTCTCACAGTGCTAAGATATGGTCGCCGAGGCAACAGTGGAAGAAGCTGCTGAAATCGATGGACTCGTCACGTCCAGCGAGCTTCGCCGTCACAATGACTTAGTGTGAAGCAGAAGGAAGAAAAAGACTTCACTTCAACAATAGAAGTTCTTCCAAAGCATACAAAGGACTCATGAATTCCATCTTGGAACATCAAAGGTGTGAATGAACGCTTTGGAAGCATTGAGATCATCTCTCTCCTGATATTGCCTTCTTACAGGAAACACATTTGAAGACTGAGCATTTCTAACATGTCCAAAAGGGACGGCTTGGCTCTGGAATGTCTTGAAAAAGAGCTGGTGTAGCAATTTTGTTAACAAAACAATGAGATTCCTGGCAAATAGTAGAGTTTTCCATCCACATGGTAGATGCAGTATATGTTTATTCATTGTGTGATAGATAGCATAATACCAATATGACATTGGTAAACATGCAGCATATGCACCACACAGCCTCATTCTTTGGTGAAACACAGCTTCAATTGGCACATTATTATTATTTTTATTATTATTATGATTATGGCTGGAGATTTAAATCCTAATATTGATCAACTGGTGTAAATGTTCAATCACTTTTGTCCCTTCTGAAAGCTGCATGGCAGATATTTGGGGGACATTAAATCCAGACCAGAAGGATTTGACTTTTTACTCTAACAGACATCAGTCCTTTTCCACCATTGATATGTTTTTTGTTCGGCAGGCAATCCTAGAAAACGTACATGCAAAAATTCACCCAATAATTATTCCCGGTCACGGTGCCAAGGGTCAAATCGATGAACGTTGATGATGGAAAATGAATATTTCTTTACTAGAAAGTACTGAAAGCAAATTCCAAATGAAAACAATCATTTAAGGAGATGTAGAAAAGAAGATTCAGTCTTTGGCATGTCCACAACATGGGAAGCACTTAAGTGTTGCATAAGAGGAGAACTTATTAGGATGGATCCAAGTTTGTAGGCAAAGAATGGAATAATATGATGACATCATAAAGTAGAAGGTTGAGTATGAATAAAATGACCAGAGCAACACTAAGATGTCTTCAACGTGGGGAACAAACAGGAAAGCTCCTTGCTTTAAGGTTCAAGAAGCAGATGACCAGGAATCTTCTATCCAACATGAAGCTTTCAGATGGGAAGATTTCAAATGAATCAAATGTTTAGGCAAATGGATATGAACCTGAGAGTGACGGCGGTATAGAAGTCATGCAGACATACTGGCTGTGAATGAAATGATCAGCTGATCAAAAGGCATCGGAGGAACCTATCAAAAGGATGACATTCAAGAAGCTATACATTCATTTAGTGCAAGTAATCGGCCTGGCCCATACGGGTAGAATGCAGAATTGGACCAAATATGTAGTGATGACTTGTCTCCTCTTGTTTAATCCCTTGTTACCTAGGCGGTGCAAGACCCTTACTCCCTCGCGTAATAAGCAGGCGCACCTGCCTACCTGACTACTCCGTTTAAAGGATTACGGTCTCTCGCGTGGAGGGAGGGAGACCTCTAAGTCAGCCTCGGTCGTACAGAGAGGAGGCCCCACTGCATCCGGACCACACACGACCAGAGTAGCCGGAGACACCAGACCCTCTGCTTTTATGACTGCTTCCTCTCTAAATGGATAGTTGCTCCTGGAAACGACCTGGGGTTGTTTACTCATCTGTTAGAGATCAGAGGGACCTGTTGGGTTATAAAGGTTTACCGTAACAACCTCAAAGGAATTTGTAACACACTGCCTACTCTTTGATATCAAAGATACTGGGTGACAACTCCTAGTACGAGTGAAAAGCTTTATTAGAAAGTTTGCAAGGGCATTGAAGCAGGAGCTTGATTATCTAAACACCGTACTTGCCGCAATGAGCTCCACTCACATATACCTAGACAGAAAGAAGCACAAGGCCGCAGTCCTACCCCGGTAATGAAGCCAGTCATGAAGACAAAAAGTCCAGTAAGGAAGAGTTCACTACTTGGGGATGAGTCTAGTTGTGTGGGTCGGGTGATCCGGCCTTCAACCTTCCCTGGGTGTCCTGACAACTCTAGGTTGCTCCTGAGAGTGGCAAGGCTGAGGACTGCTGCTGTGACTGGTTCCGTGCTCACTCAGGCTCAGCTCTTCTCTCGGTAGCGCTGCAGTGTTGAGAGTGTTCGCTTCTTATGCTCTGCTCAGTCCCCGCCTGCTCAGGGGAATGTCCTTCAGCTCAGTCCAAGACCTCCCAGGGGTGTGTCTTCCCGAAAGAGTCCATACTGTCCCAACTGCACCTGACTCAGCACCCCGAGACAACCAACGTCATCTTTTATCCTGAGCTGAACTTTCCTCTGTGTCCTGATAGGGTCATCATCCTGTCCTGAGATGAACTCTCCCTGGATGACCCAAGATGACTCCTCGGATGTCCTTATAGGGGTATCCTGGCTTTGCCACTGTGTACTCTGGTAGCTTTGACACACAGTGACCTTTCTACCAGATCCTACTGTGACTTATTGTCTACTTTCCTGGCCTCGTCATTTCACCAGACTTTGGAGCTCACATGGGCGACCTTTTGACCTATTTTCAACATTCAACCATTGTTGTCTGAATATGCAGTTATACACCAACAGTGAACATGACATTTTCCCATTATTACCTTCACACTCAGTAAACACCAACATCTGTTTCACATCCAGCCTTCAGACATCCAAAGGTTGTTCCCCATGACATTGTCAACACCACAGGACTATATGCTTCTATGGAATCAAGTTACTGAACAATACTGATTGGTACTTTATTATTCATAATAGAAATGCTTAGCGCTGCGATAGATGCAACAATTCGTACCGTTGTGTATTGTAATGTTGTGTGTGTGCTTGTCCCTACAAATGCACATGCTGGATAAACATGAGGTCCTGACTAACTGAAGGGTTGGATGGTTACATTCCTTAAGCGACAGATATATTGAGCATGCTAGACTGTGTTCTGTTTCCTGACTGTCACCAGTACTTTGGTTAATCCAATTTATGACTCTTTTAACTAAATTTGGCCTCTTCCAAGAGGTGTTATACCTAGGTCACTCGACACCGCCTCCATGAATCTGCTCGTTACCTGTAATCATGTTGGAGTTACTTTACTGTGACCAAGTACTGTAACATCAAGTCCACATAGACCAGTCCAGCAGGTGCTTGACCTTTCAGGCTTCTTCCCCTGCAGGCCCATCAGGGCTCAGAGGGTTGCCCAGGTAATTGCGAGCGACGAGCTGGGTCGGGTGTAGCTGGGGTTCGCTGACCACCGAAGCGGTCCTCACTGCCTGACGTTCAGCTGCCAGCCTCTCAAGAGCGTCAAGCAGGGTCTTGACAGTTGTGACTGCACACAAAATATCCTCCACTGCAGCTTCCGTGGCCGGGGACATAGGAGGAAGCTCCAATATCAGGCTAGCAGTGTTGCTGTCTGCACTTCCCTCCTGGTTTCCACCCTCCTCCACTGTTTCTGGGGTACGAGGGCCTCTGCGGCCATCACGCCCGTCGATCTCAAGGTCTTGGTTGGAGCTGATGGTTCCACTTTGGCGTCGCATTTTTGCTGGGGATGACCTCACTCCTTGCTGGTCGGGTCGTGCTTCGTGGCGATCGGCAGATTCAGGGACGAGTAAAGGGTAATAGCAAAACTGTGTAGCTCGGTACGAAGACAATCTGGCAAAGAGCTGCTGCCATCAACAGCTTAAGAGCGGTCGTAGGTAATTGGCAGCTGGTGTAGTGATGACCCCCCAGCTCCTCCTCAACATGCACTATGGAGAGACAGGCGGCAGCAGAGCGACAACAAGGATCATGACAGTCATACAGTATCCCAGAATGCAGTTACCAGACACTCCAAAAACAAAAGTTTATTACAAACAAAGGGTGTCCACAAGGGTAAAAGTACAAAACATAAAAATGAAAAGTACAACCGAAAACTACCGGGCCTCGCCACGGGAAAAACAGTAACCAAAAACACTGCAGAAAAACAAAGCAGTAAGGTGATCTACATAAAAGTCACTGCTGAGACAACAAGCAGGTGAAGCACTGCTGAGAACCGAGCAGGCAAGGCAAGAGCCAAAAATTCAAAAGGCAAAACCGCTGAAGAAGCCAAGCAGGGAACAAGGTACTTAGAATACTCAATACGTGGACCAGAAAGCTCAAGCTCAAGGGATAACCCGAGGCAGGGATAGCAGGCATCTGTAGTCGTCCCACTAACTGGATGCAGGTGTGGACCGCTAACTCCTCCCAGGTGAGTCAGCAACACAATGCAGATAGCATACACACATGACATCCCTCAGGTGCTTCTGCTCTGTCTTTGGCCTGTGGGCTGCTGGGAACATTATCAGCTGTTGTAGGCTTTGTGTTCCTGTGTGGTGTCAATCAAGAAGCAGGTATTGGTCAGCTCATGCTTAACAAGTTTTGTGTCGAACAACAATCTTGTCATGCTCAAAAGTAGTATTTCTCCCTCAGAAGTAGCATCTTTCCCTTCCTTCCTTGTCACCCTCTTCAGTTTAAATATATTTAATGTATTTGGAGTTCCAGCTGTAACGCTGTTCTAGATTAGACACGATCAAACATGTCACACTAGTTATTGTCAGACACATGACACGATCAAACATGTCATACTACACATCACTAGACACGATCAAACATATCAGATTACATGGGCACCAAAGAGTTTGTTCAAAAAGGGTCATAAATTGTAAATCACATCACAAATTGATGTAAAGGAGGGGGCCAGCTGTGCATTGGAGCTGCACGTCCCATCCCACCTGTGGAGGGGGATGGTGCCATTCTGTTGTGGGTCTGAGGAAACACGGCAAGTCAAGTCGCAGGGATCTCTGCAGCTATCCACTGAACAGTTGACCTCCGCCTTCCAGTCAAGATGCAGGGCCCCTTTGGCAAGTCGACTGTCAGCCTGCTCTTCCTATTAGCCAAGCAGCACTCCAGCTTGCCTCACCTGTTCCTGAGGTGTGGCGTCTTAGTCGGACATGCCGACCACCACCCATCCCCCTTTTTGCTTGTTTATGCCGCTGCACTGCATTTACTGAAAATAACATTTTACTTGGAATCGGGTTTCATCTCTGCATCTCGGGGGTCGCCTCCAGCAACATCATCATGCCAAGGCGTGACAGTTATAACTATTCTTTTAATACTTGTCCCCAATATTGTCCAGGGTGCCACATCACTTCCAACACATACGAAAACTGTAAAAACAGTCCTGCAATAAGCCAACAAAAATGTAGTCATAACATTATATACTTTCTAAGCTGGACCTCTGTTGATTAAAGTATATTTCTGGGGGAGAAAAACTCATGAAAACACATTTCATTTCACTTATTCATCGCACTTCTTGGCTCTTCCACCGGCGCCGCCCAGTCTGTCCAGTCTGACATCTGTCATCACCAATATTAGAGTATTAAAGCGTAAACTATATTAAATTTTGCTCAATGACAGTAAAAGTATTGTGTAACCCCCCCAGGAGGATTTGAAGGACTTTAGCTCAGGGAATAAGAATGTTCTCCTAACATTGGGGGTTATTCAAACTTGGCTATGAAACTTCAGCTGGCAGATAAGAGATGAGAAAAGCAGGAAAAAGTGCTAAATGCCATCCTCCAAGGACATGGAGACTGGGTCCAATAACCATCAGGAGACCACTGGTGCCAACCAAAGTATACTTTATTGATTCCAAAGTAGCACATGTTGGAATAACGTGTGAAATGTGAAACACATCATGGGGCATCATGGGGGTGTCACCACATGTCTGGCAGCCTGGAGCCCATCAGGCTCAACTATGGCATTGCTAGTGGCAGTGGGCCAGGCAGGATGGGAAGCACACATTAAGTGCTTTACACACACTAGAAACCTTGCAATCCAACCTGCAGTCGGCGTTTCCAGTGTGCCCAGTCCTGCAAGTTTTCATTGTCAGGTTAAAATATGGTGTATGGTGACACACCCACTTGAGTCAAACAGTATCATAAATATCAAAATATTTCAAGGGACTGTCTGCAACTCTCAAGGTTAACAAAGAAATCAGAACATCACCAGCGGCTAGCGTGTTAGCATAGTGCTTTCAAAACAGCAAACAAACATCCTGACTTGTCCCAATTTGAAACAAAAATGACAATTTAGGATCATTGTGTGGTTGTGCTAAGCTATGCATTCAATGATAGCTCAACTTGACCATTTAACATAGCTAGTGTGCGTGAGTTACGTGGGGGGGGGGGGGGGGGGCTTACATGCTCAAGACGTCACGCGTGCAACACCTTCCAAAGTTCCAAAGTGCCCCCTAGGAAGCCGCCCAACAGTTGCTGTTGTGGAATAATAAGAGGCACAACACAACTTGTATGCAGTTGAGGGAAAAGGGACACCCCGTTTATTCCGTTCACCCTTAAATAGACCCAGTGAACAATAACAATGACGTGGATTACCAAACCTCATCCTTCCTTGGCCCTGTTGGCAGGACATTTTGAAATCACATAACATCTGGAACATATCTTGTATAACTTCGGTCACGATGACCTCCCCCTCAGTCACGTAGGCCTGAGTTCAACTGTCTTTCACAGAACAAAAGGTACTCTGGAGTTCACAGGACAAGAATCATTTTACAATATATTCCCCCCTTTTGGGGGTCCCAAACCCCCAAAACAAATAATAATGTCTCTTAGACCCGTCATTTCACCGTCTTCATTTTCCGAAAGAAGTTCAAAGATTAAGTTCGTGGGGATTTTGATGCATGCTTGTCCTGAAGAATGGGCACGGGGAAGTGGGGAACGTGTTATGGGCAGTGATTCGGTGTGTGGCAAGGTCGGGAGAAATGTTTCTGCTCATATCATCACCGCCCAGAGGATTATTGTGCCTCTGTAAGAATGGTGTAGGCCATCTTCAGTCCCTTCTTCGATCATCCGCCGATGATCAGCACGATGTCATCTGGAGGGACCCTTTGTGATGAGGGGCTTCTTTTGCCGAAACGAGGTGGTGACTTGGCACGTCACATGTTGGAGGAGGGCGCTCATCTCACCCCTTCCTCATAGCCTGCCTCCTGGATGGATGTCCTCCCGCACGATCTGGCTCCCTCGATTACAGCCCTCAGGAATGACTCGTCTCGGCTGGCGTGGTCCTCATGGATGGCTCGTCTCGGCTGGAGGGTCCCCTTGGTTGGTATAGCTGACCCTGTGCCAACTACTTATCTAACTGTCTGGTAACTATTATTATTATGAGTTAACTCAATGATCTACCAACTACACCTGTCTATAGAGATAGTATATATGTGTGGCATAAACTGTACTCTGAGTGCTGTGATATAGTGAATATTGAACAGATCACAAATTTTACTCCATGTCTAATTCTTCATGATCTAATGTACTTCTCAGGTAACTCATTGAATAACTGCGTCAGTGTAAACTCACAGCGACTACAGAGTAACTAACCTAGTAAGTGAGTGACATAATCCTGACATGGTAGTTAATGCTAAATAACTGAAATAATACACTTGTTAATAATAACTAACTGGTGTTACTCAGCAGTCCAACACTGACTAACTGTGAGTGAGTGCATTGTTGTTCAGTCCCGCCAAGTCCATTGTCCTTTTATGTCAGTCCTGTCCTTGGCATGGCGGTTTTCCACACGCTACTAGCACAGTTCGTGGAGAGGCCTCAGCGCATTGTGATATACAGTTGGTGGTGTCCAGCTCAAATTCCAGCTCCTTTCCCAATCCCACAGTCAATCATACCTCACGGCTCATTGAGTCCTCTGAGTCGGTGTCATCGTCCTCACGATCGTCCGGATTGGGAAATAGATCAGGCTGCTCGACCACCAGTTGCGCTAGCTGAGCCTCTACCACTTTGGTAACCGCCAGCGCAGTCATCTGTCTTACAAAAGTCTTAATCAGTACTTTCTTCAGAATGGGTACGATGCAACAAAGTAACAGACATATCACTGTCAAAACTATTACTGCAGTTATTCCCGTTCTTGCCAGGTTAGCACCCCAATGCCCAAGCTTTGTGGTGAACCAGTCAAGTGCCTTTACATCTTTCCCTGCATTTCCTGTCAACTCTTTGCTTAGTTCACTAATTCTAGACATTGCTGTAGTAAAAGATCCTCTTCTGGCCGTGTTCATGGGTATGTAGGTACAACATTGTTCTCCAAACATGTGGCACACTCCCCCCTTCTCAGCAAGCATCCAATCCAAGGCTTGACGATTTTGCCATGACATTTTGGTTGTTTCATGTAATTGTTCTCCGAGCGCTCTGAGGGCTTCATTGGTATAATTAATAAAGCGTTGTTGATTATAATACACGTAATTAATCCATTCCGCATTTTTATTGGGCGTAATCCAGAGAAATATGGACTCCAGACCAGCCTTAATTTCACTCCTAGCTTTGAATTCTTCTGGAATTCCTCGTGGTTGCCCTATTGCGTCTAGATAGACCCGAGAGTCTGGTATGTATGATCTTTTAAATCTAATGGCACCCTGTGTTTGGAGTACTTCTCGGACACCTTTGTACATTACTTGAACGGGCACTTTCATCCTTACCAATGTGCACAGGCCAATCCATTGCTGAGGCAGAACATTACGCAATATGTCATCTCCACACATCCAATAGCTGTCCGCTACTGCCGTAGATTGTACAGCCAAAAATTGATTATTAGGTATTGTCATTGTTATATTTTGACATGACTGATCATTTGGGCCTGGGTTCTCATACCATACCGGTCTGGTGACAAAAATCGGAATCATGTTTGCGTGTGGAAACCAAGATAGTACCCAAGTTACTTTACACTTCACCGTAGTATTTCCCACATAATTCCCAAGTTGGTTATCAGTCTTAAACCCACCGCTTGCGAAACATTCATACTCTGCCGTTCTATCTACTTTATACTTTGTTGGGGGTCCATCTAAGGCTGTTGTGAGTCCAAACTCAGTGCACACATTATCCTTAACCCGAGCAGGCAGTGGACTCATTAAATTGTGTGTCTTTTTTGAGCCATAAATTAACACATTGGTACATTGGTAATGAGAAAAGCCTAATTTTATGATTAGTTGACACGAATCCTCTTTTTTTACATTTCTGCCTTTGTTCATCTGCACATGTTTTGAAACTGTTCTTTTCAGGAATTACAATTGGTAACGCGGTTGGAGCTGCTGAACATGCTATGCATTCCACATTTGTCATTTCCCTGGTTGTGTACCATATCCATTTATACCACCCATTGTATCTGGCTTGTTCCCATTTACTCTCTTCCTCTGTTTCAAAACTTCTTGGTCTACCATTACCAAAATCTGGGTAGTCAACAAAATCTGAATTGTTGTTTCTTGAGTCATAGTTGCTATAGGTACAGTTGTCACAATACTCATCATACAATACAACTGGTTCAGTTGTCATGGTCGTGAACCCTGCAGACGTTGTTGTTACAGCTGATGTCGTTTGTACGCTGATTGTTGTGCTTCCACTAGTTGCCTGTGGATTGGGTACTGCAATAACAGGGGTCGGCGCTGCCACATCCATAGATTGTGGAGTGGTTGCTGTTGTGACAATGTCATGTAGGATCGGCCGAGGCTGCTGGGTTGCAGTAGTGTCAGTGACTTGCAAGGTCACCCCTACTGGAGTGGTCCTACTTTTCCGTTTTATTGGCCTTATTGGCAATTGCACAATTTTACCTCCTGGCGGTTCCGTATAGTACATACTTAGGATGTATGTCTGTTTATCTGGCCGTGCTCCCCCTTTTGACTTGTCTACAATTAGATAAAAAGGATAATGTGGTTCTCTCCACTGCGGCTTTAGTCTAACACCCACTTCCCACTGCTGTGGTTTTTGTAGTACTATTAAAGTGCATTGGTCTGATCCCCATTCTGGAGGCTCATCTTCTATTTTAAAATCCACTCCACATATACCCCTACCGAATAGTGACACTGTAAGTGAACGAACATCCTCCACTCTCCCTAGTTGACTGACCTTAATTTTGGCAGTCCATAATTCTGCAAACTCTACATTGTCCCTCCGTTGTGCTGGTGCTGAGTGGCGTATAGTTGCATCGTACTCATCTGTTTCATGTCTTTGGACTTCCTTGGAGGACAGCGTCCCTTCCCCCTTGGTGTGAGACACTGGTATTGCATTCATCAGTGCCCACAACATGCAGCTCACCATCACCAGCAAGTGAATCTTTGGCGTTTGGCGTTCCATGTGTGCTTCCTTTGTTGCTCAACTCCTCCTCTTGCTTGGATTGGGCTGGACGCACCTTGGTGCAGTGGTTTAAATGGTACCACGTCGTGCTCCCTTCCACTTGGACAGCCGTCGGTGTTGCTCGCACCACCTTATAGGGTCCCTCTCGTCTTGGCTCGTGCCACTTTCGCCTGTACACCTTGATGTACACCTGATCGCCTGGCACCACCAGGCCGTCTGACACCTCCGTGGACTCAGGAGCCCTGCTTTTCTCCTGCACATAGATAGCTCTATGTATGGCAGTTAACTGTTTTATATAATCTTTCAGTTCATTTTGCAACTGCTCAAGTGGGGGCCCTTTATAAGGCCCTCTCAAATGTGGTGCTGGCATGGGTCGACCCGTAAGCATTTCATGCGGTGTTAGATGTGTCATTCTGTTAGTCTGCATGCGATAACTCATGAGTGCAAGTGGTAGTGCATCCACCCAATTTAACTTTGTGCTAGCACAAATTTTATTGAGTTTGGCTTTAAGTGTCCCATTTACTCTCTCTACCATTCCCTGGGACTGAGGATGATAGACACACCCCAACCTTTGTCTTATTCGCAACTGTTGTAAGATTCCTTTGGCTACTTTTTGCACGAACGCCGGACCGTTGTCCGAACTTATTTCTGATGGTATTCCAAACCGCGGAATTACTTCTCTTAACAGGAATTTAACAACAGTTTCTGAACTCTGATCTTTAGACGGCATCGCTTCAACCCAACGACTAAATCGGTCAATAACTACTAACATGTACCTCTTTCCATGCACCGATTTAATCATGTCTACATAGTCTAGCACAAGATGTTTGAATGGTCCTTCTGGAACTGGTATGTGTCCAATGGGTGTAATTATGCCTTTTCTGACATTGTTCTGTGCACAAACTTCACATTGTCCCAAGACTTCATCTATCATTGACTGTAAATATGGTGACCAATATCCTTGCTGTTTTATCTTCCTTACAACTTCCCCCTTTGCACAGTGATCTGGACTGTGCACATCTGATATTAGCACTGTAAGTAATGAGACTGGCGCAACAAGCAGTCCTTCATGTGATCTCCACAGACCTTTTTCATCTTTTGAAGCTCCTCTCTGCTGCCACAAACTGTGCTCACTTAGCCCTGCATTTTGTTGCATCAACACAATGTCATCTGGCGTAGCGACTGGTTCTATTGACACCAATGGAGCCAAAACAGTCACCTGGCTTTTAGAAGCCAATTTTGCTGCTTCATCTGCTGCATTGTTTCCCTGCACAACATCTTCATTTCCTTTCCTGTGTGCTTGACACTTGATAACAGCAAGCCTTGTCGGTTGCATCATCGCCGAAATAAGATCAACTATCTGTTTTTGGTGGTGTATTGGTGAACCATCACTTTTTTTATAACCACGTTATTCCACAACATTGCCAACAGTCCCTTTGGTGGTCAGATGTGAAAGGTACCCAGGAAAACAAGAGTAGACTACATGATTGGCACCAACTGGTCACAAAGACATCCTAACGTGTGCACAACTGGATGAGAGTAACCGACATCATGCAATGACACACGTCTCATTCCAGCCAAGAAGTATCCATCCCATATCCACAGCAGGCACTAAGCTACGCTACATGAATATGAAGCATTAGAAGTCTCAGCTAACAATATGATGAAACTAACACCACAGCACTTTTCAACATTCCTTATTTCTTCAAAAGGATCCTATCAGTATTCTATCATCACACAGACATGCTGAAGGTTTGTGGTGGTGGCGCATACAAAATGTTCAATGTTTCCCTCAACCAAACTACATTGAACACCTTGTATACAGTACAGTATCCATCCTCTATGCCGCTAATCTTCACTCGGGTCACGGGGGTATACGGGTGACAGGCAGTGTACACCCTTGGCTGGTGGCCAGCCAATGGCAGGGCAACATGACTCACCCCAGTTGCCATTCTCCTCATATACTCCACAATGACTGGCAGAAGTAATTCCTCTTCTAATGGGCACCACAAACGACACTCGGGTTGGCCAACGCGTAGCAAACCATGCACATGGGAGGCGACGAGCGGCGGCGACCAGCGACCCCCGTAAGCGACGTGTTCACATCTAGAGCGAGTTGTACAAGTCTCTTGCATTTTTGATTGGCTGTCAGATGTGGAGGGATTTTGGGGGTATCAAGGTAGAAGCGAGGAGGAAAAGCGGCCGGTGTTTACTCTTGCTAATAGCGGATCTTGCTATTATTGGAAGATGAACTTCCAGAAATTGAATGTAAACTTACCTGACGAGTTCTCATGCTGCTGTTTTTCACCTCTATATTTTTTTAGAAACGTCAACTAGCTCCATGAAATCTGACACGCCACGTATAGCGACTATTAGCATCCTGTCCACTCATTGGTCCATCAATGAAACTCTCGCTGACTGGTCCTCATCTGAAACGTTGGGACATTCTTCAACTTTCTGGGATGGCGTCGCAAGCCGGCGTGTGCATGACGACACGCACCAACACAAAACTTTCACATGCATGTGACACGTGATAACCGCTCCAACGTGTAGGTTCCATTGAAGATGAATGGAATAGCGGCCATGTCGCCTCCCGTGTGCGGCGCCCTGTCACTACGCAATACGTACCCGGAACGTAATCAATCTTGCACATGCGCATGGACTACGTACGTCACTTCCTCCTTTAGCTAATTCTCACTGCGCTTCTGTGACGTCACGTGCTGTGGTAGTTATTTTTGAAATGTATGACCATAAATGGTCAATAACCATACTTCATATGTGTAATATGTTGGGAGGTTATTTTATCAGTGACTCTTGTTAAAATACTTGGTTAGGTTGGTGATGTTTCTATGGTCTTATGACTGAGCTACGTAAAACTTAGGCAATGCACGTAGTGCAGACGTAGCCGTCATATCGGGTTACGTGTTACATCTTTAATTCAATAGAAAACACATTAAATATTTCATGTAAACAACCACAGGCAGAGGGCAATGATGGATACATCTGGAGGATTCAGCTCTTTCAGGGGAAATATCATCCCTCCAAACATACTGTAACTTCCTAGCTAATGCTTTTGTGTGTTACTTTTTTCAGTAGCCTAAAAGGGCTTATTTATTGTCCACTTGCATCATGGATGTAAGAAAATAAAGATTGATTATGTTATTTCTCAATTTTCTATCTATTTTACGTTAACGTTTTTGGTAGTGGAGGGGGGACGTACTGTGTATTGCTTGCTGCCATACGGGTGGCGTAGATTACACATGCTGAACATGTGACTGCCGAAAAATAGGCTGACCGGATGTAGACGCGTTGTACACGTGCGAGAGCCCAGTTGAACGGGGGTACGTACTGCGCAGTGACACGCCCATAAGACTTGAAAAGTGGAAGAACGACTTACGCGCCTGCTCTTTCTTCTTCTATTCCGCCCGCGTGTTTGTTCACAGCGCCACACGTAGGTGAGCTTGCGTATTACATGGTTTTCACTCCCGTCTGCTCACAACTATTTACAAAAAAAATCTCAGGAATGTTCCCATGTGTGCAGCATCTTAAGAGTCTCCAATGAACCTAACATGCATGCTTTTGGAATGTGGGAGGAACCCCCCCACACACACACGGGGAGAACATGCAAACTCCACAGAGATGCCAACTTATATACACGTACATACTGGACATATTTCAAGAAAAAGGTGCATCTCAGCTTTGTCTTAAACGTGAGAAAGCCAATTATTAATATCAGCTTCACTCTCGCTTCCTTTTGTTATTTTCCAAAATATTTCAACTTTCGTCTGAAATCATTTGTCAATTTCTTCAGTAATATTTGATTCCCACACTATATCCTCTCATTTCCACCAAATTACATAAAAATACCATTTTGATGCGACTAAAATGACACTTTAACGTAGTCAAAGAATGCAATATCTTCTCTCGATATTTTTACTTCATTCCCATAAAATTAGCTGCTTTCTCCAAGTCCGCTGTGTCATTTTCTAACTATTTCAACTTTCGTCTCGTAATTTTGTCTTGATTCCATTCTTATAATTTACATTAATCTTGTATAATTTATTTTCCTCGTAGGATTACACATTTTTCTACTTAATTCTTGTAGAATAAGTGAGTGAGGACTTTTTTTCTAATTTTTGCTGTTTTGTTTTCGGTGTGTTTTATCTGCCCTCTTGTTGAGAAAAATGGTGGTGTTGCCAGGTAGCAGCATTTTAGCTGAGTTCAATAAGTGATTCAATGTGAACAAAGGATGTTGCTTCTAAATATGTTGTCGAAAATGTGCTTTTGTTTTGGATGGATTCATTTTCTCCTGATTGTGTTAGCTCCTGAACTGCAAATAGTTCGAGCCTTAGTTTGTAAATTGGTGTTTTGTGGATTGTTTGGGATCATGTGCACACCGATTATGATCACCATTCATGAAAGCAACCCAATTAACGCAGAGTGGTGATCTTTCAGCACCGGCGTCTTTGAAGGAGCAGCCGGATCACCCAGCCGAGACCATCCCATCACTTCTGACAAATGAATGCTTGCCTGTAAATGCATGCAGAACTCTGGAGTAAACCTGTCAAGAGATCAGGTAAAAACGTTACAAGATGAAGGGTTGTTAAAATGTTCAGAAATGATGAATGCATTTCTGCAGTCTTACTAAAGCGATATTGCTCCATACAATCCTCGTCGTAGGGGTGGTATTTTTGCCATCTAGCATGTGTCCTGTTCTCGTGATACGGCTTCACATCAAACTGGGAACCATCCGCCCATTTCCACACATCGTTCTGAAAAATAAAGAGCAGTGCTGAGCATTTGTCTTGTGAGCTACTTTTCCAAGATGAAAAATGGCATCTTCATTGAGGATTTCAGCCCAAACTAACATGGACGTACATGTTGGTATGTCCAATACACACGTTATATTAACAGCATGTCTTGGTCAACTTGTGGTCATTCATCACCCACCTCTTTGTGGCCCCCAATCCAAACACCATACCGAGGAATCAATCCCTGGAAGAACTCAATCGTGGCATGGCTGTGAGCTGAGGCCAAGTGTCCGCCCTGAGCTACGCAGTGCTTCTGAAAAAGCAACAGAGGACGGCATAGACTGGCATGAACCATGGCTGTAGGTAACCGCTGATGAGCTCCACTAGACGGCGGTAGCTGTGTTGGAAGTAACATCCAGCATCTTTATCCAGCTCTGCATGCGCTTTCAAATGGAATGCATGTTATGCTTAAGTTTGAGATGAAAGGTGAGGAGATGAGCGGTTTGGGGGTGAGTACAGAAGCCCATCAGGTTGTGAGGTCTGGCATGGCTACTATGAATGATACTATGGAAGTGGCAGTGTGTGTGCAGCTGAGTGCTTGATGAAGCTTGGTGTTCCCAGCGTCAGGGAATGACGTGGGGATGATCCACTGGAGTTGGACAGCTGTGGTGCCATGTCATGTCCCCACCCCAGAAGAAAGGGCCTCTACTTGCTGTACACTAGCGCAATCGAATGCTAAGATTTCTATTTGGACTATTCTTCCATTTGTGACTTTTAGATCAGTCTGCTGCTACTGTTTCCCATTCAAAGCATGCAGTAAATGCTTTTGCTTCAAGGCTACGTTGCATATTAAAATGATACGTGTGTGCGTGCGTGCTGTAACAGTGTGGATGTATAAAAATGAGTGCTAAAAGCCAATATTTTTGCAGGTTTTAATTTCAAGGATTATCAAGGCTGGCATACCTCAGCATCATGCCATGTCTTGTCGACACTCTCATATAGGAAACAGCGATTGTCATGGCTAATCCATGGTGAAGGGCAAACTGAAGATGAAAGATGAAGAAAAGGTATCAAACAACAGGAACATTATTTTTCTTAGACTTAAATTGATTGGCATGCTAACCTTTATGGACCAGCTGAGGCTGTGAATGTAAAACAAAACAATGATTATTCAACTGCAGCTCATCTTCTGCTTTACTTGATTTCAGTGTCAGTGATAGCCCACATTTGTGAAGGCTAACATCCTAGCAACCTTTTTGGACATGCTCAATTGACAACGCTCTTCACTTCTGTCTTATACTTCATTTCCTGAAAACTAACAGAACTTTTACGCAACCTCATTTGCAAAAATGCCAACTTTTGAATATTTTAGCTTAATGCTACTAAAATGATGTTACTTTTCCTCAGGATGACATTATTCTCATAAAATAACTAGATTAGATTGCAACTTTGACCTCTTCATGTGCCACGGGGTGGAAAAGGCCCCCAGGCTGCACTTTGGACACCCTTGTGTCAGTCGGTACATCGTTTGTCTCACATACCCTGCTGAAGGCGGCTTCTCATTTTAGCTGTTTTTAGCTGAATTCTACAAGATCAGTTGTTCTTACCTCGTTCACTGATCCTGCACTGTTCTGGCCGGTCATTGGTTCTGGCTGATCCTGCTCGTTTGGTTCTGGCTGATCCTGCACGTTTGGTTCTGGCTGATCCTGCTCGTTCGGTTCTGGCTGATCCTGCACGTTTGGTTCTGGCTGATCATGCACCTTAGGTTCTGGCTGATCCTGCACGTTTGGTTCTGGCTGATCCTGCACGTTAGGTTCTGACTGATCCTGCACGTTTGGTTCTGGCTGATCATGCACCTTAGGTTCTGGCTGATCCTGCACATTTGGTTCTGGCTGATCCTGCACGTTAGGTTCTGGCTGATCCTGCTCGTTTGGTTCTGGCTGTTCCTGCACGTTAGATTCTGGCTGATCCTGCTCGTTTGGTTCTGGCTGATCCTGCACCTTAGGTTCTGGCTGATCCTGCTCGTTAGGTTCTGGCTGATCCTGCACGTTCGGCGGTGCCAATGGAATGAAGGTGAAGATGCAGGTGAGTCCAATGATCAAGACCAAGAGGATGATGGCCACCGGGATGGTAAAGGTCTTAGGAGGCATCTTGCACGGTATGTCTAGCTTGCTTTGCTTGTTGCGAGACTGCCTGTACCTGAGAAGAGGGAAGAGGACACTTGATCAACAACTCCACTAGCTTCTATTTTCTATTTATTTACAGGAGCCTGTCAGGTTAGCTGGTTCAATCCATTCTATATTCATAATTTAAATACAGGTTGCCATTGAATACGCATTTCCCCTTTACTGTTCCTCACATGCTGCAGCCTGAGTAATATGTGTATACTGTATATATATATACACACATATATATGTGTATATATATATATATATATACACATATATACACATATATACACACATATATATAATATTTTGAGAAGAAAAGTTCTGATGATTATTTAAGGCAAAAGTTGATATATTGGGAAATTAAAAAAAAAAGCTGAGGTCCACTTTTTTCTTGAAATAAATTATATATATATATATATACTGTATATATATATACTGTATATATATACTGTATATATATACAGTATACTGTATATATATACACATATATACATATATATACACATATATACTGTATGTGTGTCTGTGTAGGCTCTGTCGTACAGGAGTTGTCCATCGAGGAAAAGGCTTCTTGAGACGTCATCTGTACTTCTGTGAAGAAGGTGTCGGACATTTCGCTCCTCATCCGAAGAGCTTCGTCAGCGAACTAACAAGTGCTGGTAGCCTAGGCCTTAAATACAGTAAGAGTGGGCGGAATTGGTGTGCCAACACCTTCCTCCTATTGGTTCCTTACACTAAGCCTGGGCGGAGTAGTGGTATAATCCTATCCTGCTATTAACACCTCCGATAAAAGAGAAGTGTCGCTCCCTGAATTGGGTATGAACGACTCTGATACTGGCTTGTTAGCATCTATTGTTCTGGCTCGGCCCTGGCTCCACCTCATTTGCAAGACTAAGAGCTGTGGGTTTTGGTCTCAGTAACCTGCTGAACACAGGGTCCAAATTAAACCTCAAACCACCATTCCGATTCAATGATGGGTTCTGTTGTTTGACAAAAATAGCTTCCTTTACTCCTCTTTCAAACCATCTGTTTTCTTTGCCCAAAATCTTTACCTCGCTGTAAAAGAGTGATTGGTTGCTTTAAGGTGTAGATGTACTGCTGATTGAGGACCACTAGAATTGTCCCTGCGATGTTGATAAAGCCTTTTTTGGAGCATTTGCTTAGTTTCCCCAATGTAGTGCTCTTTGCATTCCTCATCTTTACAGTGGATGGAATAGACCACATTGCTTTGTTTCCACAGCTCTTAGTCTTGCAAATGAGGTGGAGCCAGGGCCGAGCCAGAACAATAGATGCTAACGAGCCAGTATCAGAGTCGTTCATACCCAATTCAGGGAGCGACACTTCCCTTTTATCGGAGGTGTTAATAGCAGGGTAGGATTATACTACTACTCCGCCCAGGCTTAGTGTAACGAACCAATAGGAGGGTGTTGGCACACCAATTCCGCCCACTCTTACTGTATTTAAGGCCTAGGCTACCAGCACTTATTAGTTCACTGACGAAGCTCTTCGGACCGACACCTTCTTCACAGAAGTACGGATGACGTCTCAAGAAGCCTTTTCCTCTATATGTGTGTGTATATATATATATATATATATATACACACAGTATATACAGTATATACACCGTATTTTCACGACCATAAAGCGCACCGTATTAAAAGGCGCAGTCTCAGCTACAGGTGCTATTTTTGTATTTAACACATACACAAGGCGCACCATGCTATTGGGCGCAGGTATGCATGGTAACACTTGACAAGCCCACTTGAAATCAGGATGGTCATCAACAAAACAGTCTCATGGTGCACAACTAAAAACATCACACAGCAACGCAAACACAGACAAGACATTCCCTCTATTTTTGCAGAACAATAACTAACAACTATGTAACTCAAACATGTAACTTTAAGAGCATTTGTACCAAAACACAACCGCAAAGCACGCTGGGGAACAGGAAGTGCTCCCCAGCGACGCACCAAAACACTACCGCAAAGCACGCCGGGGAACGACGAGACAATACGCTATCATGCTTGCTATTGTATGTTTTTAAAAAGCCAGCGAGAGCAAAACTGAGTTGGGTTGTACTTTATTGAAGTATTTAACAATGTACTCACGTTATTTTTTATAAATCCCAATCCACAAATCCATCAATGTCCTCATCTTTTATATCCCAAATGAAGAGCGGGGCAAGTTCTCCGTCAAACACGCCAGGTTCCTTGTCGTCATTGTCAGTCAGTCTCGTTGCCGTGCGGCGCCTCAGAAATGATGCTGGCTTTTGTGAAAGCTCGAACAACAGTGCATCAGACACGTTAGCCCAAACATCCACAATCCATTAGTGAAGCTGTGTTCGCTCGCTGTCATCCATCGCTCCCACGCCGCTCGCAACTTAACTTTAAACGCCGTGTTTACATCCATTCACAAATTGTGGCGAAACTCGCACGGCGCTACCTCCCAGTGTTACTGAAGCTGTGTTCGCTAGCTGTCATCCATCGCTCCCACGCCGCTCGCAATGTAACTTTAAACGCCGTGTTTACATCCATTCACAAATTGTGGCGAAACTAGCACGGCGCTGCATTCTAGTGTTCGCTAGCTGTCATCTATCGCTCCCACGGCGCTCGCAACGTAACTTTAAACGCCGTGTTTACACCGATGTCCAGCGGTTGGAGTTCGCTCGTCAAGCCTCCCGGAATGATGTTAAGCTCCAGGTTCATTTGTGGTGACGCGTGTGAAAAAACATCCGGTTTCTTTCCGTACACTTCACTCAGCCATTTTCTCCTTCCAGCCGCTTTGGTCCGGCTGGAAACTTTTCTTTAGGCAGCGTCAGCGTCTACCACAGGTAGCAGTTTCTGTCCAATACCATGGCAACCAAGCACAACAGTAAAAGCCGACTTCTTGTGTCACGTTGTGTGTATCGCTACCGTGCTGGTCTTCTCTACAGTGTGCTTCACCAGGATGTGGAAAGTGAGCGGCACGTCGTCCATGTTTGTGATGTAGTTGGATGGATAGATGGCGCCATTTCATAATAAAAATATACTTCTATAACTACTGGGGCGTGCCTTTAGCGTCCTCAGTCACGTCCACCTTTCCTTTCCTCTATACAAGCAGCGTGTCGGCAGGCTCCCAGTCAGTCGAGCGGAGCGCTCATAAAAGTCACGCAGCAACACTTACAGATTTTGGAACTCGGTACACACATACGGCGCTCCGCATTATAAGGCGCCCCGCCCATTTTGGACAAAATTTAAGACTTTTAAGTGCACCTTGTGGTCGTGAAAATACGGCATATAATTTATTTCAAGAAAAAAGTGGACCTCAGCTTTGTTTTTTTAAAATTTCCACTTTCCACTTCCAACTTTTGTCTTAAATAATCATCAGAACTTTTCTTCTCAAAATATTATCATTTTATTCCCATAATATTTGGACTTTATTTTCCTAATATTCAAATAAAAAAAAAATCAGCTGTGTGCCGTAAATGGCCCCCGGGCCGCACTTTGGACACCGCTGTTTGAAGCCCAGGGTGGGTGCCAGTCATGTGGTTCAAATCCTTGTTTCGTTTTACTTGTTTGACAGTTAAGGCCATTTTACTTCCTTAACATGCTAGTGCTTTTATTTTGTCAAGCGCTAAAATTGGACTAAAACTGTCCCATGTAGAAATGACTAACATGTGCTCCAAAAGACTAAGACTTCCAGCTAAAAACAACACTGCTAGTCAATTGGCTGAAACGTGATTGTGGACTCAATGGGGCACTCCATCCTCCAGATGACCCTCAGTAGCCCCCACTTCAGTTGCCTTCTTCTAGCTCCTTTTTCATCACTTTGAAATCATTTAAAATCAAAAAATGCACTCATTCAGCATACAAGCCTCATCCCCAAAGTGCTGTAGGACAGGGGTGTCCAACAGGCGGTCTGTGTGCCACTACCCAATCAGCAGCAATCTTACAAGAATAAAGTCAGAAGAGAATAAAGTTTCACTTTGTGGCCCTGGCTGGAAAAGGTTTGGCAAGCCCTGCTTTAGAAGCAATAATAGTTCTTACCTACCAGTTGGCTATCAGGTCAGGATGCTTCCAGTCGCCTGTGCAGCGTCTTCGACAAGTGCAGCCTGCAACGATAGCCGCCTTAAAGCAACATGTCACAGGATAATAAACACGTCATCAGGGTGGGGGTCATGGTTCTTATTCATGAACATGACTCATAGGACATTGTTTCCATGTCATTCTGGACATCACACATTCATTACAGTTCAGTTGCACTGTGGACCCCTGTTGCTTTGGAAATAAACACCTTATCCAGCAATACCATTTCAATAAGAGAAACACTGACATTTTAGTTCCATCCATCTTCTATGCCGCTTATCCTCAATAGGGGCGTGGGGGCATGCTGGAGCCTATCCCAGCTGACTTCGGGTGACAGGCGGGGGACACCCTGGACTGGTGTCCAGCCAATGGCAGGGCACATATAGATCAAACATGGCGCCCTCCGTGGCAGACATCTCTGTGACACTCTCCCGTGTTTTTCTATTTTTTGCTATTTTATTGTTCATTTTGAACATTCAACACACTCACGCAGTACATTACAACAGAGAGACACTTTTGAACATCGGCAGGGTTCACCATGAACTTTCATTTAGCCTCTCAGACTTTGCCTTTCTTCTGCGCCGGGAGAACGCAGCAGCCTGCGGGCCTGGTCAGCTGAATACCCGGCGAGCAAAGCATCCGAGGCGTAAACGAGGCAAGCGGGCCGGCCTGCATGCTAGGCTAAAAGCTAGAGCGACTAGGCCACCGCTACCAAGCCTGCTGCTAGCCAACATCCGCTCTCTTGAAAACAAGATGGACGAACTAAGAGCAAGGATTACAGGTCAACGTGAGATCAGGGAATGCTGTGTCCTCACCTTCACAGAAACCTGGCTGACGGAGGATATACCGGACTCGGCGATCCAGTTGGAATCATTTGCTGCTTACCGGGGAGATCGGACTTTAGCGTCTGGTAAACACAGAGGTGGCGGCGTCTGTGTTTACGTAAACAAACGGTGGTGCACAGACGTACAGACGATGGAAAAGCACTGCTCGCAGGACATTGAGCTGCTGATGGTGAAATGCAGACCTTTTTATTTGCCTCGTGAGTTTAGCGCTGTGTATTTAACTGCTGTTTACATCCCACCACGAGCTAACACGGCTAACGCACTAGGCCTCCTGCATGACATCATTGATAAACACGAGACCAAACACCCAGACGCTGTATTCATTATATCTGGCGATTTCAACCACTGTAACCTCAGGACTGTTCTCCCCAAATATTACCAGCATGTGAGCTTTCCCACAAGGGAAAATAACATCCTGGACCAAGTCTACAGCAACATGAAAGGTGCTTTGAAGGCTGTTCCAAGACCCCACTTAGGAAAGGCTGACCACATCTCTATATTCCTTTGTCCAACATACAGACAACTTCTTAAACAAGCTCCCCGTGTAAGTACAGCAGTTAAAGTGTGGAATGAAGAAACTGATCAAGTACTTCAGGACTGCTTTGGCTGCACAAACTGGGATGTGTTTAAAACTGCAGCGGGGAGGGAAGATTGTACTGTTGATTTGGATGAATATGCTTCTGCTGTTACTGGCTACATTAGCACATGCATAGAGACTGTTACCACCACCAAGTATTACAGAAAATACCCTAACCAAAAACAGTGGATGAACTGTGATGTAAGGGCTAAGCTACGTGCTTGTTCGACTGCATTTGTCATGGGCACCGCTGATGACTACAAAAAGGCCAGATATGACCTGAGGAGGTCCATACGAGAGGCCAAAAGACACTACAGACAGAAGCTGGAGGGCTACTATTCCACCTCAGACCCTCGGCGCATGTGGGCGGGGCTCCAGCACATCACAGACTATCGACAGCGGAGTAGCGTAGCCACGTTCAGCCAAACCACACTTCCTGATGAGCTGAACGAGTTCTATGCCCGCTTTGACACCCAAACTCCTGATGAGCAGAGAGGGTGGCTGGACTTGGGGAGCACACAGGACTCACCTCTCATGGTGACATCAGCTGATGTGCGCAGGGTTCTAAACAAAACAAACCCACGAAAAGCAGCAGGCCCAGACAACATCTAAGGACGTGCACTTCGGGTTTGCTCATCAGAGCTAGCTGATGTGCTTGCTGACATATTTAACCTGTCGCTTGCACAAGCATCTGTACCGACCTGCTTTAAGTCCACCACCATAGTGCCCGTACCCAAGAAGAGCAACGTGACCTGCTTGAATGACTATCGCCCTATAGCACTCACTCCTATTGTTATGAAGTGCTTTGAAAGAATAGTCATGACCCACATCAAAAAGAGCATCCCGGCGGCAACTGTGGACCCTCTACAGTTTGCATATCGCCAGAACCGGTCCACGGATGATGCAGTCAACACTGCCATCCACACAGCCCTTTCTCACCTACAGGGCCAGGACACATGTCAGAATGCTATTTATAGACTATAGCTCTGCTTTTAATACAGTCAGCCCCCACCAACTCACAAATAAGCTCCTCACACTTGGCCTGTCACCCTCCCTCTGTAACTGGGTGTTTAACTTTCTAACAGGCAGGCCCTAGTCAGTCAGAGTCCACAATCGCACATCCAGCTCAAGAATTGTGAGCACTGGGACCCCAGAGGGGTGTGTGCTGAGTCCACTCCTCTACACGCTCTTCACCTACGATTGCGTGGCCTCCCAGAACAACACCAGCATCATTAAATTTGCGGATGACACTACAGTCATCGGACTGATCACTGGTGGTGTTGAAACATCATACAGAAGAGAGGTGGCGGACCTCATAGCTTGGTGTCGTGATAACAATCTCCTTCTCAATACAGATAAGACTAAAGAGATGATCATCGACCCAAGAACAAGGGAAAAGGAGCCGCATAGACCCCTGTTTATTGATGAGACTGAGGTGGAGAGGGTGAAAACCTTCAAGTTCCTTGGCACACACATCAGCGAGGACCTCACCTGGTCTCACAACACCCAACAAATGATGAAGAAGTCCCAAAGGAGACTGTACTTCCTGAGAAGACTGAGGAAATTTGGCATGTCCACCACAATCCTGAGTTGCTTCTACAGATGCACTATGGAAAGTGTCCTTACCGCCTCCATCACTGTTTGGTACGGTAACTGTACAACACGTGATAGGAAGGCACTCCAGCGGGTGATCAAGACCTCACAGAACATTGTTGGGGCAGCCCTCCCCTCACTGCAAGACATTTATAAAACTAGAGTCCTACGCAGAACACACAACCTCATCAAGGACAGCACACATCCACAACACTCATTATTCACACTCCTACCGTCAGGCCGACGCTACAGGAGTCTGAAGTCCAGGACCACAAGGCTGGCAAACAGCTTTTACCCACAGGCCATCAGGCTTCTCAACGAAACACTCACACACGCCACACGCAACACACACACACACTCATAGCACTTTATTTATTTATTTATTTATTTATTTGTATATTTATTTGTATGAATGTCTCTTCTGTTTTTGTTGCTTAATTTATTGGTATTTATGTTTCTGGTGTTCTTATTCTTTCTTGTGTTTTCTTTCTTTTCTTGGGAGAATGAACAGAGTAAGATTTTCATTGCATGGTATAACTGCCTGTTTTACTGTGCACATGACAATAAAACTCTCTTGAATCTTGAATCTTGAAACACTCACATTCATACCTATGGACAATTTAGAGTCTCCAATGAAGCTAACATGCATGTTTAGGAATGTGGGAGGAAACCGGAGTACCCAGAACCCCCCCCCCCCCCACACACACACACACACACACACACACGGGGAGAACATGCCAACTCCACACAGAAATGCCCAAGGGAGAATCCAACCCAGGTCTTCCCATCTCCAGACTGTTCCTGTGTTGGCTAACATGCTAACCACTAGACCATTTTCAAGTCATAACATGATGAGAAACTAAATTTGGAAAATTTAAAGTTTTGGGGCTAAAGTTAAGAAGAAAGCTGAACAATTTGGAGAGATGAAGTGGAGGTGCACGTTTCTAGAACTACAGAACTTATTCCAAAGTGTCCACGTGGTAAAAAGCAGCATCCTTGCAACTAGCTGGGGTTTCAGCCATGTAGCCTTCAAATTAGTGTTCCCCAAACAACATCAGCGTGTGAAATGAGTAACGTAGCAGATAACTTTAAAAAGGAATCCCAACATCCCACCTGGGCCAGTCAGAACACATAGTCCTGTTTACATTACCTTGCTACATCCCCTTTGGAAAAGGACACCCCCCCACCTCAAAAGCGGATGGAGCCTCCTCACAGCTGCAGGACTGTCAACATCCCAGACTGGAGTGTATTCCACCCTGAGGACGTGAAGGAGGACAGCAGAGGTGACCTCATCACATCCACCGACCAACGCCAGTCACATGTCGGCATGATGCGAGCCGTGTGCTCAACATGTCCGTGCACGAGCACACTGCTGAGACACATCATCCATAGACTCTCCCACACTAGCACTTCCCATCCAGGACTAGCAGGTCAACAGAGGATGCCATAGCCACAGTCCTTCACACCACCCTGACCCTCCTACGCCAGGCTTCTATTCAGCATCCAATGCCATCATCCCCAACAAAAGCCAACAAGGTGGGCCTGCCACGTTCAAGGACTTCCTCAGTCACCATCCAGAGACTCAAGTGGGGCCTCACCTCTCCTCAGCACTCAGCATCAACACCGGCTTTGCACCCTGTACACCAGATTCACCGTGCACAGAGTGCCCCCCACACCAGACTTCCAACCAGTCAGCTAGTAAAACATAAACGACATGGATGTCATGCCAACATGGAAGCAGCAAACACATCATACTTTATACTGAGAATACGGCGGCCAATTCAGAGGTCATTGTACACAATATATACATGTGTTGTATGATCAATGTGTTCTATGAAAGCACTATTGCTAGCATATGTTAGCCAGAGGTCACTGTATACAATACATACATGTGTTATATGATCAATGTGTTCTATGAAACGTTTGTCTGTTGAAACAATGAGCAGTCGTAAACGGAGCCATGTGTGAATTGTCAGTAAAGTTTTCATTCTAAATGGAGTTCATTTCAAAAGACTCTTTTACATATTTTATGATTTTGTCCTGTTTTGTGTTCTATATTAGCTTGGCTAGATCACCCTGCTCCCTCATTATACTTCAGGCTTTACAATAAATACATTACATTCTTGTACTCATATTCATAATTCATTTCATGAATAAGTGATTTCAGTGTCTTGTATTTTCTTTGCTACGATATGAAATACACAACTTCTTTAAATTTACCACACGTTAGGTGAATTTACACAAAGTATCACCGATACCAGCCTGAATTTGACTCCGTATCGGAGTGGAAACTAAATCAGCGGTTCCACGCAGGCGTGTGTTAAGTGAAAGAACAAAGAGCTGCTTGCACACACCGATCTGTATTATATATCTGGATAGACCATTGGTCAATGACTTGTGAAGCCACACGGCCGCCATATTGCTACTCACAAGAATCTCTTGTCGGACTTATGTGAGAACTTGTGAGTTGTTAAGTGTGTTGCTAGTTTGTTAGCCACTCACACTAAATGCAAGGTTAGTCTTCACACTAACCTCACATAACAGGTGTGCTTGAGCTTAGTCATAAGGACTCTATGATCATTTTTAAACATTCTGTGGATATCATACCATACCTGAGTCATAAGGGCTTTACATGGGGGGCCGTGGGGGCTATGTAAACAAACAACCACCACTAGACTACTAAATCATTTGTGATTACTTGCAAATATAAAAAAAATACGTTTTTTATGGGGAATTTCAAATGAACCCCCATATGGAGACAATGTTTATATACTGTATTATTACATACTGTATTATATCACATATTAATCCTGTGGTTTTTGTTCAAATATATTTCTATATCAGAAAAGAGCTTATTTCTATTTCATAACACAAACAAAAAAAATCTGCACTGTCTGCTACGTACGAGATGTGAGTGCTAAGATGGCCTCTGTGGCTTCAGAGGAAACAGAACATTTATATTTGACATTAAAAAGCGGGGAGATTCAACCTTGGTCCCTTAAAAACCATTTGATACGTTATTCTCTATCTTTTGGCTATATTAAATGTACTTTTCCCTTCCAATTCTCATTGCCTTTGGGACAAAATTCTACTGTGCCCCCTGGCTCAGCACTCCCCTATAGCAATGATAGTTTTACTCCTCTAGAAAGAGATTTTCATTTGAACTGCATATCCCATCCCTTTTTTCCACTAAAATCCATGGTCATGATCCTTTACTTTTTATTCTTACTTTCATACAATTCACTATGCTCTCGTCTGTACAAAATATGAATCATAAAAGAGACAAGTTTGAAAATCTTTGTTTGTGTTATGAAATAGAAATAAGCTCTTTTCTGATATAGAAATATATTTGAACAAAAACCACAGGAATAATATGTGATATAATATGTAATAATATATAAACATTGTCTCCATATGGGGCATCATTTGAAATTCGGGTAAACAAACACAAAAAAAAAATGTATTTCTTTATATTTGCAAGTAATCACAAATGATTTAGTAGTCTAGTGGTGGTTGTTTGTTTACATAGCCCCCACGGGCCCCCATGTAAAGCCCTTATGACTCAGGTATGGTATGATATCCACAGAATGTTTAAAAATGATCATAGAGTCCTTATGACTAAGCTCAAGCACACCTGTTGTGAGAGGTTAGTGTGAAGACTAACCTTGCATTTAGTGTGAGTGGCTAACAAACTAACAACACACTTAACAACTCACAAGTTCTCACATAAGTCATTGTCCGACAAGAGTTTCGTGGGAGTGCAATATAGCGGCCATGTGGCTTCACAAGTCATTGACCAATGGTCTATCCAGATACAGTCAAACTTGTCTATAGCGGCCACTAGAGGGAGTCTGCAAAAGTGGCCGCTATAGACAGGTGGCCTCTATAGACAGGTTGGCGTCCAGTTTGAATGTTGACCAGTAGAGGGAAAAAAAAGAGAAAAAAAAGGGAAAAATAATAATAATAATGTTGACCAGTAGAGGGCACTGCGGACTGCGGATAAAAGTTATACAGCACTACGAGGCTTGTTATTATCATGGTTCATGGTTTTAATCCTGAACATGCATATGAGTCAAACAGTAGCACATCACATAGTACAATTCACAACTTTGCATGTCCAAAAAGGAGTAGGAAGAAGCAAAGCTTATTTAATCCTACCCCTCATCAGTTTCACATCAGTTGCAATACATTTATTCACCTCTTGTTCTTCCAAGTGTACTTTGTAGGTCTACATGACAATGTAGTGCAATCATAGCCAAGGTTTTTACTTACTAAAAGGAAGCTAGAGGCTTAATAATAACTGATAGAATATATCCACCACCCACAGAACAAAGCTGTGCTAGTAATGTCTTACACTTGTTTTTAATATTTTACTTTTTATACGGCAGAGTGGAAGTGACGGGAAGTGACGGTGGGCATCCCGAGCAGGAGAGCTAGGCTCAGTGCTAGCTGTGAGTTTGGAGAGAGTTGGGAAGTGTGTTTATGTTGGCGTGGATGTAAAGTCCTGCAGTGTTCTCCGCTGTTAATAAAGCCATTAAAGTGCATCGGCGACGTGAGTCTCTCCTTCCCCACAACAAGCAGCATTACAGTATTGACCAGTGCACACCAGGAAATAAACGGTGTCATTTCTTACAGGCATTGGCTGGACAGCTATGTAGTGGGGCTTGTTTAACCTTTGCCTTGTGGGCAAGCAGGAAGGAGAGACGATGCTGAGAGATGTGTGTGTGTTCTGAGCTGCTGTCTGGTGGCCGCGTTCAATAAATAAAGTTGGCAGAAGCAACAGGAGAAGTTTCCTTCTTTGCTTCGGAGCTGAATAACACTGACAAGTTAACAGACTAGTAGCGAACGGAAAAGAAGACGGCTTTGTTTGTGTCGAATACAGAAGATGAGGACTTTGATGGATTTGTGGATGAGGATTGATGAAAAACAACGTGAGTACATTCTAAAATACTTCAATTAACTACAACCGAACTCAGTTTTGCTCCCGCTGCCGCATGCATGCTAGCGTATGTTTTTTTTATTGTAGCGTCGCTGGAAGCACGTCCTGTTCCCAGCCTACTTTGCGGTAATGTTTTGGTGCAAATGCTCTTAAAGTTACATGTTTGACCAGGAAATAGCAAGCTCAAAAGAAGCTGGCTTTTTTATGTGGAACAACTGACTGTTTGTGTGGATCTTGTGAATGATTGTGACTGAGCTAGGACTCAGTAATTAAAGTCTACACACAACGGCTTCATTGATTGAAAAACTAAACTTTTTCGTGCATGAAGCTTCTACTTGAGTCGGTTATTTTGGCTGCTATATGCGGTCAGATATTGACCAAGGGAGACAAAATGGGTGGCTGCTGGCTGCGTTGGACAGGTGACTGCTATACACAGGGTCTATAACATGTACATTTGCTGCGGGGGATTTTTCAGTGGCTGCTATAGGCAGGTGGCCGTTCTATAAAGGTGGCCGCTAAGACAGGTTTGATTCTATATTAGTACAGATCATGTGTGCCAATGTAGTCTTCTACGTACGAGGTGTGAGTGCTAAGATGGCCTCTCATGCGTGCGCTCTGGCGTCAGCGGCTTGCACGGGCGCAAGCGAGGTGTGATCTATCCAGATTTTTTTCGTACAGATCAGTGCTTGCACACCTCCCCCGTTTAGCACCCTGTCACTATGGAAACACGATCGGTTCTGCACGTGTACAAAATGTACGTCACTTCCTCCACTCGCCGAGTTTTACCACAGAGCCTATGAGACGTCACGTGCTGAGATATTATCTATTTATCAACATAAATGGGCAATAGCCATACTTTTAGAGCTTATGTCACATACTGCGCATTTGAGCACGTGGCAGCATGAAGCCCAACGCACGCACGCAAACACCAGCATGCCGAGTTGTGTCCCTCTGTGGAACATTAGCATTTATGACACACGACGTGCACAAGCAGCTTGGTGACTAAATAACAATATGCACCACATCCATTTGGATAACAAATAACACCTTCTTTGTCATGGACCTATTTACTACGGAGACCCACAGGGGACATGGAGAAAAAAATGATGGGTAAAAAAAAAAAACGAACTTTTGCGTTTTGCGTTAAGAGACTGTGGTAAAGCTGGAAACATTGACATATTCAAACTTCCGGGATGAATAAGTCCCAAGTGAATGGTTCAAAGACAGCAAACATACATCTTTCCCACGTGCAACACACACACACAGCTACAAGACACTTTTGATCAAAACGAGCCGTCTTCTGTGCAGTCTGACTTCTGTTGATCTCCAGGAGAAGCCGGCAGCGCAGCCGGTGAGTTTTGGGGTCCTACACGTTACACAAGTGAATTTATTAACAAGCTAATAACAATTGGACTATATTATGTCAAAGTCCACATTCACAGACTTGTTGCTTCCTATATATTTTTGTAGTTCTTAACATAATCAACGTGTTTTTATTTACTTTGGTAAACGGTGGGAAAGAGGTATGTTTACTGTGTTGGGACTTATTCATCCCGGAAGTCTGACTATGTGAATATGTTTCTACCTTTACCACAGTCTCTTGTGCGTTATCTCGAAAAACTGTTTTGCGAGAGGGTACGCAAAAGTTCGTTTTTTGTTGTTTTTTTTAACCAATCATATTTTTTTGTCCATGTCCTCTTCGGGGCTCCGTAATTGATGGACATGTATATGTCATTAAGAGTTATTAGAACTCATACCACCAACTGTATATGTCCATAAGAGTTCTATGGAATTACCTGTTGATTCCACAGTCCAGTCCGAGCCAACGAGCAGTACTTGGAATGGAGCCTCCGAGCACAGCTTGTTAGTAAACATGTCGTATTGATAAAGGCGGCGTCACTAAGTCATTTCAAGGCGTGAAAGATACGTTTCACTCACATCGTCGCTGCCACCACTCATACCACACATTAAAGATCATTTGATCATATGATTTAATACAGGCGCGTGAAAGGGGGCGGGGCGGGGCGGGGTCTCAAGCCAAAAAGAGCACCCATCACGGCAGTTATTGATAAATGATGATTCTTAACAAGGATCAGTTATAAATTGTAATAAATATATGGAACAATATGACAGGAAATGATGCATGATATCATTCACCATATCACAAAGAGATGGTGTTATTTTATTTGTATGAGAGAAGTGAAGCATACTGTAAGCCATGATAAAATAGCACAATATAGCTCAGCACACTGTCATGCCACTCATTTTAACACCTGCCTCCCTATTATGATCTCAATCATCACCATTTGAAATCAGAGTCAAATTCCTAACCCTCCACCTGCACACGTCAGTGTGGGCCGTGGTCATTCGGCACACGACTGCCAACTGTATTCATAAATCAACACATAATCAATATCATCTGTTAAAAGCTACAATGCCTTCTGGTGACTGGGTGGAACAAATTTAATTCTGATGAGTCGCCAACACTTCCTCATGATTACAAAATAGTCATGAACTCCCTTCCCATTTACTCCATCAGTTATTTCCTGTCGGGGTTGTAATCCGGAGGTGGAATATAGTACCTGATTATCTGTCATGAGCTAGGGTGCTGCTCTGCTGCTATCTAATGGTGTGTTGTTGCAGCACATCTACCGACCTAAGGGAGCAGCCAAGACACACCTGTGGCCAATCAGCGTTGGACTATTTCTACACTGCTTGTTCTCTCGCTCATTGCCAGATTGTCTCTTTGTGCACACCTTATCCTTGCTCTCGTTTGGCCCAGCATACCTTGTTCCCTAGCATCTTGTCATGCCCTCTCCTGCTTGCTGGTCAGCAGCAGTGATTTTTTGTTACTTCACTACTGCTTGGTTTTCAGCAGCTCCCTTAGTTCTGCCTTTCTTCCTCCCTTCTAGTCGTGATTTGTTGTTTGTATTTTTCTCCTGCCATTTTGTGTGTGCAGCGTTTTTAGTTTAGTACCCCTTTTTTCTGGTGGCTTAGCTCGTGGTTTTTGGTTCTTGGTCTTACCTGGTTTTTGTACCATTTTGTGTTTTGGAGTAAACTGTTGTGATGCAGAAATGTTGTGTCTTCCTCTGCATCCTGGAATCCTGCTAACGGCCACGTGCCAGCCTGTGACATGATCAGTGATTCCTTGAGTTAGGGCGCCTCGTGTCATGGAGAATATTTTTGGTAACTCAGCTGAGGTCCAGGGGCCGGAGTGTGCTTTCACTGGTCCCCAAGAGTCGCACATATCAACTGTGAATTCACACAAAGACAGACGCTTTCTTTTTTGTCCAAAATTCTACCTGAAAGTGTTCTTACTTCCTGCCACATAGTACACGCTATCTGGCTGGAGCCCCCCTCCCCCAAGTCCTGCTGACAGGCCTTCCATTATTGTATTTCAGACAGGAAGCGTTTCCCACGCACCCAGCAATGAGTCTGCCTTTAGATCCTCCCATGGTGCTGTGTGTACTTCCTTCTCAGGACCCTCCTTTTGGTATCAGCAACCTGCAACCAAGCATTGTAATGCATCATAATATGTGCCATAGCTCATTTTCTCCAGGGCCCCCGTGGGCCTCCATGGGCCGGCAGTACGTCCAGGAACCCCGTTTTGGCTGTTTACAGCACACCTAGCAGCCACAAGGGCTAATGGAAGTGTGCACACCCAAGTCACGTTTGAGTCCTGCATCATTTTTACCATTTTATTTTGGAGGTTTAGATTCATCCTTTGACTTTTGCCCTGTGATTGAGGATGGTATACTGAGCCTACGGCCTTTTGTGCTGTTTGCAAATACATTTTAGAAATGTGTACCGTTGTCAGATCAAACTAGTCTTGGAAACCCAGGCGTTGGAATGCAATGGTTTATCATCCTCTTTCCTGCACGGGTACACTTGCTTTCAACTTTTCCTCACTTGTGTCTGCCATGTGTGGATGGTACCAGTGTATCAGCTCACATCATTTGTTGTTTACCTACATGTCCCGGTCCGTGTTCCTCCACCACCAGGGTCCAGAACAGCTGAGCCAGCTGAGACAGGACGCCCATCCCCCGAAAGCCAAGCCCCAGCCTCCTTTTCGTTACAGTTCTTTGCTAACCACAAAGTTTCCTCCTCTGGTGTTGTTCCTGATCTTCTCTAAGTACGTCAGATGTGAATCTTGGCAACATACCTTCACTTTCTGAGACACTCACGTGTAACGCTGGGTTATAACCTGCCGCTTCCTTTGCTGCACAGCTGTTGGCTTTAGAAGTGTGTCCTGGAAGCTGAAAGTGTCCTGTTGATGCTTCACTGGGTTTCCTGTTGCGGTCTTGTAACCTGCCTGACTGCCTGCCACTGGACCAGCTCATCATGTACCACACTCCACACTCCAGCCAAGTTTGTTACATGTTAACCCTTTTCCCTTCTGCGACCTCTAACGCTCTGATCACGCCCCTTAACTGGGCTGGCCGTACATCTGCTCGTCCATCACCTTCTGTGTGCACACTTGTGGGCCCCCGTCCTGCTCCATGTTGGGTGCAGTGAGAATGTCCTACAAGCGTGTCTGAGGCAAGGACGTGAGTGTGAAGGCTGCTGAGGTGATGTAAGCTGTGACACTGCGGTGAGGACTGTCAGTGAGGGTCACATGACCTTGTGCATCTTGGGTGACGTAGCTCCATGGAGTCGAGTTGAGCGCTGATGTACATGAAGATTTTACGCACACCTCCATCCCCTTGTGAATAAAACACCACTCACGTCCTCCAGTGTTGTTTTTCAGCAACATCCAAAAAGAAGGGGGTGGAGTAGTTGGCCGCCAAAGAACGAGCCTCTTTCGGGTGTCCGCTCCAGTACAGCAAACAAGTTGCGCATCCCCTGACAAACACTGCTTCAGGGCGGAGTTAAAAATGCAGAGTGACAAAGTAAAGCCTTGTGGCAGACGTGTGTAGCGCCATTTCCTGCCCCTAAACCTGAAGAACAAAATGTCAGGTGTTCAGCCAGCAGGAGGCAAAACAATGCATTGGAAAGGTCAATGAAGGTGAAATGTGTGGGTGTCTGATCAAGAGTCGACAAAGCAGAGAAAGGGTTTGGGACCGCAGTGGTGGGTGTGGTAGTTAGTGCGTTAACGGTGCAAAGGTCAGAGCCCCCCTTTGGCACCAGCAGGATCGGGGTGTTCCAAGGAGGGCAGGAGGGTTCCAGCGCACCGGACTCAATCAAGCCCTCTATCGAGGCTGACAGACCGTCCTCCGCCTTCAGAGAGCACCGCTACTGCGGACGCCAAATGGGAGCCTAGGTGGAAATGTCAAAGGTCATGGGTTTGGAAAATACCATCCCACGTTTGTGGGACCATGTGCCCATCATGTGTGTGGTCGAGCATCTAACATTGATTGACCCTCGGGATGGTCAGTTCTTTCCCTACCATGGTCTCATGTGATGTCCACAACAGCATGATTGACAGCTGACTCACCAATCCGGGAGAGAAGGAGACGCACGGAATTGTTGTGGATTCCCGGTCGGTCAACACGACATGAGAAGCCACACCAGTTGTGGAAGAAAAAGACGCATGATGGAGGAGGAGTCCCCCTGCCTGTCAGAATACACGTCACCTTTGCTGTCATAACGTACATCATGGATGATAAGGGTGCAGGCTTCTAAGCCATGGAGACCACTTATGGAAGAGGGAGAGAATGCCAGGCTCATCAGGCGTCTCCGGGGTCAAGGCTGCCCAATAAATGTCTCCACACTTGGAGTGTTGTCTGGTCCCACTCCACCCCCACCCTCATAGCCCTACCATGTCCTTGCCAACGCTTAGCAACTCCCTGAGGGGCTTGAATCCCATCAACGGGTCCCCGAGCGGGTTGTTCAGGTGGTAGAAGAACCCAATCAGACTTCTGGGGTGACGTCAGTTGTTTGGACGTCATTTGTTTGTCAGCCTTGGTGGCCTTTGAGTTGTCTCGCTTTGCTCCCTGCACCTGCAAACGCAACAATTCAGATTTGAGTAAAGCTTCCTTTTTCTCTGGGACGTGCAACAACGGGCCGGCATTCTAGAAATGCCAGACAGCAAACCAGCTCCAGGCGGACTAATGCACAATTTGGGTCAAGTATTGCATAGCATGTATCCACCCTGCACGCTCTCTATGCTCCCCCTGAAACTGGTGTGGAATCTTGTCAGGTGTGTTCAGTGGACTGAAATAGCTGGTGCTGATCCAAACACGGCAGAGATGATGCGTCATCTCTTCCGACAAGCGGTGTTGGAGGGAACACCTGACCCGGTTGGTGTCAATGAAGAACGCCCTGGAGAAAACCTTTTTTGCATCATTTACTTCGACACAATGAAGAACATGACAGATGTGGTTGGTGAGTAGCGCACTCTTCTGGTGAATGTATGTAATAGCAACTCATCTGCACTTGGGATGCGTAGAGCTCCACATCACGGCTTGTGACTGCCTTTGGGCGGGGCGGACATGTCAGCAGCCCCCACCGCTGCCACCTTAGAAAGCTCCAACGACGGGAGAAAAAGTCGCTTTTGAGTAAATATGTCGACAAGGGGGGTTGGAATGCCGCCAGACCTAGCGACAAGTTGGCAACACTGTCTGCTACTACCGTAGAGGAAGCACCGCCTCAAGTGGCTCCTCTCAGCGCTGCTGCCACCCGGCGACCAAAACCAGTAATGCAACTCTGCATTTCCAGATGGCTCAGGACGAATGAAGGCATTCATCCGAAAAACACAATGCAGGGGATACGAAAATAGTTGTAACAATACTTGTCCCCAATATTGGACAGGGTGCCGCATAAGTTCCCATATTACAAAAAGTAATACTGTAGTCTTGTAATATTGTAATCATTTCTGTGTGGAGTTTGCATGTTCTCCCCGTGTGTGTGTGTGTGTGTGTGTGTGTGTGTGGGGGGGGGGGGGGGGGGGGGGGGGGTTCTGGGTACTCCGGTTTCCTCCCACATTCCAAAAACATGCATGTTAGCTTCATTGGAGACTCTACATTGTCCATAGGTATGAATGTGAGTGTTTGTCTATATGTGCCCTGCCATTGGCTGGACACCAGTCCAGGGTGTAAGCCAGCTGGGATAGGCTCCAGCATGCCCCTGTGACTATTGTAGTCATAATTACAGTATATACTTTTTAAACTGGACCTCTGTTGAAACTTTGTGCATTTTAAATAATACAGGGTGATTCAATAAGAACCATCATGCAATATTTCAAAAAGGAAAAGCAATAGAAGAGTCCATCTTGGACACACATGTTGTACGTACCTTCAAGTTTTTATTTCATGTCTTACAAGTGCTCAGTGTGGCCACCACCGGCAGTACGGACAACATCAAGCCCACATGAGAAGAAAAAGTCACACACGATGAGGTGCAAGGATCTGGCCGGCCAAGCGCAGAGAGTGAGGTTGAACCCCAGGATCCCAGTGGGGCGGTGCCCCATCTTGTTGAAAAATGAATTCATTCCAATCTGCTCGCAGTAAAGTTTTGGAACATTTCGAGATACATCTGTCCTGAAACGGAGTTTCCTTCAAAGAAAAACCACCACAGCTGTGATGTTCACACCCAGTCGAACTTGGAGAACTCCCCAATTAAATGACCACTGATTCAGTCCATTGCAATGCTTTTAAACTTAATAAATGTGTCATTATTTTGACGTATTCTTTTTGAATCACCCTGTATGTCACACATCCAAACACAGCTTAGTAGTCTAACAAAGACCTGGTTAAACTCAGCAGAATACGTTAGCTTAAATTTGGGGTGCTCATTACGTGGATAGCAAGCTACCGGTAGATCGCCAAGGTAGTTTGGGTCGATGGCGTGGGTCAAACCCAAAGCCCATGTGGCAACTGGCCCACTGGTCTGTATGTCCAACAGAGGGTGTCCTATCACATAAACAGAAAAGTCTGGCAAATGAATACAAAAGACCAGCTGGAAGAGTTGACACGTGTGTAGCTCAATTTGATTTTACTAGCAAGTTATTAAAAAGACAGTTATTACACCAAAGTCATTGAAGAGGCTGCTGGCAACACTTGTAAACTGTGGCAACGCCTCAATAAACTCACTCACTCACTCACTCAAGCAAGCAAACACACCCGAAAATAAACTACCTCAAAGTGTGTCATGAAGTTATTGATAGTCCTGAGTCTACTGCAAACGGTTCAAATATTTTTTATTGATTGTGTACCAGAATTAGCGAGTCATTTGAAATCTACTGTGTCATCTCCTGATGAATTGGACCATGATCGCACACATCTCTGGTGATGAAGTTCAGAAAGAGATTGGCAACATGAGGAACTCCATGGCTCAGGACTTACTGAACTTTAATGCTGCATTCATTAGGAAATATCTCAGTTGTCTGTTGGAACCCGTGACTTACTTAGTAAACATGTCGATACCAACTAAAACCTTCCCAGAGAGCTGGAAAACTGCAATAATGATCCCAGTGCATAAATCAGGAGACAAAGATTTAGCAGGCCCATGCTATCCTCCCAAGGGTCTGGTCCTGGCCCTCCGTTGTTCACAATGTACATGAAAGACCTACCAAGCTGCTGTCCAGATGTCAACTGTCCATGTCCATGTCCTCTAAAACAGTGGTCCCCAACCTTTTTTGCTGATGGCTTTTACCCACAGGCCATCAGGCTTCTCAACGAAGCACTCACACACGCACACAACACACACACACACACACACTCATAACACTGAACATTTTATAGTTTCTCTTAATTTATTGGTATTTATGTTTCTTATGTTCTTATTCATTTTCTTGTGTTTTCTTTCTTTTCTTGGGAGAATGAACAGAATAAGTATTTTTTTTTTTCCCCTGTCCTGTCCAGCCTTTAAAGCAGATAGAATTGTAGATCTAAATGCCGTCAAGTGCTCAACAGATTTACTCTGCCATGGAGAAGTGTGATATACACTTCCCCTGTCATACAAAATTTATTCGATTGATGCTTGATGCTTGTTATAAAGCAAATTTGGAGCGACCGGACCGGAGCAGGAGGGGACAGAGAAGAAGAGAAAAGGAAACAGGGAGGCGGGGGGGGGACGAGAGGGGGACAAAAACCAAAAAAAGAGAGACAAGAGACAAGGACAACAGCAGCAACAACAACAATTGTGACAGAACAACAGAAACATACAGAACGACATCAGCAAATAAATGTCCGTGACAACTATAAAGACGAACAAGGACAAAGGACAAAACAATATCAACAACCACAATGACAAAGCTGTCAATGACAATCACACATAATAGCAGTCATGAAATGATGAACTATGATAGTGATCACAATGACAATACTGCATTGAAACAGTCACACATAATAGCAGTCATGAAATATATATATATATAGTCATACTGCTGATATCACCGTCGCTGTAATAAAACCAACAACATAATAACACCCTGGTTAACTCAGTGAGTAATGTGGGGAAGTACGTATGTACTGTGAGTGTGCATATGTACAGGTATCTCTGTATGTGAGGAAGACTTCATATATATAAAGGTGCAGGAATGTGTGGGCGTGTAATTGTCACTGAGAATGCATGAAAGGAAAGGGGCAAAGATCAGTGCCCGAAGAGCCAGCCCAGAGGGACCCCTCCCCCCCCCGGGAAGACCAGCAAGGGGCTGAAGAGAGGTAATCCCAGCCAAGGACAGGGCGCCAGCGGGCCGTAGGACTGCCAACCCCTGAGACCAGCGAGAGATCACACCCCACAAAGGCAGACGGGTACCGGGGGCCACAAACCGGCAGGCCCAGAAACGCCTCCACAACTGGAAAGAAGCCCGCCCGCGCCGGAAGCGCCAATTCCCGCCCACCGCCACCGCCACCCCCACCCCCAGGGAGCGGAGCCCGGCCCGCCCCAGGCCAACCCCCGCCCGACCCCCGACACAGGGCCGCCCCGCCATGGGATGCAGGAGGCACACCCTCCACCCACCCGGCGGAGGTACGGGAGGCAGAGATGTATCGCCCAGCACCCGACCCCACGGAGCAAACCCCTGTATGCCCCCCCCAAAAAAAAAATAAATCACTAAAATAAAAATAATAAATAAAAGTACACACACGCACACACATACACACTCCTACACACCCACACGCACGCACATACACACCCCTACGCCCCTACGCGCACGCTCATACACACTCTTACTTAGTCAAGCGCGCGCACACACACACACACACACTCACACACACACACACACACACACACACACACACACACACACACACACACACAGTGGTCGACTGCCCGACACCCGGAAGCCCCACCCTATCCCCCGTTGGTAACCCAAGGAGCAGCGGAGCCGGGGACCCCGGGGTCCCAGACATACGATCCAGAACCCAGGCGCGGAGAGCACGGACCGCCGGGGAGCACCAGGCCACACCCTCCCAACGGTAGGACGCCGCCAGCAAGGCAGACAGGGGAGCCAGCGAGGAGGAAAACGGGTGAGGAGCCAGGCGAACCACCACACAGCGCCAACCGACACCCGCGGGCCAGCAAACCCCGAAGAGGGATCGGGAGCACCATACCCCAAGCCGCAGGGAGGCCAAGCACCAGAGCCGAGAAGGCGAGACCAACAGCAGACCAGCCGACGGCCCCCACAAACCACCAGAAGCCAGACCAGCCACATGCCACCAGAGCCGACAGTGCACCACCCGCGCACCGGAGCCCCACCCCCGACAAGCCCACAGACAGACCGGGGGAGGCGAGGACACAGACAGCGGCCCGGCAGTGCACAAAGCGCAACGGCGACAAACGCCCAAGCGCCCGGCAGAGCACGACCCCCCCCAGCGGGCCCGGCCCCAGGGCTCCCGCCCTCCCCCACCCCCACCCCGCCACCCAGGCCCACAGTACCCACAAGCATGACCAAGCCCCAACCCACCAGCTGGCCCGGCGCCCCAGCAGCCGCCACAGCGCAGCAACCACCAGCCACCGCGACGGCACACGGGCCACCCGCAGCACCGGCACCGCCCCCCGGAGACCGCCGAACCCGCCCCAAGAGCGCAGAGGCGCCCGCAGCACGTGTCAGTCCAGGGGAAGCACCGCAAGCCCCGGCATCAACAGGCCCCAGAGGGCCACCCCAGGGATGGGCAGGCGAACCAGACAAGGGCACCCCACAGGCCAGGCCGCCCCGGGCGAGCCACCGCGACGGCCAGGCCCCCGGCCACACCGCCGACCCTGGTGGGCAGACGCCGAGGTGCACGAGGCACCCCAATCCAGCCCGCCCCACCCGTGTATGTGATAAGGTGTGATTGTGTCTATAATGCAATTAAAAAAAAAAAAAATAAATAAAATAAAATAAAAGAGGAAATAAAATAAAAGAGGATGGTGTATCTGTGTGCATGTATATGGGGTGTATGTGGATGATAGCTAATGATGCAATTAAAATCGGGGGACAGCTGCCGCTCGGAGGGCCCCTCACCTGACCAGCCCCCCCAAACCCTAAGTGTCTACTCTGCGATTAAAATTGGGGGGCAACAGGTCAGTGGCACAGCAGGAGCAAAGGAGCCCTGCAAGGCAGCTCCCCTCCCCAATCACGCCCGACCGTAGGCCACCCCCCAAAGTCCTATACATATGTGAGGTGGTGCAGTGACACAGGAAGGACGGGGGCCCCACACCCCAACGCCGCCCAAACCGAGCAGGGGGGGACCAAGGACACATGACCGACCGGCCGCCCACCACAGCCCAGGCTCGGGCGAGCCACAGGCCGCAGGACAAACCACAGGCCCCACCCGGCCCGCCAGGATGCCCAGTCCGGCCCACCCAACCCTCCAGAGGCGATACCCCCAGCGCCCCCCAACACCGGAGCCCCACCGGAGGTAGCGTCCACAGCGCCACCCCCAAACCGCCAAACACCACGGACCAGCCACACGCCCCAAGGCAGATCCGACCGCCACCAGGACAGCGGGAACCGCGCCCACGCGCCCCCCGCATACCACCACGGCCGGCAAGGGAGCAACACCACGACGACCACAAGAGCACCGGACCCCACATAAAGTGGAGCACGGCCAAACCCACGAAGCACGCAGGCCAGAGGCGCCAGGGAGGGACAGAGAAGCAAGCACTGCACGACCGGGCCCACGAGAGGAGCGGCCCCCCGCCCGGCACCCAAGCAGATACCCCCGCCCGCCCCGCCCCCCGCCACGCCGCAGACCGGCCACCGCCCCACCCCCAACACGCCAAGGGGGAAACCCCGGAGGGCGGGAGACAACCGCCGGCACGGAAGCAAGGACCAGCCAGACACCAGCAGGCAGCAGGGACCGTCCGCCAGCCCCCCGCCAGCCCCAGCCCCAAGCCCCCGGCCAAAGCCACCCCCCGACTGCCCCACCCCGGAGCAAGCATCCCCCCGCCGATCCCGGGAAGCACCACGCAGATGGACACCACGCCGCCCGCTCCCACGCGCACCCACCCACCCACCCGCCCACGGCCCCCACACGCCCCACTCACCAAGCCACAGCGGCCCCGTCCCTGAAAGGAGAAAGCAAGGAATCCCCCCCACCCCAGCACCACGCACCCCACACCCCGAGCCCAAACCGCACATCCGCGACCCCGACCTCTGCGCCCCCAGTCACCCGGGGGACAGCCACAGGCGCCGGAGGATAACAGGCAGCTCCCACCTATCACACATACACCACACACATAAATCAGTAAAATAAAATAAAATAAAGAAATTAAATAAAATAATTTAAAAAAAAATAAAATAAATAAATAAATAAAAAGGGGCAACCCAAACCACCCTCCCACCCAGGGGAGATGGCTCCGCGGGGGCAGCTGGGCTCAGGCACCCGCGCCCCCACCAGGGGGAGAGGCCGGCCCCCACACCCCACACCGGACGGCCACACGCGGCAGCCGAGCAGGAGGGTCCAGGGCAGACCCCACCCCACCCCCAGAGGCAAAGGAGGCGAGGGAGAGCCAGCGCCACCAGCCGCACACGGGCCCCCCCAGCAGCAGTAGGCGCCCGGCACCCGCAGGATGCAGCACCCCGCCCACCCACCACCCCGGAGGTCAACCAACGCCGCCCCCTGGGCGGCCCCCCAGACCCCTCCCCACCCCCACCCACCAGCCCCCCCAGGCAGGCAGCCCAGCAAAGAAGACCCGGGACACCAAGCCCGCCACCGCCCACCCCCGAGGTACCAGGCCCACCCAGCGACCAGGACCACACCCCATGCCAGATGAACGAGACCTCCAGGGGCAGAGACAGATGCCCTCACCCCCCCGAGAGTCAGGTCAGGGAATTAATTATTGGTGCCCATATAGACTGAAATTCTGACATTTGTTCTTTAGATTCAGCAGACATTCTCTCCATAGCTATATGATCTAACAAAAGATTTTTATAAAGAGCTATGTTCACTTTCTTCCTTGATTTCCAATTGATGAGAATGGTTTTCTTGGCGATGCTTAATGCAGTGATGAGAAGCTGTGTTTGGTTTGTTTCTACATCAATTGTGGAGAGATCGCCCAGCAGGCATAGTAAAGGGGAGGTAGGAATGGAGAACCCAAGTGCCAAAGATAGGTACTCACACACTCCGTGCCAAAAATTGTTAATGGGAGCACAGGTCCACATGGAGTGTAAGTAGTCATCTATTCTATGGTCTGAGCAGTGTGTACAGATGTTAGAGTCAGTTAAGCCCATTCTAAACATTCTATGTCCTGTGTAGTGTACTCTATGAAGGATTTTAAACTGAATCAGCTGTAGGTTGGGATTATTGATTAACGGGGAAGCATTAAGACATATTTGCTTCCAGAATTCAGGGTCACAGCTTGTAGATAAATCTGAGCTCCATTTGGAGATTGGTACTCCGATTGTGTTGTCATTTTTTGAAAGTAGAATATATAATTTAGATAATGTTTTAGAAGCAGATATTTTAAAAAATTGGTCAATAGTGGTATTGCTTTCCCATGATATGGTCCTGAAACTTGCTTTAATTATGGATTTAATTTGTATGTATTCAAGAAATTTGTTATGATTTATTCCATACTGTGTAACAAGGTCGTTAAATGAGATAAAGTTGTTTCCTATAATTATATTTTTCATACAACTTATTCCTTTTTCGTGCCATGTTGGGAAATTTAATGGTTTCTTTTTAAGCAAGATGTCAGGATTATTCCAGACGGGAGTGTATTGGCAAGGAGTGAGCGAGAATTTAGTTATTTTTAGAAATTCCCACCAAGCTGTCAGAGTGGTGCTTATATTTATACTTTTAAAACAATTATTTTTCCGGAGGATTTGGCTAATGAAGGGCAGGTTACAAATTGGGATTTCGTGGCTAAGTGATTGTTCTATGTCTAGCCATAAATAATCCAATGGGTTAGGTTTGATCCATTTTAAGATATACTGTAACCTGTTTGCAAGGAAGTAGTTGGAGAAGTTTGGGAGTTCCAAGCCCCCATATTCTTTAGATTTTTGTAATGTTTTGAGACTTATTCGTGCTGGCATATTTTTCCAAAGAAATTTATTTATATATGAGTCTAATGACTTGAACCAAATTATAGATGGTTTGGTGGGGATCATGGAAAACAGATAATTAACCTTTGGTAAAATCATCATTTTCACGGTGGATACTCTGCCTGTAAGTGAGATGGGCAAAGTTCTCCAACGTGCAAGATCATCCTCTATTGACTTCAATAGTGGAGTATAATTCAAGCGGATCAGGTCTGACAGGTTGAAGGAAATGTTAATACCCAAATACTTAATGTTCCCTGAACACAGTGGTATAGAGGGGGTGCTCTGGAAACCAAAGTTAATGGGCAGTACTTTGGATTTAGACCAGTTAATGGAGTAATCTGAGAAGGTGCTATAATTGTTCATGAGTGACATAGATTGGTGAAGTGAAGAATGTGAATTATCTAGGAAGAGTAATACATCATCAGCATAAAGGCTTATCTTATGATGAACATTTGTGGTGTGGATCCCTTTAATATTTATATGTTGTCCAATTGCAGCTGCAAGAGGTTCGATAAAGATAGCAAATAGTGAGGGAGAGAGTGGACACCCTTGCCTAGTACCTCTTTGTAAAGTAAATTCTGAAGAGATGTGATTGTTGGTCCGAACAGAGGCCTTCGGGGTGTTGTATAGTATTTTAATCCATGTTCTAAATGAATCTCCAAAGCCAAATTTTTGTAGTGTTGCAAAGAGAAATTTCCAGTTTACTCTGTCAAATGCTTTTTCAGCATCCAATGAGACAATTGTGGTTTCTAAATTATGGATGATAGAGTAATCAATCAGATTGATTAGACGGCGTACGTTGCTAGTTGAGTTTCTCCCCTTGATAAATCCTGATTGATCAGGGTGTATTATATGAGGGGTAACTTTTTCCAGCCTTATAGCTAACGCTTTGCATATTATTTTAAGATCTGCATTAATCGGTGAAATTGGACGATAACTGGAAGGTAGTGTTGGGTCCTTATCCGGTTTCAGCAGGAGACTGATTGTAGCTGAGTTCATGGTTGGAGGCAAGCATGAACTGTCTTTAATTTCCAAAACCATTCTAAGAAATATTGGAGATAGTAATGACCAGAATGTTTTATAAAACTCGGCAGGGAAACCGTCAGGTCCTGGTGCTTTGTTATTCGGTAACCGGTGTAGAGCGTTATGGAGTTCTATTAATGAAATGGGTACATCTAAGTTGGTCACCTGTTCGTCATTTAATTTTGGTAATTCTACGTTGTTGAGAAATGTTTTGATATCTGGGAGAGATGGTTTAATCTGAGGTGTATATGGATTTTGATAAAAGCTCCTAAAGACGGAATTAATTTCCTCCGGGAGGTGAGTGATGTGACCTCCTGAGTTTCTAATGGAGGAGATAGAGCTTTTTTCTTTCTTGACTTTTAGTTGGTTAGCTAAGTATTTTCCGTGTTTATTGCCATGCTCAAACTTTTCCAAACGTAGCCTCTGCAGTTGGAACTGAATTTTCTTGTCAGTAATTTCTTTTAAGTCTAGTTTCAGTTTCCTTAGGTTACTTAGGATATGCTCATCTTGTGAGTCAGCATGAGCTGCTTCGAGGAGTTGGATTTTTTTCTCCAACTCTGATTCTAGTAATCTCTCTTTCTTTTTCTTATATGATGAATATGAAATGGTTTTCCCGCGCATTACTGCTTTTGCTGCCTCCCACGGAATACTAGCCGAGACACCGGGTTGGTCGTTGAAGTCTAAAAACATTGTCCACTCTCTTTCAAAGTATTTTAGGAAGTCTGAGTCTTTTAGTAATGATGTATTTAATCTCCAGCATCTAGTAGGAGCGCTCATAGTTTGGTTAGTGAGAAAAAGAGAGACTGGGGCGTGGTCACTAATGGTGATAGGGTGTATGTGAATGTTTGAAATGTCAGAAATGATTGAGTTGCTTGTCAAAAAGTAGTCAATACGAGAGTAGGTGTGGTGCACTGGTGAGAAATAAGTATATTCCCTGTGAGTAGGGTGATAAGAGCGCCAAGCATCACAAAGACCAAAATCATTCATGTATTTCTTCAGTATCGATGTTGATTGAGACTCACGATGTCTCCCGGCTGGGCTAGACCTGTCCACTTCTGGATTAAATACTAAGTTGAGGTCCCCTCCCAAGATTATACTTGTATCCAAATGTGCAGAGAGAGAAGAAAAGAAGGCGTGAAAGAAGGAGTGGTCGTCAACATTCGGACCATATATGTTGGCAATGCAGAAATGTACATTATCAACAGATATGTTCATTATTATATATCTCCCTTCTGTGTCTGTAATAGTGTTGTGGAGTGTAAAATTCACCCTCCTGTTCATTAAAATAGCTACCCCTCTCTGTTTGGAGTTGTAACTTGCTAAATATGTGTGTGGGAACTGTGGTGAGTGAAGTGTATGGACAACTGACTTGGACATGTGAGTCTCTTGTAATAAGACAATGTCTGCTTGGGTGTTCTTCAAATGATAAAAAATGTTTTGTCTTTTTTCTATCGACCCAACTCCCCTGACATTCCAAGTGACAAACTGCAGTGAGTTCATCCTACACTAGCTTTAGTGATGTGTGTAAACAAGATCAAATTGTATCGTATGTATGTACTTTATTGATCCCACAGCGGGGAAATTTACTTGTTACAGCAGCAAGCAAGCAGACAAGTAAAGAGAACAGTAAAGTAAAGCACTACAACATGGTTCAGGTGGTGCGGGTGTTGTAGAGCCTGACTTCACAAATGTGAAGTATGTGTACCTGGAAGTAAAAATCATGGGAGTATATTCAGTACATTTTAATGTATGCTTTATTTGTACATAGGCAAAGTGTAACATAGTAATCCTGAATGAACTAAGCCAACTAAAGTGAGGACGTGATGTGGGTTTATGCATAAGTGAGATGAGCGTGCTTGTGAGTAGTTGTGATATCCATATCAATAGTAGAATATGATGTGTATGTGTAGGAGAATGCGTGCACGTGTGTGTATTTGTGTGAATAGCTTGAATTTGGTTGGGTTTGGACTTTGAGGGTGTATGATGTCACTGTGAGGAGATGCTGATGAAGGAGACAGCTGGCAGACAAGAGGATATGTGACAATATGAGGAGGGGAGAAAACGTGAGACAGAGGGGGGAATAGAAGAGGAAGAAAGAGAAGAAGAAAAAAAGGACAAAAAAGAAAAAAGGCTGTGCATACATACAGTGCCACTAAAATAAGAAGCATGCATGTTGTTCTGAATGAGCAACATACAGCACGTGTACCGAGCTCCATATAGTTCCTCCCCACCTGAGGTGCTGATCTTTCATTCAAACATGAACCCATTTACATCTGACTTCATTTAGTGCGGAAAAACTCACTTGAAATCATATTGAAAGCAGAAACAACAGTCGTTTATTTCCATCGTATTCAGCCTTTTTTTAACTGACTTTTTTACATTAGCTTTTGACGTTATTACGTTCTACAGTGTCCATACAACCAATAATGCAAAATTAGGCAATGATGTCATTTGGTGACCTCTTGTGACTTTCAGGACAGCCAGTATGTTTATTCTATTTCTTTTTAGGCAGCTCAGTCTTGGTGGATGTCATAAGGCTATAGAAACATCCACATGCTAACCAAGTATTTGAACAAGTCACTCCCCCCAATATATGACATATATGAAGTATGCTTACTGACCATTTATGTTCATACATTTCAAAAATAACTACCACAAACAAAAACGTCCACAAACGTTTATTTGACTAAATCGTGATGTCAGATGTCCTTCCAGCCATCCATTTTCGATGCTGCTTATCCTAATTAGGGTGGCGGGGGTATGCCGGAGCCTATCCCAGCAGACTTACACCCTGGACTGGTGTCCAGCCAATAGAATAGAATAGAACTTTATTGTCTGTTCTATAGAACAGACATTTGTCTTCCAACACGGCTTATAAAAATTCACTCACAATGAAGTACAATATAAAACACACAACAAAAACATACTACAATACAAGAACAACAGTGCTACCGGGCGCTGCTTAACATAGTTACTGCAACTGGAATGAAGGATTTCTTGGAGGTGTTTTTGCGGGCCAGTGGGGTTCTGATGGCAGCAGAGTGGAGGAGTGGTGCAGGGGGGGCGTGGCATCCTCAGTGATGAGAGTGGCTTTCTCAGCACTGATCGCCTATACAATTCACAGAGGGGAGTCTGAGGTGTTTGAGTGATTTTACTGGCCTGGTTTATGATTCTTGACAGTTTTGTTTTATGTTTGAGTGTGAGAAAATTGTACCAGGAAGAGATATTATATGTGAGGATGGATTCTATGAGTGAAGTGTACACAAGAGTTAGAATGTCTTTGCTAACATTAAAAGTGACAGGGCACATATAGACAAACACTCACATTCATACCTATGGACCATTTAGAGTCTCCAATGAAGCTAACATGCATGTTTTTGGAATGTGGAAGGAAACCGGAGTACCCAGAAAACCCCCACACACACGGGAGAACATGCAAACTCCACACAGAAATGCCCAACGGAGATTCCAACCCAAGTCTTCCCATCTCCTGGCTGTGTGGCCAACATGCTAACCACTAGACCACCGTGTGGCCCGCATGTTCTTTCATGAGCTTATGAACTGTACAGTCAGTTTGATGCTCCATGCAAACAGGCAATACTGAAGGACATATAGATGTTATGTATGACGGATAGGAATATTAGCAGTGATGTTAGGCTCGAAGCAGACGCTCGAGACAAGTGTCGAGCGCTCGCGGCAGAAGTATCACAATCAGTTGTCCCGATGTCTCGCTGGATCTGGTGGCACAGCTCGTGACGTCACGCTCGAAGCAGGCGCCCGACAAGTATTGAGCGCTCGCGGCAACAAGTATCCCGATACTTGTACCGATGTCTCGCTTCATTCAGTGGAAAATCACCTGGCCGAGGAAGCGAAGCGTTGTGACGTCACACGCGTGTCAGCCGTGACCATCGACGTGTCACTCAGGTAGGGAGGGGTCGAGTCAGTCAATTTGGTTCAGTCAAACTCACAATGCTTATAAAAAGGGGAAATATCCCTCAAAATGTTGTGGGTTGTGAGGAGAGCTTTTGTGCGCATTACGTCATATTGAGAACGAGGGAGAGTAAAGTGAAGTTAGATCAGATTACACATTAGATTCATTTGCAATTGCACATAGTATAGGCATTCATTGACACACTATACACTGATTTATATAATACACACACACACATGCACACACACACACGTTAGTTTTTGTGTCTGTCTGCCAGTTTGTATATTTGTCTGTTTGTGGGAGAGTATTAAGTGTGTGAGTGATGGTGTCGTTGTAGAGAGTGAGGCGAAATAGGGAGAATGGAGGGAAGGCCAACTAACAGAGCCAGGTCATATGTGTGGGAGCACTTTGACCTTTTTGCACCAAAAAGGGTCAAGTGTCAGATCTGTGCTGAAGAGTTGGCATTCACTAATAACACATCCTCAATGTTAAGGCACTTGCGCTCTAAACACCCCAAACAACACCCAATCCAGCTGCTCCTACTGCTCCAGCTGCTCCTGGAGTAAGCAGACAAGGTAAGCCTATGGCAACTGTCGTGTATTTATATAGTATAATCAAAAGATAAAACAAAGCTTAAAATATAAAATATACATGACATTTTATTATATTATAAGTTATATGTAAGTAACTATTCACATTGGTCACATTGTTTCAAGGACGACAGGCTGAGCTGGATGAGGCCTTGGTGGACATGATTGTGCAGGACTGCCAGACATTTTCTGTGGTTGAGGATAAAGGATTTAGAGCATTTGTTCACAAATTGGACCCAACATATGCTCTCCCCACAAGACAGGCACTGCGAGGCATGGTGGACCAAAAATATAAAGAGGCCCAAGACAAAGCCAGAGCAGAGCTGGAGAAAACTGTGGCAGTCATTTTGACTGCAGACATGTGGACATCTGTCAACATGCCTAATTTTCTTGGGAGAATGAACAGAATAAGATTTTCATTGCATAGTAGAACTGCTGTTTTACCATGCACATGACAATAAAACTCTCTTGAATCTTGAATCTAATTGATGAATGGGGCCTAACTAACAAAATCCACTGTCTTGTCACTGACAACGCTGCAAATATGGTGGCTTGTGCGAAATACTTATTTGTTTAAATTTAGTGGCAAAGAAGGCACTTGAGGCAACACCAGAAGTCTCAGAGATCCGTTTGAGAGCCAGAAAGGTTGTGGCATTCTTCAAAACAAGCACAAGGGCCAAAGAGAAACTGCCTGAAGTACAGTTACAACTTGACAAACCACAACATAAACTAATTCAAGAAGTTGACACAAGGTGGAATTCTACTTTTCAAATGTTGCAACGCTTACTTGAGCAGCGTGAGCCAGTCGGAGCAGCCTTGGCGTCATTAACCACAGATGTGCTACCACTGAACTGTGCTGAGTACGAGGCAGTGGCAGAATGTCTACAAGTTCTGGGATCCTATCTCTGGCTACTACAGAGCTTTCAGTGGAGAAGAAGGTGTCTGCATCTAAAGTCATTCCATTAGTCAGAATGCTTCAGCATAAAATGACTGAGAAATCTACATGGTTACTCCACCCATGTGCAAAACAGCTGAGCCAGAGCCTGCTGCAGTTTTTAGTGGCAAGGTGCAATGTGGAAAACATCCGGGTCCTGGCAGTGGCCACTATTTTGGACCCGAGGTTCAAAACACTAGCATTAGACAAAAGCACAAGAGGCCGTGTCTCGCCTCATAGCTGAATGTGCAGGACTGATGGCAAGGCGCTCAGTACCCACACCCACAACATCACAGGTAATTTAACTTCATTTTCTCTGCTTGTATATTGCTTTATAAAAGTCATGTATCACTTTCCATTTTTTACAGTCCACAATGGAGGAAGCCCCTGGACCCTCAACCCAACAGGCTGACCCTGATAGTCTGTGGGCCCTTCTGGACTGCAGAGTTGGTTGGTTGCATTAGTCTGGAGTTACCTTTAACTCCCAAACATGAACCATTGATTTAATCCCTTTCTGTCCTGATGTCTTGCAGGTGCAACACAGAGTGTCCATCATGTGACAGCTGACGCAACTGTGGAAGTACAGCGTTACATGTCAGAGCCCTACCTCTCCAGAGGAGAGGACCCTTTGAAATTCTGGAACTCTAGGCAGCCATTTATCCCCATTTTGCAGAGTTGTCAAAGATTTATTTGCATATGCCTGCCACCGCTGTGCCATGTGAGAGAATATTCTCAAAAGCTGGAGAGGTCATTAGCAAAAAGAGTAACCGGCTGAAACCAAATGCTGCTGAGAGGATTTTGTTTTTAAATAAAAATGTGTGAAACACCCAAATCCCCATCCCAGTGTCACTAGCATTCTATACACCTACCATCAAGAGTTCCCTATTGCACAAGCATTTCCCTTTTCCATTTAAAAGGAACACAACAGCTTTTTTTTGTTATCGTTTTTTTTTTTTATTATTTTTTTTTTTTTAATTCATCTGGGGGAAGGATAAAAAATAAATTTCAGGCCAGGAGTCAATCCCGCTACTGTTTGCACATTAGGCAAGCTATGTAACCACCATACCACCCACAGCTTTAGTTGATCAGATGACACTTTATGTTTCTTCTGTTCTTATTTATTTTCTCGTGTTTTTCTTTCTTTCTTTCTTTTGGGAGAATGAACAGAACAAGAATTTCATTGCATAGCAGAACTAGCTGTTTTACTGTGCATATGACAATAAAACTCTTGAATCTTGAATCTTGAACTTTGTCCTTTGCTTATATGAAAGTTCAATATATTTTTGTCCAGCAGATGTCGCCACACTGAATTGTGTCAAATGCCTCGAAGCACTGAACCATTTCAACACATTTGCTTCAGTGGTACAGAAAGCAGTGGTGAAGCAGTGTCGTGACTCACCACACTGATTCGTGGCAAATGCTTCATAACACTGAACCATTTCGACACATTGCTTCTTATTGATTCACTGCTTCAGAAAGCTTCGGTTTCTCCTTCACTAAATATTAGGATTGGAAGGCTTGCCGTGGACTATTTCCATTCTCTTGACATTGCGGCTTTGGAATGATTACAAAGAATGTTGTTGATCATCACTAATAGGTTTAAAGCTGATGATGCTAACGATCATAGCTCTTATGACTTTATGATGCAGGACAGTGATGCTAGTGACACGTAGCTCTCATACGTTATGTTATGACACCTGTATGACATGCTTGCTATGAATAAGCTGTTGGTGTAGCTTATAGGAGAAGTGGACACGGTGATCCAACTCATCAACACAAACCAACAACCACACAAACCCTGAGAGCTAACTGGTAAGTCCTAACTATGATTGCTTGGAAGCTATATTGTTGGCTGGAGGTGGCTCAGTGACAAACAAGCTTGTAAAAAGGTGCTTTTTTCCCAGATGGATGGAATGCTGTGTACTTGAAGTGTCGTTCCGCTTCGTGTCGTGTCACATATTAGCTTGATGTTTTGCTGGAGGTTTTAAATTGGTGCTTATTTACAGTACAGTAGACGCCCCGCTACAACGTAAACAATCCGTTCCGAGAACTTTTATGTTATAGGGTTTTTATATTACACAAAGCGTAAAATACATGTAAATAGCCTAATCCGTTCCAAGATCTTCCCAAACTCACCCCTTTGGCCCTTCAAAATATTCAAAGTCCACCAAATATGGTGGGAAAATATAAGAAAACGTTAGCATAAACATAGTAGAGTAACATTCCAATATAAAATAAGGTCATAAATAAGATTACTGTCAATGAATAAAACTGAAAAACAAAAACAATCCTACCGTTTACGAGATGTCTTGATCAGGAGCGCAAGTGGAGGCAGGAAGGAGGAGGAGGACGAGCCTTAAAGAGTAAGAGTCAGCTGGTCTCACAGACAAACGCACACGCGCTACACGATAATGCTGTGTGCAAAATTTTAATTTGTAACTTAACTTAATTGTTTAAGTTAGTTTCAGGGCGACTACATAGAGGAAGGAGGTGTACTCAGGACTCAGGTGTGCCACATTAGCACTGCAAGTCATGTTGCCAGCTACAGTTGTGATGTTCAATGTTTAAAAAAGGGAATTTGGAAATGGTGGGCTGGATTAAGACGCTTGGACAAAAAGGTTGGAACCCGTTATGCAGACTGACACAGTGCTAGTAAGAAATACAATTTATTACACAAAGTAATAATGACAAAAATACAAAAATAACTACAAAAAGATAACTAAGGAACACAGGGCTAGAGCCAAAAACTACAAAGAACAAAAAACACTGCAAGGCAGGAAAAAGGTACTCACTGAACAAAAGGAGCTGCAGGAAAAAAGGTGCAGAACAGGTAGAGGCAGTAGCAAATCACAATGGCAGAAAGTACACGAGCAAAGGGGACCAGTTGGGAGCCAAGGGATGAGGAACAGGAAGCAGGGTTGGCAAGGGAATAACTGGCAACTAGGTAGTGGCCAGGCAGAGGTATATATGGGGAGCAGCAGATTGATCACAGGTGTCCCTGATTACTCATCAGTGCAGCCATGACACTGCAAGGACAAAACAGAGGCGGCAGCAGAGTGGAAAACAAACACAGAACATGACACTTGGGACGCAGTTTGCCCACCCCGACTAATAGTATTAAAGCTCATGGTGCCACCTGACACATATCTTATGGCTTTGATGAGTCAGGACAGTTTTGCTAGTGACACCTGTCCTACCTGTTCTACCTTGAAATGACTTCTGACACCTTTAACTCTTTCAATACCAAAGACGTATTTATACGTTTTTAGAACCCCAACACCTGATCCCAACAACGGAGTCATACGTCTTTTAGGTTTTTTTGTACAAGAGACAAAAAAAGGTGATGATGCAACTCTCCAATAATGCATTTCACTTCAGAGCAATTTTAAGCCGTAAAAACGTCCACAAGGTGGCAGAAGTGCATTCGATAAGAGCTCGGCAGGCATCACGGGAACCCACAAATCAGAGTGTGGCGGAGCGTAGCGTGCAGAAGGTTGCACGCACACACGTGCACACACACACACACATGCACACATGCACATAGTTCAGTTCCAAATATGATGAAAATTGTAAATAGTTTGTTATATTTGTAAATAATGTGTTTTATTTTATGTGTTTAGATATTTGAGCAAAAATGAAAGTTATGCTTGAAATGTATCTTTTCACAAAAGGTGGTTTTTCTCCCTTTTTTAGTTAGCAACTGATATTTTCCTGAAACTTACCTATGTTCTACTGCTGATTAGTAAAGAACAGAAAACGGTAGAAACAAGCTTTTTTTGTGATGAAAGACGGGAGTGTCATGTGTCTTTTGGTAGGTTCCATGTTTATATCGCCATACAACACAATATTCTGTGTGCCTTGAAAGATCGGTCCAAATCATGTAAAAGGGCCGCTACTGAAGGGGTTGTCTTTTGAAAAATGTCTGGGATTGAATGAGTTCATTGCTGTATGACATGTCTGCTATCAAGAATAAGACATGTGATGTGATGTGCAGGTTATCGGAGACGTGGACGCAGCACAAGTGATTGGAAGAAGTCAAGAAAACCTGAGAGCCAAGTGGTAAGTCAGAACTATTTCTACATGGCTCAGTGACAAATAAGCTTGTAAAAAGGTGTTTTTCTTCAAATGGATGGAATGCAAATTGTGATTGAGTCATGAAGCCGCTCCTCCATGTCTTGTGTCGTATGTCGTATTGAAAATTGCGATTGAGTGACTTTGCCATCACTATAGCGCAGCGTCTTCGTCTTCTCCCCCCAAACTTGATTATTTTGTTACACGTGTAACACAAGTGCTGCTCAGACACCAGGGGGGCACTCCTTCAGCCCAATTTGAGTTTTTTGACAAAATACTACCACGTTTAAACTGGCCTAGCAAAGCAAACATACATGTTTAGCTTATCATACATAAAGTGAGTGTGTGTGTACTGTATGTAGAATCCAATGAGGTAGATTTGCTCTAGCATTCAGACATTTTAAGTTCTTTTTTACAGAGCAGAGTTAGCTAGCAATTTCCACTGCTCACTTGCGGTTGTCATCACGCAATCCGTACCAGAAATGCAATCGCTTCTGCGCATGCACGAGAGCGTCACTTCCGTCTTTGGCACATTTTTACAACAGTGCTTCTGCAACGCCACGTGCTGTGATAGCTTTGAATATTTTTTAAACGTAGGAACATAAATGGTCAATAACCATGCTTGATATATGTAATATATTGGTGGGTTATCTTATTAGTGACTCTTCTTAAAAGACTTCATGAGCATACGGATGTTTCTATCGTCTTCATTCACCAAGACTGAGCTACAGAAAAACTTAGGCAATGCATGTCGTGCATGCAAAGATGTGCCACAGTCGTAAAGGTCATGTGCCGCAGTCGTAAAGGTCATGTGCCACAGTCGTAAAGGTCATACTGTATCAAAATATTATAATATCCATGTTTAAATACAGGAAAACAACTCATCAGATACAGTAACATTTGAATGGAAACAACCATTAGCAGAGTGATGCAATAATGGGTTCATCTAGAGCAGGGGTCTCAAACTCAATTTACCTGGGGGCCGCTAGAGGTAGAGTCTGGGTGAGGCTGGGCCATGAGTTTGAGACCCCTGATCTAGAGGATTTTGTCACGACTGGTGCGTGGATGTACAGGTGTGAAGCCCAGTATGCAGACAAGACACTTCCAGGTAAGAATAGCAGCTTAACTTGACACGTTTGTAGTCAAAAGAAAATACAGCAACTAAAAACAACGGTGCTACAAGAGTGTCCAAAAGTTAACTAGTACAAAGGAGAAACTAAAACTACCTGAGAGACAGGCGGGCCACTGGACCAGCAGGTAGGAAGGCTAGTACCAGATAAGAATGAGACAAGGACAGAGAGGCGAATGACTAGGAAGGCAGCAGACATGAAGCATGAGAGTAGCGTCCAACACAGCGGAATACTCCTATGTCTTCCTGCAGCAGCTGAGGAGCATAAATGCAAGTGCTGATGGGAAGCAGCTGTGCTCATCCACCTCAGGAAAACCAGCCTCTGGAAGACAGAAGAAAACTGAGCAGTAACGAGCGCATAAGAAGACCAAAAGGGTCTCTAGCGGTCCAGCGATAACGAAGAGGCTGACATGTCACAGCCGAGCGTGACAGATTTATCTATTTTTATTCCATCCATCCATCCATCCGTCATCTTTCACTTATCCAAGGTGGGGTTGCGGGGGCAGCAGACTAAGCAGGGAAACCCAGACTTCTCTCTCCACAGCTACTTCGTCCAGCTCCTCCCGGCAGATCCCGAGGCATTCCCAGGCCAGCTGAGAGACACAGTCTCTCCAACTTTGGCCCTTCTACCGGTCGCACGTGCCCTGAGCACGGGAGTCCGGGAGGCACCCTGACCAGATTCCCCAGCCACCTCATCTGGTTCCTCTCAATGCGAAGGAGCAGCACTACTCAAAGTTTCTCCCGGATGACAGGATGAGTGCTTCTGACGTTATCGCTAAGGGAGAGTCCAGCCACCAGTGAGAGTTGACGATCACGGCTCAATGAACCAGAACCGGAACCCCTCAACGCCCTGGCTGCACCTAGAAATTCTGTCCATAAAAGTAATGAACAGAATCTGTGTCAAAGGGCAGCCCTGGCGCATTCCAACCCTTGGGAAACGGGTCCGACTTAATGCAAACCAAGCTGTGACACCGGTCATACAGGGAACCAACAGCCTGAATTGGGTGGTCCGATACGCCGTACCCCCGGAGTAATCCCCACAGAATTCATCAAGGAACACCGTTGAATGCCTTCAACAAGTCCGGGGCGCCACAACTGCCTCTCAACCAAGGGTATGATATAAGATGTTGTAACATCTCCAATCTTAACGTTTTTCGGTAGTGGGGGTGACGTATATTGCACATGACTAGTATAAATCTTGGTGCCTGACGTTTACAATCTGTACCTGCTGTAAAAAAGATGGATGGATGATGTAGATTTCACATGCGTAGTAGTACAAATCGGCTTGCCTGACACATGACTGATGAAAAATAGGCCGACCGGATGTAGACCCATTGCATTGTGCACATGCGTAGAACTCATTGTGTTTCTGCTACGGATCACGTAATGACAGCAGTCGTCTACAGAGAGGTCACATGATGTCTTGTCAGCTGATTTATACAGGTGTTGGCTGTCTTCCTGCCAGTGAAAGTAGGGCCACAGCGCCATCTGCTGTCCGACTCCTTTAGGACCACATCCCAGGTGTGAGAGAGGAAAAGACCCCTGGTCCCGGTTTATGGTCCTGTGGGCACGTCTCCGTATTTTATTTGGTCCAGCAGTGGTGTTTTCTGTGCGTTCTAAAGATATAAAAACAGATAAAATGAGACATGTCATTACGGCACACACCTGGGACACACCTATTCTGCCATGAGAGGCCGCTATGAAAACACCTCCAAGAAGCTCCAACAAGGTTTAGTGGTTTTCCATCCATGCTGTGAGCATGTAGTAACAGCTGCATGCATGATTTCCCTCTGAGGGGAAGTTTTGAACAAAGTTAGTCATGCTCATTTCAAGTTGACAACTTGTTGATGTCCTGTACTTTATTTGTTGTGCATCCTTTCCTTCAATAGAGCAAGGTGTGCTCCTTTGACAATTTTCTCTGTATTTTGGTTAGGATACTTTAGGTCCAGGCTTGGTGGAATAATTCCCTCATCCTGGCAACGTAAATTAAATCTGAGATTTAAATCTGGTTTCGGGAACATGTCCTTTTCCATTCCCACTGTTCCAAGTGACACATTGTTTTCTATGAATCCAAATCCAATGAGGTTTGGCCATTTCTGAGCATTGCAAAAGACAAAAGCACATTATGGAGTGGAATGGAGCAAACGTGATTGGGACAGAGGACAACAAACACCACCGCTGGACCAAATGAAATACGGAGACGTGCCTACAGGACCATAAACCAGACCAGGAGGTCTTTTTTCCTTCTCACACCTGGGATGTCGGACAGCAGATGGTGCTGTTGCCCTACCAGCCCAACATCTGTATAAATCAGCTGACAAGACAGTCACAGGAATATCACGTGACCACTCTGAAGAAGACAGCAAGTGAGCAAAACTGTCATGGAAAACTAGCTGACACAATAGCGGTACACAATACATGTACATACATTAGGGCTGTCAATCATTGTCCATAGTTAACTCAGAATTAATTGCAATTAATTGCAGATAAAAAATTTGATCCAAAAAGTAGAGATGTATATCTTTCTGGTAAACAATTCAACAACAACTACAACAATAACTACCGTAAAGCACCGAGTATAAACCGCACCCGTGTATTAACCGCACCCCCATTTTCAGGCTCACGGGGGAAAAAAAAATGTTTAGTTGATAAATGCTTGCCAACTCTTTCATCTCAAATCAACATGCGTAAAGGTACTAAGAAATTTCAAAAAGAAGAAGAAAGGAGAAATCTGAACTTCGGCATCTAGATCTTTAATATTATGGCTAAGCACAGATTAATAATAATAATAATAATAATAATAATAATAATAATAATAAATCAAAATAAAGACTTGCAATTTTCAGAGATGTTTTGATATCTTATCTTTCACTGCTTCTCTTTTTCTCTATTATTATTTTATTGCATTGCTTCAGTGTGAATTTGAATAAACGCCAACATTGTATTGTATTTGACATTGGAAGCTTAGGTAGCTTCAGTGTATATCAAGATCCTTTCACTGTGGAAATACAGACAGCCGTCAGATAAGTTAGTTGCATACACAAGCATTTTCAGCAACTGTACAGCAGAGGGCGCTAAAGTCAAAGCAACTGTCTGACCCACAGACGGCTATTCTAAAATGGACTCGTAGTCAATTTCTGCGTCTGGTCACAGACCTGTCATCGTGTATAAACCGCACCCCGATTTTTTGCTTCTTACCAGTGGAAAAAAAAGTGCGGTTTATACACGGTGCTTGACTGTACATCAAATTTTATGTAAAGGGTTGTCAGTTCTGGAAATATGGGCCATTATTTCATTCAAAAAATAATACACACTTAAATCCCACAGTTTTTGAATATTTAATGTGAGCAGAGATTTGTCTCACTTTGTTGGACGGTCCTTGAATGCACCGTGCAACTTTGTCCCATGCTGCACAGATAGACTACTAGCTATATTTATATATTAGCCTTTTTCTTTCACCTCATACTTGCTCCCAAATGCTGATGCTATGTGGGAATGCATAAAGGTAAGATTTGTTTAGCTTATTGAGTGCTAACGTGTATGTTTGCTCTCTGAAAAACAGCCCAGGCTGGTACTGGTGGATGGTGGCTCTATTCATGTCGTGCTTTTAATTTGATGTTGTTCCTGTCATAGTTGGACACAAAGCATCATAAATAAGATCAATTAGATGGCTATCATGTATGTATGTTTTACTCATGTGTTAAAAATCTTTCCAGGTGACTAGCTAGTGCGCTGCTAATGTGATTTACGTCCATACTCGTCTTCAGCCATCGTCATAATGACACAAGCCCCCAAATAGCTGTCCTCGGCTCTTGCCAGATGGTAAATAGCAGCAACTCCTAACCCAAATTTAAGCTCGCAGGAAAAAATCAGCCGAGCGACGGCACACATGTAAAAAACACTCATCAGTTGGGACACTCGTATGCCAAGATACCACTGTATAAATGACAATAAAATAAATATGGGCAGTGCTCCAGTAACTTCTCGCTTCTCTCTGGCAGGCGGGCGATGCACTCCGGGACGACTCAAATCACAGTGACAATAGATAGAATTAACCTTGGTCTCGTTGTGAGAGCCATCTGCCAGGGCTTTGAAGCTAAACATACCAATCAAAATAACCTTTTCTTTCTCCACTTCTCATCAATCTTAACAGCTGTCAATTGATTGAAACATTTAATCGTGATTAATTGTATTTTGTCCATAGTTAATTCATAATTAATCACAGATTGGAAGAGGTTTTGATCTACAAAAAGTAGGGCTGTCCGAATAATGGCATCAAAATGTAATATAGGTCAATATCGGTATCGGGCATTTTTCCTACAATGAAAACTGATTTTAAAGAATGCCGTATATATGCCTATTGGCTCCCGTATTACCCGGTGTGCAAATGATGACCTCATCAAACCGCGTCTGAAGCGTTTTTCTAGCAACAAGCTTGCTAGCTCCTGACTAACATTATAGCTGTGGAGTCTTCTTCGGATATTAAACTTGGATTTGCGACGACTGCAAAGCGTCTTGGTTCCGCGAGGTGGAACCAAGATGCTTCTTTCAATTCTTCCAATTCCCAGGGCGAAAGCCATCAATGGGAAAATGTGTAATACACTGGATAACCAGCACTTTTCTACCGCGCAAGATGCCGGATGCACCAAACAGGAGTTCCATGCTTTGCCATGCCCGATCACAAGTGTTGTATGTTTCAGATGTTTGCTTTCTCGAGCTGTACAGTGTTGTTTACAGCCACGTGGAGAAGCTAATTGCTGATGCTCTATCCATTAGCTTCACAACAGAGATGTGTTCATTCCACCACAGGAGATATGTGATGGTACACATATCGGTATTGGTATCGGCTTATATCGGAATCGAAAAATAAGAGTTGGACAATATCGGCATATCATATTGGCAAAAAAGCCAATATCGGGGCAGGAAGTCCCGAAACTAGAAAGTGGCTCGTCTGATATGCTATCATTGAGTCCTGCCCAAGCAGGGGCGTTACTCCTTCCTAATTGGATCAGTATGTGATTATGTGTTAGTATTTGCCTGGTTTCAGCTTGTGTCAATCAAGTGTGTGGGTGTGTGAGTGTTGCAAGCATGGCAGCTGGCTGGATAAGGTTGCCAGGCAACCTGCAACATTCAAGTAAAATACAGTGCAAAGTCTACAGTACTGCTGTTGTGTAATTCTAGTCAACTCTAGCAAACTCCCATGCACCCTCAAGGACCCTACTGAGAGTGTAGAGCTGGTCCACAGTTCCACGACCAGGACGAAAAACAAACTGATCCTACTGAATCCAAGATTCAACTATCCGGCGGATCCTCCTCTCCAGAACCCCTGAACAGACTTCACCAGGAAGGCTGAGGAGTGTGGTCCCATGATAGTGGGAACACACCATCTACCCTTCCTTAAAAAGGGGGACCACCACCCCGGTCTCCAATCTAAAGGCACCGCCCCCGATGTCCACGGTATGCTGCAGTCATGTTAACCACAACACCCCACAGCATCCAAGGCTTTAAGGAGTTTTTTTTAACCACCTTGGCACCTCAACCCCAGAGCTAGGAGAGGCCATCATGGAGTCCCCAGGCACTGCTTCCTCATTGGAAGACGTGTCGGTGGGATTGACGGCTGGACTCCATATACCAATAGTCCTGGCCGGAAGGCGAAGCCCTCCGTCATTCCTCCTCTCATCCATCATTCACATGAGCTGGCTGGCAGAGACGTATGGCATGCTATGTCCCAAGCTCTCCACCCAAGTGGTGGTCACGTAAGGAGCACACCACAGACACCAAGCCCGATTGAATGGCTTCAGCCAGCCTTCTTCAGACAGTGGGTTCTGTTAGCACCACCCGTCCACGCCACTCTAAGCACAGTTTATTTTCACACAGCACAGTAAATGCTCACAAGAATATTGTAATCCGGTCCCCGACATGGATAGGTTGCAGGGGAATCTCTTTGGTGTTTGATAAAGCCTGTTTTCAACCGTCCTGCTAACACAAAGGTGGGTCTCTTTCGGCGGCTTGATCACCTTGGCCTCAACACACACAAATATGAGGTCCGCCAAGAGTCGGCCCCTAGCATAAACCCTCGGTGCACCAATGTATCCCCACCCAGTAGTTGGTCTAGTATTATTCAACTTCTGACATGTTCCAGACATTTATTATCTTATCATAACATCCACAACAGTTAGTCCATTCAGCTGAGCAAATGATGGCAGAAATTCAACCAAACAGGTTTTCTGCCTGTACCTTCAGAAATTTGGAGGAGCGGCTGCTGGCTGAAAGAGAAACTGGAGGTGTAGGACCTCTAGGGATCCTAGACAAACCCCCAATTGAAACGTCCCAGTTCTTATTTTCCAAGAAGAGATCAGGCGGGCACACTTTTCTGTCTTTCGATCTTTTAGTGATAAAATTGTCACAAAAAGATGAAGATGTCACAAAGTGCAGCATGCAGGATCCCCTCAGGAAGTCCCAAAATTAGGGAGTGGCTACTCTGATATGCTTTCCTTGAGTCCCGCCCTCCTTCCTCATTGGATCAGTGTGTGATTATGTGCTAACTGATTCCAGCTTGTGTCAATCAAGGGTGTGTGTGCGTGTGCCAGTGTGTACATTAAGCGTGGCGGCTGTCTCGGTAAGGTTGCCAGGCAACCTGTCTGTGTGTACAGTATTTTCACATGTGTAAAAGAGCACATCATATCCCCAAGGATGCTGTAAGGCAGGGGTCCCCAAACAAATTTCAGGTGCATTGGCTTAAAAAAAACACACACAAGTTAAAGATCTGTTTGGATGGATGCTATTAGTCCACTTAGAAAAAAACCCTAGCTGAATCGTCTAGATCAGGGGGCCCATTACGTCGATCGCGAGCTACCGGTAGATGGCCAAGGTAGATGGCGTAAGCGGCACTTTGTAGATGTCATATGACATCAGTCAGCTGACATTAAGCTCCTCTCCTGATTCGCTCTTGCTCACGCGTGGGGTATCAAGCCACACATGGAGATGCAACTTCCACCATTGCTGAAAGCTTTAGAACATTTTTTCCATGGCTGTATGTGTATTTTCTATATTCCGAGGAGGAGGTAGATCTTTGGAACTTGGTGATTTTAAAGGTAGCTTGCAGGCTGAAAAAGTGTGTGCACCCCTGCTATAGATGAAGCCATCATTGCACTCTGCTTATGGTTGCTTACATTCAAATACCTTGCTTTGTCTTTTATGTTTTATTCTATTTACTTGTATTGTATTTTACACGTTTCTCTCTTTATCTGCGCATGCACCTATGCTCATTGCCTACGTTTTTATGTAGGCTCACACTTGGTGAAGAAACATCCGCATGCTAACAAAGTCTTAATAAGAATCACTTAGAAAATAACCCTCCAAATTTGCAAATGGAGGAAGTGACGTAGTCTCGCACGTGTGTACAACCGATTGCTTTTGCCGTACGGATTGCGTAATGACAAGCATTAGCGGCGCTAGCATTATCAATACGCTAGCTAGTCGCCAGGAAAGATTTTAGCTCACATTTTCATGGTGGTGTTGATGTCATGAAGGAGAACATTTTTAAACTATAAGACTTCATTCACTTTGAGCCATTGCGTCCACCTCGAAGCTTGCATTCATCTAAAATGTTCTATCAGTAGGAAAAACGTAGAAACACGCTCACAAAGAATGGAAACGTGTGCCTTGATATCCCACCACTTTTTTGAAAGTTCTGCTCTGGTTTGACAGCGGACGCCACTCGCTCATCTTCCTCTTGTTCATAATGCCACTGCTGTGTCCTCCAAATATTTCCTCATGTCTCCAACTAAGATTTCCCGTGGCAGCCGTGATTCAGAAGGCCCCAGCAAAATGCAATCAAGGCTGATTAAATATGGACGCCGCATTCATGAGCCACTTTGCATCGACCATTTATGGTGAATTGAAGGCGTGTAGGTCTGAAAATTATCAAGGTCACACATGCAGTAGCATCAGCATTTGGGAGCAAATATGAGGGGAAAGAAAAAGGCTAAAAATACACTAGAGTATGGGAGAAAGTTAGATGGTGCCTTCAAGGACTGTCCGACCGCTCACATCAAACGTGCAAAATGTGGGATATCATTTTTCACCAAAATAAAGGCTACATTTCCAAAAGTTCCACACCTTTTGATGTAAATGATGATTTGTTTCATCATTGTGCCTGAAGGTTTCCCGCCGCCTGTGCAGCATGCTCTTTTACTCGTTTGAAAATACTGTAAGAACACCACTTTGATCGTAAGATTCACGTCTACAACAAATGGAACAGTGGAACCGTATCGTTTGTACTGTTGTTTTTAAATATATGGCTTTAGAATCGTATCTTAACTGGTGTATCTAGATGTGCCACAGAGATTTACATCCCTACTTATTATTGATAAACACTTCATCTACCTGCGCTTAATTAGGACTTAACTATGGACAACATGCGCTTCATCACGCTTCAATGTTTCAACTGATTGACAGCCATCACACAACACACAACTTGAAACATGAGGAAGGTAGACATACCAGGCAAGAAGCCTCAAAAGGCCTTTAGTCTCCTAATGATCCTAATCGCCATCCTCTTCATCTTCATCTTTGGACTCATCTACATCCTACTGGTGTCTGCACCACCTAACCTGCACAAGCATACAGGACCTGTGGACAAGCAGGAAGTTGAAGTAGCACCAAAAACTGTGGAAGCTGAGGTAAAACATCTTTTTTTTTACATTTTAGAATATTACCCACAACATGTTCTCTTGTAGACTCTGCCTACACCTGAGGAGGCTGCACTAACAACAGCAACTATGGAAACTGAGGTAAAAACAGGTACTTTTTAACAGGAAGTGATAGAATATTACCCACAACATCTTCTCTTCCAGATGCCGTCCCCACCTGTGGACTTGCAGGACACTGAACAAGCCCAAGTTGTCTTCCAGATGCCGTCCACATCTGTGGACATGCAGGACACTGAAAAAGCCCAAGTAAAGATCAAGATCTTTATTGGACAGTCCAAGAGTATTATTATTACTCACAACATGTTGTCTTACAGACCCTGGAAGAACGCGTGCGCATGTTGGAGTCCTGTCTTCAGGTAAGACCCAGGGTTTCAGCTACATGTCATTGATCGGGGCAGTGTGCCACTACATAATAAAAGCCACCACACCTTCAAAATGAGGGTGTAATACAAACCTGATCAAAATCCTAAAACCAGCTGAAAAATGTCTAGAATGATCATGTTGCACATTTGGATCGAGGGTTTAAGTAGAGCTACAATATGCAAAAACAAGAAGGGGGGGTGAGACAACAAGAACTTTGAAAAAGTCATTTATTGAAAACAACAATTCAACTGAAATAGGCTGTTTATCAGCCGGTCAAAAGTTTAAGACCACAGGCTATAAAAGCCCAAATGTGCTCCAAATGTTGATGTGGTGTCATCATTCCCAGTGTCATGCCCTCCTGATGGTGAAGCTAAGAAGCTTTCTCTTTTCCAACGTGGTGGGATTGTGGAGCTGCATAAGCAAGGCCTCTTGCAGCGTGCCATGGCTGCTGAGGTTAGGAGCAGGAAATCAGTCATTCTAAAGTTTTTGGAAAGATCCTGAGCATTATGGAACAAAAAAGTCAAGTGGTAGACCCAAAAACATCACACCTGCGCTGAGCCGGAGCATCCCATTGGCTGTCCATCAAGACACAGGGCGGTCTTCCACCCACATGAAGGTCCTTACTGGTGCCGACTGCAGCGCAATAGCCATCAAATGGCATCTGAGAGAAAAGGCTTTAAAAAACAAAAAATGCCACAAAAGTGCCTGTTTAAACTTTGCCAGGGAGCATCAAACATGGGACATTGACAGGTGGAACAAAGTTTTATTCTCTGATGAGAACAAATGTAACCTTGACAGTCCAGATGGCTTCCAATGTTACTGGCATGACAAGGAGATCCCACCTGAGATGTTTTCTGACAGTTTTCTGACAGTGGAGGGGGGTCCATCATGATCTGGGGTGCTTTTTCATTCAGTGGAACACCGGAGCTTCAGGTGGTGCAGGGGTCGTCAAACGGCGTTCTATATTAGGGTTCTTGTCATTATCCATTCCAAAAGGGCAAACATTCCCATAGTACATAAAAATCTAAATCGATATAAATGCAGAATAAAATGGATAAATCACATTTATAGTTTATAACACATGACAGGAAGTACTATATAGTGATCAGAACATCCTTTTGCAGACTCTAATACGTGACCTGACCCAGCTAAAAGACAATTCAGCAAAGGCCAAGGATGTTGAGGTAATACATATTACTACTGTACTATACAGTATATAGTATAGTGACCAGAACATCTTTTTGTAGAATCTAAGACGTGATCTGACCCAGCTGAATGATGATGCAGCAAAGGCCAAGGATGTTGAGGTAAACACCACACACACACTTAAACATTGCAAACTAGCTGAATTAGTAAATTGAGACAATGTGTCTGCAACATTAAAACCATGTTTTATTTAAAGCAAAGCACAACATAATCATGAAAATACATTTCATTTAGCACACGTATTGAAGTTTTTCAGTCTTCCAAGTCTTTCCAGGGCATCTTCCAGGCAACTCCTGACTGTTGTTGCCACATGTGTCGTGAATGCAAAGTTAACTTTAGTTTACGTCATCAGTATGTCTAATGTGCAATTATTTCATGTACCGTCGTCCCTCGTTTATTGTGATTAATTGGTTCCAGACTCCACTGTGATAAGTGAATTTCCACCAAGTAAGGCTCCATAACTATAAAAAACCTGTTTCCCCCCCATAGTCACCCGTGTCTCATGTTTATTACCAATATTGTAGCTATAATCAGACAATATAAGACATATTAGAAATAAATCAGATAACACGTGTTAGCAGTTCCTTGTAGTTTCTTCCTGTGATGGCTGTTGTCTCATCAATTGTAATGGTGGCTTTAAATGGCCGATTCACTTCTTCATTCATTCATTCACAAGGCCGTTTAGCCATCGTCATGCTTGAAAATGCTTCATTTAGGCCAAGAATAAGTACAATTTGCTTAAATATGCACCACAAAACAGCAATCATTTATTCATTTGTGAAAAACGGCGATTGAGTGAGGAGGGGCTGTTCAAGCAGCGATGTAGCGACGGACGATTGTATCCTTCTAACTGCCTCACACGTATGTGAACCTTGACACTATTCTAAATACACTCAACACAAATATAAACACAACACTTTAGTTTTTGCTCCCATTTTTTCATGAGATGAACTCAAAGATGTCAAAACTTTTTCTATGGACACCAAAGCCCTCTTTCTCAAATATTGTTCACCGATCTGTCTAAGTCTGTTAGTGAGCATTTGGGAGGTGATGCTTGTGGATGAGTGACAACAATGGGCCTCAGGCTCCCGTCCCAGTTTGTACATTCAAAATGCTAAAATGCACCAATGGACAGTGGCGTTATGGTATGGGCGGTGGGGTTATGGTGTGGGCGGTGGTGTTATGGTGTGGGCAGTGGGGTTATGGTGTGGGCGGTGGGTTTATGGTGTGTGCGGTGGCATTATGGTATGGGCGGTGGGTTTATGGTGTGGGCGGTGGGGTTATGGTGTGTGCGGTGGCATTATGGTATGGGCGGTGGGGTTATGGTATGGGCGGTGGCATTATGGTGTGGGCGGTGGGGTTATGGTGTGGGCGGTGTGGGGTTATGGTGTGGGCGGTGGCATTATGGTGTGGGCGGTGGGGTTATGGTGTGGGCGGTGGTGTTATGGTGTGGGCGGTGGCGTTATGGTGTGGGCGGTGGGGTTATGGTATGGGCGGTGGGGTTATGGTGTGGGCGGTGTGGGGTTATGATGTGGGCGGTGGCATTATGGTGTGGGCGGTGGGGTTATGGTGTGGGCGGTGGCGTTATGGTGTGGGCGGTGGCGTTATGGTGTGGGCGGTGGGGTTATGGTATGGGCGGTGGGGTTATGGTGTGGGCGGTGGCGTTATGGTGTGGGCGTTGGGGTTATGGTATGGGCGGTGGCGTTATGGTGTGGCCGGTGGGGTTATGGTATGGGCGGTGGGGTTATGGTGTGGGCGGTGGGGTTATGGTATGGGCGGTGGGGTTATGGTGTGGGCGGTGGGGTTATGGTGTGGGCGGTGGCGTTATGGTGTGGGCGTTGGAGTTATGGTATGGGCGGTGGCGTTATGGTGTGGCCGGTGGCGTTATGGTATGGGCGGTGGGGTTATGGTATGGGCGGTGGGGTTATGGTGTGGGCGGTGGGGTTATGGTGTGGCCGGTGGCGTTATGGTGTGGGCGGTGGCGTTATGGTATGGGCGGTGGCGTTATGGTGTGGGCGGTGGGGTTATGGTGTGGGCGGTGGGGTTATGGTATGGGCAGGTGTGTACGTTAACACGGGTGCCTTTTGAAGATAGCGGGCATGTCTGAGATGTTCTAGATCCACGTGACCACCACCTAACTGCACATTTGAGTGGCCTTTCATTGTGGCCAACCTAAATCAACCACCATGCTGTCTAATCAGCATCGTGATATACCGCAAAGACAGATTTGTAAACAATATTCTAGATAGGTCATAGATAGGCCATAGCCTCATCTGGCTCCTCTCCCACCAGCGGGTTCTGGGATTACCGCCACGACTGGAACCAACCACCTTGCGGTCCCAGTGAAGGACGTGTCACTTAATATCGTTGCAGGGAGTCTGTGGGAACTACAAAAAACAAATATCTTTGTGGTGAAATTCATTTAATCTACTGCATCAATATTTATCAAAAGTCTCATAAATGTTACAAATATTTTGGAATGTTGCAATTACACTTAGAATGAGACAAAACAATGTTGTCTTGCATGAAATAGTAAATGTCATACTAACACTAGAAGTAAATATGATATATGATGATATATATGACAATAGGAAGCAAGACATTTGGGTCAGTTAAGGTCCATACACGAACAAGAAGTACTACGGTATCATCACCCACAACATGTCATTCTTAGAGTCTGGCAGCTGATTTGAACAACCTGGATAAAAAATCTGCAAAAACCGAGGACATTCAGGTGAAACACACATGGATATTTTATTTACAGTAACTACAATTTTACTCATTCCCCACAACATGTACTTGACAGACTATGAAAGTACATGTGGACGTCCTGGACGGAAAACTTGTAAGCATCGTGGACTCGATAAAGAAGGCAGAAATACACCCTCAAACGTACACGTACATCCTCCTGGACGGTCTGGCAACACGCGTGGAAGGTCTGGCACCACGTGTGGACGGTCTGGCAAACCGTGTGGACGGTCTGGCAACACGTGTGGACGGTCTGACACCACGTGTGGACGGTCTGGCAACAAGCTTGAACAAGCTGGACAACAGAGTAGACAGAACCAACAATAAAGTAGAGGTAAAACTTGATTTACATGCATGGGCAGGAAGTCCAGTATTACCACAACACGTCTCTTGTAGACTCTGGAAAAAAGTGTGAACAGACTCGACACAGCAAAAGCTGTCAATGACAACATAGTGCAGGTAAGGACACAGGAACATAGTCATTTTCATACATGGACATGGACAAAGTACCACAACATGTCTCTTGTAGAAACTATCAGGAGATGTGAAGAAGCTCGGTGAAGAAACTGCAAAAACCAAGGATTTTGAGGTAAAAATCACACACATGATACTTTTTAAGGACACAAAGTACCACAACATGTAACAGGATTTGAAAAAGATGATAAAAGTTTAATTTTCTCTGAAAATCATAGATTAGTTGGATTGGAATAAATCACGTAGTACAATTGACAGTTCCACATGTCCCAAAGGAGTAGGAAGAAGCAAAGCTTATTTAATCCTACCCCCCTCCCCCATCCATTTCACATGTCTTGCAGTACATTTATTCACTTCCTGTATTTCACATGTGATTTCTTCATGGAAGGATATGTTTTTCCACATTGGTGCATTGTTTGAGTTCTTTACTCAGTCCGATCCATAATTTGGTTCCACATACTGAAATGCTGGGGGTGTTTAGTTTTCCTCTCTTGTAGAAAAGTATTGTATGACATTTTTGTGTAATAGGTTGTTGTTATCTTGATGCATTATTTTAGCTGTTTGAAAATGTACAAGAAGATTTGTATATTCTCTATACGCGGCATTCTGGATGAGCCTAACTGATCTTTTTTGCAGTACTTGTAGTGAGTGAAGATTGCTTTAATAGTTCTTTCTCCATGTCTCCACACAATAGATCACATGTGTCAAACTCGTGGCACGGACGCCCGAGACACTGCAGGTTTCTCTCCGACCAGTTTCTCCAGCAGGTGATTCAATTGATGAGCTCCTTCCCTTAAATCAAAGGAGGTGTTGATCACTAAAATCACCTGCTTTAGTGAACGGCTGGAAAGAAAAGCTGCAGTGTCTCGGCCCTCCATAGAGAGCAGTAAAGAGTGTGAAATGAAAAACTTATTTTGCTTTATTCAATATTGAAGTGTGAGATTTCCAGCTCATCTTTTCATCTGTTATGAACCCCGGGAATTTATTTTCATTCACCTTTGTAAAGCTAGGAGAATATACATCTGGGAGTTCTACACCACGTGTGGAGTACCCCAGGGGTCCATACTGGAACCAAAACTGTTCAATTTGTACATCAATGACATTTGTAAAGTAACAAAGGACTTAAAGTTGGTCTTTTTGCAGATGATACCACTGCCTTTTGTTGTGGGAAAGCACACAAGAACTCATTAAAAAGGTCAAGGGTGAAAAGGTCATATTAAAGTCATGGTTTGACAGGAACAGATTATCCCTGAACTTAAGTAAAACTAAAATAATGCTATTTGGAAGTAGCAGAAGGGACGTACGACCAAATACAAATAGACAGAGTGGACATTGAAAAAGTGAAAGAAAACACATTTCTGGGATCATAATAGACTAAAAATCTCATCTCAAAAATTTACAACAACAGGTGGTGAGAAATACTTCAGTATTGAAAAAAGATAATTTTGTTCTTGATAAAAACCACTGTTCTTTGGTATGAGCATGTCTAATGTATTGTGTGGAGATACGGACAATCATTAGGAAATAAAAGCAACCTTCACTCAATGTCCTGCAAAAAGATGTCTGATACAAAGCCTTTCTTTTTAAAAGCACACATTCACATGTGCTGATTTGGTTATAGCGAACAAATATCAAATTTACATGATAGCGATCAAATATCTAAGACATGAATAAGATCAAATTAAAAGCACTAAATGAATGGCGACCCCCATCCACCAGTTCAAGCGTTTCCAGAGAGATGATGACATGGCTGTTTGACGTGTGTGCTAAAAGGCAGTGTGCTAGCATCAATTACCTTGATACAAATGTGCACATTAGCACTCAATAAGTCATCAAACGTACCTTCATGCATTCCCACATAGTATCAGCATTTACACCACATATGAGGGAAAGAACAATGGTACAAATACAGTAGCAGTAGAAAGTTAGCACACCCACAATGGACATGCGTCAAGTGAGGCGGATGTAACAGAGAGAATCTGGCCACTTCTCAAAATAAAACATAAAAAATGAAATAATGGAAATTATTTCTTCTTTCTGTGCCCGGGGGTTGGGGACCACTGGAGTAAGGAAGTCCAACAAAGTAGCGAGATGAGCACATTCACAAACAATACAAGCAGGTGGTGTTTACTAAATACAAGCAGAAGAGTCTTGATCATCACAATGATTGTTCTGTCATGCTCGTTTTATTATTTATTACACTGATTATTATATCAAAAATATAACATGGAATGCAGGAAGTGAATAATACACTCATCCAAATCCTAAGAGCAGTTGAAAAATGTCTAAAATGATCATTTTGCACATTTGGATCTTAATGAGGTTTTAAGTAGAGCTACAATATGCAAAAACAAGAAGGGGGGGTGAGACAAAAAGCATTTTGAAAAAGTCATTTATTGAAAACAACAATTCAACTGAAATAGGCTGTTTATCAGCTGATCAAAAGTTTAAGACCTTCGCTCAAAAAAAGAACAAAAAAGTCTCCAAAGCAGAACCAAAAATGTTGTCAGTAGGACTCAGTAATGAGGAGCTCCCCCGTTCTTGGTCATCACTTCCAAAATGGCTTTGGGCATGCTTGATGCCAGTGTTTCCAGGAGGCTAGTGGGAACATTGCTCCAAGTGGTGAAGATGGCTTCACCAAGGCCATCAACTGTCTGGAACTGATGGCCATTTTTAGAAACTTCCCTTGCCATCCATCCCAAATGTTCTCTCTGGGATTGAAATCAGGATGGTCCAAAAGAGTGATGTTGTTCTCCCTGAAGAAGTCCTTGGTCAAGCCAGCATTGTGAACTGCAGCGTTGTCCTGTTGAAGAACCCAGCTGGTACCACACAGATGAGGGCCCTCGGTCATGAGGGATGCCCGCCCCAACATCTGCATCCGTTTGACGACCCCGCACCATCTGAAGCTCCGGTGTTCCACTACATGAAAAAGCACCCCAGACCATGATGGACCCCCCTCCACTGTGCCGGGTAGAAAACATCTCAGGTGGGATCTCCTTGTCATGCCAGTAACGTTGGAAGCCATCTGAACCGTCAAGGTTACATTTTTTCTCATCAGAGAATAAAACTTTGTTCCACCTTTCAATGTCCCATGTTTGATGCTCCCTGGCAAAGTCTAAACGGGCACTTTTTTGGCATTGAAGGAGACAAGGTCTTTGAATTCCTTTTTTGTTTTTTAAAGCCTTTTCCCTCTGATGCCATCTGATGCTTATTGCTGCAGTGGGCACCAGTAAGGACCTTCATGAGGGTGGAAGACCGCCTGTGTCTTGATGGACAGCCAATGGGATCCTCCGGCTCAACGCAGGTGTGATTTTTGACTTTTTTGTTCCATAATGCTCAGGATCTTTCCAAAACTTAGAATGACTGATTTCCTGCTCCTAACCTCAGCAGCCATGGCACGCTGCGAGAGGCTTTGCTCATGCAGCTCCACAATCCCACCACGTTGAAGAAGAGAAAGCTTCTTAGCTTTAGCATCGGGAGGGCATGACAGTGGGAATGATGACACCACATCAACATTTGGAGCACATTTGGGCTTTTATAGCCTGTGGTCTTAAACTTTTGATCATTCATACATTCATACATGTTTGCTTTGCTGTTGTTTCTTGACACATTTCAATGGCTATCCATTCCAAAATGTTATCAATAGCAAATGACATGTTGTTTCCATGGTGTAGTTGCCATGGTTTTCCATGTAAATGGAAAAGTGATACTTTGACACCTGAGCCATGCCCCCCCAGCCACGTGCACAGCACTCCTCCTCCTCCACTTGTATTGTTCCTGGTAATGCAGATCATTCCTTAACCTTCCATCTGAAAGTCCAGCCTTGTCAGTGTTGATCCAAGTTGCCCAGATTGTGATTACTTTGAAGGGTTGCTTGAATTGGTTCAAATATTGTCTGGTGGTATCATTTGCATACATGCTTCTGCTGTTCATGTGCTAACTGACAACTTAGTGCTGATATGAATGTTGTATTGCTCCTCCGTGTAGTAACGTGTCGTAACAGCAGTCACAGAAAATGTGTGTCCTGATCTGCAGTCATGGCAAAATGATGAGACCTCCTTGTTTCTTCAGCCTATTGATCCATTTGAATGGCTGGTACAACTAAAGGTACATTTGTTTGGACAGATACAATGATAACAAACATAAGATCATTGAAGAGCTGATTGAGCTATTTCTGTTGTCATGGTTACATTTGTCCAAACAAAAGTAGCTTTAGGTGTATCAAATGAAGAAGAATGAAGAAACAAGGGTGCTCTAATCATTTTGCTTTTTCCACTTCTGGTTGCTTGTGGTCTGTGAAACAAAAGGTATCAATTGTAGATCTTCTTGTGGCATCCTGATGACGTCAAATGATAATACGTGTCCAAAACAAGAATGATCAGAGGGAAGGATGACACGTATTATCATCTGCCAACGTCATCAGGATGCCACAAGAAGATCTACAATTGATACAGTACACACATACATGTATATTGTGTCATGTGTTGAGGGAGCAGTCATACAGTTGTAATGTGACATAAAGGGCTGACAAGTGACCGCAAGGACCAGTCATCCGTGTCATGGCTGAGGTTCTGCAAGGGGGTGTTATATTCAGCATAAAACGTTGGACACACAAAGACGTGTCGGTTGCCACTTTACAACGTAAAAATATGGAATTTTTCTTTTTTTGTCGTTGCCTCGTCTGTCAATCCAACAACTGCACACGTCACGCAACCAGGTCAGCTCCAACCCTACGTCCACAATGCATTGATGACAAATGTCAAATACATTTGATTCAAAAGGAATTGCTTGAAACAATGAATTGCTAAACAAGCAGGTCATTGTGGACACTGCAAAAAGTGCATATCTCAGCGAGATTAAATATGTGAACGCTGAAAATATATAGTGGATCCCCGCACAATTTTGTAAAAAAAATAAATAAAAAACACCTGAAAATAGGTTGTTTTCCTGCAGAAAAAAAATCTGATTCACTCAAAGTGGTGAATGCATTTCATCCATTCTCAGTGACAATTACACCCCCACACATTCCTGCACCTTCATACACTGCTCACAAAAATGAAAGGAACACTTTTTTATTGGGCCTGGCATGAATTGTATTGAACCTGTCTGGTAATTTTCTGGTTGGTTAAGCAGCTGAGGGCCTCGTTGATAAATATACACACGTATACACACTGCTCAAAATAATGAAAGGAACACTTGGAAAACACATCAGATCTAAACTGGGGGAAAAATGATGTTGAATATGTTTCCTGATAATAAGTGGGTGATGTATTAGTAACAAAATGATGCCACATCATTTGATAGAAATGAAAATGATCACCCTATAGAGGGGGGAAATCAAAGACACCCCAAAAATGAAAGTGAAAAAATGATGCAGCACACTGGTCCATTTAGCTAAAATGTCATTGTAGCAACTCAAAATGATTGTCAGTAGTTTGTGTGGCCCCCACGTGCTTGTACGCATGCCTGACAACGTGGGGGCATGCTCCTAATGAGACTACGGATGGTGTCCTGGGGGATCTCCTCCCAGATCTGGACCAGGGCATCCATGAGCTCCTGGACAGTCTGAGGAGCAACCTGGCGGCGCCGGATGGACCTAAACATAATGTCCCAGAGGTGTTCTATTGGGTTTAGGTCAGGTGAACGTGGGGGCCAGTCCATGATGGATGTCAGTTGGGAAGTATGGGTAGTATGGGAAGCCATTCACAGATGGAGAATACATGAAAGAATCGTTCATACGAACACCCGTGCATCTGTTCTCCCAATTAAAAAATAAACAGGAAATGATTGAAAATGAAAGAATGCCTCTTTGCAAGACAGTCAAGGACGGGACCAATAGAATGCTTACTGATGACAATAGATATGTGAACTCTGATGGACGTTTTCATCTTAGTCGGCTACGTTTTGTTAGAATTTGACAAACATGGGAACCACTCAGTAAGACTTCCAGAGTAAAGTGTTGATGGTTCCAGAGTAGACCTCCAAACGTAGACGCACTTCTGTTGGATGAATTGTGTGCTTGTAACAAGTTTAGAAGTTGTGTCATGTTTTGTGGCTCCTGACTTCTTTTGGACCGAAAGGGGAGGCAAAATGTCTCTTTTGATGGTAAAGGTTGCCGACCCCTGATAGACGTTTGCACCTTTCAGCTTCTTTCCCTGTTTCAGTAGTTTCCTGGGAGTGAACGTGACGATGGTGGCGGCTGTGGTGCTGTGGGATGCAAGTGTGGATGGTTGGATGGCTACGTCCACCTCCTTTGGTTGGACCAAAGTAGTAACTTCCATCTCTTCTGGGTCATCCTTATTCCCCACCGCCCCGGCATCAGACCTGGCTTTAACCCGAAGCCCCGTCCCGTCACCATCATTCATTCATTCATGTGTTCTGGTCCGTGTCATCAATCGTGTTCTTTTTCTTCATGATGGTGTTTGAGAGGCACTCAATGCAGCTACTATCCTGTGCTTCCTTCTCCTCCACTCTCACACCCCTCACGTTTCAACCTCCTCTTTCATGGATCTGATGTTTTGTTCCAGATCATCCAGCCTCTGTAGTTTCAGTCGTGTTCCATGATTCCTTGTTGCTTTTTCATCCTATTGTTGGTTCTGTAGTTCTTGTTTCCCATCCATGGACACTAAGTACCCTCAACATGTCTTCTTTCAGAGACTTACAGAAGATCTGAAGAAACTGGATGAAGCAACACCCAAGGATGTCCAGGTAGAAACATTTCATTTCCACATGGACAGGAAGTACTACTAACAACGTGTTGTCTTGTAGAATCTGGAAAAGCGTGTGAACGGGCTGGAAGCATCCCAGGTTTTAAATAGCCACTTAGTTCAGGTTGGATACCAGTACTTTATTTACCCGTGAATAAACATGAAGTACCACATCGTATTATGTCCTCTTGTAGAGGCTGACAGACGATCTGAAGAAGCTGCGTGAAGAAGCTGCAAAGACCAACGATGTTGACATAAAAACACAGGAACTGACAGACAAGCTGAAGAAGCTGCGTGAAGAAGCTGCAAAGACCAAGGATGTTGAGGTAGGGTTTGTGTCGACGGGGGTTGCTGCTGTCAAAGACTTGACCCCCGGTATGCGGAGGCGAGGCGGCGAGGTGCAGAAATAAAAAGAATAGTATTTGCACAAGGCAACAGGACCAAACTAAAAGTGACAAAGGAAACAATGAAAGTAGCTGAGATGGTAAGTCTAGGTGACAGCTGGCAGAGCAACGAGGGTCATCAACCGTGACATCAACAATGAACCAGCGCCGCACATACGATGGCGCTGGCCTTTTAACCGCCGCTAATACAAATTGTCCGCAGCTGTGCGGACACCAGGCATGAAGAGGCTGGAACTTCCACCACACCGGAAGTACACCTCGCCAAAATAAGGGCGCAGGACAGGAAACACTCGCTCCTGTCCTGCGAAACATGACAGTTTGTCCTCAGCATGTATAGGACATGTTTGGATGTATCACATGACCATATCATTCAATTCAGTAGAGTCTGGTATCAAAAGCTGCAAAGCTAAACCCATAGAAGTAAATACACTTGTGTACTTGTGTACAACCAGGATCCGCTACGGATGATGCATTGATGAGTACGAGCATGAAACAAGCACAGCTCGTCATTATCCGTCATCTTGATGAGGGAAAATCCTTATGTGTTCACTCTTCACGCTCTGTGATTGGCCAGTCACACAGTCACATGGTGCGAGCATTTCATAGAACTAAGACGCATTTTGCTCCTCAAATGAGCCCAAACAAAGTGAATCAAAGTAGAGAAACATTTTGGCGCATCCGTATAGAAATCTAAGCTAACTGGCGTAGCTAACTGGCGTAGCTAACTAGCTAGCTAACTAGCTATGTAACTTTCGCATTGACTGTCCTAGCCGTACAAGATGCACGTGTAGCTAACTGGCGTAGCTAACTAGCTAGCTAACTAGCTATGTAATTTTCGCATTGACTGTCCTAGCCGTACAAGATGCACGTGTAGCTAACTGGCGTAGCTAACTAGCTATGTAACTCGCGCATTGACCCACTCAACCGTATAAGATGCACTTGTGCTAACTGGCGTAGCTAACTAGCTAACTAGCTATGTAACTTTTGCATTGACCGTCTCAGCCGTACAAGATTGTGCTCACTGGCGTAGTTGACTAGCTAGCTAACTAGCTATGTAACTTCGCATTGACCGTCTCAGCCGTACAAGATGCACGTTTAGCTAACTGGCGTAGCTAACTAGCTAGCTCACTAGCTATGTAACTCACGCATTGACCGTCTCAGCCATACAAGATGCACTTGTGCTAACTGGCGTAGCTAACTAGCGATGTAACTTTCGCATTGACTGTCCTAGCTGTACAAGATGCACGTGTAGCTAACTAGCTAGCTAACTAGCTATGTCACTCGCGCATTGACCGTCTCAGTTGTACAAGATGCTCTTGTGCTAACTGGCGTAGCTAGCTAGCTATGTAACTCACGCATTGATCGTCTCAGCCGTACAAGATGCACTTGTGCTAACTGCTGTAGCTAACTAGCTATGTCACTCGCACATTGACCGTCTTAGCCGTACAAGATGCACGTGTAGCTAACTGGTGTAGCTAACTAGCTAGCTAACTAGCTATGTTATTGGGTCTGATCAATCCATGCCATTTCAAAGTTAAAATAATTTCCAGATTTAAGGCCCACCCATTTTCCGGTTCAGCTACGCCCACTGTGGGGCTCTGTGTTAAGCTCCGCCCATTGGAGTCCAGCTACGGATACAGGTCATTGAGGTGGGTGAACAGATACAGATCAGCGTTGCTTTGCAAACTTAGCATATTATGGTCGCTTGCTGCACATCTGCGAACACTTCCATGTGAAGGTCAATAGCAAGCTAGCGGTCGATGGCCAAGGTCGTTTGGGTGGATTACGTAAAGGTCACTTTCGTCCCACACGGGTCAGCTGACATTGTCGCTCCCATCCTGATTGGTGCTTGCGTTTCAAGCTCCACACGCAGATGCAGCTTTCATCTTGATGACTGATGAGGATAAACTAACTGGAGCTGCAGGAATGAATGGATGAATCCATGTTAGTTGTTCATGGTGACACGTGACAGGAAGGTAGTTCCTGACTGTGTACATGTATCACCTGCATATCAGGCAGCCCACTAGCATGCTAAACCAAGCTAACCCGGCTAGCTTCCATTCACGCTCCGTAAGAGGAGGTTCCAGCCTGTGTTTAGTCGGGAGGAGGCGCTTCAGCGTTGGTCACGATTTCACCACGATCGAGTGGTGCGCCGAGGAAATACTTCCCCACACCAACGTTCCTTCTCCTCACGATGACAGCATTTCATTCCCGTGATGTTCGTGTCCTTCATACAGTTTGTACATGCACAGAAAGTACTGCAGTATAACCCACAGTGTACACTCCCACAGGTGGAGGAAGAGACCGACACCGCCAAGGTAAAAGCACCTGCACACTTCCATGTACACGCATGTATAAGTACTGCAGTATTACATACAACATGTACTCTCATAGGATCTAAAGGCACGTGTGGACCACCTGATGACTGCAGAGACCACAAACACCAAAACCATTCAGGTAGATAAAACACACCTGGGTACTTGATTAGCATATAGACACTAAGTACTGCAGTAGTACTTCTACTCTTGTACTTCTAGGATCTAACCACACGTGTGGGCAAGCTGGATGTCATGTCAGGTAGGTGAGAAAGGGTAAAGGTCATAGGAGTGTAGGTGACCTATGACCTGACACCTGATGTGTCCTGCAGACAAACGTAAGGTGTGGTTTACAGCAAGAAATGGCGACAAAAAGACAAGTGATGGCAAGGTGATCTTTGCCGACGTGCGCACCAACATGGGTAACGCCTATGATGCCAACACAGGTAGGATGCCACCTGACTGCTAACTAGCATAGCATTTCTTCATTGCTCCTTACCTCTAGAGTCAGCATCACTGGGGGGGGGGGGCACTAATGAAGGTGTGATTGTCCCCCTGCAGGCATTTTCACAGCCCCCTACAAGGGCGCCTACTTCTTCACCTTGAACTACAGATCACGGGGTCAGAAGATTTATCTATCTGTGTATAAGAAGAAGAAGGATGGGAGCACAGAGTGGCTGATGGACATGTTTGACGACACCGAGATCACAGGGAAGGACTACATGGCCTCCAGCAGCAGGATGGTTGACCTGGAGGATGAAGACAAGGTGTATGTCGATGCTGATATTGGCCATGTACTTACATATACTTGGTCTAACCAGTTCAGTGGCTTCCTGCTGCATCCCATGTAAGGTGGGGGCGGGCGCATCCATCCATGATATCAGGGCAGTATCGCTATGGGATGGATGCTTTGATGTGTATTCCATGATATCGTGTGGCTAACGTTCCACGTGTGTTTATGGGTATTGAAGGGCGTACAGGTGGCGTGTGGCTGATGCCACCTACTGGTAATGCTTGTCATATTTACTAGTATTCTGCTCTGTAATGTTTTCCTAAAGCGACTGTTTGCCAACATCCCGCCCTCTTCCTGTGTTGGCACGGAAGGCTATTGCTAACATGCTAGCTTCTATTTGTTCCCTTGAAATGTTGTCATGATTTGCCAACCGCCGGCGCCATAGAGGGTGTGGGCGGGGCCATGGTTTTGGACCTTCGTGTCTCGGGGGGGACTAGTGGACACCCGGCTGGTCTGCCAACGCCACCGACATGCCAGGCTGACCCTCACTCACCAGTGGGAAAAGTGTAAATATTAGAGAATAAAGTGTAAATATTAAAAGAATAAAGTGTAAATATTAGAGAATAAAATGTAAATATTAGAGAATAAAGTTTAAATATTAGAGAATAAATGTAAATATTAAGAGAATAAAGCGTAAATATTAAAGAATAAAGTGTAAATATTAGAGAATAAAGTGTAAATATTAATAGAATAAAGTGTAAATATTAAGAGAATAAAGTGTAAATATTAGAGAATAAAGTGTAAATATTTCAGAATAAAATGTAAATATGAAAAGAATAAAGTGTAAATATTAGAGAATAAAGTGTAAATATTACAGAATAAAGTGTAAATATTAAAAGAATAAAGTGTAAATATTAGAGAATAAAATGTAAATATTAAAAGAATAAAGCGTAAATATGAGAGAATAAAGTGTAAATATTAGAGAATAAAATGTAAATATTAGAGAATAAAGTGCAAATATTAAGAGAATAAAGTGTAAATATTACAGAATAAAATGTAAATATTAAAAGAATAAAGTGTAAATATTAGAGAATAAAGTGCAAATATTAAGAGAATAAAGTGTAAATATTACAGAATAAAATGTAAATATTAAAAGAATAAAGTGTAAATATGAGAGAATAAAGTGTAAATATGAGAGAATAAAGTGTAAATATTAAGAGAATAAAGTGTAAATATTACAGAATAAAATGTAAATATTAAAAGAATAAAATGTAAATATTAAAAGAATAAAGTGTAAATATTAAAAGAATAAAGTGTAAATATTAGAGAATAAAGTTTAAATATTAGAGAATAAAGTGTAAATATTAGAGAATAAAATGTAAATATTAAGATAATGAAGTGTAAATATTAGAGAATAAATTGTAAATATTAAAAGAATAAAGTGTAAATATTAAAAGAATAAAGTGTAAATATGAAGAGAATAAAGTGTAAATATTAGAGAATAAAGTGTAAATATTAAAAGAATAAAGTGTAAATATTAAAGAATAAAGTGTAAATATTAAAAGAATAAAGTGTAAATATTAAAGAATAAAGTGTAAATTTGAGAGAATAAAGTGTAAATATTAAGATAATAAAGTGTAAATATTAGAGAATAAAGTTTAAATATTAGAGAATAAAGTGTAATTTGAGAAAATAAAGTGTAAATATTACAGAATAAAATGTAAATATTAAAAGAATAAAGCGTAAATATGAGAGAATAAAGTGTAAATATTACAGAATAAAATGTAAATATTAAAAGAATAAAATGTAAATATTAAAAGAATAAAGTGTAAATATTAAAAGAATAAAGTGTAAATATTAGAGAATAAAGTTTAAATATTAGAGATTAAAGTGTAAATATTAAGAGAATAAAGTGTAAATATTAGAGAATAAAGCGTAAATATTAAGAGAATAAAGCGTAAATTTGAGAGAATAAAGTGTAAATATTAGAGAATAAAGTGTAAATATTAGAGAATAAAGTTTAAATATTAGAGAATAAAGTGTAAATATTAAAGAATAAAGTGTAAATATTAGAGAATAAAATGTAAATATTAAGATAATAAAGTGTAAATATTAGAGAATAAAATGTAAATATTAGAGAATAAAATGTAAATATTAAAAGAATAAAGTGTAAATATGAGAGAATAAAGTCTAAATATTAAAAGAATAAAGTCTAAATATTAAAGAATAAAGTGTAAATATTAGAGAATAAAGTGTAAATATTAAATATTAGAAAATAGAGTGTAAATATTAAGAGAATAAAGTGTAAATATTAAGAGAATAAAGAGTAAATATTAAAGAATAAAGTGTAAATATTAAAGAATAAAGTGTAAATATTAGAGAATAAAGTGTAAATATTAAAGAATAGAGTGTAAATATTAAGAGAATAAAGTGTAAATATTAAGAGAATAAAGTGTAAATATTAAAAGAATAAAGCATAAATATGAAGAGAATAAAGTGTAAATATTAAAAGAATAAAGTGTAAATATTGAGAGTGTTGAGTGACCTAGGTACAACACCTCTTAAAAGGCCAACTTTTATACCAAAAGTACTTGTAATAATCAAGGAACAAAGCACAGTCTAGCATGCTCAAACACTGTCGCTTTTAGGAATGTAACCATATAATACACAAGTTAGTTGGTACCTCATGTTAGTATACATGTGCATTTATAGGGACAAACACACACACCATTGCAATACACGTCAATAGGGATACTTGCATAACTATTGCAATGCTTAAAGCACTTATATTATGACGTTATAATCAGTATTATTCAGTAACATGATTTAATAGAAGCATATAGTCCTATGGCCTTGAGAATGTCAAACAGAAACAACAGGTTTATGTCTAAGGTTGTATGAAAACAAGTGTTAATGTTTTACAAGTTGAATGTCATGTTCCGATGTTGGTGCTGAACTGAATGTTAAAATAACATGTTGTGATGTTAGAATAACATGTTTTGATACTAAAAGGTTAATGATTATAAGATAACTGCCAATGTGAGCTCCTCCATAATCATTAAGCCACAAAGTAGAACATTAAGTTTCGGTAGTCTGGTGAAAGGCCACTAGGGGTCATAGTCATTGCAGTACAATGGCGAAGCCAGGCAACCCATATAAGGACATCCTTAGGAGTTCAGCTGAGGACACCTAAGGAGTCATCTGCGGTCAACCACTGAGTTCATCTCAGGACAGGATGATGACCAAATATGGCAGTCCAGGACGGGTCAAACGAGGACACAAGTTCAACCAAGGAGATGAGTCATGCTGAATCAGCGCGGTCAGGGAAAGTACAAGCTATTCTGGGAAAGACACTCCTCTGGGAGGTCTCAGAATGAGGTAATGGACACTCCCATGAGCAGGCGGAGACTGAAGACAGCATAAAAAGAGGACGCGCTCTACAGTCGACGCTGGCTCCAGGCGATCCTCTCAGGGATCGCATCTCCGAAGCTCCAAGGCTTGCAACACAGCTCTGGGACTGCTGAAGGAAGATTGGACTCAACTCGTCTGCCCAGCAGAAGGAGAAGACTCCGTCTTTCAGATGAACCTGAGACACCAACTGAAGATTTCGTCTGCGGCGCTACCGAGAGAAGAGCTGAGCCTGAGTGAGCACGGAGCCAGTCACCGCAGCGGTCCCCAGCCTTGCCGCTCTCGGGAGCAACCTAGAGCCGTCAGGACAGCCAGGGAAGGTCGAAGGCCTGATCACCCGACGCCCGACCCGCATCAACTAGACTTATCCCCAAGAAGCGAACTCATCCTCACTGGACTTTTTGTCTTCACTACTGGCTTCATCATCGGGGTAGGACTGAGGCACTGGCCTGCGGCCTTGCGCTTCTTTCTATCTAGGTACATGTGAGTGGAGCTCATTGCGGCTAGTCTGACATTGTGTACAGTATAACCTTATAGTTAATAGAGTACCTGCTTCAATGCCCTTGCTAACTTTCCTAATAAAGCTTTTCACTCTTTCACTAAGAGTTGTCACCCAGTATCTTCTTTGAAGGTAAAAGAGTAAGCAGTGTGTTACAGATTCCTTTGAGGTTGTTCCGGTAAACTTAGTAAAGACAGGTCCCTCTGATTGCTGATAGATGAGTAAATAACCCCAGGTCCTTACCAAAAGCAACTATCCATTAAGAGAGGAAGCAGTCGTAAAAGCAGAGGGTCCGACGTCTCGTACGACCAACCTTGGGTTACTCTGGTCTTGCGCGGCTCGGATGCAGCGGGGCCGCCTCTGCACTACCGAGGCTGTTAATACCTGGGTGAGTTCCTCTCGCCCCTGACTTAGAGGTTTCTCTTCCCTCTACGGGAGAGACCGTAACCCTTTGAACGGAGTAGTCAGGTAGGCAGGTGCGCCTGCTTCTTGCACGAGGAAGCAAGGGTCTTGCACCGCCTAGGTAACTAGGGATTAAACACGTGGCGCCCAACGTGGGGCTCGATTTGACTGTTTAGTACAGGAGTCGAGCTTCAGAAGAACCTGAGTGGTAGGCTTATAATTTGTTTTCTTCCCAAACGGTTGTGAGCTCCACTTACATAATTTCGTGTTTAGTACGACCCTGAGAACGGTGTGAGACAGTTGATCTTTGAGGAGAAGAGTCTCCTGGAAAAGAACATTCTTACCGGTGTGGCCAAAGAGGCAACGGTAGGAGGACAAGGACTGTTTCTCGCTAAGGACTGTGATTGTCACAAAGAGGTCCAGCCACCCTTACCCGAGTATCCAGGAGGACACGCAGTCAAGGGTGGAATAGAGACGGACTGAAGGAGAGAGTGCCCGAGGACCATTGCAGGAGCCTGACTGAATGACCTATGATGATACTCCTGGGGCCCATCCTGTTCGTGTACTGCTGGATTCAAGGACGCTTCCCTTGAGGGGGACTCTCTCTGGTGAAAAGGACACAGTCAAAGAAGACGTTGTTGGAGCAAAGAGCAAAGACAACACATTCGAGTGAGTGCTCTGAGCGAGGCTCACGAGAAGAAGGAACGGGGAACCAAGGTGGCCGAACCCGAGTATCAAGCTGTCGCTGAACCCGAAGGCCCTCAGCTGATACGAGACCTCTGTCGACTCTGGTTGTGCACGAGCGATAGGTCCAGAAGAAAAGAGGCGCGGAGACAAGCTCAGCGTCGAGTAACCAGTGAGCTGCAATCCCTCCCTGACTCAAACCGGAACGAGAGGCTTGGGAAAGCAGCAACTCACCCCTGCTACCACTACCGGAGGTCGCAGGCAGCGACTCCAGAAGACATGGCAGAAGGAGGTGCGAGACCCAAACACAGGGTGATTGCACCCCTGATGGACCACAGAAATCCAACTCAAATCCTCCTATGGGGGAAAGGACTAGACAACTGGGCTGAGAGTGCCAGACAGGAGTTCTCATCACTGAACCCTTCCATAGACCCTGTACTACTAGCATCGGTGGTGGGAGGACAGATCAGAACAAGTGGAAGGGCATTCGCCCAAGAGATGAGACGGAGTCCAGAGGGAGACCAAGTAGTTATGGTGATTAGCCATCCGGACAAGATACCAGGAAATGACAGTGAAACACAAAACTGGCTGGCCTGGTGGCAGGACCTGCTGGTCAATTGGAAGGGAGGACCCATAACCCATTTAGTGAGCACCTCTGAAGAATACGACAGCACCGTGAAGATGTTGGCCAAAGAAGTGCAGGTTCACCCAGACCTGGTCAACCGCCAAGTCAAGGCCATTCCACGGTGCAAGGAGCATCAGGAGATCCTAAGGAAGCTGGGTGAACTGATGGCCGAGAAGAGGAAAAAATGGGAGGAAACACGTACGGCAATAGATGATGCATTCTCCGGGGACTGGTCAGAGGACATGGAGATGACCGAACCCCTCCAGCCCAAGATAGAGCTGCAGACATCCAAGGGACCGGGACCATCTCATTTTACTCCACCACGCACACCAGCACCCGGACCAGAACCAGATGATTCTATAGTCATCTCGTCAAGTCCAGAGGGACCAGAAGAGAACGGGACATTTGACTGGCAATCCCATCCAAGGCCACGCACTCCAGACATAAGGCCAGACAACCAACCGACTCAATAAGACAGGGAAGCCAGACAAGAAGAACCGGCTAGGCCTGTACAAGCAACAACAGTGGTTGAACCTAATAGGACTCAAATGGCCGAACAAGCCAGAATAGTAACCCAGGCAGAGCTAGCACGACCACTGTCTGCTGTAACAACGCCTGTACAACCGGCTGCAAGACCGAATGTGCCGGTTTCCCAGCCAAGAGAACATGCACCAAAAGCAAAGGACAAGGCCTCCAGGGGAACGAGGACACACATGGCCGACTTAGATCCTCTACCATCAGGGGCATGGCCTCTGTTGAGGTACCGGAGCAGTGTTCTGTACCAGTATGTAGGAGACCTAAGGGACCTAACAGCAGATGGCCTACTAGTCTTCACTGATGACCGCTATAAACCCCGAAACAAGAGGTTCAAGTCCAACCTGAGGGACCTGATGGGAAGCGAATATAGAGGAGAAGTAAAAGAACGACTACAGAAACACCTGAACCAAAAGACAAGATTAAGCGTAATGGCCACCAGTGGAGGGGTAAGCCGCTACTGGTTCACATTACACATCCCCATCAGAGCCTACGAAGGACGGCATGAGCTGGAAACATATCAGAAGGAAATGGCAAAAAGATTGGAAGAAGGGATAGGTGAAGCGGTAGACCGAGGAGCGCGAAGAATAGTGATGTACATGGATGGACTAAGGTCACATACCCTGACATGGATGGAAGCACGAAGAGCTGCTGAAGTGGCTGGACAAGTGTACCTTGAACGAAGCCACTTGGTGCCGGCTAAGACTGAGATCGTAGTGGCATCCTCTCCCAAGCAGAATGAGGAGAGGTTCAACGCCGCCTTGGCTGGTACTACTCCCTCTACCACACCTCACACCCCTCAGAAGCGAGATATACAGCAATGGCAGTCCGAAGCTGCTGCATCCACACCAAAGCCCGACCAGGAAGGGCTCCAGAACGGACCCCAGTGAAGAACCAACCATCACAGGGGACCAGAGGCAGTCGAGGATGGGACGTCAGCCCGAGTCCGTCACCTCCTCGTCGAAGCATACGAGAAGAAACGCTGGGTCCAAGCGACGTAACCGCAGGGAGAGAGAGTCAAACCTCTCAACAAGGGAGTGTGCCGGTACTGGACCAAGTTGAAGTACCAGACCCTGCTGAAGCAGAGCGACCAGTCAGGGCAGAACGATGTGCTGGCATGGCACTACCTGGTGGGGCAGAACCAGCAAGACAACCTCCCGTAGACCCAATGGAAGAGGAGAACGACGACCAGGGTGACCACAGCCTGCGCTCTGCAGCCGAACCTCATGACCCCCCCACAACAGGCACTGAAGTCAGGGGTCTACAAAGGACGGAAGAGCAACATACAGATCCTCGACATCTACCGAGCCTCTGAGAGGCTGGCCCGAGACGTGCAATGGGGCCATGTGGAAACCAGAGACGGGAGAAAAGCCTACATACCCGAGGCAGGACAAAGTCATTACGCTATACCTCCAGCATGGCAATATAAGCTGAATGAAGAGGTGAGAAAAGAGGTCCGTATGACTTGGGGAGAAATGGCCAACTTACTGATGACACCATCCTACCATACCTTGGTGGGCTACCGAGACCTGACCAAGAACTTCCGAGAGGGCTTCGTGGCAGTAATGTACGATATGATGCTAAGACGACTGAAACAGACAGCCTATGACCAAGCCAGGAAGGATTTGGCAATCTGTGGTGAGGTTATAGAAGACCAAGATGACAGGGCAACCGTCATAACAATACCCCCGCAAGCAGCGGACCAAGGCAGTCAAGCCACTGCGACCGCTCCAGCTCTCCAACAACGGAGAGAAGGATCAACCATGGGGGGTTATGAAGGCCTAAAAACCCTGAAGAATCTCATAAGAGCCATGAAGCCTGGAGAGACAGTTGAAGCCTACCTCCGCGAGACCTGGAGGATAGTTAAGAGCTGTGGGGTCTGTGAAGAGGCCAAGAAGAATTGGCTACAATTTGTTACCACGGAAGAAGTCGGTCAGGATGAGACAGCCCAAGAGATATATGACAGATGGGTCATACACGAGGAAGACGACGAAGATGCCTTCATCGCAGCTGCCCGTGACAAGCTGAAGCAAGGCCAGGCTTTGACTCCGCTCTGGCACCGAATGAAGACAGCGGTAACCCCTTCAAGATTCGTTGGTGTCCTGCGAAAGGTAGTGAAGGGGGCCGAAAGTGAGCACCTCTTCGTCACCCTAAAAGCGGATGCGAAGATGGATCAAATTGAAGAAACCGTGAGGAAATGGGACTTGCTAAGGAGGCATTACGCCGACAAGCGTAAAGCAAAGCAAGGGACCAGTACTGAACAGCGGCCGAACCAGAAGTCAAGTCAATCATCAAAACCTGGTGAACCTAGTGCTCAACAGCCACAGCAGAGCGAAGGTCCGACACCAGCACCTCGCCAGAAACCTATGAAGAAAACCGGAGGGTTCATACCCGCTGAAGAATACAACAAGATGACACCAGAAGAAAAGGCAGCCCTTCGTGAGTCCCGCAAGGCAGTGGGCTCCGGAGGGGCGAGCCAATGATGGCCAACGAGGCGCGGGTCATTAAGGACCATGTCTACCGTAAGGGTGATATGCTCTTCTCGGATGTGGAGGGAGTACCCTATCTGGTGGACACAGGAGCTGAAGTGTCAATGACCCGCAGAAGCCTCAAACAGAAAGGACACTTGGACGTCATATTGGCGGACGGCTCCACCAGAAGGATGCCGTTTGGAATATGGAAAGGACTGATATGGATTATAGGACCGAACAACTTGTTAACCTTGAGGGATGCAGAAGATCTACATAAGAAGGGAGCAAAGCGTCGTTCCCTCCAAGAACGCCTGGGGAAACTACAATCAAGAGCGGTGCAAATGGGACCAACAGGCTCAACTCATGGAGGATGGTACAAGCCCGTAGATGTGCCCGCCGTGAAGGTGCAACAGATCCAGGAAAGAGATCTATCACCGGCTGGAAAAGAACGACTGGCTCGAATCCTGGAAGGGGTCATAGTGGCCCATTTTAAGAACGACTGTGGGGATTTGGGGCCCAAGTACGTGCACATCATCGAAGGGGGAGTACATCCCCCAGTGAGGCAGTATCCACTGAACCCAGGAGCAGTGGCCGAGATGGACGTGATCGTCAACGAGCTACTAACATTGGGCATACTTCGTGAGGAACCATACCCTCTCACTAACAGCCTGATTCAAGCGGTGAAGAAGCCTGAGTCAGTAGGAGGAGGATGGCGACCCGTTATCAACTTTAAAGCCCTGAACCGGAGAACAGTAGCTAACCGAGCCAGCTTGATCAATCCCCAAGCATCATTGAAAACGTTACAAGTGAAGAAATACAAGTCATGTATAGACTTGGCTAATGGCTTTTTCTCACTAAGGTTAGCTAAGACCTCGCAAGGAAAGACAGCGTTCACCCATCGAGGAAAAGCATATGTGTGGCAAAGACTACCACAAGGGTACAAGAATTCACCTAACGTGTTCCAATCAGCGGTTATGCAAGTGTTGGAGGGACTACCTGTCGCAGTGTACATCGATGATGTGTTCATCGCAAGCGACACAGAAGAAGAACACCTAGACTTATTGCAAGCTGTGCTTGAAAGGGTCTCGAAGGCAGGCCTCAAGCTCAATCTCAAGAAATGTCAGCTAGCCCGATTCCAAGTCGACTACCTGGGTTTCCAAGTAGCTACAGACTTGGGTCTCTCGGATGGGTACAGGCAAAAGATCGAACAGATCCTGCCGCCTACTACAGAGAACGAGCTACAACGGATATTGGGACTTTGCAATTACGTCCGGGATCACGTCCCCCACTACCAGAAGCATGCAAGACCTCTGTATGCCCGGTTGAGGAAGAATGACAACGGGCAGGAAAACAACCACGGATGGCCATGGTCAGCAAAAGACCAGGAGCACCTGGAGAAGCTGAAGCAAGCCATCAAAGAAGCAGTAAGATTGGAACCAAGAAGTCTAACCACCCGCTTAGCCGCTGAAGTATCCTGCGAAGGAGACGACGCAGTGATAAGTGTTAAGAATGAAGGAGAAGGTCTAGTGACGCTATGGAGCTACACCTTGTCTTCGGTGGAAAAGAAGTATCCACAAGAAGAGAAGGAGTTGGCCGTACTCGCTAGATATTGGAGTGCTCTCAAAGACCTGGCCCAGGGACAAGGCATTAAAGTTACAACACAGAGCAACGTGCACCGGTTCCTAAGGAAAGAGACCATCGAAAGCACTAAAGCTGCCAATGTGAGATGGGGAAGGTGGGAAGACATCCTACTGGATCCAGACCTTGAGATCGGGCCAGCAACAGCCTCCAAGAAGCCTAAGGAGCCCCAGCAAGAGAAGGAACAACCGATCGAGTGGATCCTCTATACTGATGGGTCCAGGAAAGGTGATGACCGATTTGCCTATTGGGGCTTCATCCTCCGACAGAATGGAATAGAACGAGTGCGTCGGCGAGGAAAGGCAGTTGGCAGTGCACAAGTAGGAGAAGTCACAGCAGTTCTGGAAGGATTGCTGGAAGCCATGAACCGACATGTGACAAGAGTACAGTTGGTAACAGACAGTTACTACTGTGCCCAAGCGCTCAAAGAAGACCTAGCCATTTGGGAAGAAAATGGCTATGAAGGAGCAAAAGGAAAGCAAGTGGCTCACAGTGAGCTATGGAAGAAGATAGCCGAGCTACGCCTGAGTATGGAAATAGAAGTAGTCCATCAAAGGGCCCATACCAAGGAGGGGGCCCATTGGCAAGGGAACGAACAGGTGGATCGCTTCGTGCAAGAAAGAAAAGTTGTAGTGGTAGGGTGTGAGAAGTGGGATGCGACGCCTAAGGGGAGGATAGTCCCACAGGAATCCGTGGGGAGAGTGGTGCAGGCCGTACACGAAGCGCTTGGCCATGTTGGCCCACTACCTACACGGAAGGAGTTGGAGCGACTGGAACTTTGGATCACGGATAGAGCCATACGTGCTGCCCTAAGGAACTGTGAGGCGTGCGGAAGATACAATGCAGGCCGCAGAGGGCAACGAGTGGATGGCCAAACCATCAAGAGCACAATCTCATGGGGCTCAGTCTGTATGGACATCGCTGGGCCCATGGGGGTCAAGGGTATGAAAGGAGAAAAGTACCTGATTGTGCTTGTGGACACTATGTCGGGACAAGTAGGGCTAAAGGCAGTGAGATGTGCCAACGCCAACAGTGTGCTACGCACCCTGGACGACGGGTGTATGTGGCTCGGTATACCGAAAGAACTGAGGACAGACAACGGGACACCGTTCAAGAATGCTTTGGTGGACAGATGGTGCCAAAAGTGGGGAGTAGAGCGAATCTACTCACCCCCTTACACTCCTCAAGCCAACGGGGTCGCCGAAAGAACCATCGGCCTGATCAAGAACTGGTTAGGAAAGAACGCCAATGGCAAAGAGTGGAGTACCAAGACATTGGAGATTGCGGCTCAACTCAATGGGAGGTGGAGACAAGATAGACCCTCCCCCTCAGAGGAGTTGAACCAACGCCCCTTTGTGACGCTAGAAAGTGGGCGGAACCCAACAAAAAGGGAAGACCATTCAGTGTTGGACAGCGAGTGTGGATCAAGGCAAGAGACATACCCGGCAACACTGCAGTGAAAGCAAAGTACGAGAAGACCGACATAGTGGAAGAAGTGTTAGACCGAAACACAGTGCGGTTGAAGAAGAAAGGGATCCAAGGAGTGGAGCAGGTGAAGCCCATACCCAGGACTCCAGCTCATACCAAGGAATAACTAGAGGAAAAGATGGCCAGCCAACACACTGCAGAACCACCCTTTATTGAACTGGCCATCATCAAGGGACTGGTTATCACAAGAAGAACCATGAATGGCATTTGGGCCGGACGAGCGTTTACCCTGCTGGAAAACGCTAGAAGAGGATGCCTGACTGATCAGGTGGAGAAAGTGAGATGGTACAAAGCTGACTTTGATTGTGCCGTCTGCGGAACGGAGAAAGAGTTACCCACCGTGTGGAGCGGACCAAACTTCATGCGACCTCTCAGTCCTCCTGACCAGGACATAGGGAGGATGAGAAATCTGGTGAGACATCACCCTGCCAAGGTGATGGACACCTATGTCTGTTCCTGCTGTAGAGGAACGCAACTCCTGAGACTGCAATTTCAGGAGCAATGGGATGTCGGGTTCCCCGGCACCGAGCGACCTGATCAATGTACGTGCACCTGGAACGGGAAGATCCTGTGGTACTGCCCGATGTGCCTCGGAGGCCTCGGGAACGGGCAACTGATCGACGCAGGGCGCTCTGGAGGATGGAGAGTGACACGAGCCGTAAGCCCTTTGGCTCCCTTGATGCCCTTCAGAGGGGGCTGGGAGCTTGAAACCAACATGACAGTAGAAGGCCAAGACAAAATGCGCCAGCATTGGACAGGCTGCGGTGCCGCATTACAAGCAATGTGGCCACTCCATGTATGGCCAGTCAGACAGCATCCAGTGGTCGAAGGATCGGAACGAGCCCCTCAAGTTATGAGAGTGTACCGACCACTCGACTGGCGCTGGGCAAAGACAAGGCTCAATGGCCGGGAAGGACCTGGCCACTGGGAGCTTATAACATGGGCCAAGCTCGTGTCTGAAGTCATCAACAGACCAGATCTGCCACTGAGAGAAGCAGCGCCTGTGCAGGCCAAGAGCCCACAAGGATGCAACCTGTTTGGATACACCACTGCTCTAGATGGATGGAAGAGACAGATGATATACCAGTACAAGGAAGCCAAGTACACGATAACACCCGAGGATCCTGAAGTGGATGGGCAGTTACAGATACCAGGATCCAGGGCTTCATGGAGTCTGGCTCCAAGTCACAGGGAACAAATCACCGAAGTCACGGTGAGAGTGAACATGGCATTAGTGCCATACCAAGGGCTCTACGGTGTGGGACTGGACGTGGAGGTACAACCCAAACCAAGTCTCACCCGTACCGAGTCAGCGATGAACCATTCTGGCTCGGAGGAGGAGCTAGTAATAGATGAGTCAAGAGGGGTGGAAGAAGAAAACCCGCCTCCCGTGGAAAGCACAATCCCCCTGGAGGGGGCCGGCCTAAAAGAGGAGGGACCTTCTCAGGTTGAGGGAAAAGGCACTCAGACAGTGCGATTCGTCATCAAAGAAGAAGAGATCGTTGAAGAGGAAGAAGCTGACGCTGCAGTAAAACAAGAGTACCGCAGAGTCGCCAGGAAACAACAAAAGCCCAAAAAGCGGACATCAGAAGACGACAGGAAATGGTGGATGTGGTACAAACGGTCTCCCACTGGTGATCGACAATGATGCCCATATTCATAAAAGAAGCATGGGAACGGACCAAAAGAAACCCAACCGAAAGCGGACCGATAGACGTACTACCCAAGAAAGACTATGGCCTTAATTGTTGTTCAAGAGCCTCAGATAATTACTGGGCCCAACGTAGTGTTTGGCTGAGAAATGGTAACTTAGAAGATCCAGCGGAAATAAAGAAAATTAGATCCTTCACTTTGAAGAAAAGTTTGGCACACTGAGGAGGAAGAATGGAGTGTAGACTTCATCCATGGCCTCCAGATTATGACCGCAAAGATTATGATGAGAATCGTCCTGAGTGGGCCCCATGGATCCTCAACACCTGCCAGATGACAATTAGCGGGAAGCCACTCAAAATAAGATGGGGACCCAACTACGCAGACCCGCTTCAGGGGGAATACATAGACCTTCAGTTGGCTGGAATGTTACTCTGGACGACTAGCAAGGTCATGTACCTGAAGTTGGAAGCAAGAATTCGAAATACCAATAAATGGCTCATTGAAAACACTCAGCTGAGCCTAAGAACCACCAGCAGGAAAGTAGAAATAATCTCCAAGCTACACAAGGTTGGCTCTTGTCTTTACAGCCATCCATTCGGCAGACAAGGATGGTGGAGGCAGACCCTTTTCGGAGAAAATGAAGACCAACCCTTGTATGAGGAGGTTGTACAAGTCACGCCAAACAGAAGAGATCATCAACTAGATAAAGTAACAGAGGGATACCCAAGACGATGGAAGAAGGAGGGGCCATCACTCCCTGTTAAAGAATGGTATGTGACGTCATGGAAGTGGGTGTGGCGTGGGTTGGACTGGCTCCTAGAAGGAGAGCAAGCAGTTTATTATCAGCCCCTGAAGGAGCAGAGAGTCATTGCTGTTCCAAGGCCCAAGCTGAAACGTCGGAAGAGAAGAAGGAAGAAAAGATGGGATCCGGCAGTGACCGGGACTACGTCCGATTAGCCCAATTCACCCGACATCTCCGAGCGCTGCTAGACAACCCACCACCTGAACCCGACCCTGGGCATCACTACGAATTGGGACCACTATATGAACAACCAGGCCCTGAACTCGTCTATGAGAACACCCGCAGCAGCACTCCTGACCACACTTATGAGACGCCTCAACCAAGAAGAAGAAAAAGACCCCCTCAATGGCTCATCCTATCGGCAGCAATGATATTAGCTGCAGGGATATTGGGCATAGTGGCCGCCTTACTCTATCGAGTGAGTGGGGAGGCCACTGCCCTACAAACAGCAACGCTGCAGCCAGGAAAAGAGCAGCCGGCGTTGGACCTGATCGAGGTCCGATACAGAACCACAAAAAGGTTCGCCCAGAGATGCTGGGACGTAGAAGAACACCGACTAAGCCTCACCTGGAGACCCAAGTATGTAGCCTGGGATCCGGTCACAGCGGAAGCAAGGTACGAGGCCGTCGAGAAAGTCAACAGCAACCACAATACCACAGCCCTGGAGGGAGAAACCCAAATAACAACTAACACTGACCTCATAGAACAGCTCGGAGAGCTAGGGCTCATTGGCACAGATTGGACAGTGAGTCAAGCTTGCTTGGAAAACTCAAGTGACCAAGTACAAGTAACAGTGCAACAATGGAACCAAGAGACAACCAGAAACATCTCCTGTAACTGGCTCTGGAAGGAAAGCGAAGCTCCGACCTGGCACTGCAACTACGTATGTGTACCAGTTCCGAGGCAAGCCAACCAAGGGATGTGGAAGAAGGACATGATGCTTGATGCTCCATACCATCCTGATGAAGAAACATGCGAGAGCCTGAGACCGCAGTGGGAGCCCTGCTGGAGCTGTTTGAACCTGACGTGTGACCTGAGCACCGGGGAAAACACAGCAACACCAATTCCAACAACAGAGGGGCCCAAGGTGAGGCCAAGGCCCACTGAATCCGGGTACTGCATTGAATCGACCCCTTCTGAAGAAGCCCCAACGCCGGAATCAGCATGGATGCTTGTAAAGAATTGGACAAGACCCAGGGCTACAACGTCTCGTTTCAGGCTGAGAAAGCGTATAAGGGCAAGAAGGTACATCAAGCCATTCCCTATACGCTTCAACATTCCCAGGCGCCAGTACCCTACAGAAGTAAACTCACCTATCGGAACCACCATGGGCTCAACAAAAGCAGTCGATGTCACCAAAGTGGCTGACTGGATGCCCCAGGTGGATGGCATGCTGACTCTCCTGCAGAAAAACTTGTCAAAGGATTCACAAGTGTACAAAGCACTACAGAGGCTAAGACGCCAGAATCCACTGGAGATAGCCTGTATGAAAGCCATAGCCAACCTGGATAGGTGCTATTGGAGTTTCGGTAAGACTTGTGCTAAGAACTTTCTTGTGCTGACCCGAACTGCAATGACAGGTCAGACAGGAGGAGTACAGGTCGACACTTGGCTAAACAACTCATTGCCATGGGTCTGGAAGAAGAATCTACGGCATTATGTGGGTGCCTGGAGCAAGCAGTTTTTCAACATGTCAGGAGTATATGGCCCAGTCGACAGCGACTTTCTGGTGCAACTGTTGCCAAACCCCGATGACCTACACGGTGTGGGGAAAGACGACTTCCACCGGATCGATCAATGTGTGGTCAAGAAAGCCTACCAGAGTCTGAATGGAACCGAGTGGTGGAACAACGGAGCATCACCTCGTTGCACTTTGAACGAAGTCCAAGAGGGAATAATCCCCAAGTGGATCTATGATTGTGGAGAACTGTTGAAGAATGGAACTATGAAAGGTGTTCTACAGGCATGGGAAGAAAGACTCACCAGGGACGAAACCCACACTTGGTGGGGTCTGAGTCCTGAAGAGGTCAAGCTCTGGGTCTTACCCTGCCTCGCCGAGACTGACAACTATTGGGTGAGATACCAATATGTGGCTACAGTCTACTCGAAAGAACGAACCCTCTATTGGGACCCGAGCAGACCACCAACAGGGATGCAACCAAGGCCCTGGAGGATGAATTGTAACCACGACAAGACCGTCGGTAGAGTGACATTGGCAAGAGGAAATTGTCAGACAGTTGACGCCTGGAAGAAGCGCTGTCAAGACTTCTACAATGGCTCATATGACGCCTACGAGCTTGGAGCTACGTGGGAGAAACACAATGGAAGATGGAAACGAGCTATCGTACCAGCTCAGTCACCATGCCTGGTCAGACTAACAGGACCAGGTATAGCACGAAGACAGAACAGATGGCTGGAGGTCCTGCCTGAAGTGGCACAAGCTACCTACTTCATGGCTGAAGGACATGCATTCCGACAAAACCTCTATGATCCAAGGCTTCGAATGGATAGGACCCAATCGTCTGTACAACCCAGGAACTTGCTATGCACCTAAAGAACACTGGCTACACTGTGGCATCGGACCCCTGGAGCATGAGTGCAACTGGATTGAAGTCACTGGGAAAGTGTTCGCTAGGACAGCAGACACTGTGGTCCAAGGAGTGATTGGACTAGCGGATGGAGTAGCCTCCACAGTGGGAGGATGGCTTGGCAGTCTAATGTCCAAACTGTGGCCATGGATGCTGATGGCAGCAGGAGTGATCTTCGCCTCTATCGCACTACCACTTGTAATCAAGGGAGGAATCAAAGCCCTGAGAAAGAAGAGGAGCACGGAATGGGCCACCCTTCACGCCTGCAGCCAAGACAAGACTGCGAGGCAGAAAGAAGATGTGACCTGGGACTCCGCCCTCAGCTGGAAGGCGGTGCTACCAGTAACCAATCAGGCGCTACCAGTGACCAATCAGCAGCTGGCAGACCAAAAGAGGAAGTTGACTCACCGGACGTCCGAGGGAGGAGCCGGGGGAGGAGCCAAGCTGGCTATAAAAGAAGGAGCTGAGAGCAGCTCCACACAGTCTGATCCTCGAGATCACTAGAGCACGTACCGGGCAAGAGAAGGTAAGCAAGCATAACCATGGACCCTGGCAACAGCAGCAGCTTAAAACCCCAGAATGGGACATCGGGAACCCTGGGACGGCCTGGGGCGATTCAATATGTAAGTGAGACTGAATTTTGGGTTCTTTTCTCTTGTTGGGCTTTCTACGGAGGTACGGGGATATGGGTTAGTTTCAAACCTTTACGGGTGGTTGTAGCATTTCTACTGATAAGCAAAGTCATAGTGCTTAGGCTGTTGTATGGGGTGCGGAGCTTGGGACTGGGTCTCTTTGTAGTGTACCTTATGAGCCGAATGCCTATTGACCCTACCACCTGGGTAGGGAAAGGGAAGATAGTGCTACTCTTGATTTGGGTTGGGATGGACATAGCTTCAGCGTTCGTAATCCCATTTCTCTATGCCACTGTAGTATTAGAAGGCCTGTTACTGCTTCTCCTCCTAAGCCACATGGTGAGCCTAGTAGCCAGCCTTAAGCTCGGAGGGAAACGGGCATGGTGGATAAGGATAGGGGCTCTAGTAGGATGGGGAATAGTATGGGGAATAATAACCACACTAGTGTGGCTTGATATAGTTAGTCAGCTGTGTTTAGTTGCCTGGTTCATGACTTATGCTGCCTCCTTCCCGGTTACGGCTCGAAGACGGGCAGGGAGCACGACCATGTCATCGCCAAGGTTGCCCGCGGAGATATGGCATGTCACTTCCTCGCCTCAGCCGACACGTTAGAGGGCTCTCTAGCGTCTCTCTTTTCTTTCTTTCCTTTCCACGAGCATGCTAAGGAAGACTGTTGAAAGACTCTGTTCTACAACCTATAGACAATCCCTGAATGCCTGGCATGCAGAAACAAAGACATGGACTTCGCCTGGGTGAGAGATGACACCTTCTGGGGGTTCTGCTGTTTCCCATACCAAAGATGCTGCTACGAGTGGTCCATCGCCACTGACCAGACACCATATGGGGTGTACGTCAAGGATAGCTGCGAGCTACCCCTGACCGAGATGAGGTGTGTACCGTTCAGCATCGTACAGGCCAAGGCAGTAGAGGTCCGCCGAGTGTATGGGGGAAGACTCCAAACCATACACAGTTGGAGGAACAAGAAACATCGCAGGGTTGGCCACTTCGAGGAGGTCATCCACTCCACGTGGAGATTCCCAAATGGCACCCATACCACATCAACTCACCTGAGCTGTGGGATGTGCATCGGCCTGGGGCCATGGGGCCACGCCATGCCGACAAAGCACCTCCTCTCCCGACCAGGCTTAAACCCTCCAATCGTTACCGTCATTGGAGAAGCAAGACCAGACCAGCAAGACGAGCGGTCATCCCCAGCAAAGATGCGACGCCAAACCGGAACCATCATCTCCTCCCAAGAGCTTGAGACCGGCGAGCAGGAGGGCCGCAGAGGCCCTCACACTCCGGAACCAGTGAAGGAAGATGCAGCTGAGGAAGGACGGGTGGGCAACCGAGTCGCCGACCTTACATGGAACCCGCCTTCTCCAGCCACGGAAGCTGCCGTGGAAGACATCGTCCGTGCAGTCTCGACTGTCCAGACCCTGCTCGAGGCTCTGGAGAGACTGGCTGCTGACCAACAGGCAGGAGGACCGCTTCCAGTGGCAGAGGGGCACCCGGCTGAGATCGTCGCTCCCAACTACATGGGTGACCTTGCAAGCCCCGTGAGTCCTGATGGGCCTGCAGGGGACAAGGCCTAAACCGTCAAACAAATGTTGGACTGGTCTGTGTGGACTTGATGTTACAATACTCGGTCACAGTATAGAGTAAATCCGACATTGTTACGGGCAACGAACGGATTCACGAAGGGGGTGTCGAGTGACCTTGGTACAACACCTCTTAAAAGGCCAACTTGTATACCAAAAGTACTTGTAATAATCAAGGAACAAAGCACAGTCTAGCATGCTCAAACACTGTCGCTTTTAGGAATGTAACCATATAATACACAAGTTAGTTGGTACCTCATGTTAGTATACATGTGCATTTATAGGGACAAACACACACACCATTGTAATACACGTCAATAGGGATACTTGCATAACTATCGCAATGCTTAAAGCACTTATGTTATGATGTTATAATCAGTATTATTCAGTAACATGATTTAATAGAAGCATATAGTCCTATGGCCTTGAGAATGTCAAACAGAAACAACAGGTTGATGTCTAAGGTTGTATGAAAACAAGTGTTAATGTTTTACAATGTTTTACAAGTTGAATGTCATGTTCCTCCGTGAATCACCACCTTACCGTGGTGGAGGGGTTTGTGTGCCCGAGTGATCCTAGGAGCTATGTTGTCTGGGGCTATATGCCCCTGGTAGGGTCTCCCAAGGCAAACAGGTCCTGGGTGACGGACCAGACCAAGAGTGATTCAGAAGACCCCTATGAATAAACACACGAGGAGAGACCGCACCTCGCCCGGAAGTGGGATACCGGGGCCTCACCCTGGAGCCAGGCCTGGGGGAGGGGCTCGCAGGCGAGCGTCTGGTGGTCGGGCTTTCACCCGTGGGACCCGGCCGGGCTCAGCCCGAAGAAGCCACACGGGATCTCCCCCCCGTAGACCCACCACCTGCGGGGGCAAGCATAAGGGTCCGGTGCATTGCGTTTTGGGTGGCGGTCGAGGGCGGGAACCTAGGCGACCTGGTCTTCGGCGGCCAAATCTGGTTCTTGGGACATGGAACGTCACTTCTCTGGCGGGGAAGGAGCCCGAACTTGTGAGGGAGGTTGAGACATTCCGACTAGATATAGTCGGACTCACCTCGACCCACAGTTTGGGTTCTGGATCCAAACTCCTCGAGAGGGGTTGGACCTTGTTCTACTCTGGAGTTGCTGCAGGGGAGAGGCGGCGAGCTGGTGTGGGCTTATTAATAGCCCCCCGGCTCGGTGCCTCTGTGTTGGAGTCATCCCCGGTAAACGAGAGGGTCATTTCCCTACGCCTTCGGGTTGGGGAAAGGGTCCTGACTGTCGTTTGTGCGTACGCGCCAAACGGCAGTTCAGAGTACCCAGCCTTCCTGGAGTCCATCAGAGGGGTGCTGGAGAGCACCCCAACTGGTGACTCTGTCGTTTTGCTGGGAGACTTCAACGCCCATGTGGGCAATGACAGTGTGACCTGGAGGGGCGTGATTGGGAGGAACGGCCTCCTCCCCGATCTGAACCCGTGCGGTGTGATGTTGTTGGACTTCTGTGCGAACCACAGTTTGTCCATCACAAACACCATGTTCCAGCATAAGGATGTCCATAAGTGCACATGGCACCAGGACACCCTAGGCCGCAGGTCTATGATCGACTTTGTAGTCGTATCATCAGACCTGCGTCCGCATGTTTTGGACACACGGGTAAAGAGAGGGGCTGAGCTGTCAACTGATCACCACCTGGTGATGAGTTGGATTAGATGGCGGGGGAGGATGCCGGACAGACCCGGGAGACCCAAACGTGTAGTGAGGGTGTGCTGGGAACGTTTGGCAGAGTCTCCTGTTCGTCGAGTCTTCAGCTCTCACCTCCGGCAGAGCTTCTCCTGCATCCCGGGGGAGGACGAGGATATCGAGTCCGAATGGGCTCTATTCCGTGCCTCCATTGCTGAGGCAGCCGATCGGAGCTGCGGCCGCAAGGTGGTCGGTGCCAGTCGTGGCGGCAAGCCCCGAACCCGATGGTGGACACCAGAGGTCAGGGCTGCCGTCAAGCTGAAGAAGGAGTCCTATCGAGCATGGATGGCTTGTGGGACTCCTGAAGCAGCTGACGGGTACCGGCAGGCCAAGCGGCACGCGGCTTCGGCGGTGATCGAGGCAAAAACTCGGGTGTGGGAGGAGTTCGGTGAGGCCATGGAACACGACTTTCGGTCGGCCTCGAAGAGGTTCTGGCAAACCGTCCGGCGCCTCAGAAAGGGGAAGCAGTGCCCGGTCCACACTGTTTACAGTGGGGACGGGAGCCTGCTGACCTCGACTGAGGATATAGTTGGGCGGTGGAAGGAATACTTTGAGGCTCTTCTCAATCCCACTGACATACCTTCCCTAGAGGAAGCAGAGACTGAGGATACGAACGCGGACAGTTCCATCACCGTGGCTGAGGTATCTGGGGTAGTCAAAATGCTCCCCAGTGGCAAAGCTCCGGGGGTGGACGAGTTTCGCCCTGAATTCCTCAAGGCTTTGGATGTTGCGGGACTGTCTTGGCTGACACGTCTCTTCAACATTGCGTGGAAGTCGGGAACAGTACCTCTGGATTGGCAGACTGGGGTGGTGGTCCCCCTTTTCAAGAAGGGTGACCGGAGGGTGTGTTCCAACTATAGGGGGATCACACTCCTCAGCCTCCCTGGGAAAGTCTATTCCAGGGTGCTGGAGAGAAGGGTACGACCGTTAATCGAACCTCGGCTACAGGAGGTGCAATGTGGTTTTCGTCCTGGTCGCGGAACACTGGACCAGCTCTACACCCTTGCAAGAGTCCTGGAGGGTACTTGGGAGTTTGCCCAACCGGTCTACATGTGCTTTGTGGACCTGGAAAAGGCATTCGACCGTGTCCCTCGCGGTGTCCTGTGGGGGGTGCTCCGGGAGTATGGGATTGGTGGCGCGCTACTACGTGCCATTCAGTCCTTGTACAACCGGAGCAGGAGCCTGGTTCGCATTGCCAGTAGTAAGTCAAGCCTGTTTCCGGTGAACGTTGGCCTCCGCCAAGGCTGCCCTTTGTCACCGATTCTGTTCATAATTTTCATGGACAGAATTTCTAGGCGCAGCCAAGGTGTCGAGGGAGTCCAGTTCGGGGGCACTAGTATCTCATCTCTGCTATTTGCAGACGATGTGGTCCTGATGGCCTCATCGAGCTGTGACCTGCAGCGTTTACTGGGACGGTTTGCATCTGAGTGTGAAGCTTCTGGGATGAGACTCAGCACCTCCAAATCCGAGGCCATGGTTCTCAGTCGGAAAAGGGTGGATTGCTCCCTCCGGGTTGGGAATGAGGTCCTACCCCAGGTGGAGGAGTTCAAGTATCTCGGGGTCTTGTTCACGAGTGAGGGAAGGTTGGAGCGTGAGGTCGATAGGCGGATCGGCGCAGCGTCTGCAGTAATGCGGTCGCTGTACCGGACCGTCGTGGTGAAGAGAGAGTTGAGCCGGAAGTCAAAGCTCTCAATTTACCGATCGATCTATGTTCCCACCCTCACCTATGGTCATGAGCTTTGGGTCATGACCGAAAGAACGAGATCGCGGATACAAGCAGCTGAAATGAGTTTTCTTCGTAGGGTAGCGGGACTCACCCTAAGAGACAGGGTGAGGAGCTCGGTTATCCGAGAGGAGCTCAGAGTAGAGCCGCTGCTCCTTCACATCGAGAGGAGCCAGCTGAGGTGGCTCGGGCATCTAGTCCGGATGCCTCCCGGACGCCTCCCTGGTGAGGTGTTTCGGGCATGCCCAGCCGGGAGAAGGCCCCGGGGAAGACCTAGGACACGCTGGAGGGATTATGTCTCACAGCTGGCCTGGGAACGCCTCGGTGTCCTCCCGGTGGAGCTGGAGGAGGTGGTCGGGGACCGGGAAGTCTGGGCTTCCCTACTGAGACTGCTGCCCCCGCGACCCGGACCCGGATAAGCGGAGGAAAATGGAATGGAATGGAATGGAATGGAATGTCATGTTCCGATGTTGGTGCTGAACTGAATGTTAAAATAACATGTTGTGATGTTAGAATAACATGTTTTGATACTAAAAGGTTAATGACTATAAGATAACTGCCAATGTGAGCTCCTCCATAATCATTAAGCCACAAAGTAGAACATTAAGTTTCGGTAGTCTGGTGAAAGGCCACTAGGGGTCATAGTCATTGCAGTACAATGGCGAAGTCAGGCAACCCATATAAGGACATCCTTAGGAGTTCAGCTGAGGACACATAAGAAGTCATCTGCGGTCAACCACTGAGTTCATCTCAGGACAGGATGATGACCAAATATGGCAGTCCAGGACGGGTCAAACGAGGACACAAGTTCAACCAAGGAGATGAGTCATGCTGAATCAGCGCGGTCAGGGAAAGTACAAGCTATTCTGGGAAAGACACTCCTCTGGGAGGTCTCAGAATGAGGTAATGGACACTCCCATGAGCAGGCGGAGACTGAAGACAGCATAAAAAGAGGACGCGCTCTACAGTCGACGCTGGCTCCAGGCGATCCTCTCAGGGATCGCATCTCCGAAGCTCCAAGGCTCGCAACACAGCTCTGGGACTGCTGAAGGAAGATTGGACTCAACTCGTCTGCCCAGCAGAAGGAGAAGACTCCGTCTTTCAGATGAACCTGAGACACCAACTGAAGATTTCGTCTGCGGCGCTACCGAGAGAAGAGCTGAGCCTGAGTGAGCACGGAGCCAGTCACCGCAGCGGTCCCCAGCCTTGCCGCTCTCGGGAGCAACCTAGAGCCGTCAGGACAGCCAGGGAAGGTCGAAGGCCTGATCACCCGACGCCCGACCCGCATCAACTAGACTTATCCCCAAGAAGCGAACTCATCCTCACTGGACTTTTTGTCTTCACTACTGGCTTCATCATCGGGGTAGGACTGAGGCACTGGCCTGCGGCCTTGCGCTTCTTTCTATCTAGGTACATGTGAGTGGAGCTCATTGCGGCTAGTCTGACATTGTGTACAGTATAACCTTATAGTTAATAGAGTACCTGCTTCAATGCCCTTGCTAACTTTCCTAATAAAGCTTTTCACTCTTTCACTAAGAGTTGTCACCCAGTATCTTCTTTGAAGGTAAAAGAGTAAGCAGTGTGTTAAAGATTCCTTTGAGGTTGTTCCGGTAAACTTAGTAAAGACAGGTCCCTCTGATTGCTGATAGATGAGTAAATAACCCCAGGTCCTTACCAAAAGCAACTATCCATTAAGAGAGGAAGCAGTCGTAAAAGCAGAGGGTCCGACGTCTCGTACGACCAACCTTGGGTTACTCTGGTCTTGCGCGGCTCGGATGCAGCGGGGCCGCCTCTGCACTACCGAGGCTGTTAATACCTGGGTGAGTTCCTCTCGCACCTGACTTAGAGGTTTCTCTTCCCTCTACGGGAGAGACCGTAACCCTTTGAACGGAGTAGTCAGGTAGGCAGGTGCGCCTGCTTCTTGCACGAGGAAGCAAGGGTCTTGCACCGCCTAGGTAACTAGGGATTAAACAAGAGAATAAAGTGTAAATATTAGAGAATAAAGTGTAAATATTAAAAGAATAAAGTGTAAATATTGAGAGAATAAAGTGTAAATATTAAGAGAATAAAGTGTAAATATTAGAGAATAAAAGGTAAATATTAAAGAATAAAGTGTAAATATTAGAAAATAAAGTGTAAATATTAAAGAATAAAGTGTAAATATTAGAGAATAAAGTGTAAATATTAAAAGAATAAAGTGTAAATCTTAAGAGAATAAAGTGTAAATATTAAAGAATAAAGTGTAAATATTAGAGAATAAAGTGTAAATATTAAAAGAATAAAGTGTAAATCTTAAAAGAATAAAGTGTAAATCTTAAGAGAATAAAGTGTAAATATTAAAGAATAAAGTTTAAATATTAGGAGAATAAAGTGTAAATATTAAAGAATAAAGTGTAAATATTAAAGAATAAAGTGTAAATATCAAGAGAATAAAATGTAAATATTAGAGAATAAAGTGTAAATATTAAGACAATAAAGTGTAAATATTAGAGAATAAAGTGTAAATATTAAATATTAGAAAATAAAATGTAAATATTAGGAGAATAAAGTGTAAATATTAAGAGAATAAAGTGTAAATATTAAAAGAATAAAGTGTAAATATTAGAGAATAAAGTGTAAATATTAAAGAATAAAGTGTAAATATTAGAGAATAAAGTGTAAATATTAAGAGAATAAAGTGTAAATATTAAAGAATAAAGTGTAAATATTAGAGAATGAAGTGTAAATATTAAAGAATAAAGTGTAAATATTAGAGAATAAAGTGTAAATATTAAAAGAATAAAGTGTAAATCTTAAGAGAATAAAGTGTAAATATTAAAGAATAAAGTGTAAATATTAAGAGAATAAAGTGTAAATATTAAAGAATAAAGTTTAAATATTAGGAGAATAAAGTGTAAATATTAAGAGAATAAAGTGTAAATATTAAGAGAATAAAGTGTAAATATTAGAGAATAAAGTGTAAATATTAAATATTAGAAAATAAAGTGTAAATATTAGGAGAATAAAGTGTAAATATTAAGAGAATAAAGTGTAAATATTAAAAGAATAAAGTGTAAATATTAGAGAAAAAAGTGTAAATATTACAGAATAAAGTGTAAATATGAGAGAATAAAGTGTAAATATTAAAGAATAAAGTGTAAATATTAAATATTATAAAATAGAGTGTAAATATTAAGAGAATGAAGTGTAAATATTAGAGAATAAAGTGTAAATATTAAATATTAGAGAATAAAGTGTAAATATTAAGAGACTAAAGTGTAAATATTAAGAGAATAAAGTGTAAATATTGAGAGAATAAAGTGTAAATATTAAAGAATAAAGTGTAAATATTCGAGAATAAAGTGTAAATATTAGATATTAAAGTGTAAATATTGGAGAATAATGTGTAAATATTCGAGAATAAAGTGTAAATATTAAGAGAATAAACTAAATATTAAGAGAATAAAATGTCAATATTGGAGAATAAAGTGTAAATATTAAGAGAATAAAGTGTAAATATTAGAGAATAAAGTGTAAATATTAAGACAATAAAGTGTAAATATTAAAGAATAAAGTGTAAATATTAAGACAATAAAGTGTAAATATTCGAGAATAAAGTGTAAATATTAAGAGAATAAACTAAATATTAAGAGAATAAAATGTCAATATTAGAGAACAAAGTGTAAATATTTGAAAATAAAGTGTAAATATTAAAGAATAAAGTGTAAATATTAAGACAATAAAGTGTAAATATTAGAGAATAAAGTGTAAATATTAAGAGAATAAAGTGTAAATATTACAGAATAAAGTGTAAATATTAGAGAATAAAGTGTAAATATTAAGAGAATAAAGTGTAAATATTAGACAATAAAGTGTAAATATTAGACAATAAAGTGTAAATATTAAAAGAATAAAGTGTAAATCTTAAGAGAATAAAGTGTAAATATTAAAGAATAAAGTGTAAATATTAGAGAATAAAGTGTAAATATTAAGACAATAAAGTGTAAATATTAGAGAATAAAGTGTAAATATTAAATATTAGAAAATAAAGTGTAAATATTAGGAGAATAAAGTGTAAATATTAGATAATAAAGTGTAAATATTGGAGAATAAAGTGTAAATATTAAGAGAATAAAGTGTAAATATTAGAGAATAAAGTGTAAATATTGGAGAACAAAGTGTAAATATTTGAAAATAAAGTGTAAATATTAAGAGAATAAAGTGTAAATATTAAGAGAATAAAGTGTAAATATTAGAGAATAAAGTGTAAATATTAAAGAATAAAGTGTAAATATTCAGAGAATAAAGTGTAAATATTAGGAGAATAAAGTGTAAATATTAGAGAATAAAGTGTAAATATTAAAGAATAAAGTGTAAATATTAGGAGAATAAAGTGTAAACATTAAAGAATAAAGTGTAAATATTAGAGAATAAAGTGTAAATATTAAATATTAGAAAATAAAGTGTAAATATTAAAAGAATAAAGTGTAAATATTAGAGAAAAAAGTGTAAATATTAGAGAATAAAGTTTAAATATTAAAGAATAAAGTGTAAATATTAAGAGAATGAAGTGTAAATATTAGAGAATAAAGTGTAAATATTAGGAGAATAAAGTGTAAATATTAGAGAATAAAGTGTAAATATTAAGACAATAAAGTGTAAATATTAGAGAATAAAGTGTAAATATTAAAGAATAAAGTGTAAATATTAGAGAATAAAGTGTAAATATTAAGAGAATAAAGTGTAAATATTAGAGAATAAAGTGTAAATATTAGGAGAATAAAGTGTAAATATTACAGAATAAAGTGTAAATATTACAGAATAAAGTGTAAATATTAAAGAATAAAGTGTAAATATTAGAGAATAAAGTGTAAATATTAGGAGAATAAAGTGTAAACATTAAAGAATAAAGTGTAAATATTAAAGAATAAAGTGTAAATATGAGAGAATAAAGTGTAAATATTAAGACAATAAAGTGTAAATATTAGAGAATAAAGTGTAAATATTACAGAATAAAGTGTAAATATTAAAGAATAAAGTGTAAATATGAGAGAATAAAGTGTAAATATTACAGAATAAAGTGTAAATATTCGAGAATAAAGTGTAAATATTTGAGAATAAAGTGTAAATATTACAGAATAAAGTGTAAATATTTGAGAATAAAGTGTAAATATTACAGAATAAAGTGTAAATATTAAAGAATAAAGTGTAAATATTAAGAGAATAAAGTGTAAATATTAGGAGAATAAAGTGTAAATATTAAAGAATAAAGTGTAAATATTAGAGAATAAAGTGTAAATATTAAGAGAATAAAGTGTAAATATTAGAGAATAAAGTGTAAATATTAGGAGAATAAAGTGTAAATATTAAAGAATAAAGTGTAAATATTAGGAGAATAAAGTGTAAACATTAAAGAATAAAGTGTAAATATTAGAGAATAAAGTGTAAATATTAAGACAATAAAGTGTAAATATTAGAGAATAAAGTGTAAATATTACAGAATAAAGTGTAAATATTAAAGAATAAAGTGTAAATATTAGAGAATAAAGTGTAAATATTAAGACAATAAAGTGTAAATATTAGAGAATAAAGTGTAAATATTAGAGAATAAAGTGTAAATATTAAAGAATAAAGTGTAAATATTAAGAGAATAAAGTGTAAATATTCGAGAATAAAGTGTAAATATTAAGAGAATAAAGTGTAAATATTAGAGAATAAAGTGTAAATATTAAGAGAATAAAGTGTAAATATTAGAGAATAAAGTGTAAATATTAAAGAATAAAGTGTAAATATTAGGAGAATAAAGTGTAAACATTAAAGAATAAAGTGTAAATATTAGAGAATAAAGTGTAAATATTAAGACAATAAAGTGTAAATATTAGAGAATAAAGTGTAAATATTACAGAATAAAGTGTAAATATTAAAGAATAAAGTGTAAATATTAGAGAATAAAGTGTAAATATTACAGAATAAAGTGTAAATATTAGGAGAATAAAGTGTAAATATTAAGAGAATAAAGTGTAAATATTCGAGAATAAAGTGTAAATATTTGAGAATAAAGTGTAAATATTAGAGAATAAAGTGTAAATATTAAAGAATAAAGTGTAAATATTAAAGAATAAAGTGTAAATATTAGAGAATAAAGTGTAAATATTAAAGAATAAAGTGTAAATATTAGATAATAAAGTTTGGTTTGGTTTGGTTTGGTTTCGTTTATTTGAACATGAAGGTTCCAATGGAATACATCTCATGAATCATTCTTTGACAGTTCCACATGTCCAAAAGGAGTAGGAAGAAGCAAAGCTTATTTAATCCTACCCCCCATCTATTCTACATCTTTTACAGTACATGTAGTTCACTTCCTGCATTCCATGTCATGTTTTCTGTGATAGTCAGGATAACACATAATAGATAACGTAAGATAGCCCTCCCCCAAAAAATAAAAAATTATATATATATATATATATATATATATATATATATATATATATATATATATATATATATATATATATATATATATATCCACATACATTAATAATAATAATAACAATGATGACAATACTAAATAAATAAATAAAAAGAACAAAGCTTTTTTCTTTTCTTTTTTTTTAAAACACAACAAAGAAAATCATAAAAAAATAAAAAACATATATAAAAAAAATAAAAAATAAAATAAAATAAAATAAAAAATAAATAAATAACGAACCTGACAGAACATCATTGTGATGATGAAGACTCTTCTGCTTGTATTTAGCAAACATCAACTGCTTGTATTGTTTATGAATGTGCTCATCTTTGTACTTTGTTGGACTTCCTTACTCAATCCCTTCCATAGTTTAATTCCACATACAGAAATGCTGTGGCTTTTCAGCGTAGTTCTGGCATATAAATGTTTTAAGTTGAACTTTCCTCTAAGATCATATTTCTCCTCTCTGATTGAGAAATACTGGATGAGGTTTTTGAGTAACGAATTCTTATTAACTTTATACATTATTCTAGCGGTTTGTAAGGTTACTAAATCTGCAAACTTTAATATCTGTGATTTTAAAAATAAAGGTGTGTATGTTGTCTATACTTGGTATTATGAATGATCATCACTAATATGTGATATTAATAATAAAGGTTTGTATGTTGTCTATACTTGGTATTATGAATGACCATCACTATTGTATTGTATTGTATTGTATTGTATTGTATGTACTTTATTTATCCCACAGCGGGGAAATTTACTTGTTACAGCAGCAAGACAAGTAAAGAGAACAGTGTAAAGAAAGCATAGTGTCTACAACATAGTTCAGGTGGTGCAGGTGTTGTAGAGCCTGACAGCGGTCGGTATGAAGGACCTGTGGAACCTCTCCTTCTTACACCGTGGGTGTAACAGTCTGGTGCTGAAGGAGCTGCTCAGGGAAACAACAGTGTCATGTAGCGGGTGAGAGGTGTTGTCCATGATGGATGTCAGCTTAGCCAACATCCTTCTCTCCCCCACTTCCTCCACGGAGTCCAGAGGACCGTCCAGGACAGAGCTAGCTCGCCTGATCAGTCTATTTATCCTGCTCCTGTCCCTGTCCGTGCTGCCCCCTCTCCAGCAGCCCACAGCATAGAAGATGGCTGAGGCCACCACAGAGTCATAAAAGGTCCGTAAAAGAGTCCTGCACACACCAAAGGACCTCAGTCTCCTCAGCAGGTGGAGGCGACTCTGGCCCTTCTTGTAGAGGGCGTGGGTGTTGACGGACCAGTCCAGCTTGTTGTTAAGGTGAACACCCAGGAATTTGTAGCTGTCTACCAACTCTATGTCCGCTCCCTGGATGTTCACCGGTGTAAAGTGAGATGTTTTCCTCTGGAAGTTAATGATCATCTCCTTCGTCTTGCTGGTGTTGAGCTGCAGCTGGTTAAGCTCACTCCAGCTGACAAAGTCCCTGATGACCGTCCTGTATTCCAGATCATTCCCCTCTGAAACACAACCAACGATGGCTGTGTCGTCGGAGAACTTCTGGATGTGACACTGTGTGGAGTTGTGTGTGAAGTCCGAGGTGTAGAGGGTGAAGAGGAAAGGGGAGAGCACCGTACCCTGAGGGGCACCTGTGCTGCAGAGTACCATGTCAGACACACAGTGACGGAGCCTCACATACTATGGTCTGTTGGTGAGGTAGTCTATAACCCATGCAGTCAGGTGTTGGTCTACTCCCACACTCTCCATCTTCACTCTGAGTAGTGCCGGCTGGATGGTGTTGAAGGCACTGGAGAAGTCAAAAAACATGACCCTCACAGCGCTCCCGCTGTCCTCCAGGTGTAGCAGTGATCTGTGCAGCAGGTAGATCACTGCGTCGTCCACTCCGATCCGAGGCCGGTAAGCAAACTGCAGGGGGTCCAGCTGAGTGCCCACCAGGGGTCGCAGGTGCTGCAGGATAATCCTCTCCATGGTCTTCATCAGGTGAGAGGTCAAGGCAACAGGCCTAAAGTGGTTAGGCTCCTTGGGACGTGGTGTCTTTGGGATCGGGACCACACAGGAGGTCTTCCACAGGGCCGGGACTTTCTCCAGGCTCAGGCTGAGGTTGAACAAGTGCCTGAGAACTCCACAGAGCTGGTCAGCACAGTCCTTGAGGATTCTGGGGCTGATGCCGTCCGGTCCCAGGGCCTTCCTTGCCTTGATCTTCCTCAACTGACTTCTCACCTGATCATCAGTTATGGAGAGGGGAGTAGAGGATGGCTGGGATGGGGATGTGGGGGTGAAGAGTGGTGAGTTGGTAGGGGAGGGAGAGAGGGCAGACTCAAATCTGTTAAAAAACAGATTGAGTTCATCTGCCCAGATCTTGTCCCCACTGGCTTGGTCTCTCCCCACTCCTTTACCATGGCCTGTGATGGTCTGCAGGCCTCTCCAGACTTCCCTGGCATTATTCTCCTCCAGCCGCTTCTCCAGTTTCCTCCTGTAGCAGTCCTTCCCCTTCCTGATCTTGTGCCGGAGTTCCCTCTGGACTCTGCACAACTCCTCCTTGTCCCCCGAGTTGAAGACCCTCTTCTTCTTGTTCAGCAGGGCCTTAATCTCGGAGGTCACCCAGGGTTTGTTGTTGCGAAAACACCGCACCAACTTGGAGGGCACAGTGTTCTCCACACAGAAGTTTATATAGTCTGTGATGCAGTGTGTCATGCTGTCAACGTCACTGCCATGGGGACTACAGAGCGCTTCCCAGTCTGTTGTCTGGAAGCAGTCTCTTAGCCTAGCACTGCTCTCCTCAGACCACTGCTTCACAGGCCTCTTCACAGGGGGTTGTCTATTCACTACTGGAGTGTAGTCTGTGACGAGATGGACGAGGTTGTGATCAGAACGACCCAGCGGGGGGAGGGGGGATGAGGTGTATGCACCCTTGATGTTTGCATACAGGAGTTCCAAAGTTTTATTGTCTCTAGTGTGGCATCTGACATACTGGGTGAAGGTGGGAAGAGCAGAGGACAGGGAAGCATGATTGAAGTCACCGGAGATGAGGAGGAGGGATTGGGGGTGCTGGTTCTGAAGTTGAGAGACGATGGTGTGGATCTGCTCTATAGCTGCAGCAGCGACCGCTGAGGGGGGGATGTACACAGTCATAGCAATAACATGTGAAAACTCCCTCGGAAGGTAGTATGGCCGCATGCTAACCGCTAACAGTTCCACGTCTCTGGTGCACAGTTGCTCCTTCACACAGATGTGTCCCGGGTGGCACCATCTGTCATTCACAAACACAGTGATTCCCCCTCCCTTCTTCTTACCGCTCTCCGTTGCATTCCTGTCCGCTCGTACCAGCTGGAATCCGTCCAGTGTGACGTGTGAATCCGGAGAAAGTTCACTCAGCCACGTCTCTGTGAAGCACATGAGGCTGCATTCCCGGTACTCCCTCTGCAGTCGGATCAGCGCCGTTAGCTCTTCCATCTTGTTGGCGAGAGATCTTACGTTCCCCATGATGACAGACGGTAGACATGGCTTGTACCGTCTCTTCCTCTTCTTGCACTTCACTCCCGACCTGCATCCTCTTCTGCTCCTCCGCAGCTCCTTGGGGATCTCCGGCCTCTCCGCGCAGAGAGGGGATGTGTGGCACAGGGCTAACAGCTGATCCCGGGTGTAAACAATTGAGCCTTGGTTGAATGGGGAGCCGTGGCTGAAGAGGTTTCCCACAGTTGAACTGAAAAGTTCAAAGAGCATCAAGGCGCAGACTAAAAAAGTAACAATATTAACCTCCATAGCTGCACACTCGACCAAATGCGACCAAAAGAAAAAGTAAGAAGAAGACTAAAATACTCTAAAAACACTAAAAGGTGGAAGAAAAGTACAGAGCTGCTGTAACCGGCAGCCACTCACACGGCGCCATTTTGAAAAAAAAAATCACTAAATAATATCACTAATATGTGATATTAAAAATAAAGGTGTGTATGTTGTCTATATTTGGTATTATGAATTATCCTCACCATCTTTTTTGCAGTACAGTGAGTGAGTGAAGATTACTTTTGTAATTATTTCCCATATCTCCACACAATACATTAAATATGCTCATACTAAGGAACAGTACAGAGTGTGGAGTGATTTATGATCAAGAACATATTTTGCTTTATTCAATATAGAGATATTTCTCGCCACCTTTTGTTGTATATTTTTAATATGAGATTTCCAAATCATTTTTTCATCTATTACAACCCCAAGGAATTTATATTCTTCCACTTTTTCAATATTCACTCCATTAATTTGTATTTGGTCGTACGTGTCCTTTCTGCTATTACCAAATAGCATTATTTTAGTTTTACTTAAATTCAGAGATAATCTGTTCCTGTCAAACCATGACTTTAATATGACCTTTTCATCCTTGACCTTTTTAATGAGTTCATGTGTGCTTTCACCAGAACAGAAAGCGGTGGTATCATCGGCGAATAAGACCAATTTTAAGTTGTTTGTTACTTTGCAAATGTCGTTAATGTACAAGTTAAACAGTTTTGGTCCCAGTATGGACCACTGCGGTACTCCACACGTGGTATTTAAACTCCCAGATGTGTATTCTCCTAGCTTTACAAATTGTTTCCTCTTTGCTAGGTAGCTTTTAACCCAATTTAAGACTGAACCTCTTATTCCGTACCTTTCTAACTTTGACATTAAGATATTGTGATGAATTGTATGGAAGGCTTTTGTCAGATCCATGAATACTGCAGCTGCACATCTTCTGTTGTCTATGGCAGTAGTGATTTCCTCCGTGATTTCCATCAGTGCCATAGAAGTTGAAATGTTGGCTCTGTAACCATATTGACTACTTGCCAATAATTCATTCTTATTCATAAATTTGTCCAACCTATTATTAAATAGCTTCTCCACAATTTTCGAGAATTGTGGTAACAAGGAAACTGGTCGATAATTTGTAAATTGGTGTTTGTCTCCTTTTTTGAAAATTGGAACCACCTTGGCTGTTTTCATTTTGCTTGGAAATATTCCAGTCTGAAATGATAAGTTACTAATCTATGTTAACGGGTCTGCGATCTCATTGATGACCCTTTTCATTGTTTCCATTTCCATTCCATGACAATCAGTTGATGTTTTTGCCTTAAAATGGTTAACAATGTCAGTGATCTCCTTTTTGGTTACAGCAGTGAGAAACATGGAATTAAGATTCCTATCAATGATATCATTCCCTTCATCAATTGGGTCTTGTTTTGGAATTTCTTCTTCCAGTTTTTGTCCAATATTTACAAAATATTCATTAAACATTTCAGCATTCATGTCATTCCTGTAAGTGTTTCCAACCATGAAATAGGGAGGATAGTCTGCTTTCTTAAAGTTGTTCTTTATAATACTATTTAAGATGCCCCAAGTTGCTCTCATGTTATTTTTGTTCTTATTTAGTACATGACTATAATATTCCCTCTTACACACTCTCAAGATAGTTGTTAGCTTATTTTTGTAAATCTTATACTTTTGTTCTGCTTCTTTAGTCTGTTGGATGATGAATGTCCTGTATGATGTCTTCTTCTTCTTACAGGCGTTTTTTAGTCCTTTTGTCATCCATGGCTGGTTGTTTCTCTTTTGCTTCTTCGACTTTTCTTGCCAGGGACAGTTCTTATCGTAGAGCTCCATATAAGTACCAAGGAAGCTGTCATATGCCTCGTCCACATCTATTGCACAGTAGACACTCTCCCAACTTTGTTCTTCTAGATCTTTCCTGAAGGCACGGATGCTGTCCTCTGTACGCAATCTTTGAAAAGTCTTTTTTGCCTCCACCTGTTTTTTCTTATAATGTTCATTGTAGATTGTAAACACTGGAAGATGATCACTGATGTCACTAATTAGCAGGCCACTGATGGTGTTGTTATCCAAGTCATTGGTGAATATATTATGGATGAGGGTGGCACAGTGCTCTGGTATTCTACTTGGTCGAATGATTTTAGGATATAAACTCAAACTATACATTGTGTCTATAAAGTCATCTATTTCCTTGCACTTGTGTGGGTTCAAAAGGTCAATATTGAAGTCTCCACATATGAAAATAGTTTTTGGACCTCCTGTATGTCTGTAAACGTTGTCTTAATCCAATCCTCAAACATTCCAATCTTTGACTTTGGAGTTCTGTACACACAACTAATTAGCACATGTTTGCTTTTTTCTTTACAGATTTCCATTGTTATGCATTCTAAAATGTTATCAATGACAAATGACATATTCTTTACCATTTTGTAGTTCAGATGTTTGTCCACGTATACGGCCACACCTCCTCCATTTGCATTGTTCCTGTTTGCACTCATCATTTCATATCCTTCCAGCTCAAAGTCCATTCCTTTGTTGGCATTAATCCAAGTTTCTGAGATTGCTTTTACTTTGAAAGGTTCTTTGAATTGATTAAAATATTGTTTAATATTAGTAAAGTTAGCAGACATGCTTCTTCTTGTAGCATATTAAAGCTGTTTTCCTCCATGTTGGGAGACCTCAATATCTTTCTCGGTCCTTGATGTCTTTGACAGCAAGAACTCTGGCCTCTGGTCCTCCATTTGCTTTGATGAAGATTTTGCAGTTTGCACTCCATGTTCCTTGAATCTTTCCTTGCTTCCTCAGATCACGTGCTTTCTTCGCAATCTCAGCGTTGCGCTTGGTCAGGTGGTCATTCATGTAGACATTTGTTCCTTTCAGCTTCTTTCCCTGTTTCAGCAGAGCAACCTTGTATTTTCTATTAGTGAATTTGATGATGATGACGGGTGTAGTAGGTTCCTCCCATACAGTGGGATGCAAGTATCAATAGATTGGATGTCAACATCCACATTCTTTGATTGCAAGAAATCAACAACTTGTTGCTCTGTTGAGGCGACATCCATTTCGTCTGGTTCTTCAATATTCGCCACTGCTCTGGCGTAGGACCTTGGTTTGATTGGAAGTCCCGTCACGACCACGTCATTCATTTGTGTGTTCTGATCCATGTCATCTATGGTGTTTTTCAGCTTCTCAATGATTATATCCTTTTCTTCACATTCATTTTTGAGAGTGGCTCCCAGTGCAGCATAACTTTCCTGTAATTTTTTATTCTCCACTCTCAGACCTTGCATTTCGTTCCTTAATATCCCCATTTCATTTTGAAATGCTTCTCTCTGAACTTGAACTTGCTCTTTCATACCTTGCATTTCTCTTTGTATGGCGTTGGTAGTCTCTAGCAGACTGTAAGTTAGTTTATGCAGGGAGTTGGAATTCTCCACAAGTTGCTGCATCTGTTTTCCAGAATCCTCCATGGTTTTCGCCATGGTAGCCTCACTCTTTTCCATTGAACTTCTTTCTTGCTTTTTTGCGCGGTGTTTTTTGCGCAGAGTTGTAATCACAAGTTGTGATCACGAACTGTATTCACCAAGGTCGCAAAAGTTTAAAACTCCGGTAATAGTGGACGGAGCTTTTCCGTGAGCGTCCTTTCCGTACAACAGGAAGTGACGAATCCCTTCTTGAAAAGGTCAACAGTCAAGTCACTTTGTTTGACTCCTGTACAAATCTGAGGACAATTTGATCTCACTTTGTTTAGGGTTTCAGGAAGCAAGTTCAAACTGACCACTTGCACACTGTTGCTATGGAGTTTGAAAGAACGTTTCACAGAGTAAAGTCCCGGTGTAACGCCATAGCGGGCACGTTAAAGAAGCACGTATGAAGGAAAACTGATGTGCTCTGCTACTTGGCAATCTGTGTAGGTTAGCGTTTTGCAATTAAAGTGTGCTTTTAGCGATAGCATTATACTGTCAAGGACAACTCCAGTCTTGGTTTGTGTTCAATGCAAGATCCAATCTATTTATCCTCTAAAGGAGGGGGCAGGGCCGAGTGGTTAGCATGTCGGCCACACTGTCAACACACACACATATTTCAACTGTAAATAGTTCATGGTGTTATATTTGTAAAGAAATTGTTTTCATGTTGTGTTGTTTATGTTGGTATCTTTTCACAAAAAGCTGATTTTCATGTTATTGGAAATATGAATACATGTATATTCAATGATCCCCAAGTTGGCGTCTACTCACATTTAAATGGGTTGCGGAAGTCTTTTTTTGTTTTTTCGGTTCTGTTGGACGGGTTCCTGGAAAAGATCTCGTGGCAACACTTTTTGGTTGAGAGAGTCTCATAAAGATCCGACAATGATGAGGGCTGAGCTGCTGTTGTCGTCTAGGTAACGGCAGACGGTTGACGAGCCGTTCACAATCTGTAAGGCAGGGGTCTCCAACACAGTTTACCTGGGGGCCGCTGGAGGTAGTCTGAGTGAGGCTGGGCCGCATCAAGTATTGGGAATCTCAGGGTCCCTCACGATACCACACGCGATACATGGCTCACAATAACAATAACATCTTCATGCAGTAATAGGGTGAAGCGTATAAAGAAATAAATCATTTCACAGTTTATATTTTGCTGCATTCAGCTGGGATAGGCTCCAGCTTACCCGTGGCCATAATGAAGACAAGCGGTATAGAAAATAGGTGGAATTTTTTACCACATTTTTTTAAGTGACTCACTCACTCACTAGTTCAGTGTAGGCTGATGTGTGCATCCTACGAGTAACACTGGCTTGGCTTCATCTTTGAAGACAAGTCGCGGGCCGCAAAATGTGACTCGGCGGGCTGCAAATGGCCCGCGGGCCGTGAGTTTGAGACCCCTGCTGTAAGGACACACAAACAAGGGGTGTCGTAAGAGTCTGCACAGGGGCCTCGGAGTGTGTGTGTGTGGGGGGGGGGGCGTGTGTGTGTATGTACTAATACCTGAAATGCAGTCAAAAGAAAAGGAAAACATAGCCAAACATAGAAAACCAACAAAAGGATTTACCAACGCTGCTTTTGTAAGGACGAGTATTTACTGGAGAAGATGAAGTGCTGACAAAGCTGCCATTAAGTTTTGGCATTGAAAATCATTTTTAGCATTATTTTGAAATAAAATACAGTGCATAGATTAAAAAATCCATTCTTATTTGGATACTGTTGATGAAAGTGTTAGATTGTCCATTTAGCATGGAAGCTATTGCTATTTCATTGTTGAAGTGTAAACAAGTGACTCAGTCAAACTTTGACTTTCAGCTTCGTGGCTGAACTTCTTGGAAGTGAAAACACTGGCGACAATTATTTGAGGACTTACTGTATTATATTCTTCAAAGTCACAAGAAAAACACGCCAAATGTGATAGGTACGTGAATAAAAATGAACAAAGGAACGATTGGATTGAATTCAGCTGCAGAAGTTTCACTTCCAACAGAATCCTCACCAGCTAGTGCACATTGCAAAGCTGTTGATGGAATAGCTTCTGTCCTGCGCCCCATAGTAGGATACAAGAAACACATGGACATAAATGGATGATGAAGATCACCAAACAAATGTAAGACAAATGTAATGACAGCACAACTGAACACAAAATGCAGTTTTTAACACAAAGCCATTGTTTCTTTGCATACCCTGAACTTCTAACTACGTCATGGCCTTCATTGGATTCTTTTAGCATGGAAAAAAAGCTTAAAAAAGCGATCTACAAAGTTTGTAGATACTTTTTTTTTGTACGAGTAAATATATATTTTTATACATATTGTACGGTGGCTAGGAGCACTGGTATGAATACGAGTGAAATACTATAAGTTCTACATTATTCAACACTATATAATATATCATGAATATCATCAAATGTGTTATCTTTGGAAGGGCACAACCTTTGATGCAGCTAGCTTGTATCGCATTGTAGCCAGTTACAATAACTGAATGTTGACTTTGAATGTTTAACCTACTTTTTAATAACTAAAGGCTTGTCAGAAAATATAACTCATATAACTTTATTTCATAAAATAATATCATTTATTCAAATGCATAACCACTCGTCTGCCATAAGCATCTAGGTGGTGACAATCTATTTCAAAAATAGATTAAACAAACAAGCAAAAAAATGAAAAAAATAATGTGATTGACAGAATGTGTATAATATTAAATTAAAAAAATATATATATTTTTAAATGTATTTAAATGTATAGTTAGGGCAATCTGGAAAAAAATATAGAAAATGTAAAAAACAAAACACCAACAATTTTATTTGAAAAGTAAATATAAAATCAAAATATATTTGAAAAAAAAAAACGCATGACTGTTACTCAGCTACCTCAAGTATGTTGGTAGTCAGTGTGGAAATCTGATTTAAAAAAACAAAAAATGGAAGTGTTGAATAGTTGGAAAATAAAAACACACCTCAAACATGGAAAAAAAAAAAACAGCTGTAATTTTATGAGAATAAAGTCAAAATATTACGAAAAATAAGGTCGCAAGTCACATAAGCGAGAAAGGAGGACGCTGATTGGATAAAAAGGCAAAAAACATCACTTCCAGGTAAGCTGAGTCCAAAGAATGGTTGTAGATATTTTTTTCTATGCCAGCATTTCTATGCCACTTTGCCAGCAAATGCAGTGCAATTCAGGTGGGGGCAGGGTCGAGGGGGGACACAGACTACAGACTAACACAGACTAACACATGTGCCAATATATTTTGCGTGTTAAACAAAACCGCATGTATTGGTTTTTTATCTTAGCTAGTAAAAACTCAACGAATTCTAAGATTTTTCGAAGAGTGAAATCACCAAAGGGTTATTTTTGGAATGTGGGAGGAAACCGGAGTACTCAGAGAAAACCCACACATTGGCTGGCAACCAGTCCAGGGTGTACCCCACCTGTCTGCGGTGAACGGAGTAACACTTAACAAGGGGCCTGGTCAACTTCCTGGCTAAAACTAGCGTTAAATGTCATTTGTCATCTCAACGATAACTGAATGGATAAGAACATTAAAATCATACAGATATTTATGTTTGGTATTTTTTATTAGAACTGAATTTGTATTAAAAAGGTGACTCAAAAATGGAATTTAAAAAAGTAGAAACAAAAGTGATGTTTTTAGAGCAGTTTTTTGAACATTCCTCGGCCATCATGCCACATCAAATATCCCAACCTTGCAAGGCTTGTATTTACTACCTGTCATGGGCAGCAAATGTAGGTCCAGGGTTAGGGTTAGGGTTAGGGTTAGGGTCCAGGACTTAAAGCAGGTCGGTGCAGATGCTTGTGCAAGTGACAGGTTAAATATGTCAGCAAGCACATCAGCTAGCTCTCATGAGCAAACCCGAAGTGCACGTCCTGAGATGTTGTCTGGCCCTGCTGCTTTTCGTGGGTTTGTTTTGTTCAGAACCCTGCGCACATCAGCTGATGTCACCATGAGAGGTGAGTCCTGTGTGCTCCCCAAGTCCAGCCACCCTCTCTGCTCATCAGGAGTTTGGGAGTCAAAGCGAGCATAGAACTCGTTCAGCTCATCAGGAAGTGTGGTTTGGCTGAACGTGGCTACGCTACTCCGCTGTCGATAGTCTGTGATGTGCTGGAGCCCCGCCCACATGCGCCGAGGGTCTGAGGTGGAATAGTAGCCCTCCAGCTTCTGTCTGTAGTGTCTTTTGGCCTCTGGTATGGACCTCCTCAGGTCATATCTGGCCTTTTTGTAGTCATCAGCGGTGCCCATGACAAATGCAGTCGAACGAGCACGTAGCTTAGCCCTTACATCACAGTTCATCCACTGTTTTTGGTTAGGGTATTTTCTGTAATACTTGGTGGTGGTAACAGTCTCTATGCATGTGCTAATGTAGCCAGTAACAGCAGAAGCATATTCATCCAAATCAACAGTACAATCTTCCCTCCCCGCTGCAGTTTTAAACACATCCCAGTTTGTGCAGCCAAAGCAGTCCTGAAGTACTTGATCAGTTTCTTCATTCCATACTTTAACTGCTGTACTTACAGGGGGAGCTTGTTTGAGAAGTTGTCTGTATGTTGGATAAAGGAATATAGAGATGTGGTCAGCCTTTCCAAAGTGGGGTCTTGGAACAGCCTTCAAAGCACCTTTCATGTTGCTGTAGACTTGGTCCAGGATGTTATTTTCCCTTGTGGGAAAGCTCACATGCTGGTAATATTTGGGGAGGACAGTCCTAAGGTTACAGTGGTTGAAATCGCCAGATATAATGAATACAGCGTCTGGGTGTTTGGTCTCGTGTTTATCAATGATGTCATGCAGGAGGCCTAGTGCGTTAGCGGTGTTAGCTCGTGGTGGGATGTAAACAGCAGTTAAATACACAGCGCTAAACTCACGAGGCAAATAAAAAGGTCTGCATTTCACCATCAGCAGCTCAATGTCCTGCGAGCAGTGCTTTTCCATCGTCTGTACGTCTGTGCACCACCGTTTGTTTACGTAAACACAGACGCCGCCACCTCTGTGTTTACCAGACGCTAAAGTCCGATCTCCCCGGTAAGCAGCAAATGTTTCCAACTGGATCGCCGAGTCCGGTATATCCTCCGTCAGCCAGGTTTCTGTGAAGGTGAGCACACAGCATTCCCTGATCTCACGTTGAGCTGTAATCCTTGCTCTTAGTTCGTCCATCTTGTTTTCGAGGGAGCGGACGTTGGCTAGCAGCAGGCTTGGTAGCGGTGGCCTAGTCGCTCTAGCTTTTAGCCTAGCATGCAGGCCGCCTCTCTTTCCTCGTTTACGCCTCGGATGCTTTGCTCGCCGGGTATTCAGCTCACCAGGCCCGCAGGCTGCTGTGTTCTCCAGGAGCAGAAGAAAGCCAAAGTCTGAGAGGCTAAATGAAAGTTCATGGTGAACCCTGCCGATGTTCAAAAGTGTCTCTCTGTTGTAATGTACTGCGTGAGGGTGTTGAATGTCCAAATGTCCCTACGCCTTCAGGGAAAGGATCCTGACTGTCGTTTGTGCGTACACGCCCAACGGCAGTTCAGAGTACCCAGCCTTCTTGGAGTCCATGGTGACTCCGTCGTTTTGCTGGGAGACTTCAACGCCCATGTGGGCAATGACAGTGTGACCTGGAGAGGCGTGATTGGGAGGAACGGCCTCCCCGATCTGAACCCGTGCGGTGTGATGTTGTTGGACTTCTATGCGAACCACAGTTTGTCCATCACAAACACCATGTTCAAATATAAGGATGTCCACAAGTGCACATGGCACCAGGACACCCTAGGCCGCAGGTCTATGATGGACTTTGTAGTCATATCATCAGACCTGTGTCCGCATGTTCTGGATACGCGGGTAAAGAGAGGGGCTAAGCTGTCAACTGATCACCACCTGGTGATGAGTTGGATTAGATGGCAGGGGAGGATGCCGGACAGACCCGGGAGACCCAAACGTGTAGTGAGGGTGTGCTGGGAACGTTTGGCAGAGTCTCCTGTTCGTCTAGTCCTCAGTTCTCACCTCCGGCAGAGCTTCGCCTGCATCCCGTGGGAGGACGAGGATATTGAGTCCGAATGGGCTCTATTCCGTACCTCCATTGCTGAGGCAGCTGATCGGAGATACGGCCGTAAGGTGGTCGGTGCCTGTCGTGGCAGCAAGCCCCAAAACCGATGGTGGACACCAGAGGTCAGGGCTGCCGTCAAGCTGAAGAAGGAGTCCTATCGAGCATGGATGGCTTGCGGGACTCCTGAAACAGCTGATAGGTACCGGCAGGCCAAGTGGCTTCGGTGGTGGTCGAGGCAAAAACTCGGGTGTGGGAGGAGTTCAGTGAGGCCATGGAACACGACTTTTGGTCGGCCTCGAAGAGGTTCTGTCAAACCGTCCGGTGCCTCAGAAAGGGGAAGCAGTGCCCGGTCCACAGTGGGGATATAGGATATAGTTGGGCAGTGGAAGCAATACTTTGAGGCCCTTCCATAGAGGAAGCAGAGGCTGAGGACACAAACGCAGACAGTTCCATCACCGTGGCTGAGGTATCTGGGGTAGTCAAAACGCTCCCCAGTGGCAAAGCTCTTGGGGTGGACGAGTTTTGCCCCGAATTCCTCAAGGCTCTGGATGTTGAGGGACTGTCTTGGCTGACACGTCTCTTCAACATTGCGTGGAAGTCGGGAACAGTACCTCTGGATTGGCAGACTAGGGTGGTGGTCCCCCTGTTCAAGAAGGGTGACCGGGGTGTGTGTTCCAACTATAGGGGGATCACAGTCCTCAGCCTCCCTGGGAAAGTCTATTGCAGGGTGCTGGAAAGAAGGGTACGACCGTTAATCGAACCTCGGCTACAGGAGGTGCAATGTGGTTTTCGTCCTGGTCGCGGAACACTGGACCAGCTCTACACCCTTGCAAGGGTATTGGAGGGTACTTGGGAGTTTGCCCAACTGGTCTACATGTGCTTTGTGGACCTGGAAAAGGCATTCGACTGTGCTCCGGGAGTATGGGATTGGTGGCGCGCTACTACGTGCCATTTGGTCCTTGTACAATCGGAGCAGGAGCCTGGTTGGCATTGCCAGCAGTAAGTCAAGCCTGTTTCCTGTGAACGTTGGCCTCTGTCAAGGCTGCCCTTTGTCACCGATTCTGTTCATAATTTTCATGGACAGAATTTCTAGGCGCAGCCAAGGTGTCGAGGGACTCCAGTTTGGGGACCTTAGGATCTCGTCTCTGCTATTTGCAGACGACATGTTCCTGATGGCCTCATCAGGCTGTGACCTGCAGCATTTACTGGGACGGTTTGCATCTGAGTGTGAAGCTTCTGGGATGAGACTCAGCACCTCCAAATCCGAGGCCATGGTTCTCAGCCGGAAAAGGGTGGATTGCTCCCTCCGGGTTGGGAATGAGGTCCTGCCTCAGGTGGAGGAGTTCAAGTATCTCGGGGTCTTGTTGATGAGTGAAGGAAGGCTGGAGCGTGAGGTCGATAGGCGGATCGGCGCAGCGTCTGCAGTCATGCGGTCGCTGTACCGGACCGTCGTGGTGAAGAGAGAGCTGAGCCGGAAGGCAAAGCTCTCAATTTACCGTTTGATCTATGTTCCCACCCTCACCTATGGTCATGAGCTTTGGGTCGTGACAGAAAGAACGAGATCGCGGATACAAGCGGCTGAAATGAGTTTTCTTCGTAGGGTGGCGGGACTCACCCTAAGACATAGGGTGAGGAGCTCGGTCATCCGGGAGGAGCTCAGAGTACAGTCACTGCTCCTTCACATCAAGAGAAGCCAGCTGAGATGGCTTGGTCATCTAGTCCGGATGCCTCCCGGACGCCTCCCTGGTGAGGTGTTTCGGGCATGCCCAGCTGGGAGAAGGCCCCGGGTCAGACCTAGGACACGCTGGAGGGATTATGTCTCACAGCTGGCCTTCCCTAGTAAGACTGCTGCCCCCGCAACCCGGGGGAAAGCGGAGGAAAATGGAATGGAATGGAATGTGTGTGTGTGTTTTTGCATCAACATTTTAATAACCTTATGCTTTTAATAGTGGGTTAAAGTATCACGCCTTATTTACAGGTAAGAAATTCATCCTCATGCTTCTACACCGAACCAACAAGCCAAATAGTTGTGGTTTGCTCATGAAGCAAACGCCACAAGCCACAGAAGTAGGGGTGTAGTAGAGACCCAAATAATATTAAATAGTATCAATCATTTCTGCTTTACCAGTTTGCAACGCAACTCCCATGGCATATTCTATATTCACACCCCCAGCTCAGAACAATTACAAACTATTTGCTTTGTCCCTCGGAAAGTTCCAGTCCAGCGCGCGGCATCGCCATCGTGTCCGTGATCGTCAAAAATCCAAAAGATGCCCGGTGGGATACATAGTGGTCGTCTACATCCATGCATGTCTCGTTTTCCTCATGTATTTAGATTTTGTTTCTATCATAAGGTCTTCGTTTTCACAGGCTAATAAAAAGCATGTGGTTGTCAACAATGGCCCCTGGACAGAACAGCAAAAACAAATTGGGAGAAAGAATAATATCTTATGCTTGAAATAATTGGGACATTTCAAGACTTCTGGTTATTTAAAAATAGCTTTAAATCCTTATACAGAGCCACTGACATGTGTTGAAATTAGTACTTAAAACGTATTCAAACCAGCATGTATCAGCAGTAGTATGTATGAACTAACAGGCAAATGTTGTGGTCTGCTTTGCAGTCAAAATGGAAGTACAGTCAAACTTGTCTATAGCGGCCACTAGAGGGAGTCTGCAAAAGTGGCCACTATAGACAGGTGGCCTCTATAGACAGGTTGGCCCAGTTTGAATGTTGACCAGTAGAGGAAAAAAAAGAAAAAAAGGGGGAAAAAAATAATAATAATAATAATGTTGACCAGTAGAGGGCACTGCGGACTGCAGATAAAAGTTGTACAGCACTACTAGGCTTGTTATTATCATGGTTCATGGTTCATGGTTTTAATCCTGAACATGCATGAGTCAAACATTAGCACATCACATAGTACAATTCACAATTTTGCATGTCCAAAAAGGAGTAGGAAGAAGCAAAGCTTATTTAATCCTACCCCTCATCAGTTTCAATACATTTATTCACCTCTTGTTCTTCCAAGTGTACTTTGTAGGTCTACATGACAATGTAGTGCAATCATAGCCAAGGTTTTTACTTACTAAAAGGAAGCTAGAGGCTTAATAATAACTGATAGAATATATCCACCACCCACAGAACAAAGCTGTGCTAGTAATGTCTTCCGCTTGTTTTTAATATTTTACTTTTTATACGGCAGAGTGTCATTACAGCTTTAGTTCATCAGGAAGTGACGGGAAGTGACGGTGGGCGTCCCGAGCAGGAGAGCTAGGCTCAGTGCTCGCTGTGAGTTTGGAGAGAGTTTGGAAGTGTGTTTATGTTGGCGTGGATGTAAAGTCCTGCAGTGTTCTCCGCTGTTAATAAAGCCATTAAAGTGCATCGGCGACGTGAGTCTCTCCTTCCCCACAAACAAGAAATAAACAGTGTCACTTGTTACAGGCATTGCCTGGACAGCTATGTAGTGGGGCTTGTTTAACCTTTGCCTTGTGGGCAAGCAGGAAGGAGAGACGATGCTGAGAGACGTGTGTGTGTTCTGAGCTGCTGTCTGGTGGCCGCATTCAATAAATAAAGTTGGCAGAAGCAACAGGAGAAGTTTCCTTCTTGGCTTCGGAGCTGAATAACACTGACAAGTTAACAGACTAGTAGCGAACGGAAAAGAAGACGGCTTTGTTTGTGTCGAATACAGAAGATGACGACTTTGATGGATTTGTGGATGAGGATTGATGAAAAATAACGTGAGTACATTCTAAAATACTTCAATTAACTACAACCGAACTCAGTTTTGCTCCCGCTGCCGCATGCATGCTAGCGTATGTTTTTTTATTTATTATTGCAGCGTTGCTGGGAGTACGTCCTGTTCCCAGCCTACTTTGCGGTAATGTTTTGGTGCAAATGCTCTTAAAGTTACATGTTTGACCAGGAAATAGCAAGCTCAAAAGAAGACGGCTTTTTTTTATGTGGAACAACTGACAATTTGTGTGGATCTTGTGAATGATTGTGACTGAGCTACGACTCAGTAATTAAAGTCTACACACAACGGCTTCATTGATTGAAAAACCAAACTTTTTCGTGCATGAAGCTTCTACTTGAGTTGGTAATTTGGCCGCTATATGCAGTCAGATATTGACCAAGGGAGACAAAATGGGTGGCCGCTGGCCACGTTGGACAGGTGACTGCTATACACAGGGTCTATAACATGTAAATTTGCTGGGGGGGATTTTTCAGTGGCTGCTATAGGCAGGTGGCCGTTCTATAAAGGTGGCCGCTCAGACAGGTTTGACTGTACATGGAATGGAATAACAATGGGCCTCATTCACGAAATGTTCTTACGCACAAATGTGTTCTTAAAGCCTTCTTACGAAGATTTTTGGCATTCACGAAACGTGTTCTTAACTCCCAGTTCTTAGATCTAAGAACAAATTCTACGAACGCTCAGGAGGACTCTTACGCACAAGCAAAGCTTGCACTTTCAATGCGCATTCGCCCTCATGATGGATTTTGCAACCTGATCACAAAAATGTAGTGCAAATAAAATATCCCAGCAATTATTTATCATCAAAACAACAAAAATATACTCCATCGATAAATATATATTCAAATCCCAATTCATCAAAAAAAAAAAGGCTGGCTGGACGTGCGCTGCACAGGGAGAGAATGTAAAGGGATCATTAGATTTATTTGCTGAAAGCGACGAATATTTGATGTCCCGCTTCAGGCTTCAGGCTTCCCTCTCTGTTCTTGCAGGTGTGCAGGATCATCAGAATAACATTGCAATGAAACGTGGTGTGTCTATTGCGCACGTAGCACCCCCAGATAACGACATGCGCCCCCAGCCACGTCTTGAGCCAGAGCACGGGGCTGCTGTATTAATTAGGCAGCGTCTAATCAAATGTAACCACAGAAAAAATAAATTGTCACAGACAAACTATGTATTTTGACTTTATTTTTCCATCATGATTGTGTAAAGATTTTCTAGAGTTTCCGAAATGGTTTGGTTTCTGATTGATGGCCCACCTCCCGTTTCCTCCAGATCCCTCCGGTGCAGTCTAATCTTTTTTTTTAAGTCTATTTTAAGTCAAACCACTTCTTTTTAACCTCTGCGGTGGCGCGTTTCTCCGTGGAAACGGCATTTATGTTTCCTGCAATGGTGCTCCATGCCGACTCTTTTTGGATGGCCTGATGACCGGTGGATACACGTGAAAATAAGGTGGTATTGTGTTCGCTCACTCCTTGTAAAAGCACCTCTATTTCAGTAGAATTGAACTTTTTTTTTCGTTTGTTGTCCAGCTGCTCCTCAGTCTTGCCCTTGCGCGTTGCCATCTCCGCCTCCAGCTGCCTGTTGCGTACGGCACATTTTTTACCTTATATAGGAAATAATAGGCGGTGACCTATGCAAATTAGGCCTCACATGCACGGGCATCCCCGTCGGCATTCACCAACACCGGTGCGAACGATTATCCCTACTTAAGAAAGTGTCGTGAATGTGGCGCAGTTTCCAACCCGCGCCTTCTTAAGTAAACTTCTTAAGAAGATATTCGTGAATGAGGCCCAATATGCCTTGTGTATAAAAGTTACGCTCTCTATGTTTGTGTGTGTGTGGTGACGTTTTTGAAAGTAAAGTGAAAAGTATTGACCCAATACTGATACTACCCCACAAACATAGCAGGTCTGCTTTCATGGATGACGAAGGAAATGACAAAATATGACATAATATATTTGAAAAAAGATACATGACGATATCACAGCCAGTATCTGCTACTCCTATCACTCCTGCACCACTGACAACTGACAATGTAAACATTAACTTATAAAGACAACTGAGGGGCTATCCACACAGAAACTTCCCAGAGCAGGGAAAATTTTCGCATTTGGAGCCCGAAAAAACAGTTTTCTGATGCATATTTTGGACAGACATAACAACAATGTTATTTCCTCCAAATTACAAGCTTAAGGGCAAAATTACAACATTAAGCTTGCCCAATATGTGAAGCTAGGAGAATATACATAAACATTAAACATATCATGCGGCGTTCCCCAGGGGTCAATCCTCGGACCAAAACTATTCAATCTCTATATAAAGGACATCTGTAAAGTCCCGAGAGACCTAAAGCTAGTATTATTTGCAGACGATACAACCGCATTGTGTTCTGGAGACAGCACACCAGAGCTAGTACCACAAATCACAGATGAACTAACTCTACTAAAAAGATGGTTTGATAAAAACAGACTATCCCTGAACCTCAGTAAAACTAAAGTAATGCTATTTGGTAAGTGTAAAAAGGAAGCATATCAGCAAATACAAATTGATGGTGTAGACCAGGGGCGTCAAACTCGTTTTCACCCTGGGCCACATCACAATTATGGTTATCCTCAGAGGGCCACTTTTTATAATTCGTTCATTATTACATATATTTTTCATGAATAAGTAATAAAAAAATTGTCATTTTAAATTGGATTTGACAACCAAAAAATCTAAGGTTTCTGTCAATATTGACAACAAATACATTTAGCAAGAAAAATTGTCTTTTTGATTTAAAAAAAAAAAAATTAAGTTGTTTTTGTTAGTAATGTTAATAGTAGGGTCTCGTTCATCTGGCGTGGGGTGTGGTCCTGGTCGCTGGGTGGGCCTGGTACCTCGGGGGCGGGCGGTGGCGGGCTTGGTGTCCCGGGTCTTCTTTGCTGGGCTGCCTGCCTGGGGGGGCTGGTGGGTGGGGGTGGGGAGGGGTCCGGGTCGGGTGATGGGGCGGGGGCGGGGTCGGGGGGGTCGCCCAGGGGGCGGCGTTGGTTGGCCTCCGGGGTGGTGGGTGGATGGGGTGCTGCATCCTGCGGGTGCCGGGCGCCTACTGCTGCTGGGGGGGCCCGTGTGCAGCTGGTGGCGCTGGCTCTCCCTCGCCTCCTTTGCCTCTGGGGGTGGGGCGGGGACTGCCCTGGGCCCTCCCGCTCGGCTGCCGCGTGGGGCCGTCCGGTGTGGGGGGTGGGGGCCGGCCTCTCCACCTGGTGGGGGTGCGGGTGCCTGAGCCCAGCTGCCCCCGCGGAGCCATCTCCCCTGGGTGGGAGGGTGGTTTGGGTTGCCCCTTTTTATTTATTTATTTTTATTTTATTTTATTTTTTTATTATTATTTTATTTTATTTCACTGATTTATGTGTGTGGTGTATGTGTGATAGGTGGGAGCTGCCTGTTATCCTCCGGCGCCTGTGGCTGTCCCCCGGGTGACGGGGGGCGCGGAGGTGGGGGTCGCGGATGTGCGGTTTGGGCTCGGGGTGGGGGGTGCGTGGTGCTGGGGTGGGGGGGATCCCTTGCTTTCTCCCCTCAGGGACGGGGCCGCTGTGGCTCGGTGGGTGGGGCGTGTGGGGGCCGTGGGCGGGTTGCGCGTGGGGGCGGGCGGCGTGGTGTCCATCTGCGTGGTGCTTCCCGGGATCGGCGGGAGGATGCTTGCTCCGGGGTGGGGCGGTCGGGGGGTGGCTTTGGCCGGGGGCTTGGGGGTCGGGCTGGCGGGGGGCTGGCGGGCGGTCCCTGCTGCCTGCTGGTGTCAGGCTGGTCCTTGCTTCCGGGCCGGCGGTTGTCTCCCTCCCTCCGGGGTTTCCCCCTTGGCGTGTTGGTGGATGGGCGGGGGGTGGGGCGGTGGCCGGTCTGTGGCGTGGCGGGGGGCGGGGCGGGCGGGGGCATCTGCTTGGGCGCCGGGCGGGGGGGCCGCTCCTCTCGCGGGCCCGGTCGTGCGGTGCTTGCTTCTCTGTCCCTCCCTGGCGCCTCTGGCCTGCGTGCTTCGTGGGTGCGGCCGTGCTCCGCTCTATGTGGGGTCCGGTGCTCTTGTGGTCGTCGTGGTGTTGCTCCCTTGCCGGCCGTGGTGGTATGCGGGGGGCGCGTGGGCGCGGCTCCCGCTGTCCTGGTGGCGGTCGGATCTGCCTTGGGGGCGTGTGGCTTGTCCGTGGTGTTTGGCGGTTTGGGGGTGGCGCTGTGAACGCTACCTCCGGTGGGGCTCCGGTGTTGGGGGGCGCTGGGGGTATCGCCTCTGGGGGGTTGGGTGGGCCGGACTGGGCATCCTGGCGGGCCGGGTAGGGCCTGTGGTGTGTCCTGCGGCTCGCCCGAGCCTGGGCTGTGGTGGGCGGCCGGTCGGTCATGTGTCCTTGGTCCCCCCCCTGCTCGGTTTGGGCGGCGTTGGGGTGTGGGGCCCCCGTCCTTCCTGTGCCACTGCACCACCTCACATATATATAGGACATTGGGGGGTGGCCTACGGTCGGGCGTGATTGGGGAGGGGAGCTGCCTTGCGGGGCTCCTTTGCTCCTGCTGTGCCACTGACCTGTTGCCCCCCAATTTTAATCGCAGAGTAGACACTTAGGGTTTGGGGGGGCTGGCCAGGTGAGGGGCCCTCCGAGCGGCAGCTGTCCCCCGATTTTAATTGCATCATTAGCTATCATCCACATACACTCCATATACATGCACACAGATACACCATCCTCTTTTATTTTATTTTATTTATTTATTTATTTATTTTTAATTGCATCATAGACACTATCACACCTTATCACATACACGGGTGGGGCGGGCTGGATTGGGGTGCCTTGTGCACCTCGGCGTCTGCCCGCCAGGGTCGGCGGTGTGGCCGGGGGCCTGGCCGTCGCGGTGGCTCGCCCGGGGCGGCCTGGCCTGTGGGGTGCCCTTGTCTGGTTCGCCTGCCCTTCCCTGGGGTGGCCCTCTGGGGCCTGTTGATGCCGGGGCTTGCGCCGGGGGGGGCGGCTTGCGGTGCCCCCCCTGGACTGACACGTGCCGCGGGCGCCTCTGCGCTCTTGGGGCGGGTTCGGCGGTCTCCGGGGGGCGGTGCTGGTGCTTCGGGTGGCCCGTGTGCTGTCGCGGCGGCCGGTGGTTGCTGCGCTGTGGCGGCTGCTGGGGCGCCGGGCCAGCTGGTGGGTTGGGGCTTGGTCATGCTTGCGGGTACTGTGGGCCTGGGTGGCGGGGTGGGGGTGGGGGGGCGGGTGCCCTGGGGCCGGGCTCGCTGGGGGGGGTCGTGCTCTGCCGGGCGCTTGGGCGTCTGTCGCCGTTGCGCTTTGTGCGCTGCCGGGCCGCTGTCTGTGTCCTCGCCTCCCCCGGTCTGTCTGTGGGCTTGTCGGGGGTGGGGCTCCGGTGCGCGGGTGGTGCGCTGTCGGCTCTGGTGGCATGTGGCTGGTCTGGCTTCTGGTGGTTTGTGGGGGCCGTCGGCTGGTCGGCTGCTGGTCTCGCCTTCTCGGCTCTGGTGCTTGGCCTCCCTGCGGCTTGGGGTGTGGTGCTCCCGCTCTCTCTTCGGGGTTTGCTGGCCCGCGGGTGTCGGTTGGCGCTGTGTGGTGGTTCGCCTGGCTGCTCGCCCGTTTTCCCGCCTGCCTGCTCGGTTTCCCGCTCTCCTCCTCGCTGACTCCCCTGTCTGCCTCGCTGGCGGCGTCCTACCGCTGGGGGGGTGTGGCCGGGTGTCTTCCTGCTCCCCGGCGGTCTGCGCTCTCCGCCCCTGGGTTCTGAGTCGTATGTCTGGGACCCCGGGGTCCCCGGCTCCGCTGCTCCTTGGGTTACCAACGGGGGATAGGGTGGGGCTTCCGGGTGTCGGGCAGTCGACCACTGTGTGTGTGTGTGTGTGTGTGTGTGTGTGTGTGCGTGCGCGCTTGAGTAAGTAAGAGTGTGTATGAGCGTGCGCATAGGGGTGTGTTTGTGCGTAGGAGTGTTTATGTGCGTGTGTGTGGGTGCGTAGGAGTGTGTATGTGCGTGCGTGTGTGTATTTTTATTTATTTATTTATTTTAGTTATTTATTTTGGGGGGGGGCGGGGGGGGGGGCATACAGGGGTTTGCTCCGTGGGGTCAGGTGCTGGGCGATACATCTCTGCCGCCCGTGCCTCCGCCGGGTGGGTGGAGGGTGTGCCTCCTGCATCCCTTGGCGGGGCGGCCCTGTGTCGGGGGTCGGGCGGGGGTTGGCCCGGGGCGGGCCGGGCTCCGCTCCCTGGGGGTGGGGGTGGCGGTGGGCGGGAGTTGGCGCTTCCGGCGCGGGCGGGCTTCTTTCCGGCTGTGGAGGCGTCTCTGGGCCTGCCGGTTTGTGGCCCCCGGTACCCGTCTGCCTTTGTGGGGTGTGATCTCTCGCTGGTCTCAGGGGTTGGCAGTCCTCCGGCCCGCTGGCGCCCTGTCCTTGGCTGGGATTACCTCTCTTCGGCCCCTTACTGGTCTTCCCGGGGGGGGGCTCTCTGGGCTGGCTCTTGGGGCACTGATCTTTGTGCTGCCTGCCCCTATGGGCCTGGTGGCCTTCTGGCGGCCGGGGCCCGGCCTTGCTATTTGGGGCGGGGCTCTCTGGGAGGTGGAAGGCGGCCCCTTTCCTTTCATGCACTCTCAGTGACAATCACACGCCCACACATTCCTGCACCTCTATATATATATGAAGTCTTCCTTACATACAGAGATACCTGTACATATGCACACTCACAGTACATACGTACTTCCCCACATTACTCACTGAGTTAACCAGGGTGTTATTATGTTGTTGGTTTTATTACAGCGACGGTGATTTCAGCAGTATGACTATATATATATATATATGTGTGTATGTGCAGTGTGTATGTGTATATATATATATATATATGTGTATATATATGTATATATATGTATATATATATGTATGTATGTGTATGTATGTATATATGTGTGTATATGTATTTTTTTTTTTTTTACAGTGATGTGCATTACAGTAACTTTGATTCTATTCACTATCATGGATAATCATTTCATTACTACAGTTATGTGTGACTGTTTCAATGCGGTATTATCATGGTGATCACTATCATAATTCATCATTTCATGACTGCTATTATGTGTGATTGTCATTGACAGCTTTGTCATTGTGGTTGTTGATATTGATTTGTCCTTTATCCTTGTTCGTCTTTATAGTTGTCACGGACATTTATTTGCTGATGTCGTTCTGTATGTTTCTGTTGTTCTGTCACAATTGTTGTTGTTGCTGCTGTTGTCCTTGTCTCTTGTCTCTCTTTTTTTTGTTTTTGTCCCCCCCCCCCCCCCCCCCGTTTCCTTTTCTCTTCTTCTCTGTCCCCACCTGCTCTGGTCCGGTCGCTCCAAATTTGCTTTATAACAAGCATCAAGGTCGAATAAATTTTGTATGACAGGGGAAGTGTATATCACACTTCTCTCTGGCAGAGTAAATCTGTTGAGCACTTGACGGCATTTAGGTATACAATTCTATCTGCTTTAAAGGCTGGACAGGACAGGGGTAAAAAAAAAAAAAAAAAAAAAAAAAAAAAAGTAATGTTAATTTTGTTTGTACTTTATTATTTTATTTATTGTAAATGTAACAGTAAATGTTTATTAAATTATTGTAAAAATATGTTTTAAATATTATTTTTTTTATTTTATTGTAAAAATATTTTGCATATATTACAATTTTTACTGATTTAAATATATTTATATTAAGTAAAAACATAATTAAATTACAGCATAGACTACATATAAAAATACAATAATATAAATATAAGTTTACAATACCGTAAATCACGGTGCGCTTTTTTGCACCGGTAAGACGCCAAAAATCGGGGTGCGGTTTATACACGATGACAAGTCTGTGACCAGACAGAAATTGACCAGAAGCAGATTTTAGAAGAGCTGTCTGTTGGCCAGACAGTTGCTTTGACTTTAGCGCCCTCTGCTGTACAGTTGCTGAAAGTGCAATTCCTGTGTGTCTATTTTCACACAGTGAAACGATTTCTATGTACACTGAAGCTAACCTAAGCTTCCATTAAAACATTGCAGATGGTTTAAAATACAATACAACGTTGGTGTTTATTCAAATTCACACTGAAGTAATGCTGTGTTATGTACAATACATGGATAACTGATCCATGGGCATGCGCAGAACGCCGCTCGCGTCACCGCTAAACCAACATTAGCTACCATTATTAGCTACCAACATTAGCTGCGGCCCGGTACCAACATTAGCTAGTTAAATCAGGGCTAAAGCGAAAGCAACACCGGCTTCAGTGGTGCACTGCTACGACAACGCCCGTGTTTTCTTTTTTTTTTTCCATTTTGTGACGAGCGTTGTCGAAATTCGGCCCACTCTTCCTACCGTTCAAGGGTAAAAATTGCTCAGGTAATCGGCGGCTGCACCAAAGACGACCGCTTCATTCCCACCGTTTGGAGCTAACATGAGACCTGCAACGCTGCTGCTACAGCTGCTGCTCACCCCGGGTCTCAGCCTGCTCCTCGCCGCCGTTCAAACACGGGAGTGGACACTGGAGCCTGCCATCGGCGGCCCCTGGGTTAGCAACAGCAGGCTCTGAGCTAGCACCGGAGCTAACGCGACCTTCAGCGGGCCCAGTGCTGGTGCTGAAGCGGTCACCGGAGAATGCGCGACCAAACTCTCCATCTGCCGGTATGCAGAGGAGTTTGGGAACGGCTGGTGCGATACATGGGTGCGGTTTATACACCGTGATTTACAGTACTATAAAAGTAAAATAATGAAAAATATTGCTTAAAAATGGAGACAAAATCAATATTAATAACTAAATTACAATGTATATAGGATGCGTCTGTGTAGGCTCTCAGTCGAACAGGAGTTGTCCAACGAGGGAAAGGCCTCTTGAGACGTCATCTGTACTTCTGTGAAGAAGGTGTCGGACGTTCCGCTCCTCATCCGAAGAGCTTCGTCAGCGAACTAATAATTGCTGGTAGCCTAGGCCTTAAATACAGTAAGAGTGGGCGGAATTGGTGTGCCAACACCCTCCTCCTATTGGTTCCTTACACTAAGACTGGGCGGAATAGTGGTCTAATCCTGCCATTAGCACCTCCGATCAAAGAGAAATGTAGCTCCCTGTAGTTGGGTATGAACGACTCTGATGCTGGCTCGTTAGCATCTATTGCTATTGCTAACGTTAGCTATGGGCTCACCAGTCTAACCCATAGTGGCGAATCTGTACATGGAAGAAATGGAGAAACAGGCTCGGAGGTGCTAATGGCAGGAGAGGATTAGACCATAACTCCGCCCAGGCTTAGTGTTAGGAACCAATAGGAGGAGGGTGTTGCACACCTGTATTTAAGGCCTAGACTACCAGCACTTGTTAGTTCGCTGACGAAGCTCTTCGGATGAGGAGCGAAACGTCCGACACCTTCTTCACAGAAGTACAGATGACGTCTCAAGAAGCCTTTTGTCACGCCTTGGAAAGGCGATGTGGGTGAATCCCAGGATGCAGACACAGGAGAGTTCCAGCAGTGAGAAGGGTTTAATAATAATTAGTCCAAGTAAGTGAGACAAACAACAACTGAAGGCGACGGCGCACAAAAAGCAGAAAAGGCACCGTGGTTACTCAAGAGGCACGAATAACCTTCGGCTACCTTTACCGTGGGAGCTGGACGGGCTACTGGGGCTGCAGGACGGCAGCTGGAGGGTTCCTGAAAGGAGGTGAGTCCAGAACATGAAAAACACATGCGGTTGCAGTAGCAAACAGAGACAATAATCCAGCACTGGCTAGGAGCAGCTGAGAGGATGATAAAGGGTGCTTAATGATGAACAGGTGCAGGAACCCAGTAGCTCCGCCCAGCTCAGGTGTCTGCTTCTGCACACAAGCACACAGGGCATGAGGAGACAAGACAATATAATAAATAAGCATAAAGCCGATAAACTTAAAAAAGGTAACAAACCTGTGTCACCGTAGAGTGTGACACCTTTCCCTCAATGTATATAGAAATATTTTTTTAAACAATATTAAAATAAGTGTCCTTTTGACATGCATTAATTCAAGGCTTTCGCGGGCCACATAAAATGATATGGCGGGCCAAATCCGGCCCCCGGGCCTTGAGTTTGACACCTGTGGTGTAGAAATTGACAGGGTGAACCAAAATACATTTCTCAGGGTTATATTAGACGAGAAGATGAACTGGAAATCTCATATTAAAAATTTTAAACATAAAGTGGCAAAAAACACCTCAAAACTGAGGGAAAGGCTTCTTGAGACATCATCTGTACTTCTGTGAAGAAAGTGTCGGATGTTTCGCTCCTCATCCGAAGAGCTTCGTCAGCGAACTAACAGGTGCTGGTAGCCTAGGCCTTAAATACAGTAAGAGTAGGCGGAATTGGTGTGCCAACACCCTCCTCCTATTGGTTCCTTACACTAAGACTGGGCGGAATAGTGGTCTAATCCTGCCATTAGCACCTCCGATCAAAGGGAAGTGTAGCTCCCTGTAGTTGGGTATGAACGACTCTGATAATGGCTTGTTAGCATCTATTGTTCTGGCTCGGCCCTGGCTCCAACTCATTTGCATGACTAAGAGCTGTGGGTTTTGGTCTCTACTGAATAAAGCTAAATTTGTTCTTGACCAAAAAGCACTACATACGCTCTACTGTTGACTGATATCAGCATATCCTTTTTTTTTTTTTTTTTTTTTTTTTTTACCCCTGTCCTGTCCAGCCTTTAAAGAAGATAGAGTTGTAGATCTAAATGCCGTCAAGTGCTCAACAGATTTACTCTGCCAGGGAGAAGTGTGATATACAATTCCCCTGTTATACAAAATTTATTTGACTTTGATGCTTGTTATTAAGCAAATTTGGAGCGACTGGACCGGAGCAGGAGGGGACAGAGAAGAAGAGAGAAGGAAGAGGGGGGGTGAGGTTCGGGGGACAAGAGACAAGGACAACAGCAGCAGCAACAACAATTGTGACAACAAGAACAGAAGAACAGAAACAGACAGAACTACATCAGCAAATAAATGTCTGTGACAACTATAAAGACGAACAAGGACAAAGGACAAAACAAAAATATCAACAACCACAATGACAACGCTGTCAATGTCAATCACACATAATAGTAGTCATGAAATGATGAACTATGACAGTAATCACAATGATAATACTGCATTGAAACAGTCACACATAATAGTAGTAATGAAATGATGAACTATGATAGTGATCACAATGACAATACTGCATTGAAACAGTCACACATAATTGTCGTAATGAAATGATTATCTATGATAGTGAACAGAATGATAATTACTGTAATGCACATAATTGTAAAACTATAGTCATACTGCTGATATCACCTTCGCTGTAATAAAACCAACAACATAATAACACCCTGGTTAACTCAGTGAGTAATGTGGGGAAGTATGTATGTACTGCGACTGTGCATATGTGCAAATGTTATGTGCATATCTCTCTATGTGGGGAAGACTTCATATATATATAAAGGTGCAGGAATGTGTGGGCGTGTAATTGTCACTGAGAATGCATGAAAGGAAAGGGGCCGCCTTCCACCTCCCAGAGAGCCCCGCCCCAAATAGCCAGGCCGAGCCCCCGCCGCCAAAAGGCCACCAGGACCACAGGGGCAGGCAGCACAAAGATCAGTGCCCCAAGAGCCAGCCCAGAGAGCCCTCCCCCCCGGGAAGACCAGCAAGGGGCCGAAGAGAGGTAATCCCAGCCAAGGACAGGGCGCCGGCGGGCCGGAGGACTGCCAACCCCTGAGACCAGCTAGAGATCATACCCAACAAAGGCAGACGAGTACCTGGGGCCACAAACCGGCAGGCCCTGAGACGCCCCCACAACCGGAAAGAAGCCCGCCCGCGCCGGAAGCGCCAATCCCCGCCCACCGCCACCCCCACCCCCAGGGAGCGGAGCCCGGCCCGCCCCGGGCCAACCCCCACCCGACCCCCGACATAGGGCCGCCCCGCCCAGGGATGCAGGAGGCACACCTTCCACCCACCCGACCCCACGGAGCAAACCCCTGTATGCCCCCCCCCAAAAAATAAATAACTAAAATAAATAAATAAATAAATAAAAGTACACACATGCACGCACATACACACTCCTACGCACCCACAAGCACGCACATACACAATCCTACGCACCCAAGCGCGCACACACACGCACGCACACACGCGCGCGCACACACACACGCACGCACACACACAGTGGTCGACTGCCCGACACCCGGAAGCCTCACCCTATCTCCCGTTGGTAACCCAAGGAGCAGCGGAGCCAGGGACCCCGGGGTCCCAGACATACAATCCAGAACCCAGGCGCAGAGAGCGCGGACCGCCGGGGAGCAGGAAGACACCAGGCCACACCCTCCCAACGGTAGGACACCGCCAGCAAGGCAGACAGAGGAGCCAGCGAGGAGGAAAGTGGGAAACTGAGCAGGCGGGCGGGAAAACGGGCGAGCAGCCAGACGAACCACCACACAGCGCCAAACGACACCCGCGGGCCAGCAAACCCCGAAGAGGGAGCGGGAGCACCGCACCCCAAGCCGCAGGGAGGCCAAGCACCAGAGCCCAGAAGGCGAGACCAGCAGCAGACCAGCCGACGGACTCCACAAACCACCAGAAGCCAGACCAACCACATGCCGACAGCGCACCACCCGCGCACCGGAGCCCCACCCCCGACAAGCCAGCAGACAGACCGGGGGAGGCGAGGACACAGACAGCGGCCCAGCATAGCACAAAGCGCAACGGTGACAAACGCCGAAGCGCCCAGCAGAGAACAACTCCTTCCAGCGGGCCCCGCCCCAGGGCAAACCACCCCGTCACCCAGGCCCACAGTACCAGCAAGCATGACCAAGCCCCAACCCACCAGCCGGCCTGGCGCCCCAGTAGCCGCCGCAGCACAGCAACCACAAGCCCACGCGGCGGCACACGGGCCACCCGCCCCAAGAGCGCAGAGGGGCCCGCAGCACGTGTCAGTCCAGGGGAAGCTCCGCAAACCGAGCAGGGGGGGACCAAGGACACATGACCGACCGGCCACCCACCACAGCCCAGGCTCGGGCGAGCCACAGGCCCTAGCCGGCTCGCCAGGATGCCCAGTCCGGCCCACCCAACCCCCCAGAGGCGATACCCCCTGCCCCCCCCAACACTGGAGCCCCACCGGAGGTAGCGTACACAGCGCCACCCCCAAGCCGCCAAACACCACGGACCAGCCACACACGGTGGCGGGAGGCGCGTGGGCGCGGTTCCCGCCACCATACCACCACGGCCGGCAAGGGAGCAACACTACGATGACCACAAGAGCACCGGACACCACATAGAGCGGAGCACGGCCACACCCGCGAAGCACGCAAGCCAGAGGCGCCAGGGAGGGACAGAGAAGCAAGCACTGTACAACAGGGCCCACGAGAGGAGCGGCCCCTCGCCCGGCGCCCAAGCAGATGCCCCGCCCCCCGCCACGCCGCAGACCGGCCACCACTCCACCCCCCGCCCATCCGCCAACACGCCAAGGGAGAAACCCCAAGGGAGGGAGACAACCGCCGGCCAGGAAGCAGAGACCAGCCAGACACCAGCAGGTAGCAGGGATCGCCCGCCAGCCCCACCCCCAAGCCCCCGGCCAAAGCCACCCCCCGACCGCCCCATCCCGGAGCAAGCATCCCCCCGCTGATCCCGGCCAGCGCCAAGCAGAAGAACACCACGCCGCCCGCCCCCATGCGCACCCACCCGCTTGTTTCTACTGTACATCAATTGTGGAGAGATCGCCCAGCAGGCATAGTAAAGGGGAGGTAGGAATGGAGAACCCAAGTGCCAAAGATAGGTACTCACACACTCCGTGCCAAACATTGTTAATGGGAGCACAGGTCCACATGGATTGTAAGTAGTCATCTATTCTATGGTCTGAGCAGTGTGTACAGATGTTAGAGTCAGTTAAGCCCATTCTAAACATTCTATGTCCTGTGTAGTGTACTCTATGAAGGATTTTAAACTGAATCAGCTGTAGGTTGGGATGATTGATTAACCGGGAAGCATTAAGACATATTTGCTTCCAGAATTCAGGGTCACAGCTTGTAGATAAATCTGAGCTCCATTTGGAGATTGGTACTCCGATTGTGTTGTCATTTTTTGAAAGTAGAACATATAATTTAGATAATGTTTTAGGGGCAGATATTTTTTAAAATTGGTCAATGGTGGTATTGCTTTCCCATGATATAGTCCTGAAACTTGATTTAATTTTAGATGTAATTTGTATGTATTCAAGAAATTTGTTATGATTTATTCCATACTGTGTAACAAGGTCGTTAAATGAGATAAAGTTGTTTCCTATAATTATATTTTTCATACAACTTATTCCTTTTTCGTGCCATGTTGGGAAATTTAATGGTTTCTTTTGAAGCAAGATGTCAGGATTATTCCAGACGGGAGTGTATTGGCAAGGAGTGAGCGAGAATTTTGTTATTTTTAAAAATTCCCACCAAGCTGTCAGAGTGTTGCTTATATTTATACTTTTAAAACAATTATTTTTCCGGAGGATTTGGCTAATGAAGGGCAGGTTACAAATTGGGATTTCGTGGCTAAGTGATTGTTCTATGTCCAGCCATAAATAATCCAATGGGTTAGGGTTGATCCATTTTAAGATATACTGTAACCTGTTTGCAAGGAAGTAGTTGGAGAAGTTTGGGAGTTCCTAGCCCCCATATTCTTTAGATTTTTGTAACGTTTTGAGACTTATTCGTGCTGGCTTATTTTTCCAAAGAAATTTATTTATATATGAGTCTAATGACTTGAACCAAATTATAGATGGTTTCGTGGGGATCATGGAAAATAGATAATTAACCTTTGGTAAAATCATCATTTTCACGGTGGATACTCTGCCTGTAATTGAGATGGGCAAGGTTCTCCAACGTGCAAGATCATCCTCTATTGACTTCAATAGTGGAGTATAATTCAAGCGGATCAGGTCTGACAGGTTGGAGGAAATTTTTTGTGTGCAAGCTTTTCGGCATGACTTGGCTGCATTTAAATGGAGCAGAATCTCCTTATTCAACGATGCTGAGCTGGCCTTGAATTATTTTTACGATGAGTTCAGTCGCATCATAAATAGGCATGCTCCCATCCGAAAATTTAGGGTAAAGGGACGAAAAAATCCCTGGTTTTCATCTGATTTAGGAAACCTTCTCAAGGACAGGGATACTGCCTGGGCAAGGGCTCGAAAAACTAAATCAGAGGCAGATTGGCTCAGTTTTCGGCAACTTCGAAACAAATGTACTTTTTTAATCAAAAAAGCTAAATCTGACTTTTATTTGACTGAATCAACAAAATATCTAAAAGATCCCAAAAAATTTTGGCAGGTCATAAAATCAACTAATCATGACAGGACTAGTGACCTGCCAACTTCTCTGATTTCTGATTCAGGACCCGTGTCTGATAAGAAAGCCATCTTAAATTGTTTTAATGATCATTTTATTTCTGCTGGCTCCTTGTTTGAGTCCTTACATCCCAAGCTGTCGAAAGCTGATCCAGCCTATGTAAACTCACCCCTGGTCCCAACATCAGTTAGTGGTGGTATGGCCTGTCTTTTTGAGTTCACTGCTGTGACTGCCTCTGAGGTTCTGAGTGCTCTGAGGAGACTGGACACAAAAAAAGCTGCTGGACCTGATAATGTTGATCCTTTTTTCTTAAATTTGGCTGCTGATTTTATTGCCGAGCCTCTAGCGCACATTTTTAATCTGAGTTTTATCAGCAATAAAATACCCAAAGTTTGGAAGTCTGCATTCGTTCTTCCCCTCTTAAAAGGAGGCGATCCTTCTAATATAAATAATTATAGACCAATTTCTAAATTATGTGTATTAGCGAAAGTATTTGAAAGGATCGTCAGTGATCAATTAACAGACTTCTTAGTGTCAAATAATATTTTAGCATTGTTTCAATCTGGTTTTAGAAAACAGCACAGCACTGTTACCGCCGGTCTTAAAGTTTTAAATGATTTTATTGAGGCTCTGGACAGTAAGAAACATTGTGTAACTCTTTTTATATTTATCCAAAGCCTCTGACACAGTAGACCACGGACTCTTGGTTGAAATCTTACGCAGCAGTGGTATTTCAAAATCACCACCGATTGGTTTTCTGATTATTTAACCAACAGAACTCAGTGTGTGCAGGCGGCAGGATCCACCTCCACGACTCTGGATTTGTTGAAAGGGGTGCCCCAAGGATCAGTTCTGCCTCCCATTTTATTTTCATTATATATCAACAGTCTGTGTACTGATGTGTCAAATGCATTTTATCATTTTTATGCCGATGATGCCATTATTTATTGCTGTTCACCCTCACTAACTCAGGCTTTTGACTTTTTACAAGCTGCTTTTAAATGTTGTTCAGTCTCGTCTGAGGACCCTGAAATTGGTTTTAAATACAGAAAAAACCAAGCTCCTGGTCTTTTCAAATTCCAGTGTGTTACCAATAAACATGCCAACCGTTGTAACGCTTCAGGGTAACACCATCGAGCTAGTTTCTAATTATAAGTATTTGGGGTTCCTTCTTGACCGTGAGCTTTCCTTTAAGGCACATATTACAAAATTAATTTCTAAACTCAGGGTGAAACTCGGATTCTTTTATAGAAATAGAACTTGTTTTTCGCTTGGAGCCAGGAAACTGCTTGTTTCAGCTACTGTTCACCTTAACAACAAGCTGGACTGGTCTGTCAACACCCTCGCCCTCTACAAGAAGGGCCAGAGTCGCCTCCACCTGCTGAGGAGACTGAGGTCCTTTGGTGTGAGCAGGACTCTTTTACGGACCTTTTATGACTCTGTGGTGGCCTCAGCCATCTTCTATGCTGTGGGCTGCTGGAGAGGGGGCAGCACGGACAGGGACAGGAGCAGGATCAATAGGCTGATCAGGAGAGCGAGTTCTGTTCTGGACGGTCCTCTGGACTCCGTGGAGGAAGTGGGGGAGAGAAGGATGTTGGCTAAGCTGACATCCATCATGAACAACACCTCTCACCCGCTACATGACACTGTTGTTTCCCTGAGCAGCTCCTTCAGCAGCAGACTGTTACACCCACGGTGTAAGAAGGAGAGGTTCCGCAGGTCCTTCATACCGACCGCTGTCAGGCTCTACAACACCTGCACCACTTGAACCATGTTGTAGACACTATGCTTTCTTTACACTGTTCTCTTTACTAGTCTTGCTTGCTTGCTGCTGTAACAAGTAAATTTCCCCGCTGTGGGATAAATAAATAAAGTACATACGTTTCTCCCTCTGATCGACTACGGAGATGTGCTGTATATGGGGGCTCCTCTCAAGTGTCTCCAATCTTTAAACAGTGTCTATCACAGTGCCTTGAGGTTTGTCACTGGTGATGGTCGCCTTACACATCATTGTGACTTATATGTAAAATCAGGACTGCCCTCTTTAAGTGCGCATAGGTATACACACTGGCTGATCCTGATTTACAAGGCTCTGCTTGGCTTAGTCCCAACATACTTAAGTACTTTACTCCAGAAATCTGAAAGTCAGTCTGCCTTGCGATCGTGTGACATCCTCCATCTCTCTTTTCCCCGTGTGAGAACTGAACTGGGGAAGAAAGCGTTCTGTTTTGCAACCCCCACAGCGTGGAATCTTTTACAGGCTGAACTAAAGCTCTCGGAACTCATTCCTTTTGGAGCCTTTCGGTCCTTGCTGTTGGACAAAGAGCGTGAGACCACAGAACAGTGCCTTTATTTTAAATAGCTTTTTATGGATTTTATCACTAATCACCTGCACTTTACAAAGTATGTGTGTTCATATACATTGTATGTAATCTTTTAGATTTTTATATTTTATCACTTGTGACATGTGCTGCTGACTTCTTGGCCAGGTCACCCTTGTGAAAGAGATCCTGATCTCAGTGGGTTTTTATCTGGTTAAATAAAGGAAGGAAAACATGTTAATACCCAAATACTTAATGTTCCCTGAACACAGTGGTATAGAGGGGGTGCTCTGGAAACCAAAGTTAATGGACAGTACTGTGGATTTAGACCAGTTAATGGAGTAATCTGAGAAGGTGCTATAATTGTTAATGAGTGAGATAGATTGGTGAAGTGAAGAATGTGAATTATCTAGGAAGAGTAATACATTATCAGCATAAAGGCTTATCTTATGATGAACAATTGTGGTGTGGATCCCTTTAATATTTATATGTTGTCCAATTGCAGCTGCAAGAGGTTCGATAAAGATAGCAAATAGTGAGGGAGAGAGTGGACACCCTTGCCTAGTACCTCTTTGTAAAGTAAATTCTGGAGAGATGTGATTGTTGGTCCGAACAGAGGCCTTCGGGGTGTTGTATAGTATTTTAATCCATGTTCTAAATGAATCTCCAAAGCCAAATTTTTGTAGCGTTGCAAAGAGAAATTTCCAGTTTACTCTGTCAAATGCTTTTCCAGCATCCAATGAGACAATTGTGGTTTCTAAATTATGGATGATAGAGTAATCAATCAGATTGATTAGACGGCGTACGTTGCTAGTTGAGTTTCTCCCCTTAATAAATCCTGATTGATCAGGGTGTATTATATGAGGGGTAACTTTTTCCAGCCTTATAGCTAACGTTTTGCATATTATTTTAAGATCTGCATTAATCAGTGAAATTGGACGATAACTGGAAGGTAGTGTTGGGTCCTTATCCGGTTTCAGCAGGAGACTGATTGTAGCTGAGTTCATGTTTGGAGGCAAGCATGAACTGTCTTTAATTTCCAAAACCATTCTAAGAAATATTGGAGATAGTAATGACCAGAATGTTTTATAAAACTCGGCAGGGAAACCGTCAGGTCCTGGTGCTTTGTTATTCGGTAACCGGTATAGAGCGTTATGGAGTTCTATTAATGAAATGGGTACATCTAAGTTGGTCACCTGTTCGTCATTTAATTTTGGTAATTCTATGGTGTTGAGAAATGTTTTGATATCTGGGAGAGATGGTTTAATCTGAGGTGTATATGGATTTTGATAAAAGCTCCTAAAGACGGAATTAATTTCCTCCGGGAGGTGAGTGATGTGACCTCCTGAGTTTCTAATGGAGGAGATAGAGCTTTTTTCTTTCTTGACTTTTAGTTGGTTAGCTAAGTATTTTCCGTGTTTATTGCCATGCTCAAACTTTTCCAAACGTAGTCTCTGCAGTTGGAACTGAATTTTCTTGTCAGTAATTTCTTTTAAATCTAGTTTCAGTTTCCTTAGGTTACTTAGGATATGCTCATCTTGTGAGTCAGCATGAGCTGCTTCGAGGATTTGGATTTTTTTCTCTCTGATTCTAGTAATCTCTCTTTCTTTTTCTTATATGATGAATATGAAATGTTTTTTCTGCGCATTCCTGCTTTTGCTACCTCCCACAGAATACTAGCCGAGGTCCCAGGTTGGTCATTGAAGTCTAAAAACATAGTCCACTCTCTTTCAAAGTATTTTAGGAAGTCTGAGTCTTTTAGTAATGATGTATTTAATCTCCAGCATCTAGTAGGAGCGCTTATAGTTTGGTTAGTGAGAAAAAGAGAGACTGGGGCGTGGTCACTAATGGTGATAGGGTGTATGTGAATGTTTGAAATGTCAGATATGATTGAGTTGCTTGTCAAAAAGTAGTCAATACGAGAGTAGGTGTGGTGCACTCGTGAGAAATAAGTATATTCCCTGTGAGTAGGGTGATAAGAGCGCCAAGCATCACAAAGACCAAAATCATTCATGTATTTCTTCAGTATCGATGTTGATTGAGACTCACGATGTCTCCCAGCTGGGCTAGACCTGTCCACTTCTGGGTTAAATACTAAGTTGAGGTCCCCTCCCAAGATCATACTTGTATCCAAATGTGCAGAGAGAGAAGAAAAGAAGGCATGAAAGAAGGAGGGGTCGTCAACATTCGGACCATATATGTTGGCAATGCAGAAATGTACATTATCAACAGATAAGTTCATTATATATCTCCCTTCTGTGTCTGTAATAGTGCTGTGGAGTGTAAAATTCACCCTCCTGTTAATTAAAATAGCTACCCCTCTCTGTTTGGAGTTGTAACTTGCTAAATATGTGTGTGGGAACTGTGGTGAGTGAAGTGTATGGACAGCTGACTTGGACATGTGAGTCTCTTGTAATAAGACAATGTCTGCTTGGGTGTTCTTCAAATGGTGAAACATTTTTTGTCTTTTTTCTATCGACCCAACTCCCCTGACATTCCAAGTGACAAACTGTAGTGAGTTCATCCTACACTAGCTTTTGGTGATGTGTGTGTAAACAAGATCAAAAGTGAAGTATGTGTACCTGGAAGTAAAAATCATGGGAGTATATACAGTACATTTAAATGTATGCAGAAAACCCCCACACACACGGGGAGAACATGAAAACTCCACACAGAAATGCCCAACGGAGATTCCAACCCAAGTCTTCCCATCTCCTGGCTGTGTGGCCAACATGCTAACCACTAGACCACCATGTGGCCCGCATGTTCTTTCATGAGCTTATGAACTGTACAGTCAGTTTGATGCTCCATGCAAACAGGCAATGCTGAAGGACATATTGATGTTATGTATGACGGATAGGAATATTAGTAGTGATGTTAGGCTCGAAGCAGACGCTCGAGACAAGTGTCGAGCGCTCGCAGCAGAATTATCACAATCAGTCGTCCCGATGTCTCGCTGGATCTGGTGGAACAGCTAGTGACGTCACGCTCGAAGCAGGCGCCCGACAAGTATCGAGCGCTCGCGGCAACAAGTATCCCGATACTTGTACCGATGTCTCGCTTCATTCAGTGGAAAATCACCTGGCCGAGGAAGCGAAGCGTTGTGACGTCACACGCGTGTCAGCCGTGACCATCGACGTGTCACTCAGGTAGGGAGGGGTCGAGTCAGTCAATTTGGTTCAGTCAAACTCACAATGCTTATAAAAAGGGGAAATATCCCTCAAAATGTTGGGGGTTGTGAGGAGAGCTTTTGTGCGCATTACGTCATATTGAGAACGAGGGAGAGTAAAGTGAACCCACAACATCACAGGTAATTTAACTTCATTTTCTCTGCTTGTATATTGCTTTATAAAAGTCATGTATCACTTTCCATTTTTTACAGTCCACAATGGAGGAAGCCCCTGGACCCTCAACCCAACAGGCTGACCCTGATAGTCTGTGGGCCCTTCTGGACTGCAGAGTTGGTTGGTTGCATTAGTCTGGAGTTACCTTTAACTCCGAAACATGAACCATTGATTTAATCCCTTTCTGTCCTGATGTCTTGCAGGTGCAACACAGAGTGTCCATCATGTGACAGCTGACGCAACTGTGGAAGTACAGCGTTACATGTCAGAGCCCTACCTCTCCAGAGGAGAGGACCCTTTGAAATTCTGGAACTCTAGGCAGCCATTTATCCCCATTTTGCAGAGTTGTCAAAGATTTATTTGCATATGCCTGCCACCGCTGTGCCATGTGAGAGAATATTCTCAAAAGCTGGAGAGGTCATTAGCAAAAAGAGTAACCGGCTGAAACCAAATGCTGCTGAGAGGATTTTGTTTTTAAATAAAAATGTGTGAAACACCCAAATCCCCATCCCAGTGTCACTAGCATTCTATACACCTACCATCAAGAGTTCCCTATTGCACAAGCATTTCCCTTTTCCATTTAAAAGGAACACAACAGCTTTTTTTTGTTATCGTTTTTTTTTTTTATTATTTTTTTTTTTTTAATTCATCTGGGGGAAGGATAAAAAATAAATTTCAGGCCAGGAGTCAATCCCGCTACTGTTTGCACATTAGGCAAGCTATGTAACCACCATACCACCCACAGGTTTAGTTAATCAGATGACACTTTGTTATTTGGTTATATGAAAGTTCAATATATTTTTGTCCAGCAGATGTCGCCACACTGAATTGTGTCAAATGCCTCGAAGCACTGAACCATTTCAACACATTTGCTTCAGTGGTACAGAAAGCAGTGGTGAAGCAGTGTCGTGACTCACCACACTGATTCGTGGCAAATGCTTCATAACACTGAACCATTTCGACACATTGCTTCTTATTGATTCACTGCTTCAGAAAGCTTCGGTTTCTCCTTCACTAAATATTAGGATTGGAAGGCTTGCCGTGGACTATTTCCATTCTCTTGACATTGCTGCTTTGGAATGATTACAAAGAATGTTGTTGATCATCACTAATAGGTTTAAAGCTGATGATGCTAACGATCATAGCTCTTATGACTTTATGATGCAGGACAGTGATGCTAGTGACACGTAGCTCTCATACGTTATGTTATGACACCTGTATGACATGCTTGCTATGAATAAGCTGTTGGTGTAGCTTATAGGAGAAGTGGACACGGTGATCCAACTCATCAACACAAACCAACAACCACACAAACCCTGAGAGCTAACTGGTAAGTCCTAACTATGATTGCTTGGAAGCTATATTGTTGGCTGGAGGTGGCTCAGTGACAAACAAGCTTGTAAAAAGGTGCTTTTTTCCCAGATGGATGGAATGCTGTGTACTTGAAGTGTCGTTCCGCTTCGTGTCGTGTCACATATTAGCTTGATGTTTTGCTGGAGGTTTTAAATTGATGCTTATTTACAGTACAGTAGACGCCCCGCTACAACGTAAACAATCCGTTCCGAGAACTTTTATGTTATAGGGTTTTTATATTACACAAAGCGTAAAATACATGTAAATAGCCTAATCCGTTCCAAGATCTTCCCAAACTCACCCCTTTGGCCCTTCAAAATATTCAAAGTCCACCAAATATGGTGGGAAAATATAAGAAAACGTTAGCATAAACATAGTAGAGTAACATTCCAATATAAAATAAGGTCATAAATAAGATTACTGTCAATGAATAAAACTGAAAAACAAAAACAATTCTACCGTTTACGAGATGTCTTGATCAGGAGCGCAAGTGGAGGCAGGAAGGAGGAGGAGGACGAGCCTTAAAGAGTAAGAGTCAGCTGGTCTAGACAAACGCACACGCGCTACACGATAATGCTGTGTGCAAAATTTTTATTTGTAACTTAACTTAATTGTTTAAGTTAGTTTCAGGGCGACTACGAAGAGGAAGGAGGTGTACTCAGGACTCAGGTGTGCCGCATTAGCACTGCAAGTCATGTTGCCAGCTACAGTTGTGATGTTCAATGTTTAAAAAAGGGAATTTGGAAATGGTGGGCTGGATTAAGACGCTTGGACAAAAAGGTTGGAACCCGTTATGCAGACTACACAGTGCTAGTAAGAAATACAATTTATTACACAAAGTAATCATGACAAAAATACAAAAATAACTACAAAAAGATACCTAAGGAACACAGGGCTAGAGCCAAAAACTACAAAGAACGAAAAACGCTGCAAGACAGGAAAAAGGTACTCACTGAACAAAAGGAGCTGCAGGAAAAAAGGTGCAGAACAGGTAGAGGCAGTAGCAAATCACAATGGCAGAAAGTACACGAGCGAAGGGGACCAGTTGGGAGCCAAGGGATGAGGAACAGGAAGCAGGGTTGGCAAGGGAATAACTGGCAACTAGGTAGAGGCCAGGCAGAGGTATATATGGGGAGCAGCAGATTGATCACAGGTGTCCCTGATTACTCATCAGTGCAGCCATGACACTGCAAGGACAAAACAGAGGCGGCAGCAGAGTGGAAAACAAACACAGAACATGACACTTGGGACGCAGTTTGCCCACCCCGACTAATAGTATTAAAGCTCATGGTGCCACCTGACACATATCTTATGGCTTTGATGAGTCAGGACAGTTTTGCTAGTGACACCTGTCCTACCTGTTCTACCTTGAAATGACTTCTGACACCTTTAACTCTTTCAATACCAAAGATGTATTTATACGTTTTTAGAACCCCAAACCTGATCCCAACAACGGAGTCATACGTCTTTTAGGTTTTTTTGTACAAGAGAAAAAAAAGGTGATGATGCAACTCTCCAATAATGCATTTCACTTCAGAGCAATTTTAAGCCGTAAAAACGTCCACAAGGTGGCAGAAGTGCATTCGATAAGAGCTCGGCAGGCATCACGGGAACCCACAAATCAGAGTGTGGCGGAGCGTAGCGTGCAGAAGGTTGCACGCACACATGTGCACACACACACACATGCACACATGCACATAGTTCAGTTCCAAATAGGATAAAAATTGTAAATAGTTTGTTATATTTGTAAATAATGTGTTTTATTTCATGTGTTTAGATATTTGAGCAAAAATGAAAGTTATGCTTGAAATGTATCTTTTCACAAAAGGTGGTTTTTCTCCCTTTTTTAGTTAGCAACTGATATTTTCCTGAAACTTACCTATGTTCTACTGCTGATTAGTAAAGAACAGAAAACGGTAGAAACAAGCTTTTTTTGTGATGAAAGACGGGAGTGTCATGTGTCTTTTGGTAGGTTCCATGTTTATATCGCCATACAACACAATATTCTGTGTGCCTTGAAAGATCGGTCCAAATCATGTAAAAGGGCCGCTACTGAAGGGGTTGTCTTTTGAAAAATGTCTGGGATTGAATGAGTTCATTGCTGTATGACATGTCTGCTATCAAGAATAAGACATGTGATGTGATGTGCAGGTTATCGGAGACGTGGACGCAGCACAAGTGATTGGAAGAAGTCAAGAAAACCTGAGAGCCAAGTGGTAAGTCAGAACTATTTCTACATGGCTCAGTGACAAATAAGCTTGTAAAAAGGTGTTTTTCTTCAAATGGATGGAATGCAAATTGTTATTGAGTCATGAAGCTGCTCCTCCATGTCTTGTGTCGTATGTCGTATTGAAAATTGCGATTGAGTGATTGACTTTGCCATCACTATAGCGCAGCGTCTTCGTCTTCTCCCCCCAAACTTGATTATTTTGTTACACGTGTAACACAAGTGCTGCTCAGACACCAGGGGGGCACTCCTTCAGCCCAATTTGAGTTTTTTGACAAAATACTACCACGTTTAAACTGGCCTAGCAAAGCAAACATACATGTTTAGCTTATCATACATAAAGTGAGTGTGTGTGTACTGTATATAGAATCCAATGAGGTAGATTTGCTCTAGCATTCAGACATTTTAAGTTCTTTTTTACAGAGCAGAGTTAGCTAGCAATTTCCACTGCTCACTTGCGGTTGTCATCACGCAATCCGTACCAGAAATGCAATCGCTTCTGCGCATGCACGAGAGCGTCACTTCTGTCTTTGGCACATTTTTACAACAGTGCTTCTGCAACGCCACGTGCTGTGATAGCTTTGAATATTTTTTAAACATAGGAACATAAATGGTCAATAACCATGCTTGATATATGTAATATATTGGTGGGTTATCTTATTAGTGACTCTTCTTAAAAGACTTCATGAGTATACGGATGTTTCTATCGTCTTCATTCACCAAGACTGAGCTACAGAAAAACTTAGGCAATGCATGTCGTGCATGCAAAGATGTGCCACAGTCGTAAAGGTCATGTGCCGCAGTCGTAAAGGTCATGTGCCACAGTCGTAAAGGTCATACTGTATCAAAATATTATAATATCCATGTTTAAATACAGGAAAACAACTCATCAGATACAGTAACATTTGAATTGAAACAACCATTAGCAGAGTGATGCAATAATGGGTTCATCTAGAGCAGGGGTCTCAAACTCAATTTACCTGGGGGCCGCTAGAGGTAGAGTCTGGGTGAGGCTGGGCCATGAGTTTGAGACCCCTGATCTAGAGGATTTTGTCACGACTGGTGCGTGGATGTACAGGTGTGAATCCCAGTATGCAGACAAGACACTTCCAGGTAAGAATAGCAGCTTAACTTGACACGTTTGTAGTCAAAAGAAAATACAGCAACTAAAAACAACGGTGCTACAAGAGTGTCCAAAAGTTAACTAGTACAAAGGAGAAACTAAAACTACCTGAGAGACAGGCGGGCCACTGGACCAGCAGGTAGGAAGGCTAGTACCAGATAAGAATGAGACAAGGACAGAGAGGCGAATGACTAGGAAGGCAGCAGACATGAAGCATGAGAGTAGCGTCCAACACAGCGGAATACTCCTATGTCTTCCTGCAGCAGCTGAGGCGCATAAATGCAAGTGCTGATGGGAAGCAGCTGTGTTCATCCACCTCAGGAAAACCAGCCTCTGGAAGACAGAAGAAAACTGAGCAGTAACGAGCGCATAAGAAGACCAAAAGGGTCTCTAGCGGTCCGGCGATAACGAAGAGGCTGACATGTCACAGCCGAGCGTGACAGATTTATCTATTTTTATTCCATCCATCCATCCATCCGTCATCTTTCGCTTATCCAAGGTGGGGTTGCGGGGGCAGCAGACTAAGCAGGGAAACCCAGACTTCTCTCTCCACAGCTACTTCGTCCAGCTCCTCCCGGCAGATCCCGAGGCATTCCCAGGCCAGCTGAGAGACACAGTCTCTCCAACTTTGGCCCTTCTACCGGTCGCACATGGCCTGAGCATGGGAGTCCGGGAGGCACCCTGACCAGATTCCCCAGCCACCTCATCTGGTTCCTCTCAATGCGAAGGAGCAGCACTACTCAAAGTTTCTCCCGGATGACAGGATGAGTGCTTCTGACCTTATCTCTAAGGGAGAGCCCAGCCACCAGTGAGAGTTGACGATCACGGCTCAGTGAACCAGAACCGGAACCCCTCAACGCCCTGGCTGCACCTAGAAATTCTGTCCATAAAAGTAATGAACAGAATCTGTGTCAAAGGGCAGCCCTGGCGCATTCCAACCCTTGGAAAACGGGTCCGACTTAATGCAAACCAAGCTGTGACACCGGTCATACAGGGAACCAACAGCCTGAATTGGGTGGTCCGATACGCCGTACCCCCGGAGTAATCCCCACAGAATTCATCAAGGAACACCGTTGAATGCCTTCAACAAGTCCGGGGCGCCACAACCGCCTCTCAACCAAGGGTATGATATAAGATGTTGTAATATCTCCAATCTTAATAACGTTTTTCGGGAGTGGGGGTGACGTATATTGCACATGACTAGTATAAATCTTGGTGCCTGACATTTACAATCTGTACCTGCTGTAAAAAAGATGGATGGATGATGTAGATTTCACATGCGTAGTAGTACAAATCGGCTTGCCTGACACATGACTGATGAAAAATAGGCCGACCGGATGTAGACCCATTGCATTGTGCACATGCGTAGAACTCATTGTGTTTCTGCTACGGATCACGTAATGACAGCAGTCGTCTTCAGAGAGGTCACATGATGTCTGTCAGCTGATTTATACAGGTGTTGGCTGTCTTCCTGCCAGTGAAAGTAGGGCCACAGCGGCATCTGCTGTCCGACTCCTTTAGGACCACATCCCAGGTGTGAGAGAGGAAAAGACCCCTGGTCCCGGTTTATGGTCCTGTGGGCACGTCTTCGTATTTTATTTGGTCCAGCAGTGGTGTTTTCTGTGCGTTCTAAAGATATAAAAACAGATAAAATGAGACATGTCATTACGGCATACACCTGGGACACACCTATTCTGCCATGAGAGGCCGCTATGAAAACACCTCCAAGAAGCTCCAACAAGGTTTAGTGGTTTTCCATCCATGCTGTGAGCGTGTAGTAACAGCTGCATGCATGATTTCCCTCCGAGGGGAAGTTTTGAACAAAGTTAGTCATGCTCATTTCAAGTTGACAACTTGTTGATGTCCTGTACTTTATTTGTTGTGCATCCTTTCCTTCAATAGAGCAAGGTGTTCTCCTTTGACAATTTTCTCTGTATTTTGGTTAGGATACTTTAGGTCCAGGCTTGGTGGAATAATTCCCTCATCCTGGCAACGTAAATTAAATCTGAGATTTAAATCTGGTTTCGGGAACATGTCCTTTTCCATTCCCACTGTTCCAAGTGACACATTGTTTTCTATGAATCCAAATCCAATGAGGTTTGGCCATTTCTGAGCATTGCAAAAGACAAAAGCACATTATGGAGTGGAATGGAGCAAACGTGATTGGGACAGAGGACAACAAACACCACCGCTGGACCAAATGAAATACGGAGACGTGCCTACAGGACCATAAACCAGACCAGGAGGTCTTTTTTCCTTCTCACACCTGGGATGTCGGACAGCAGATGGTGCTGTTGCCCTACCAGCCCAACATCTGTATAAATCAGCTGACAAGACAGTCACAGGAATATCACGTGACCACTCTGAAGAAGACAGCAAGTGAGCAAAACTGTCATGGAAAACTAGCTGACTCTGGTACACTATACATGTACATACATTAGGGCTGTCAATCATTGTCCATAGTTAACTCAGAATTAATTGCAATTAATTGCAGATAAAAAATTTGATCCAAAAAGTAGGGATGTATATCTTTCTGGTAAACAATTCAACAACAACTACAACAATAACTACCGTAAAGCACCGAGTATAAACCGCACCCGTGTATTAACCGCACCCCCATTTTCAGGCTCACGGGGGAAAAAAAATGTTTAGTTGATAAATGCTTGCCAACTCTTTCATCTCAAATCAACATGCGTAAAGGTACTAAGACATTTCAAAAAGAAGAAGAAAGGAGAAATCTGAACTTCGGCATCTAGATCTTTAATATTATGGCTAAGCACAGATTAATAATAATAATAATAATAATAATAATAATAATAATAATAATAATAATAAATCAAAATAAAGACTTGCAATTTTCAGAGATGTTTTGATACAGAGATGTTTTGATATCTTATCTTTCACTGCTTCTCTTTTTCTCTATTATTATTTTATTGCATTGCTTCAGTGTTAATTTGAATAAACTTGTATTTGACATTGGAAGCTTAGGTAGCTTCAGTGTATATCAAGATCCTTTCACTGTGGAAATACAGACAGCCGTCAGATAAGTTAGTTGCATACACAAGCATTTTCAGCAACTGTACAGCAGAGGGCGCTAAAGTCAAAGCAACTGTCTGACCCACAGACGGCTATTCTAAAATGGACTCGTAGTCAATTTGTGCGTCTGGTCACAGACCTGTCATCGTGTATAAACCGCACCCTGATTTTTTGCTTCTTACCAGTGGAAAAAAAAGTGCGGTTTATACACGGTGCTTTACTGTACATCAAATTTTATGTAAAGGGTAGTCAGTTCTGGAAATATGGGCCATTATTTCATTCAAAAAATAATACACACTTAAATCCCACAGTTTTTGAATATTTAATGTGAGCAGAGATTTGTCTCACTTTGTTGGACGGTCCTTGAATGCACCGTGCAACTTTGTCCCATGCTGCACAGATAGACTACTACGCTATATTTATATATTAGCCTTTTTCTTTCACCTCATACTTGCTCCCAAATGCTGATACTATGTGGGAATGCATAAAGGTAAGATTTGTTTAGCTTTTTGAGTGCTAACGTGTATGTTTGCTCTCTGAAAAACAGCCCAGGCTGGTACTGGTGGATGGTGGCTCTATTCATGTCGTGCTTTTAATTTGATGTTGTTCCTGTCATAGTTGGACACAAAGCATCATAAATAAGATCAATTAGAAGGCTATCATGTATGTTTTACTCATGTGTTAAAAATCTTTCCAGGTGACTAGCTAGTGGCGCTGCTAATGTGATTTACGTCCATACTCGTCTTCAGCCATCGTCATAATGACACAAGCCCCCAAATAGCTGTCCTCGGCTCTTGCCGGATGGTAAATAGCAGCAACTCTTAACCCAAATTTAAGCTCGCAGGAAAAAATCAGCCGAGCGACGGCACACATGTAAAAAACACTCATCAGTTGGGACACTCGTATGCCAAGATACCACTGTATAAATGACAATAAAATAAATATGGGCAGTGCTCCAGTAACTTCTCGCTTCTCTCTGGCAGGCGGGCGATGTACTCCGGGACGACTCAAATCACAGTGACAATAGATAGAATTAACCTTGGTCTCGTTGTGAGAGCCATCTGCCAGGGCTTTGAAGCTAAACATACCAATCAAAATAACCTTTTCTTTCTTCACTTCTCATCAATCTTAACAGCTGTCAATTGATTGAAACATTTAATCGTGATTAATTGTATTTTGTCCATAGTTAATTCATAATTAATCACAGATTGGAAGAGGTTTTGATCTACAAAAAGTAGGGCTGTCCGAATAATGGCATCAAAATGTAATATAGGTCAATATCGGTATCGGGCATTTTTCCTACAATGAAAACTGATTTTAAAGAATGCTGTATATATGCCTATTGGCTCCCGTATTACCCGGTGTGCAAATGATGACCTCATCAAACCGAAGCGTTTTTCTAGCAACAAGCTTGCTAGCTCCTGACTAACATTATAGCTGTGGAGTCTTCTTCGGATATTAAACTTGGATTTGCGACGACTGCAAAGCGTCTTGGTTCCGCGAGGTGGAACCAAGACGCTTCTTTCAATTCTTCCAATTCCCAGGGCGAAAGCCATCAATGGGAAAATGTGTAATACACTGGATAACCAGCTCTTTTCTACCGTGCAAGATGCCGGATGCACCAAACAGGAGTTCCATGCTTTGCCATGCCCGATCACAAGTGTTGTATGTTTCAGATGTTTGCTTTCTCGAGCTGTACAGTGTTGTTTACAGCCACGTGGAGAAGCTAATTGCTGATGCTCTATCCATTAGCTTCACAACAGAGATGTGTTCATTCCACCACAGGAGATATGTGATGGTACACATATCGGTATTGGTATCGGCTTATATCGGAATCGAAAAATAAGAGTTGGACAATATCGGCATATCATATTGGCAAAAAAGCCAATATCGGGGCAGGAAGTCCCGAAACTAGAAAGTGGCTCGTCTGATATGCTATCATTGAGTGCTGCCCAAGCAGGGGCGTTACTCCTTCCTAATTGGATCAGTATGTGATTATGTGTTAGTATTTGCCTGGTTTCAGCTTGTGTCAATCAAGTGTGTGGGTGTGTGAGTGTTGCAAGCATGGCAGCTGGCTGGATAAGGTTGCCAGGCAACCTCCAACATTCAAGTAAAATACAGTGCAAAGTCTACAGTACTGCTGTTGTGTAATTCTAGTCAACTCTAGCAAACTCTCATGCACCCTCAAGGACCCTACTGAGAGTGTAGAGCTGGTCCACAGTTCCACGACCAGGACGAAAAACAAACTGATCCTACTGAATCCAAGATTCAACTATCCGGCGGATCCTCCTCTCCAGAACCCCTGAACAGACTTCACCAGGAAGGCTGAGGAGTGTGGTCCCATGATAGTGGGAACACACCATCTACCCTTCCTTAAAAAGGGGGACCACCACCCCGGTCTCCAATCTAAAGGCACCGCCCCCGATGTCCACGGTATGCTGCAGTCATGTTAACCACAACACCCCACAGCATCCAAGGCTTTAAGGAGTTTTTTTTAACCACCTCGGCACCTCAACCCCAGAGCTAGGAGAGGCCATCATGGAGTCCCCAGGCACTGCTTCCTCATTGGAAGACGTGTCGGTGGGATTGACGGCTGGACTCCATATACCAATAGTCCTGGCCGGAAGGCGAAGCCCTCCGTCATTCCTCCTCTCATCCATCATTCACATGAGCTGGCCGGCAGAGACGTATGGCATGCTATGTCCCAAGCTCTCCACCCAAGTGGTGGTCACGTAAGGAGCACACCACAGACACCAAGCCCGATTGAATGGCTTCAGCCAGCCTTCTTCAGACAGTGGGTTCTGTTAGCACCACCCGTCCACGACACTCTAAGCACAGTTTATTTTCACACAGCACAGTAAATGCTCACAAGAATATTGGAATCCGGTCCCCGACATGGATAGGTGGCAGGGGAATCTCTTTGGTGTTTGATAAAGCCTGTTTTCAACCGTCCTGCTAACACAAAGGTGGGTCTCTTTCGGCGGCTTGATCACCTTGGCCTCAACACACACAAATATGAGGTCCGCCAAGAGTCGGCCCCTAGCATAAACCCTCGGTGCACCAATGTATCCCCACCCAGTAGTTGGTCTAGCATTATTCAACTTCTGACATGTTCCAGACATTTATTATCTTAACATAACATCCACAACAGTTAGTCCATTCAGCTGAGCAAATGATGGCAGAAATTCAACCAAACAGGTTTTCTGCCTGTACCTTCAGAAATTTGGAGGAGCGGCTGCTGGCTGAAAGAGAAACTGGAGGTGTAGGACCTCTAGGGATCCTAGACAAACCCCCAATTGAAACGTCCCAGTTCTTATTTTCCAAGAAGAGATCAGGCGGGCGCACTTTTCTGTCTTTCGATCTTTTAGTGATAAAATTGTCACAAAAAGATGAAGATGTCACAAAGTGCAGCATGCAGGATCCCCTCAGGAAGTCCCAAAACTAGGGAGTGGCTACTCTGATATGCTTTCCTTGAGTCCCGCCCTCCTTCCTCATTGGATCAGTGTGTGATTATGTGCTAACTGATTCCAGCTTGTGTCAATCAAGGGTGTGTGTGCGTGTGCCAGTGTGTACATTAAGCGTGGCGGCTGTCTCGGTAAGGTTGCCAGGCAACCTGTCTGTGTGTACAGTATTTTCACATGTGTAAAAGAGCACATCATATCCCCAAGGATGCTGTAAGGCAGGGGTCCCCAAACAAATTTCAGGTGCATTGGCTTAAAAAAAACACACACAAGTTAAAGATCTGTTTGGATGGATGCTATTAGTCCACTTAGAAAAAAACCCTAGCTGAATCGTCTAGATCAGGGGGCCCATTACGTTGATCGCGAGCTACCGGTAGATGGCCAAGGTAGATGGCGTAAGCGGCACTTTGTAGATGTCATATGACATCAGTCAGCTGACATTAAGCTCCTCTCCTGATTCGCTCTTGCTCACGCGTGGGGTATCAAGCCACACATGGAGATGCAACTTCCACCATTGCTGAAAGCTTTAGAACATTTTTTCCATGGCTGTATGTATTTTCTATATTCCGAGGAGGAGGTAGATCTTTGGAACTTGGTGATTTTAAAGGTAGCTTGCAGGCTGAAAAAGTGTGTGCACCCCTGCTATAGATGAAGCCATCATTGCACTCTGCTTATGGTTGCTTACATTCAAATACCTTGCTTTGTCTTTTATGTTTTATTCTATTGTATTGTATTTTACACGTTTCTCTCTTTATCTGCGCATGCACCTATGCTCATTGCCTACGTTTTTATGTAGGCTTAGATTGGTGAAGAAACATCCGCATGCTAACAAAGTCTTAATAAGAATCACTTAGAAAATAACCCTCCAAATTTGCAAATGGAGGAAGTGACGTAGTCTCGCACGTGTGTACAACCGATTGCTTTTGCCGTACGGATTGCGTAGTGACAAGCATTAGCGGCGCTAGCATTATCAATACGCTAGCTAGTCGCCAGGAAAGATTTTAGCTCACATTTTCATGGTGGTGTTGATGTCATGAAGGAGAACATTTTTAAACTATAAGACTTCATTCACTTTGAGCCATTGCGTCCACCTCGAAGCTTGCATTCATCTAAAATGTTCTATCATTAGGAAAAACGTAGAAACACGCTCACAAAGAATGGAAACGTGTGCCTTGATATCCCACCACTTTTTTGAAAGTTCTGCTCTGGTTTGACAGCGGACGCCACTCGCTCATCTTCCTCTTGTTCATAATGCCACTGCTGTGTCCTCCAAATATTTCCTCATGTCTCCAACTAAGATTTCCCGTGGCAGCCGTGATTCAGAAGGCCCCAGCAAAATGCAATCAAGGCTGATTAAATATGGACGCCGCATTCATGAGCCACTTTGCATCGACCATTTATGGTGAATTGAAGGCGTGTAGGTCTGAAAATTATCAAGGTCACACATGCAGTAGCATCAGCATTTGGGAGCAAATATTAGGGGAAAGAAAAAGGCTAAAAATACACTAGAGTATGGGAGAAAGTTAGATGGTGCCTTCAAGGACTGTCCGACCGCTCACATCAAACGTGCAAAATGTGGGATATCATTTTTCACCAAAATAAAGGCTACATTTCCAAAAGTTCCACACCTTTTGATGTAAATGATGATTTGTTTTATCATTGTGCCTGAAGGTTTCCCGCTGCCTGTGCAGCATGCTCTTTTACTCGTTTGAAAATACTGTAAGAACACCACTTTGATCGTAAGATTCACAAATGGACCAGTGGAACCGTATCGTTTGTACTGTTGTGTTTTTAAATATATGGCTTTAGAATTGTATCTTAACTGGTGTATCTAGATGTGCCACAGAGATTTACATCCCTACTTATTATTGATAAACACTTCATCTACCTGCGCTTAATTAGGACTTAACTATGGACAACATGCGCTTCATCACGCTTCAATGTTTCAACTGATTGACAGCCATCACACAACACACAACTTGAAACATGAGGAAGGTAGACATACCAGGCAAGAAGCCTCAAAAGGCCTTTAGTCTCCTAATGATCCTAATCGCCATCCTCTTCATCTTCATCTTTGGACTCATCTACATCCTACTGGTGTCTGCACCACCTAACCTGCACAAGCATACAGGACCTGTGGACAAGCAGGAAGTTGAAGTAGCACCAAAAACTGTGGAAGCTGAGGTAAAACATCTTTTTTTTTACATTTTAGAATATTACCCACAACATGTTCTCTTGTAGACTCTGCCTACACCTGAGGAGGCTGCACTAACAACAGCAACTATGGAAACTGAGGTAAAAACAGGTACTTTTTAACAGGAAGTGATAGAATATTACCCACAACATCTTCTCTTACAGATGCCGTCCCCACCTGTGGACTTGCAGGACACTGAACAAGCCCAAGTTGTCTTCCAGATGCCGTCCCCACCTGTGGACATGCAGGACACTGAACAAGGCCAAGTTGTCTTCCAGATGCCGTCCACATCTGTGGACATGCAGGACACTGAAAAAGCCCAAGTAAAGATCAAGATCTTTATTGGACAGTACAAGAGTATTATTATTACTCACAACATGTTGTCTTACAGACCCTGGAAGAACGCGTGCGCATGTTGGAGTCCTGTCTTCAGGTAAGACCCAGGGTTTCAGCTACATGTCATTGATCGGGGCAGTGTGCCACTACATAATAAAAGCCACCACACCTTCAAAATGAGGGTGTAATACAAACCTGATCAAAATCCTAAAACCAGCTGAAAAATGTCTAGAATGATCATGTTGCACATTTGGATCTTAATGAGGGTTTAAGTAGAGCTACAATATGCAAAAACAAGAAGGGGGGGTGAGACAACAAGCACTTGGAAAAAGTCATTTATTGAAAACAACAATTCAACTGAAATAGGCTGTTTATCAGCTGATCAAAAGTTTAAGACCACAGGCTATAAAAGCCCAAATGTGCTCCAAATGTTGATGTCGTGTCATCATTCCCACTGTCATGCCCTCCTGATGGTGAAGCTAAGAAGCTTTCTCTTTTCCAACGTGGTGGGATTGTGGAGCTGCATAAGCAAGGCCTCTCGCAGCGTGCCATGGCTGCTGAGGTTGGGAGCAGGAAATCAGTCATTCTAAGTTTTTGGAAAGATCCTGAGCATTATGGAACAAAAACGTCAAGTGGTAGACCCAAAAACATCACACCTGCGCTGAGCCGGAGCATCCCATTGGCTGTCCATCAAGACACAGGGCGGTCTTCCACCCACATGAAGGTCCTTACTGGTGCCGACTGCAGCGCAATAGCCATCAAATGGCATCTGAGAGAAAAGGCTTTAAAAAACAAAAAATGCCACAAAAGTGCCTGTTTAAACTTTGCCAGGGAGCATCAAACATGGGACATTGACAGGTGGAACAAAGTTTTATTCTCTGATGAGAACAAATGTAACCTTGACAGTCCAGATGGCTTCCAATGTTACTGGCATGACAAGGAGATCCCACCTGAGATGTTTTCTGACAGTGGAGGGAGGTCCATCATGATCTGGGGTGCTTTTTCATTCAGTGGAACACCGGAGCTTCAGGTGGTGCAGGGGTCGTCAAACGGCGTTCTATATTAGGGTTCTTGTCATTATCCATTCCAAAAGGGCAAACATTCCCATAGTACATAAAAATCTAAATCGATATAAATGCAGAATAAAATGGATAAATCACATTTATAGTTTATAACACATGACAGGAAGTACTATATAGTGACCAGAACATCCTTTTGCAGACTCTAATACGTGACCTGACCCAGCTAAAAGACAATTCAGCAAAGGCCAAGGATGTTGAGGTAATACATATTACTACTGTACTATACAGTATATAGTATAGTGACCAGAACATCTTTTTGTAGAATCTAAGACATGATCTGACCCAGCTGAATGACAATGCAGCAAAGGCCAAGGATGTTGAGGTAATACATACAGTATTACTACTGTACTATACAGTATATAGTATAGTGACCAGAACATCTTTTTGTAGAATCTAAGACGTGATCTGACCCAGCTGAATGATGATGCAGCAAAGGCCAAGGATGTTGAGGTAAACACCACACACACACTTAAACATTGCAAACTAGCTGAATTAGTAAATTGAGACAATGTCTGCAACATTAAAACCATGTTTTATTTAAAGCAAAGCACAACATAATCATGAAAATACATTTCATTTAGCACACGTATTGAAGTTTTTCAGTCTTCCAAGTCTTTCCAGGGCATCTTCCAGGCAACTCCTGACTGTTGTTGCCACATGTGTCGTGAATGCAAAGTTAACTTTAGTTTACGTCATCAGTATGTCTAATGTGCAATTATTTCATGTACCGTCGTCCCTCGTTTATTGTGATTAATTGGTTCCAGACTCCACTGTGATAAGTGAATTTCCACCAAGTAAGGCTCCATAACTATAAAAAACCTGTTTCCCCCCCATAGTCACCCGTGTCTCATGTGTATTACCGATATTGTAGCTATAATCAGACAATATAAGACATATTAGAAATAAATCAGATAACACGTGTTAGCAGTTCCTTGTAGTTTCTTCCTGTGATGGCTGATGTCTCATCAATTGTAATGGTGGCTTTAAATGGCCGATTCACTTCTTCATTCATTCATTCACAAGGCCGTTTAGCCATCGTCATGCTTGAAAATGCTTCATTTAGGCCAAGAATAAGTACAATTTGCTTAAATATGCACCACAAACCAGCAATCATTTATTCATTTGTGAAAAACGGCGATTGAGTGGGGGGGGGTTTCAAGCAGCGATGTAGCGACGGACGATTGATCCTTCTAACTGCCTCACACGTATGTGAACCTTGACACTATTCTAAATACACTCAACACAAATATAAACACAACACTTTAGTTTTTGCTCCCATTTTTTCATGAGATGAACTCAAAGATGTCAAAACTTTTTCTATGGACACCAAAGCCCTCTTTCTCAAATATTGTTCACCGATCTGTCTAAGTCTGTTAGTGAGCATTTGGGAGGTGATGCTTGTGGATGAGTGACAACAATGGGCCTCAGGCTCCCGTCCCAGTTTGTACATTCAAAATGCTAAAATGCACCAATGGACAGTGGCGTTATGGTATGGGCGGTGGGGTTATGGTATGGGCGGTGGCGTTATGGTGTGGGCGGTGGCGTTATGGTGTGGGCGGTGGGGTTATGGTGTGGGCGGTGGCGTTATGGTGTGGGCGGTGGGGTTATGGTGTGGGCGGTGGCGTCATGGTGTGGGCGGTGGGTTTATGGTGTGGGCGGTGGGGTTATGGTGTGTGCGGTGGCATTATGGTATGGGCGGTGGGGTTATGGTGTGGGCGGTGGGGTTATGGTGTGGGCGGTGGCATTATGGTATGGGCGGTGGGGTTATGGTGTGGGCGGTGGGGTTATGGTGTGGGCGGTGGGGTTATGGTGTGGGCGGTGGCGTTATGGTGTGGGCGGTGGGGTTATGGTATGGGCAGGTGTGTACGTTAACACGGGTGCCTTTTGAAGATAGCGGGCATGTCTGAGATGTTCTAGATCCACGTGACCACCACCTAACTGCACATTTGAGTGGCCTTTCATTGTGGCCAACCTAAATCAACCACCATGCTGTCTAATCAGCATCGTGATATACCGCAAAGACAGATTTATAAACAATATTCTAGATAGGTCATAGATAGGCCATAGCCTCATCTGGCTCCTCTCCCACCAGCGGGTTCTGGGATTACCGCCACGACTGGAACCAACCACCTTGCGGTCCCAGTGAAGGACGTGTCACTTAATATCGATGCAGGGAGTCTGTGGGAACTACAAAAAAGAACAAATATCTTTGTGGTGAAATTCATTTAATCTACTGCATCAATATTTATCAAAAGTCTCATAAATGTTACAAATATTTTGGAATGTTGCAATTACACTTAGAATGAGACAAAACAATGTTGTCTTGCATGAAATAGTGAATGTCATACTAACACTAGAAGTAAATATGATATATGATGATATATATGACAATAGGAAGCAAGACATTTGGGTCAGTTAAGGTCCATACACGAACAAGAAGTACTACGGTATCATCACCCACAACATGTCATTCTTACAGAGTCTGGCAGCTGATTTGAACAACCTGGATAAAAAATCTGCAAAAACCGAGGACATTCAGGTGAAACACACATGGATATTTTATTTACAGTAACTACAATTTTACTCATTCCCCACAACATGTACTTGACAGACTATGAAAGTACATGTGGACGGCCTGGACGGAAAACTTGTAAGCATCGTGGACTCGATAAAGAAGGCAGAAATACACCCTCAAACGTACATGTACATCCTCCTGGACGGTCTGGCAACACGCGTGGACGGTCTGACACCACGTGTGGACGGTCTGGCAACACGTGTGGACGGTCTGACACCACGTGTGGACGGTCTGGCAACACGTGTGGATGGTCTGACACCACGTGTGGACAGTCTGGCAACACGTGTGGACGGTCTGACACCACGTGTGGACGGTCTGGCAACACGTGTGGACGGTCTGACACCACGTGTGGACGGTCTGGCAACACGTGTGGACGGTCTGACACCACGTGTGGACGGTCTGGCAACACGCGTGGACGGTCTGAGACCACGTGTGGACGGTCTGGCACCACGTGTGGACGGTCTGGCAACACGTGTGGACGGTCTGACACCACGTGTGGACGGTCTGGCAACACGTGTGGACGGTCTGGCAACACGCGTGGACGGTCTGAGACCACATGTGGACGGTCTGGCACCACGTGTGGACGGTCTGACACCACGTGTGGACGGTCTGGCAACACGCGTGGACGATCTGACACCACGTGTGGACGGTCTGGCAACAAGCGTGAACAAGCTGGACAACAGAGTAGACAGAACCAACAATAAAGTAGAGGTAAAACTTGATTTACATGCATGGGCAGGAAGTCCAGTATTACCACAACACGTCTCTTGTAGACTCTGGAAAAAAGTGTGAACAGACTCGACACAGCAAAAGCTGTCAATGACAACATAGTGCAGGTAAGGACACAGGAACATAGTCATTTTCATACATGGACATGGACAAAGTACCACAACATGTCTCTTGTAGAAACTATCAGGAGATGTGAAGAAGCTCGGTGAAGAAACTGCAAAAACCAAGGATTTTGAGGTAAAAATCACACACATGATACTTTTTAAGGACACAAAGTACCACAACATGTAACAGGATTTGAAGAAGATGATAAAAGTTTAATTTTCTCTGAAAATCATAGATTAGTTGGATTGGAATAAATCACGTAGTACAATTGACAGTTCCACATGTCCCAAAGGAGTAGGAAGAAGCAAAGCTTATTTAATCCTACCCCCCTCCCCCATCCATTTCACATGTCTTGCAGTACATTTATTCACTTCCTGTATTTCACATGTGATTTCTTCATGTAAGGATATGTTTTTCCACATTGGTGCATTGTTTGAGTTCTTTACTCAGTCCGATCCATAATTTGGTTCCACATACTGAAATGCTGGGGGTGTTTAGTTTTCCTCTCTTGTAGAAAAGTATTGTATGACATTTTTGTGTAATAGGTTGTTGTTATCTTGATGCATTATTTTAGCTGTTTGAAAATGTACTAGAAGATTTGTATATTCTCTATACGCGGCATTCTGGATGAGCCTAACTGATCTTTTTTGCAGTACTTGTAGTGAGTGAAGATTGCTTTAATAGTTCTTTCTCCATGTCTCCACACAATAGATCACATGTGTCAAACTCGTGGCATGGACGCCCGAGACACTGCAGGTTTCTCTCCGACCAGTTTCTCCAGCAGGTGATTCAATTGATGAGCTCCTTCCCTTAAATCAAAGGAGGTGTTGATCACTAAAATCACCTGCTTTAGTGAACGGCTGGAAAGAAAAGCTGCAGTGTCTCGGCCCTCCATAGAGAGCAGTAAAGAGTGTGGAATGAAAAACTTATTTTGCTTTATTCAATATTGAAGTGTGAGATTTCCAGCTCATCTTTTCATCTGTTATGAACCCCGGGAATTTATTTTCATTCACCTTTGTAAAGCTAGGAGAATATACATCTGGGAGTTCTACACCACGTGTGGAGTACCCCAGGGGTCCATACTGGAACCAAAACTGTTCAATTTGTACATCAATGACATTTGTAAAGTAACAAAGGACTTAAAGTTGGTCTTTTTGCAGATGATACCACTGCCTTTTGTTGTGGGAAAGCACACAAGAACTCATTAAAAAGGTCAAGGATGAAAAGGTCATATTAAAGTCATGGTTTGACAGGAACAGATGATCCCTGAACTTAAGTAAAACTAAAATAATGCTATTTGGTCATAGCAGAAGGGACGTACGACCAAATACAAATAGACAGAGTGGACATTGAAAAAGTGAAAGAAAACACATTTCTGGGATCATAATAGACTAAAAATCTCATCTCAAAAATTTACAACAACAGGTGGTGAGAAATACTTCAGTATTGAAAAAAGATAATTTTGTTCTTGATAAAAACCACTGTTCTTTGGTATGAGCATGTCTAATGTATTGTGTGGAGATACGGACAATCATTAGGAAATAAAAGCAACCTTCACTCAATGTCCTGCAAAAAGATGTCTGATACAAAGCCTTTCTTTTTAAAAGCACACACATTCACATGTGCTGTTCTAGTTATAGCGAACAAATATCAAATTTACATGATAGCGATCAAATATCTAAGACATGAATAAGATCAAATTAAAAGCACTAAATGAATGGCGACCCCCATCCACCAGTTCAAGCGTTTCCAGAGAGATGATGACATGGCTGTTTGACGTGTGTGCTAAAAGGCAGTGTGCTAGCATCAATTACCTTGAGACAAATGTGCACATTAGCACTCAATAAGTCATCAAACGTACCTTCATGCATTCCCACATAGTATCAGCATTTACACCACACATGAGGGAAAGAACAATGGTACAAATACAGTAGCAGTAGAAAGTTAGCACACCCACAATGGACATGCGTCAAGTGAGGCGGATGTAACAGAGAGAATCTGGCCACTTCTCAAAATAAAACATAAAAAATGAAATAATGGAAATTATTTCTTCTTTCTGTGCCCGGGGGTTGGGGACCACTGGAGTAAGGAAGTCCAACAAAGTAGCGAGATGAGCACATTCACAAACAATACAAGCAGGTGGTGTTTACTAAATACAAGCAGAAGAGTCTTGATCATCACAATGATTGTTCTGTCATGCTCGTTTTATTATTATTTATTATTACACTGATTATCCTCCACTTGTATTGTTCCTGGTAATGCAGATCATTCCTTAACCTTCCATCTGAAAGTCCAGCCTTGTCAGTGTTGATCCAAGTTGCCCAGATTGTGATTACTTTGAAGGGTTGCTTGAATTGGTTCAAATATTGTCTGGTGGTATCATTTGCATACATGCTTCTGCTGTTCATGTGCTAACTGACAACTTAGTGCTGATATGAATGTTGTATTGCTCCTCCGTGTAGTAACGTGTCGTAACAGCAGTCACAGAAAATGTGTGTCCTGATCTGCAGTCATGGCAAAATGATGAGACCTCCTTGTTTCTTCAGCCTATTGATCCATTTGAATGGCTGGTACAACTAAAGGTACATTTGTTTGGACAGATACAATGATAACAAACATAAGATCATTGAAGAGCTGATTGAGCTATTTCTGTTGTCATGGTTACATTTGTCCAAACAAAAGTAGCTTTAGGTGTATCAAATGAAGAAGAATGAAGAAACAAGGGTGCTCTAATCATTTTGCTTTTTCCACTTCTGGTTGCTTGTGGTCTGTGAAACAAAAGGTATCAATTGTAGATCTTCTTGTGGCATCCTGATGACGTCAAATGATAATACGTGTCCAAAACAAGAATGATCAGAGGGAAGGATGACACGTATTATCATCTGCCAACGTCATCAGGATGCCACAAGAAGATCTACAATTGATACAGTACACACATACATGTATATTGTGTCATGTGTTGAGGGAGCAGTCATACAGTTGTAATGTGACATAAAGGGCTGACAAGTGACCGCAAGGACCAGTCATCCGTGTCATGGCTGAGGTTCTGCAAGGGGGTGTTATATTCAGCATAAAACGTTGGACACACAAAGACGTGTCGGTTGCCACTTTACAACGTAAAAATATGGAATTTTTCTTTTTTTGTCGTTGCCTCGTCTGTCAATCCAACAACTGCACACGTCACGCAACCAGGTCAGCTCCAACCCTACGTCCACAATGCATTGATGACAAATGTCAAATACATTTGATTCAAAAGGAATTGCTTGAAACAATGAATTGCTAAACAAGCAGGTCATTGTGGACACTGCAAAAAGTGCATATCTCAGCGAGATTAAATATGTGAACGCTGAAAATATATAGTGGATCCCCGCACAATTTTGTAAAAAAAATAAATAAAAAACACCTGAAAATAGGTTGTTTTCCTGCAGAAAAAAAATCTGATTCACTCAAAGTGGTGAATGCATTTCATCCATTCTCAGTGACAATTACACCCCCACACATTCCTGCACCTTCATACACTGCTCACAAAAATGAAAGGAACACTTTTTTATTGGGCCTGGCATGAATTGTATTGAACCTGTCTGGTAATTTTCTGGTTGGTTAAGCAGCTGAGGGCCTCGTTGATAAATATACACACGTATACACACTGCTCAAAATAATGAAAGGAACACTTGGAAAACACATCAGATCTAAACTGGGGGAAAAATGATGTTGAATATGTTTCCTGATAATAAGTGGGTGATGTATTAGTAACAAAATGATGCCACATCATTTGATAGAAATGAAAATGATCACCCTATAGAGGGGGGAAATCAAAGACACCCCAAAAATGAAAGTGAAAAAATGATGCAGCACACTGGTCCATTTAGCTAAAATGTCATTGTAGCAACTCAAAATGATTGTCAGTAGTTTGTGTGGCCCCCACGTGCTTGTACGCATGCCTGACAACGTGGGGGCATGCTCCTAATGAGACTACGGATGGTGTCCTGGGGGATCTCCTCCCAGATCTGGACCAGGGCATCCATGAGCTCCTGGACAGTCTGAGGAGCAACCTGGCGGCGCCGGATGGACCTAAACATAATGTCCCAGAGGTGTTCTATTGGGTTTAGGTCAGGTGAACGTGGGGGCCAGTCCATGATGGATGTCAGTTGGGAAGTATGGGTAGTATGGGAAGCCATTCACAGATGGAGAATACATGAAAGAATCGTTCATACGAACACCCGTGCATCTGTTCTCCCAATTAAAAAATAAACAGGAAATGATTGAAAATGAAAGAATGCCTCTTTGCAAGACAGTCAAGGACGGTACCAATAGAATGCTTACTGATGACAATAGATATGTGAACTCTGATGGACGTTTTCATCTTAGTCGGCTACGTTTTGTTAGAATTTGACAAACATGGGAACCACTCAGTAAGACTTCCAGAGTAAAGTGTTGATGGTTCCAGAGTAGACCTCCAAACGTAGACGCACTTCTGTTGGATGAATTGTGTGCTTGTAACAAGTTTAGAAGTTGTGTCATGTTTTGTGGCTCCTGACTTCTTTTGGACCGAAAGGGGAGGCAAAATGTCTCTTTTGATGGTAAAGGTTGCCGACCCCTGATAGACGTTTGCACCTTTCAGCTTCTTTCCCTGTTTCAGTAGTTTCCTGGGAGTGAACGTGACGATGGTGGCGGCTGTGGTGCTGTGGGATGCAAGTGTGGATGGTTGGATGGCTACGTCCACCTCCTTTGGTTGGACCAAAGTAGTAACTTCCATCTCTTCTGGGTCATCCTTATTCCCCACTGCCCCGGCATCAGACCTGGCTTTAACCCGAAGCCCCGTCCCGTCACCATCATTCATTCATTCATGTGTTCTGGTCCGTGTCATCAATCGTGTTCTTTTTCTTCATGATGGTGTTTGAGAGGCACTCAATGCAGCTACTATCCTGTGCTTCCTTCTCCTCCACTCTCACACCCCTCACGTTTCAACCTCCTCTTTCATGGATCTGATGTTTTGTTCCAGATCATCCAGCCTCTGTAGTTTCAGTCGTGTTCCATGATTCCTTGTTGCTTTTTCATCCTATTGTTGGTTCTGTAGTTCTTGTTTCCCATCCATGGACACTAAGTACCCTCAACATGTCTTCTTTCAGAGACTTACAGAAGATCTGAAGAAACTGGATGAAGCAACACCCAAGGATGTCCAGGTAGAAACATTTCATTTCCACATGGACAGGAAGTACTACTAACAACGTGTTGTCTTGTAGAATCTGGAAAAGCGTGTGAACGGGCTGGAAGCATCCCAGGTTTTAAATAGCCACTTAGTTCAGGTTGGATACCAGTACTTTATTTACCCGTGAATAAACATGAAGTACCACATCGTATTATGTCCTCTTGTAGAGGCTGACAGACGATCTGAAGAAGCTGCGTGAAGAAGCTGCAAAGACCAACGATGTTGACATAAAAACACAGGAACTGACAGACAAGCTGAAGAAGCTGCGTGAAGAAGCTGCAAAGACCAAGGATGTTGAGGTAGGGTTTGTGTCGACGGGGGTTGCTGCTGTCAAAGACTTGACCCCCGGTATGCGGAGGCGAGGCGGCGAGGTGCAGAAATAAAAAGAATAGTATTTGCACAAGGCAACAGGACCAAACTAAAAGTGACAAAGGAAACAATGAAAGTAGCTGAGATGGTAAGTCTAGGTGACAGCTGGCAGAGCAACGAGGGTCATCAACCGTGACATCAACAATGAACCAGCGCCGCACATACGATGGCGCTGGCCTTTTAACCGCCGCTAATACAAATTGTCCGCAGCTGTGCGGACACCAGGCATGAAGAGGCTGGAACTTCCACCACACCGGAAGTACACCTCGCCAAAATAAGGGCGCAGGACAGGAAACACTCGCTCCTGTCCTGCGAAACATGACAGTTTGTCCTCAGCATGTATAGGACATGTTTGGATGTATCACATGACCATATCATTCAATTCAGTAGAGTCTGGTATCAAAAGCTGCAAAGCTAAACCCATAGAAGTAAATACACTTGTGTACTTGTGTACAACCAGGATCCGCTACGGATGATGCATTGATGAGTACGAGCATGAAACAAGCACAGCTCGTCATTATCCGTCATCTTGATGAGGGAAAATCCTTATGTGTTCACTCTTCACGCTCTGTGATTGGCCAGTCACACAGTCACATGGTGCGAGCATTTCATAGAACTAAGACGCATTTTGCTCCTCAAATGAGCCCAAACAAAGTGAATCAAAGTAGAGAAACATTTTGGCGCATCCGTATAGAAATCTAAGCTAACTGGCGTAGCTAACTGGCGTAGCTAACTAGCTAGCTAACTAGCTATGTAACTTTCGCATTGACTGTCCTAGCCGTACAAGATGCACGTGTAGCTAACTGGCGTAGCTAACTAGCTATGTAACTCGCGCATTGACCCACTCAACCGTATAAGATGCACTTGTGCTAACTGGCGTAGCTAACTAGCTAACTAGCTATGTAACTTTTGCATTGACCGTCTCAGCCGTACAAGATGCACTTGTGCTCACTGGCGTAGTTAACTAGCTAGCTAACTAGCTATGTAACTTCGCATTGACCGTCTCAGCCGTACAAGATGCACGTTTAGCTAACTGGCGTAGCTAACTAGCTAGCTAACTAGCTATGTAACTCACGCATTGACCGTCTCAGCCATACAAGATGCACTTGTGCTAACTGGCGTAGCTAACTAGCGATGTAACTTTCGCATTGACTGTCCTAGCTGTACAAGATGCACGTGTAGCTAACTAGCCAGCTAACTAGCTATGTCACTCGCGCATTGACCGTCTCAGTTGTACAAGATGCTCTTGTGCTAACTGGCGTAGCTAGCTAGCTATGTAACTCATGCATTGATCGTCTCAGCCGTACAAGATGCACTTGTGCTAACTGCTGTAGCTAACTAGCTATGTCACTCGCACATTGACCGTCTTAGCCGTACAAGATGCACGTGTAGCTAACTGGTGTAGCTAACTAGCTAGCTAACTAGCTATGTTATTGGGTCTGATCAATCCATGCCATTTCAAAGTTAAAATAATGTCCAGATTTAAGGCCCACCCATTTTCCGGTTCAGCTACGCCCACTGTGGGGCTCTGTGTTAAGCTCCGCCCATTGGAGTCCAGCTACGGATACAGGTCATTGAGGTGGGTGAACAGATACAGATCAGCGTTGCTTTGCAAACTTAGCATATTATGGTCGCTTGCTGCACATCTGCTAACACTTCCATGTGAAGGTCAATAGCAAGCTAGCGGTCGATGGCCAAGGTCGTTTGGGTGGATTACGTAAAGGTCACTTTCGTCCCACACGGGTCAGCTGACATTGCCGCTCCCATCCTGATTGGTGCTTGCGTTTCAAGCTCCACACGCAGATGCAGCTTTCATCTTGATGACTGATGAGGATAAACGAACTGGAGCTGCAGGAATGAATGGATGAATCCATGTTAGTTGTTCATGGTGACACGTGACAGGAAGGTAGTTCCTGACTGTGTACATGTATCACCTGCATAAGTACCTACTCATATATTACGTATGTGTTTTCTACATGACCTTTGGCCTTCAGACGTGCTCCATTTCTCTCTTTCGTTGTCTCTGCTCTGCTGATCTCCCGCTGGACCACGCTTTTTGCGTTGAGTTTGTTCAGTTTGAAGTGTTTCCATTGGATGGTATTTTTAGCAGCATGGCGTGTGTGCTTTATGGGTTCGTGAATAAAAAGTGCTGAGTCGTGGAGGAAGGATGTAGCCTGGCTAGCTTTTCTCAGCTAACGTTGCTACTAAACATTGAACAAACGGTAACGCCCGTGCTCGTCATGAAGGAAGATGTCGCCACACGTGCAATTGAAGGATCGGGGGGGGGGGCAGACCCCAGGCCCCCCCAAGAGACAAGGCTGTAAATATCAGGCAGCCCACTAGCATGCTAAACCAAGCTAACCCGGCTAGCTTCCATTCACGCTCCGTAAGAGGAGGTTCCAGCCTGTGTTTAGTCGGGAGGAGGCGCTTCAGCGTTGGTCATGATTTCACCACGATCGAGCGGTGCGCCGAGTAAATACTTCCCCACACCAACGTTCCTTCTCCTCACGATAACAGCATTTCATTCCCGTGATGTTCGTGTCCTTCATACAGTTTGTACATGCACAGAAAGTACTGCAGTATAACCCACAGTGTACACTCCCACAGGTGGAGGAAGAGACCGACACCGCCAAGGTAAAAGCACCTGCACACTTCCATGTACACGCATGTATAAGTACTGCAGTATTACATACAACATGTACTCTCATAGGATCTAAAGGCACGTGTGGACCACCTGATGACTGCAGAGACCACAAACACCAAAACCATTCAGGTAGATAAAACACACCTGGGTACTTGATTAGCATATAGACACCAAGTACTGCAGTAGTACTTCTACTCTTGTACTTCTAGGATCTAACCACACGTGTGGGCAAGCTGGATGTCATGTCAGGTAGGTGAGAAAGGGTAAAGGTCATAGGAGTGTAGGTGACCTATGACCTGACACCTGATGTGTCCTGCAGACAAACGTAAGGTGTGGTTTACAGCAAGAAATGGCGACAAAAAGACAAGTGATGGCAAGGTGATCTTTGACGACGTGCGCACCAACATGGGTAACGCCTATGATGCCAACACAGGTAGGATGCCACCTGACTGCTAACTAGCATAGCATTTCTTCATTGCTCCTTACCTCTAGAGTCAGCATCACTGGGGGGGGGGCACTAATGAAGGTGTGATTGTCCCCCTGCAGGCATTTTCACAGCCCCCTACAAGGGCGCCTACTTCTTCACCTTGAACTACAGATCACGGGGTCAGAAGATTTATCTATCTGTGTATAAGAAGAAGAAGGATGGGAGCACAGAGTGGCTGATGGACATGTTTGACGACACCAAGATCACAGGGAAGGACTACATGGCCTCCAGCAGCAGGATGGTTGACCTGGAGGATGAAGACAAGGTGTATGTCGATGCTGATATTGGCCATGTACTTACATATACTTGGTCTAACCAGTTCAGTGGCTTCCTGCTGCATCCCATGTAAGGTGGGGGCGGGCGCATCCATCCATGATATCAGGGCAGTATCGCTATGGGATGGATGCTTTGATGTGTATTCCATGATATCGTGTGGCTAACGTTCCACGTGTGTTTATGGGTATTGAAGGGCGTACAGGTGGCGTGTGGCTGATGCCCCCTACTGGTAACGCTTGTCATATTTACTCGTATTCTGCTCTGTATTGTTTTCCTAAAGGGACTGTTTGCCAACATCCCGCCCTCTTCCTGTGTTGGCACGGAAGGCTATTGCTAACATGCTAGCTTCTATTTGTTCCCTTGAAATGTTGTCATGATTTGCCAACCATGTGCCCTGCTAATGGATCATTCTGGATGTGATGCCAACATACTGGATGCCAGCGGATGTGTCCTTTCTTTGTAATCAATAAAGTTGTGTTGAAGTTGGCCACACCCATCTTTTATTTCACACCATGGATACATGGCCGACCATGTGACTCGGGACCGCCACAGCACGGGAGGGACGAGATGGCGACGCCTGTTCCAGCTGTGGCACAACCGGACATTGGGCAAAACACTCATCCGCACCGCCGGCACCATAAAGGGTGTGGGCGGGGCCATGGTTTTGGACCTCCGTGTCTTGGATGGGACGAGTGGACACCCGGCTGGTCTGCCAACGCCACCGACATGCCAGGCTGACCCTCACTCACCAGTGGTGATGCCCACACACATTTAACACGTTAGCTACACAGGACACTGATTCATACGCACACAATAATCATCCTTACGGAATAAAGTACTCATTTAATGACAATAAAGTGTAAATATCACAATAAAGTGGAGAGAGTTTAAATACTAGCGTTTGGATAGAGGTTATAGAATTTAGATACTAGAGTTTGGATAGAGGTTATAGAGTTTAAATACTAGAGTTTGGATAGAGGTTATAGAGTTTAAATACTAGAGTTTGGATAGAGGTTATAGAGTTTGGATACTAGAGTTTGGATAGAGGTTAGAGTTTGGATACTAGAGTTTGGATAGAAGTTATAGATTTTGGATACTAGAGTTTGGATAGAGGTTCTAGAGTTTGGATACTAGAGTTTGGATAGAGGTTCTAGAGTTTGGATACTAGAGTTTGGATACTAGAGTTTGGAAAGAGGTTATAGAGTTTAAATACGAGAGTTTGGATAGAGGTTATAGAATTTGGATACTAGAGTTTGGATAGAGGTTATAGAGTTTGGATACTAGAGTTTGGAAAGAGGTTATAGAGTTTAAATACTAGAGTTTGGATAGAGGTTACAGAATTTGGATACTAGAGTTTGGATAGAGGTTATAGAATTTAGATACTAGAGTTTGGATAGAGGTTATTGAGTTTGGATACTAGAGATTGGATTGAGGTTATAGAGTTTAAATACTAGAGTTTGGATAGAGGTTATAGGTTTGGATACTAGAGTTTGGATTGAGGTTATAGAGTTTGGATCCTAGAGTTTGGATAGAGGTTATAGAATTTAAATACTAGAATTTGGATAGAGGTCATTGAGTTTGGATACTAGAGATTGGATTGAGGTTATAGAGTTTAAATACTAGAGTTTGGACAGAGGTTATAGAGTTTAAATACTAGAGTTTGGATAGAGGTTATAGAGTTTAAATACTAGAGTTTGGACAGAGGTTATAGAGTTTAAATACTAGAGTTTGGATAGAGGTTCTAGAGTTTGGATACTAGAGTTTGGATAGAGGTTCTAGAGTTTGGATACTAGAGTTTGGATACTAGAGTTTGGAAAGAGGTTATAGAGTTTAAATACGAGAGTTTGGATAGAGGTTATAGAATTTGGATACTAGAGTTTGGATAGAGGTTATAGAGTTTGGATACTAGAGTTTGGAAAGAGGTTATAGAGTTTAAATACTAGAGTTTGGATAGAGGTTACAGAATTTGGATACTAGAGTTTGGATAGAGGTTATAGAATTTAGATACTAGAGTTTGGATAGAGGTTATTGAGTTTGGATACTAGAGATTGGATTGAGGTTATAGAGTTTAAATACTAGAGTTTGGATAGAGGTTATAGGTTTGGATACTAGAGTTTGGATTGAGGTTATAGAGTTTGGATCCTAGAGTTTGGATAGAGGTTATAGAATTTAAATACTAGAATTTGGATAGAGGTCATTGAGTTTGGATACTAGAGATTGGATTGAGGTTATAGAGTTTAAATACTAGAGTTTGGACAGAGGTTATAGAGTTTAAATACTAGAGTTTGGATAGAGGTTATAGAGTTTAAATACTAGAGTTTGGACAGAGGTTATAGAGTTTAAATACTAGAGTTTGGATAGAGGTTATAGAATTTGGATACTAGAGTTTGGATGTAGGTTATAGAGTTTGGATACTAGAGTTTGGATAGAGGTTATAGAGTTTGGATATTAGAGTTTGGATACTAGAGTTTGGATAGATGTTATAGAGTTTAAATACTAGAGTTTGGATAGAGGTTATAGAGTTTAAATACTAGAGTTGGAAAGAGGTTATAGAGTTTGTTTACTAGAGTTTGGATTGATGTTATAGAGTTTAAATACTAGAGTTTGGAGAGTATTGTTTGGATAGAGCTTATAGAGTTTGGATACTAGAGTTTGGATAGAGGTTAAAGAGTTTAAATACTAGAGTTTGGAAAGACGTTATAGAGTTTAAGTACTAGAGTTTGGATAGCATCGTTTGGATAGAGGTTATAGAGTTTGGATACTAGAGTTTGGATAGTGGTTATAGAGTTTAAATACTAGAGTTTGGATCAAGGTTATAGAGTTTAAAGACGAGAGTTTGGATAGAGGTTATAGAGTTGAAATACTAGAGTTTGGATAGAGGTTATAGAGTTTGGACACTAGAGTTTGGATAGAGGTTCTAGAGTTTGGATACTAGAGTTTGTATAGAGGTTATAGAGTTTAAATACTAGAGTTTGGATAGAGGTTATAGAATTTGGATATTAGAGTTTGGATAGAGGTTATAGAGTTTGGATACTAAAGTTTGAATAGAAGTTATAGAATTTAGATTCTAGAGTTTGGAAAGAGGTTATAGAGTTTAAATACTAGAGTTTGGATAGAGGTTATAGAGTTTGGAAACTAGAGTTTGGATAGAGGTTATAGAGTTTAAATACTAGAGTTTGGACAGAGGTTATAGAGTTTAAATACTAGAGTTTGGAAAGAGGTTATAGAGTTTAAATACTAGAGTTTGGATAGAGGTTATAGAGTTTGAATACTAGAGTTTGGATACTAAAGTTTGGATAGAAGTTATAGAGTGTAAATACTAGAGTTTGGATAGAGGTTATAGAGTTTAGATACTAGAGTTTGGATAGAGGTTATAGAGTTTGGATACTAGAGTTTGGATCGAGGGTATAGAGTTTGAATACTAGAGTTTGGATAGAGGTTATAGAGTTGTGATAAAAGGTTTGGATAGAGGTTATAGAGTTTAAATATTAGAGTTTGGATAGAGGTTATAGAGTTTAAATACTAGAGTTTGAATAGAAGTTATAGAGTTTAAATACTAGAGTTGGATAAAGGTTGTAGAGTTTAAATACTAGAGTTTGGATAGCATCGTTTGGATAGAGGTTATAGAGTTGGGATTCTAGAGTTTGGATAGAGGTTATAGAGTTTGGATACTAGAGTTTGGAAAGAGGTTATAGAGTTTAAATACTAGAGTTTGGATAGAGGTTACAGAATTTGGATACTAGAGTTTGGATAGAGGTTATAGAATTTAGATACTAGAGTTTGGATAGATGTTATAGAATTAGATAGAGGTCATAGAATTAGAGTTTAAATACTAGAGTTTGGATAGAGGTTATAGAGTTTGGATACTAGAGTTTGGATTGAGGTTATAGAGTTTGGATACTAGAGTTTGGATAGAGGTTATAGAATTTTAATACTAGAATTTGGATAGAGGTCATTGAGTTTGGATACTAGATATTGGATTGAGGTTATAGAGTTTAAATACTAGAGTTTGGACAGAGGTTATAGAGTTTAAATACTAGAGTTTGGATAGAGGTTATAGAGTTTAAATACTAGAGTTTGGATAGAGGTTATAGAATTTGGATACTAGAGTTTGGATGTAGGTTATAGAGTTTGGATACTAGAGTTTGGATAGAGGTTATAGAGTTTAAATACTAGAGTTTGGACAGAGGTTATAGAGTTTAAATACTAGAGTTTGGATAGAGGTTATAGAGTTTAAATACTAGAGTTTGGATAGAGGTTATAGAATTTGGATACTGGAGTTTGGATGTAGGTTATAGAGTTTGGATACTAGAGTTTGGATAGAGGTTATAGAGTTTAAATACTAGAGTTTGGATAGAGGTTATAGAGTTGAAATACTAGAGTTTGGATAGAGGTTATAGAGTTTGGACACTAGAGTTTGGATAGAGGTTCTAGAGTTTGGATACTAGAGTTTGGATAGAGGTTCTAGAGTTTGGATACTAGAGTTTGGATAGAGGTTATAGAGTTTAAATACTAGAGTTTGGATATAGGTTATAGAATTTGGATACTAGAGTTTGGATAGAGGTTATAGAGTTTGGATACGAGAGTTTGGATAGAAGTTATAGAGTTTAAATACTAGAGTTTGGATAGAGGTTATAGAGTTTGGATACGAGAGTTTGGATAGAAGTTATAGAGTTTAAATACTAGAGTTTGGATAGAGGTTATAGAGTTTGTATACTAGAGTTTGGTTAGAAGTTATAGAGTTTAAATACTAGAGTTTGGATAGAGGTTATAGAGTTTGGAAACTAGAGTTTGGATAGAGGTTATAGAGTTTAAATACTAGAGTTTGGACAGAGGTTATAGAGTTTAAATACTAGAGTTTGGAAAGAGGTTATAGAGTTTAAATACTAGAGTTTGGATAGAGGTTATAGAGTTTGAATACTAGAGTTTGGATACTAAAGTTTGGATAGAAGTTATAGAGTGTAAATACTAGAGTTTGGATAGAGGTTATAGAGTTTAGATACTAGAGTTTGGATAGAGGTTATAGAGTTTGGATACTAGAGTTTGGATCGAGGGTATAGAGTTTGAATACTAGAGTTTGGATAGAGGTTATAGAGTTGTGATAAAAGGTTTGGATAGAGGTTATAGAGTTTAAATATTAGAGTTTGGATAGAGGTTATAGAGTTTAAATACTAGAGTTTGAATAGAAGTTATAGAGTTTAAATACTAGAGTTGGATAAAGGTTGTAGAGTTTAAATACTAGAGTTTGGATAGCATCGTTTGGATAGAGGTTATAGAGTTGGGATTCTAGAGTTTGGATAGAGGTTATAGAGTTTGGATACTAGAGTTTGGAAAGAGGTTATAGAGTTTAAATACTAGAGTTTGGATAGAGGTTACAGAATTTGGATACTAGAGTTTGGATAGAGGTTATAGAATTTAGATACTAGAGTTTGGATAGATGTTATAGAATTAGATAGAGGTCATAGAATTAGAGTTTAAATACTAGAGTTTGGATAGAGGTTATAGAGTTTGGATACTAGAGTTTGGATTGAGGTTATAGAGTTTGGATACTAGAGTTTGGATAGAGGTTATAGAATTTTAATACTAGAATTTGGATAGAGGTCATTGAGTTTGGATACTAGATATTGGATTGAGGTTATAGAGTTTAAATACTAGAGTTTGGACAGAGGTTATAGAGTTTAAATACTAGAGTTTGGATAGAGGTTATAGAGTTTAAATACTAGAGTTTGGATAGAGGTTATAGAATTTGGATACTAGAGTTTGGATAGAGGTTATAGAGTTTAAATACTAGAGTTTGGATAGAGGTCATAGAGTTTGGATCCTAGAGTTTGGAAAGAGGTTGTAGGGTTGTGATACTAGAGTTTGGATAGAGGTTGTAGAATTTGGATACTAGAGATTGAATAGAGGTCCTAGAGTTTAGATGCTAGAGTTTGGATAGAGGTTATAGAGTTTGGATGCTAGAGTTTGGATAGAAGTTATAGAGTTTGGATACTAGAGTTTGGATAGAGGTTATAGAGTTTGGATACTAGAGTTTGGATAGAGGTTATAGAGTTTAAATACTCGAGTTTGGATAGAGGTCATAGAGTTTAAATACTAGAGTTTGGATAGAGGTTATTGAGTTTAAATACTAGAGTTTGGATAGAGGTTATAGAGTTTGGATACTAGAATTTGGATAGAGGTTATAGAGTTTAAATACTAGAGTTTGGATAGAGGTTATAGCGTTTGGATACTAGAGTTTGGATAGAGGTTAGAGAGTTTAGATACTAGAGTTTGGATAGAGGTTATAGAGTTTGGATACTAGAGTTTGGATAGAGGTTACAGAATTTGGATACTAGAGTTTGGATAGAGGTTATAGAGTTTGGATACTAGAGTTTGGATAGAGGTTATAGGTTTGGATACTAGAGTTTGGATTGAGGTTATAGAGTTTGGATCCTAGAGTTTGGATAGAGGTTATAGAATTTAAATACTAGAATTTGGATAGAGGTCATTGAGTTTGGATACTAGAGATTGGATTGAGGTTATAGAGTTTAAATACTAGAGTTTGGACAGAGGTTATAGAGTTTAAATACTAGAGTTTGGATAGAGGTTATAGAATTTGGATACTAGAGTTTGGATGTAGGTAATAGAGTTTGGATACTAGAGTTTGGATAGAGGTTATAGAGTTTGGATATTAGAGTTTGGATACTAGAGTTTGGATAGATGTTATAGAGTTTAAATACTAGAGTTTGGATAGAGGTTATAGAGTTTAAATACTAGAGTTGGAAAGAGGTTATAGAGTTTGTTTACTAGAGTTTGGATTGATGTTATAGAGTTTAAATACTAGAGTTTGGAGAGTATTGTTTGGATAGAGCTTATAGAGTTTGGATACTAGAGTTTGGATAGAGGTTAAAGAGTTTAAATACTAGAGTTTGGAAAGACGTTATAGAGTTTAAGTACTAGAGTTTGGATAGCATCGTTTGGATAGAGGTTATAGAGTTTGGATACTAGAGTTTGGATAGTGGTTATAGAGTTTAAATACTAGAGTTTGGATCAAGGTTATAGAGTTTAAAGACTAGAGTTTGGATAGAGGTTATAGAGTTTAAATACTAGAGTTTGGATAGAGGTTATAGAGTTTGGACACTAGAGTTTGGATAGAGGTTCTAGAGTTTGGATACTAGAGTTTGGATAGAGGTTATAGAGTTTAAATACTAGAGTTTGGATAGAGGTTATAGAATTTGGATATTAGAGTTTGGATAGAGGTTATAGAGTTTGGATACTAAAGTTTGAATAGAAGTTATAGAATTTAGATTCTAGAGTTTGGAAAGAGGTTATAGAGTTTAAATACTAGAGTTTGGATACAGGTTATAGAGTTTGGAAACTAGAGTTTGGATAGAGGTTATAGAGTTTAAATACTAGAGTTTGGACAGAGGTTATAGAGTTTAAATACTAGAGTTTGGAAAGAGGTTATAGAGTTTAAATACTAGAGTTTGGATAGAGGTTATAGAGTTTGAATACTAGAATTTGGATACTAAAGTTTGGATAGAAGTTATAGAGTGTAAATACTAGAGTTTGGATAGAGGTTATAGAGTTTAGATACTAGAGTTTGGATAGAGGTTATAGAGTTTGGATACTAGAGTTTGGATCGAGGGTATAGAGTTTGAATACTAGAGTTTGGATAGAGGTTATAGAGTTGTGATAAAAGGTTTGGATAGAGGTTATAGAGTTTAAATATTAGAGTTTGGATAGAGGTTATAGAGTTTAAATACTAGAGTTTGAATAGAAGTTATAGAGTTTAAATACTAGAGTTGGATAAAGGTTGTAGAGTTTAAATACTAGAGTTTGGATAGCATCGTTTGGATAGAGGTTATAGAGTTGGGATTCTAGAGTTTGGATAGAGGTTATAGAGTTTGGATACTAGAGTTTGGAAAGAGGTTATAGAGTTTAAATACTAGAGTTTGGATAGAGGTTACAGAATTTGGATACTAGAGTTTGGATAGAGGTTATAGAATTTAGATACTAGAGTTTGGATAGATGTTATAGAATTAGATAGAGGTCATAGAATTAGAGTTTAAATACTAGAGTTTGGATAGAGGTTATAGAGTTTGGATACTAGAGTTTGGATTGAGGTTATAGAGTTTGGATACTAGAGTTTGGATAGAGGTTATAGAATTTTAATACTAGAATTTGGATAGAGGTCATTGAGTTTGGATACTAGATATTGGATTGAGGTTATAGAGTTTAAATACTAGAGTTTGGACAGAGGTTATAGAGTTTAAATACTAGAGTTTGGATAGAGGTTATAGAGTTTAAATACTAGAGTTTGGATAGAGGTTATAGAATTTGGATACTAGAGTTTGGATGTAGGTTATAGAGTTTGGATACTAGAGTTTGGATAGAGGTTATAGAGTTTAAATACTAGAGTTTGGATAGAGGTTATAGAGTTGAAATACTAGAGTTTGGATAGAGGTTATAGAGTTTGGACACTAGAGTTTGGATAGAGGTTCTAGAGTTTGGATACTAGAGTTTGGATAGAGGTTATAGAGTTTAAATACTAGAGTTTGGATATAGGTTATATAATTTGGATACTAGAGTTTGGATAGAGGTTATAGAGTTTGGATACGAGAGTTTGGATAGAAGTTATAGAGTTTAAATACTAGAGTTTGGATAGAGGTTATAGAGTTTGGATACGAGAGTTTGGATAGAAGTTATAGAGTTTAAATACTAGAGTTTGGATAGAGGTTATAGAGTTTGTATACTAGAGTTTGGTTAGAAGTTATAGAGTTTAAATACTAGAGTTTGGATAGAGGTTATAGAGTTTGGAAACTAGAGTTTGGATAGAGGTTATAGAGTTTAAATACTAGAGTTTGGACAGAGGTTATAGAGTTTAAATACTAGAGTTTGGAAAGAGGTTATAGAGTTTAAATACTAGAGTTTGGATAGAGGTTATAGAGTTTGAATACTAGAGTTTGGATACTAAAGTTTGGATAGAAGTTATAGAGTGTAAATACTAGAGTTTGGATAGAGGTTATAGAGTTTAGATACTAGAGTTTGGATAGAGGTTATAGAGTTTGGATACTAGAGTTTGGATCGAGGGTATAGAGTTTGAATACTAGAGTTTGGATAGAGGTTATAGAGTTGTGATAAAAGGTTTGGATAGAGGTTATAGAGTTTAAATATTAGAGTTTGGATAGAGGTTATAGAGTTTAAATACTAGAGTTTGAATAGAAGTTATAGAGTTTAAATACTAGAGTTGGATAAAGGTTGTAGAGTTTAAATACTAGAGTTTGGATAGCATCGTTTGGATAGAGGTTATAGAGTTGGGATTCTAGAGTTTGGATAGAGGTTATAGAGTTTGGATACTAGAGTTTGGAAAGAGGTTATAGAGTTTAAATACTAGAGTTTGGATAGAGGTTACAGAATTTGGATACTAGAGTTTGGATAGAGGTTATAGAATTTAGATACTAGAGTTTGGATAGATGTTATAGAATTAGATAGAGGTCATAGAATTAGAGTTTAAATACTAGAGTTTGGATAGAGGTTATAGAGTTTGGATACTAGAGTTTGGATTGAGGTTATAGAGTTTGGATACTAGAGTTTGGATAGAGGTTATAGAATTTTAATACTAGAATTTGGATAGAGGTCATTGAGTTTGGATACTAGATATTGGATTGAGGTTATAGAGTTTAAATACTAGAGTTTGGACAGAGGTTATAGAGTTTAAATACTAGAGTTTGGATAGAGGTTATAGAGTTTAAATACTAGAGTTTGGATAGAGGTTATAGAATTTGGATACTAGAGTTTGGATGTAGGTTATAGAGTTTGGAAACTAGAGTTTGGATAGAGGTTATAGAGTTTGGATATTAGAGTTTGGATACTAGAGTTTGGATAGAGGTTATAGAGTTTAAATACTAGAGTTGGAAAGAGGTTATAGAGTTTGTTTACTAGAGTTTGGATTGATGTTATAGAGTTTAAATACTAGAGTTTGGAGAGTATTGTTTGGATAGAGGTTATAGAATTTGGATACTAGAATTTGGATAGAGGTTATAGAGTTGTGATACTAGAGTTTCGATAGAGGTTCTGGAGTTTGGATACTAGAGTTTGGATAGAGGTTATAGAGTTTAAATACTAGAGTTGGATAGAGGTTGTAGAGTTTAAATACTAGAGTTTTGATAGAGGTATAGAGTTTGGATACTAGAGTTTGGATAGAGGTTATAGAGTTTGGATACTAGAATTTGGATAGAGGTTAAAGAGTTTAAATACTAGAGTTTGGATAGCATCGTTTGGATAGAGGTTATAGAGTTTGGATACTAGAGTTTGGATAGAGGTTATAGAGTTAAAATACTAGAGTTTGGATAGAGGTTATAGAGTTAAAATACTAGAGTTTGGAAAGAGGTTAAAGAGTTTAGACACTAGAGTTTGAAAAGCATAGTCTGGATAGAGGTTATAGAGTTTAAATACTAGAGTTTGGATAGAGGTTATAGAGTATAAATACTAGAGTTTGGATACTAGAGTTTGGATAGAGGTTATAGAGTTTAAGTACTAGAGTTTGGATAGCATCGTTTGGATAGAGGTTATAGAGTTTAAATACTAGAGTTTGGATAGTATAGTTTGGATAGAGGTTATAGAATTTGGATACTAGAGTTTGGATCGAGGTTATAGAGTTTGGATACTAGAGTTTGGATAGAGGTTATAGAATTTAAATACTAGAGTTTGGATAGAGGTTATAGAGTTTGCATATTAGAGTTTGGATAGAGGTTATAGAGTTTGGATACTAAAGTTTGAATAGAAGTTATAGAATTTAGATACTAGAGTTTGGATAGAGGTTATAGAATTAGATAGAAGTCATAGAGTTAGAGTTTAAATACTAGAGTTTGGATAGAGGTTATAGAGTTTGGATACTAGAGTTTGATTAGAGGTTATAGAGTTTGCATATTAGAGTTTGGATAGAGGTTATAGAGTTTGGATACTAGAGTTTGGATCGAAGTTATAGAATTTTAATACTAGAGTTTGGATAGAGGTTATAGAGTTTGGATACTAGAGATTGGATTGAGGTTATAGAGTTTAAATACTAAAGTTTGGACAGAGGTTATAGAGTTTAAATACTAGAGTTTGGCGCGAGGTTATAGAGTTTAAATACTAGAGTTTGTATAGAGGTTATAGAGTTTGGATACTAGAGTTTGGATAGAGGTTAAAGAGTTTAAATCCTAGAGTTTGGATAGACGTTATAGAGTTTAAATACTAGAGTTTGGATAGCATCGTTTGGATAGAGGTTATAGAGTTTGGATACAAGAGTTTGGATAGAGGTTATAGAGTTTAAATACTAGAGTTTGGATAGCATAGTTTGGACAGAGGTTGTAGAGTTTGGATACTAGAATTTGGATAGAGGTTATAGAGTTTGTATACTAGAGTTTGGATCGAGGTTATAGAGTTTGGATACTAGAGTTTGGATAGAAGTTATAGAGTTTAAATACTAGAGTTTGGATAGAGCTTATAGAGTTTGGATACTAGAGTTTGGATAGAGGTTGTAGAGTTTGGATACTAGAGTTTGGATAGAGGTTAAAGAGTTTAAATACTAGAGTTTGGAAAGACGTTATAGAGTTTAATTACTAGAGTTTGGATAGCATCGTTTGGATAGAGGTTATAGAGTTTGGATACTAGAGTTTGGATAGAGGTTATAGAGTTTGGATACTAGAGTTTGGATAGAGGTTATAGAGTTTAAATACTAGAGTTTGGATCGAAGTTATAGAGTTTAGATACTAGAGGTTGGATAGAGGTTATAGAGTTTGGATACTAGAGTTTGGATCGAGGGTATAGAGTTTGGATACTAGAGTTTGGATCGAGGGTATAGAGTTTGGATGTTAGAGTTTGGATACAGGTTATAGAGTTTGGATACTAGAGTTTGGATAGAGGTTATAGAGTTTGGATAGAGGTTATAGAGTTTGGATACTAGAGTTTGGATAGAGGTTATAGAGTTGTGATACTAGGTTTGGATAGAGGTTATAGAGTTTAAATGTTAGAGTTTGGATAGAGGTTATAGAGTTTAAATACTAGAGTTTGAATAGAGGTTATAGAGTTTAAATACTAGAGTTGGATAAAGGTTGTAGAGTTTGAATACTAGAGTTTGGATAGCATCGTTTGGATAGAGGTTATAGAGTTGGGATACTAGAGTTTGGATAGAGGTTATAGAGTTTAAATACTAGAGTTTGGAAAAAGGTTATAGAGTTTGAATGCTAGAGTTTGGATAGAGGTTATAGAGTTTGGATACTAGAGTTTGGATCGAGGTTATAGAATTTTAATACTAGAGTTTGGATAGAGGTTATAGAGTTTGGATACTAGAGATTGGATTGAGGTTATAGAGTTTAAATACTAGAGTTTGGACAGAGGTTATAGAGTTTAAATACTAGAGTTTGGATCGAGGTTATAGAGTTTAAATACTAGAGTTTGGAAAAAGGTTATAGAGTTTGCATATTAGAGTTTGGATAGAGGTTATAGAGTTTGGATACTAGAGTTTGGATCGAGGTTATAGAATTTTAATACTAGAGTTTGGATAGAGGTTATAGAGTTTGGATACTAGAGATTGGATTGAGGTTATAGAGTTTAAATACTAGAGTTTGGACAGAGGTTATAGAGTTTAAATACTAGAGTTTGGATCGAGGTTATAGAGTTTTAAAACTAGAGTTTGTATAGAGGTTATAGAGTTTGGATACTAGAGTTTGGATAGAGGTTAAAGAGTTTAAATACTAGAGTTTGGATAGACGTTATAGAGTTTAAATACTAGAGTTTGGATAGCATCGTTTGGATAGAGGTTATAGAGTTTGGATACAAGAGTTTGGATAGAGGTTATAGAGTTTAAATACTAGAGTTTGGATAGCATAGTTTGGACAGAGGTTGTAGAGTTTGGATACTAGAATTTGGATAGAGGTTATAGAGTTTGGATACTAGAGTTTGGATCGAGGTTATAGAGTTTGGATACTAGAGTTTGGATAGAAGTTATAGAGTTTAAATACTAGAGTTTGGATAGAGGTTATAGAGTTTGGATACTAGAGTTTGGATAGAGGTTATAGAGTTTAGATACTAGAGTTTGAAAAGCATAGTGTGGATAGAGGTTATAGAGTTGGGATACTAGAGTTTGGATAGAGGTTATAGAGTTTAAATACTAGAGTTTGGATAGAGGTTATAGAGTTTGAATGCTAGAGTTTGGATAGAGGTTATAGAGTTTGGATACTAGAGTTTGGATAGAGGTTATAGAGTTTAAATACTAGAGTTTGGATAGAGGTTGTAGAGTTTAAATACTAGAGTTTGGATAGAGGTTATAGAGTTTGGATACTAAAGTTTGGATAGAAGTTATAGAGTTTAAATACTTAGAGTTTGGATAGAGGTTGTAGAGTTTAAATACTAGAGTTTGGATAGAGGTTATAGAGTTTGGATACTAAAGTTTGGATAGAAGTTATAGAGTTTAAATACTAGAGTTTGGATAGAGGTTATAGAGTTTAGATACTAGAGGTTGGATAGAGGTTATAGAGTTTGGATACTAGAGTTTGGATCGAGGTTATAGAATTTCAATACTAGAGTTTGGATAGAGGTTATAGAGTTTGGATATTAGAGTTTGGATAGAGGTTATAGAGTTTGGATAGTAGAGTTTGGATAGAGGTTAAAGAGTTTAAATACTAGAGTTTGGAAAGACGTTATAGAGTTTAAGTACTAGAGTTTGGATAGCATCGTTTGGATAGAGGTTATAGAGTTTGGATAGCATCGTTTGGATAGAGGTTATAGAGTTTGGATACTAGAGTTTGGATAGAGGTTATAGAGTTTGGATACTAGAGTTTGGATAGAGGTTATAGAGTTTGGATACTAGAGTTTGGATCGAGGTTATTGAGTTTGGATCCTAGAGTTTGGATAGAGGTTATAGAATTTGGATACTAGAGTTTGGATAGAGGTTATAGAGTTTGGATATTAGAGTTTGGATAGAGGTTATAGAATTTAGATACTAGAGTTTGGATAGAGGTTATAGAATTAGAGTTTAAATACTAGAGTTTGGATAGAGGTTATAGAGTTTGGATACAAGAGTTTGGATAGAGGTTATAGAGTTTGAATGCTAGAGTTTGGATAGAGGTTATAGAGTTTGGATACTAGAGTTTGGATAGAGGTTATAGAGTTTAAATACTAGAGTTTGGATAGAGGTTGTAGAGTTTAAATACTAGAGTTTGGATAGAGGTTATAGAGTTTGGATATTAGAGTTTGGATAGAGGTTATAGAATTTAGATCCTAGAGTTTGGATAGAGGTTATAGAATTAGAGTTTAAATACTAGAGTTTGGATAGATGTTATAGAGTTTGGATACTAGAGTTTGGATAGAGGTTATAGAGTTTAAATACTAGAGTTTGGATAGAGGTTATAGAGTTTAAATACTAGAGTTTGGATAGAGGTTATAGAGTTTGGATACTAGAGTTTGGATAGAGATTATCGAGTTTGGATACTAGAGTTTGGATAGAGGTTATAGAGTTTGGAAACTAGAGTTTGGATAGAGGTTATAGAGTTTAAATACTAGAGTTTGGACAGAGGTTATAGAGTTTAAATACTAGTGTTTGGATAGAGGTTATAGAGTTTAAATACTAGAGTTGGAAAGAGGTTATAGAGTTTACCTACTAGAGTTTGGATAGAGGTTATGGAGTTTGGATACTCAAGTTTGGATAGAGGTTAAAGAGTTTAAATACTAGAGTTTGGAAAGACGTTATAGAGTTTAAGTACTAGAGTTTGGATAGCATCGTTTGGATAGAGATTATAGAGTTTGGATACTAGAGTTTGGATAGAGGTTATAGAGTTTAAATACTAGAATTTGGATAGAGGTTATAGAGTTTAAAGACTAGAGTTTGTATAGCACAATTTTGATAGAGTTTATAGAGTTTGGATACAAGAGTTTGGATAGAGGTTATAGAGTTTAAATACTAGAGTTTGAAAAGCATAGTCTGGATAGAGGTTATAGAGTTTAAATACTAGAGTTTGGATCGAGGTTATAGAGTTTGGATACTAGAGTTTGGATAGTGGTTCTAGAGTTTGGATACTAGAGTTTGGATAGAGGTTATAGAGTTTAAATACTAGTGTTTGGATAGAGGTTATAGAGTTTGGATACGAGAGTTTGGATAGAGGTTCTAGAGTTTGGATACTAGAGTTTGGATAGAGGTTCTAGAGTTTGGATACTAGAGTTTGGACAGAGGTTATAGAGTTTAAATACTAGAGTTTGGATAGAGGTTATAGAGTTTAAATACTAGAGTTTGGATAGAGGTTATAGAGTTTGGATACTAGAGTTTGGATAGAGATTATCGAGTTTGGATACTAGAGTTTGGATAGAGGTTATAGAGTTTAAATACTAGAGTTTGGATACTAGAGTTTGGATGGAGGTTATAGAGTTTAGATACTAGAGTTTGGATAGCGGTTATAGAGTTTAAATACTAGAGTTTGGATAGAGGGTATAGAGTTTAAATACTAGAGTTTGGATAGAGGTTATAGAGTTTGGAAACTAGAGTTTGGATAGAGGTTATAGAGTTTAAATACTAGAGTTTGGACAGAGGTTATAGAGTTTAAATACTAGTGTTTGGATAGAGGTTATAGAGTTTAAATACTAGAGTTGGAAAGAGGTTATAGAGTTTACCTACTAGAGTTTGTATAGAGGTTATAGAGTTTGGATACTCAAGTTTGGATAGAGGTTAAAGAGTTTAAATACTAGAGTTTGGAAAGACGTTATAGAGTTTAAGTACTAGAGTTTGGATAGCATCGTTTGGATAGAGATTATAGAGTTTGGATACTAGAGTTTGGATAGAGGTTATAGAGTTTAAATACTAGAATTTGGATAGAGGTTATAGAGTTTAAAGACTAGAGTTTGTATAGCACAATTTTGATAGAGGTTATAGAGTTTGGATACAAGAGTTTGGATAGAGGTTATAGAGTTTAAATACTAGAGTTTGAAAAGCATAGTCTGGATAGAGGTTATAGAGTTTAAATACTAGAGTTTGGATCGAGGTTATAGAGTTTGGATACTAGAGTTTGGATAGTGGTTCTAGAGTTTGGATACTAGAGTTTGGATAGAGGTTATAGAGTTTAAATACTAGAGTTTGGATAGAGGTTATAGAGTTTAAATACTAGTGTTTGGATAGAGGTTATAGAGTTTGGATACGAGAGTTTCGATAGAGGTTATAGAGTTTGGATACTAGAGTTTGGATCGAGGTTCTAGAGTTTGGATACTAGAGTTTGGATAGAGGTTCTAGAGTTTGGATACTAGAGTTTGGATAGAGGTTATAGAATTTAAATACTAGAGTTTGGATAGAGGTTATAAAGTTTGGATACTAGAGTTTGGATAGAGGTTATAGAGTTTGGATACTAGAGTTTGGATAGAGGTTATAGAGTTTAAATACTAGAGTTTGGATAGAGGTTATAGAGTTTGGATACTAGAGTTTGGATAGAGGTTATAGAGTTTAAATACTAGAGTTTGGATAGAGGTTATAGAGTTTAAATACTAGAGTTTGGATAGAGGTTATAGAGTTTGGATACTAGAGTTTGGATAGAGATTATCGAGTTTGGATACTAGAGTTTGGATAGAGGTTATAGAGTTTGGATACTAGAGTTTGGATAGAGGTTATAGAGTTTGGATACTAGAGTTTGGATAGAGGTTATCGAGTTTGGATACTAGAGTTTGGTTAGAGGTTATAGAGTTTGGATACTAGAGTTTGGATAGAGGTTATAGAGTTTGGAAACTAGAGTTTGCATAGAGGTTATAGAGTTTGGATACTAGAGTTTGGATAGCATAGTTTGGATAGAGGTTATAGAGTTGGGATACTAGAGTTTGGATAGAAGTTATAGAGTTTAAATACTAGAGTTTGGATCGAGGTTATAGAGTTTAAAGACTAGAGTTTGGATAGCATAGTTTTGATAGAGGTTATAGAATTTCGATACTAGAGTTTGGATAGAGGTTATAGAGTTTAAATACTAGAGTTTGGATAGAGGTTATAGAATTTGGATACTAGAGTTTGGATAGAGGTTGTAGAGTTTGGATACTAGAGTTTGGATCGAGGTTTTAGAGTTTGGATACTAGAGTTTGGAAAGAGGTTATAGAGTTTAAATACTAGAGTTTGGATAGAGGTATTAGAGTTTGGATACTAGAGTTTGGATAGAGGTTATAGAGTTTAAATACTAGAGTTTGGATAGAGGTTATAGAGTTTGGATACTAGAATTTGGATAGAGGTTATAGAGTTTGGATCCTAGAGTTTGGATAGAGGTTCTAGAGTTTGGATACTAGAGTTTGGATAAAGGTTATTGAGTTTAAATACGAGAGTTTGGATAGAGGTTATAGAGTTTAGATACTAGAGTTTGGATAGAGGTTATAGAGTTTAAATACTAGAGTTTGGATAGAGGTTATCGAGTTTAAATACTAGAGTTTGGATAGAGGGTATAGAGTTTAAATACTAGAGTTTGGATAGAGGTTATAGAGTTTGGAAACTAGAGTTTGGATAGAGGTTATAGAGTTTAAATACTAGAGTTTGGACAGAGGTTATAGAGTTTAAATACTAGAGTTTGGATAGAGGTTATAGAGTTTAAATACTAGAGTTGGAAAGAGGTTATAGAGTTTACCTACTAGAGTTTGGATAGAGGTTATAGAGTTTGGATACTAGAGTTTGGATAGAGGTTAAAGAGTTTAAATACTAGAGTTTGGATAGACGTTATAGAGTTTAAATACTAGAGTTTGGATAGCATCGTTTGGATAGAGGTTATAGAGTTTGGATACAAGAGTTTGGATAGAGGTTATAGAGTTTAAATACTAGAGTTTGGATAGCATAGTTTGGACAGAGGTTGTAGAGTTTGGATACTAGAATTTGGATAGAGGTTATAGAGTTTGGATACTAGAGTTTGGATCGAGGTTATAGAGTTTGGATACTAGAGTTTGGATAGAAGTTATAGAGTTTAAATACTAGAGTTTGGATAGAGGTTATAGAGTTTGGATACTAGAGTTTGGATAGAGGTTATAGAGTTTAGATACTAGAGTTTGAAAAGCATAGTGTGGATAGAGGTTATAGAGTTGGGATACTAGAGTTTGGATAGAGGTTATAGAGTTTAAATACTAGAGTTTGGATAGAGGTTATAGAGTTTGAATGCTAGAGTTTGGATAGAGGTTATAGAGTTTGGATACTAGAGTTTGGATAGAGGTTATAGAGTTTAAATACTAGAGTTTGGATAGAGGTTGTAGAGTTTAAATACTAGAGTTTGGATAGAGGTTATAGAGTTTGGATACTAAAGTTTGGATAGAAGTTATAGAGTTTAAATACTTAGAGTTTGGATAGAGGTTGTAGAGTTTAAATACTAGAGTTTGGATAGAGGTTATAGAGTTTGGATACTAAAGTTTGGATAGAAGTTATAGAGTTTAAATACTAGAGTTTGGATAGAGGTTATAGAGTTTAGATACTAGAGGTTGGATAGAGGTTATAGAGTTTGGATACTAGAGTTTGGATCGAGGTTATAGAATTTCAATACTAGAGTTTGGATAGAGGTTATAGAGTTTGGATATTAGAGTTTGGATAGAGGTTATAGAGTTTGGATAGTAGAGTTTGGATAGAGGTTAAAGAGTTTAAATACTAGAGTTTGGAAAGACGTTATAGAGTTTAAGTACTAGAGTTTGGATAGCATCGTTTGGATAGAGGTTATAGAGTTTGGATAGCATCGTTTGGATAGAGGTTATAGAGTTTGGATACTAGAGTTTGGATAGAGGTTATAGAGTTTGGATACTAGAGTTTGGATAGAGGTTATAGAGTTTGGATACTAGAGTTTGGATCGAGGTTATTGAGTTTGGATCCTAGAGTTTGGATAGAGGTTATAGAATTTGGATACTAGAGTTTGGATAGAGGTTATAGAGTTTGGATATTAGAGTTTGGATAGAGGTTATAGAATTTAGATACTAGAGTTTGGATAGAGGTTATAGAATTAGAGTTTAAATACTAGAGTTTGGATAGAGGTTATAGAGTTTGGATACAAGAGTTTGGATAGAGGTTATAGAGTTTGAATGCTAGAGTTTGGATAGAGGTTATAGAGTTTGGATACTAGAGTTTGGATAGAGGTTATAGAGTTTAAATACTAGAGTTTGGATAGAGGTTGTAGAGTTTAAATACTAGAGTTTGGATAGAGGTTATAGAGTTTGGATATTAGAGTTTGGATAGAGGTTATAGAATTTAGATCCTAGAGTTTGGATAGAGGTTATAGAATTAGAGTTTAAATACTAGAGTTTGGATAGATGTTATAGAGTTTGGATACTAGAGTTTGGATAGAGGTTATAGAGTTTAAATACTAGAGTTTGGATAGAGGTTATAGAGTTTAAATACTAGAGTTTGGATAGAGGTTATAGAGTTTGGATACTAGAGTTTGGATAGAGATTATCGAGTTTGGATACTAGAGTTTGGATAGAGGTTATAGAGTTTGGAAACTAGAGTTTGGATAGAGGTTATAGAGTTTAAATACTAGAGTTTGGACAGAGGTTATAGAGTTTAAATACTAGTGTTTGGATAGAGGTTATAGAGTTTAAATACTAGAGTTGGAAAGAGGTTATAGAGTTTACCTACTAGAGTTTGGATAGAGGTTATGGAGTTTGGATACTCAAGTTTGGATAGAGGTTAAAGAGTTTAAATACTAGAGTTTGGAAAGACGTTATAGAGTTTAAGTACTAGAGTTTGGATAGCATCGTTTGGATAGAGATTATAGAGTTTGGATACTAGAGTTTGGATAGAGGTTATAGAGTTTAAATACTAGAATTTGGATAGAGGTTATAGAGTTTAAAGACTAGAGTTTGTATAGCACAATTTTGATAGAGTTTATAGAGTTTGGATACAAGAGTTTGGATAGAGGTTATAGAGTTTAAATACTAGAGTTTGAAAAGCATAGTCTGGATAGAGGTTATAGAGTTTAAATACTAGAGTTTGGATCGAGGTTATAGAGTTTGGATACTAGAGTTTGGATAGTGGTTCTAGAGTTTGGATACTAGAGTTTGGATAGAGGTTATAGAGTTTAAATACTAGTGTTTGGATAGAGGTTATAGAGTTTGGATACGAGAGTTTGGATAGAGGTTCTAGAGTTTGGATACTAGAGTTTGGATAGAGGTTCTAGAGTTTGGATACTAGAGTTTGGACAGAGGTTATAGAGTTTAAATACTAGAGTTTGGATAGAGGTTATAGAGTTTAAATACTAGAGTTTGGATAGAGGTTATAGAGTTTGGATACTAGAGTTTGGATAGAGATTATCGAGTTTGGATACTAGAGTTTGGATAGAGGTTATAGAGTTTAAATACTAGAGTTTGGATACTAGAGTTTGGATGGAGGTTATAGAGTTTAGATACTAGAGTTTGGATAGCGGTTATAGAGTTTAAATACTAGAGTTTGGATAGAGGGTATAGAGTTTAAATACTAGAGTTTGGATAGAGGTTATAGAGTTTGGAAACTAGAGTTTGGATAGAGGTTATAGAGTTTAAATACTAGAGTTTGGACAGAGGTTATAGAGTTTAAATACTAGTGTTTGGATAGAGGTTATAGAGTTTAAATACTAGAGTTGGAAAGAGGTTATAGAGTTTACCTACTAGAGTTTGTATAGAGGTTATAGAGTTTGGATACTCAAGTTTGGATAGAGGTTAAAGAGTTTAAATACTAGAGTTTGGAAAGACGTTATAGAGTTTAAGTACTAGAGTTTGGATAGCATCGTTTGGATAGAGATTATAGAGTTTGGATACTAGAGTTTGGATAGAGGTTATAGAGTTTAAATACTAGAATTTGGATAGAGGTTATAGAGTTTAAAGACTAGAGTTTGTATAGCACAATTTTGATAGAGGTTATAGAGTTTGGATACAAGAGTTTGGATAGAGGTTATAGAGTTTAAATACTAGAGTTTGAAAAGCATAGTCTGGATAGAGGTTATAGAGTTTAAATACTAGAGTTTGGATCGAGGTTATAGAGTTTGGATACTAGAGTTTGGATAGTGGTTCTAGAGTTTGGATACTAGAGTTTGGATAGAGGTTATAGAGTTTAAATACTAGAGTTTGGATAGAGGTTATAGAGTTTAAATACTAGTGTTTGGATAGAGGTTATAGAGTTTGGATACGAGAGTTTCGATAGAGGTTATAGAGTTTGGATACTAGAGTTTGGATAGAGGTTCTAGAGTTTGGATACTAGAGTTTGGATAGAGGTTCTAGAGTTTGGATACTAGAGTTTGGATAGAGGTTATAGAATTTAAATACTAGAGTTTGGATAGAGGTTATAAAGTTTGGATACTAGAGTTTGGATAGAGGTTATAGAGTTTGGATACTAGAGTTTGGATAGAGGTTATAGAGTTTAAATACTAGAGTTTGGATAGAGGTTATAGAGTTTGGATACTAGAGTTTGGATAGAGGTTATAGAGTTTAAATACTAGAGTTTGGATAGAGGTTATAGAGTTTAAATACTAGAGTTTGGATAGAGGTTATAGAGTTTGGATACTAGAGTTTGGATAGAGATTATCGAGTTTGGATACTAGAGTTTGGATAGAGGTTATAGAGTTTGGATACTAGAGTTTGGATAGAGGTTATAGAGTTTGGATACTAGAGTTTGGATAGAGGTTATCGAGTTTGGATACTAGAGTTTGGTTAGAGGTTATAGAGTTTGGATACTAGAGTTTGGATAGAGGTTATAGAGTTTGGAAACTAGAGTTTGCATAGAGGTTATAGAGTTTGGATACTAGAGTTTGGATAGCATAGTTTGGATAGAGGTTATAGAGTTGGGATACTAGAGTTTGGATAGAAGTTATAGAGTTTAAATACTAGAGTTTGGATCGAGGTTATAGAGTTTAAAGACTAGAGTTTGGATAGCATAGTTTTGATAGAGGTTATAGAATTTCGATACTAGAGTTTGGATAGAGGTTATAGAGTTTAAATACTAGAGTTTGGATAGAGGTTATAGAATTTGGATACTAGAGTTTGGATAGAGGTTGTAGAGTTTGGATACTAGAGTTTGGATCGAGGTTTTAGAGTTTGGATACTAGAGTTTGGAAAGAGGTTATAGAGTTTAAATACTAGAGTTTGGATAGAGGTATTAGAGTTTGGATACTAGAGTTTGGATAGAGGTTATAGAGTTTAAATACTAGAGTTTGGATAGAGGTTATAGAGTTTGGATACTAGAATTTGGATAGAGGTTATAGAGTTTGGATCCTAGAGTTTGGATAGAGGTTCTAGAGTTTGGATACTAGAGTTTGGATAAAGGTTATTGAGTTTAAATACGAGAGTTTGGATAGAGGTTATAGAGTTTAGATACTAGAGTTTGGATAGAGGTTATAGAGTTTAAATACTAGAGTTTGGATAGAGGTTATCGAGTTTAAATACTAGAGTTTGGATAGAGGGTATAGAGTTTAAATACTAGAGTTTGGATAGAGGTTATAGAGTTTGGAAACTAGAGTTTGGATAGAGGTTATAGAGTTTAAATACTAGAGTTTGGACAGAGGTTATAGAGTTTAAATACTAGAGTTTGGATAGAGGTTATAGAGTTTAAATACTAGAGTTGGAAAGAGGTTATAGAGTTTACCTACTAGAGTTTGGATAGAGGTTATAGAGTTTGGATACTCAAGTTTGGATAGAGGTTAAAGAGTTTAAATACTAGAGTTTGGAAAGACGTTATAGAGTTTAAGTCCTAGAGTTTGGATAGCATCGTTTGGATAGAGATTATAGAGTTTGGATACTAGAGTTTGGATAGAGGTTATAGAGTTTAAATACTAGAATTTGGATAGAGGTTATAGAGTTTAAAGACTAGAGTTTGTATAGCACAATTTTGATAGAGGTTATAGAGTTTGGATACAAGAGTTTGGAAAGAGGTTATAGAGTTTAAATACTAGAGTTTGAAGAGCATAGTCTGGATAGAGGTTATAGAGTTTAAATACTAGAGTTTGGATAGAGGTTATAGAGTTTGGATACTAGAGTTTGGATAGAGGTTATAGAGTTTAAATACTAGAGTTTGGATAGAGGTTATAGAGTTTGGATACTAGAGTTTGGATAGAGATTATCGAGTTTGGATACTAGAGTTTGGATAGAGGTTATAGAGTTTAAATACTAGAGTTTGGATACTAGAGTTTGGATGGAGGTTATAGAGTTTAGATACTAGAGTTTGGATAGAGGTTATAGAGTTTAAATACTAGAGTTTGGATAGAGGTTATAGAGTTTGGATACTAGAGTTTGGATCGAGGTTTTAGAGTTTGGATACTAGAGTTTGGAAAGAGGTTATAGAGTTTAAATACTAGAGTATGGATCGAGGTTTTAGAGTTTGGATACTAGAGTTTGGAAAGAGGTTATAGAGTTTAAATACTAGAGTTTGGATAGAGGTATTAGAGTTTGGATACTAGAGTTTGGATAGAGGTTATAGAGTTTAAATACTAGAGTTTGGATAGAGGTTATAGAGTTTGGATACTAGAATTTGGATAGAGGTTATAGAGTTTGGATCCTAGAGTTTGGATAGAGGTTCTAGAGTTTGGATACTAGAGTTTGGATAAAGGTTATTGAGTTTAAATACGAGAGTTTGGATAGAGGTTATAGAGTTTAAATACTAGAGTTTGGATACTAGAGTTTGGATGGAGGTTATAGAGTTTAGATACTAGAGTTTGGATAGAGGTTATAGAGTTTAAATACTAGAGTTTGGATAGAGGTTATAGAGTTTAAATACTAGAGTTTGGATAGAGGGTATAGAGTTTAAATACTAGAGTTTGGATAGAGGTTATAGAGTTTGGAAACTAGAGTTTGGATAGAGGTTGTAGAGTTTAAATACTAGAGTTTGGACAGAGGTTATAAAGTTTAAATACTAGTGTTTGGATAGAGGTTATAGAGTTTAAATACTAGAGTTGGAAAGAGGTTATAGAGTTTACCTACTAGAGTTTGGATAGAGGTTATAGAGTTTGGATACTCAAGTTTGGATAGAGGTTAAAGAGTTTAAATACTAGAGTTTGGAAAGACGTTATAGAGTTTAAGTACTAGAGTTTGGATAGCATCGTTTGGATAGAGATTATAGAGTTTGGATACTAGAGTTTGGATAGAGGTTATAGAGTTTAAATACTAGAATTTGGATAGAGGTTATAGAGTTTAAAGACTAGAGTTTGTATAGCACAATTTTGATAGAGGTTATAGAGTTTGGATACAAGAGTTTGGATAGAGGTTATAGAGTTTAAATACTAGAGTTTGAAAAGCATAGTCTGGATAGAGGTTATAGAGTTTAAATACTAGAGTTTGGATCGAGGTTATAGAGTTTGGATACTAGAGTTTGGATAGTGGTTCTAGAGTTTGGATACTAGAGTTTGGATAGAGGTTATAGAGTTTAAATACTAGAGTTTGGATAGAGGTTATAGAGTTTAAATACTAGTGTTTGGATAGAGGTTATAGAGTTTGGATACGAGAGTTTGGATAGAGGTTATAGAGTTTGGATACTAGAGTTTGGATAGAGGTTCTAGAGTTTGGATACTAGAGTTTGGATAGAGGTTATAGAATTTAAATACTAGAGTTTGGATAGAGGTTATAAAGTTTGGATACTAGAGTTTGGATAGAGGTTATAGAGTTTGGATACTAGAGTTTGGATAGAGGTTATAGAGTTTAAATACTAGAGTTTGGATAGAGGTTATAGAGTTTGGATACTAGAGTTTGGATAGAGATTATCGAGTTTGGATACTAGAGTTTGGAAAGAGGTTATAGAGTTTAAATACTAGAGTTTGGATAGAGGTATTAGAGTTTAAATACTAGAGTTGGAAAGAGGTTATAGACTTTACCTACTAGAGTTTGGATCGAGGTTTTAGAGTTTGGATACTAGAGTTTGGAAAGAGGTTATAGAGTTTAAATACTAGAGTTTGGATAGAGGTATTAGAGTTTGGATACTAGAGTTTGGATAGAGGTTATAGAGTTTAAATACTAGAGTTTGGATAGAGGTTATAGAGTTTGGATACTAGAATTTGGATAGAGGTTATAGAGTTTGGATCCTAGAGTTTGGATAGAGGTTCTAGAGTTTGGATACTAGAAATTGGATAAAGGTTATTGAGTTTAAATACGAGAGTTTGGATAGAGGTTATAGAGTTTAAATACTAGAGTTTGGATACTAGAGTTTGGATGGAGGTTATAGAGTTTAGATACTAGAGTTTGGATAGAGGTTATAGAGTTTAAATACTAGAGTTTGGATAGAGGTTATAGAGTTTAAATACTAGAGTTTGGATAGAGGGTATAGAGTTTAAATACTAGAGTTTGGATAGAGGTTATAGAGTTTGGAAACTAGAGTTTGGATAGAGGTTATAGAGTTTAAATACTAGAGTTTGGACAGAGGTTATAAAGTTTAAATACTAGTGTTTGGATAGAGGTTATAGAGTTTAAATACTAGAGTTGGAAAGAGGTTATAGAGTTTACCTACTAGAGTTTGGATAGAGGTTATAGAGTTTGGATACTCAAGTTTGGATAGAGGTTAAAGAGTTTAAATACTAGAGTTTGGAAAGACGTTATAGAGTTTAAGTACTAGAGTTTGGATAGCATCGTTTGGATAGAGATTATAGAGTTTGGATACTAGAGTTTGGATAGAGGTTATAGAGTTTAAATACTAGAATTTGGATAGAGGTTATAGAGTTTAAAGACTAGAGTTTGTATAGCACAATTTTGATAGAGGTTATAGAGTTTGGATACAAGAGTTTGGATAGAGGTTATAGAGTTTAAATACTAGAGTTTGAAAAGCATAGTCTGGATAGAGGTTATAGAGTTTAAATACTAGTGTTTGGATAGAGGTTATAGAGTTTGGATACGAGAGTTTGGATAGAGGTTATAGAGTTTGGATACTAGAGTTTGGATAGAGGTTCTAGAGTTTGGATACTAGAGTTTGGATAGAGGTTATAGAATTTAAATACTAGAGTTTGGATAGAGGTTATAAAGTTTGGATACTAGAGTTTGGATAGAGGTTATAGAGTTTGGATACTAGAGTTTGGATAGAGGTTATAGAGTTTAAATACTAGAGTTTGGATAGAGGTTATAGAGTTTGGATACTAGAGTTTGGATAGAGATTATCGAGTTTGGATACTAGAGTTTGGAAAGAGGTTATAGAGTTTAAATACTAGAGTTTGGATAGAGGTATTAGAGTTTAAATACTAGAGTTGGAAAGAGGTTATAGACTTTACCTACTAGAGTTTGGATCGAGGTTTTAGAGTTTGGATACTAGAGTTTGGAAAGAGGTTATAGAGTTTAAATACTAGAGTTTGGATAGAGGTATTAGAGTTTGGATACTAGAGTCTGGATAGAGGTTATAGAGTTTAAATACTAGAGTTTGGATAGAGGTTATAGAGTTTGGATACTAGAATTTGGATAGAGGTTATAGAGTTTGGATCCTAGAGTTTGGATAGAGGTTCTAGAGTTTGGATACTAGAGTTTGGATAAAGGTTATTGAGTTTAAATACGAGAGTTTGGATAGAGGTTATAGAGTTTAAATACTAGAGTTTGGATACTAGAGTTTGGATGGAGGTTATAGAGTTTAAATACTAGAGTTTGGATAGAGGTTATAGAGTTTAAATACTAGAGTTTGGATAGAGGGTATAGAGTTTAAATACTAGAGTTTGGATAGAGGTTATAGAGTTTGGAAACTAGAGTTTGGATAGAGGTTATAGAGTTTAAATACTAGAGTTTGGACAGAGGTTATAGAGTTTAAATACTAGAGTTGGAAAGAGGTTATAGAGTTTACCTACTAGAGTTTGGATAGAGGTTATAGAGTTTGGATACTCAAGTTTGGATAGAGGTTAAAGAGTTTAAATACTAGAGTTTGGAAAGACGTTATAGAGTTTAAGTACTAGAGTTTGGATAGCATCGTTTGGATAGAGATTATAGAGTTTGGATACTAGAGTTTGGATAGAGGTTATAGAGTTCAAATACTAGAATTTGGATAGAGGTTATAGAGTTTAAAGACTAGAGTTTGTATAGCACAATTTTGATAGAGGTTATAGAGTTTGGATACAAGAGTTTGGATAGAGGTTATAGAGTTTAAATACTAGAGTTTGAAAAGCATAGTCTGGATAGAGGTTATAGAGTTTAAATACTAGAGTTTGGATCGAGGTTATAGAGTTTGGATACTAGAGTTTGGATAGTGGTTCTAGAGTTTGGATACTAGAGTTTGGATAGAGGTTATAGAGTTTAGATACTAGAGTTTGGATAGAGGTTATAGAGTTTAAATACTAGAGTTTGGATAGAGGGTATAGAGTTTAAATACTAGAGTTTGGATAGAGGTTATAGAGTTTGGAAACTAGAGTTTGGATAGAGGTTATAGAGTTTAAATACTAGAGTTTGGACAGAGGTTATAGAGTTTAAATACTAGTGTTTGGATAGAGGTTATAGAGTTTAAATACTAGAGTTGGAAAGAGGTTATAGAGTTTACCTACTAGAGTTTGGATAGAGGTTATAGAGTTTGGATACTCAAGTTTGGATAGAGGTTAAAGAGTTTAAATACTAGAGTTTGGAAAGACGTTATAGAGTTTAAGTACTAGAGTTTGGATAGCATCATTTGGATAGAGATTATAGAGTTTGGATACTAGAGTTTGGATAGAGGTTATAGAGTTTAAATACTAGAATTTGGATAGAGGTTATAGAGTTTAAAGACTAGAGTTTGTATAGCACAATTTTGATAGAGGTTATAGAGTTTGGATACAAGAGTTTGGATAGAGGTTATAGAGTTTAAATACTAGAGTTTGGATACTAGAGTTTGGATGGAGGTTATAGAGTTTAGATACTAGAGTTTGGATAGAGGTTATAGAGTTTAAATACTAGAGTTTGGATAGAGGTTATAGAGTTTAAATACTAGAGTTTGGATAGAGGGTATAGAGTTTAAATACTAGAGTTTGGATAGAGGTTATAGAGTTTGGAAACTAGAGTTTGGATAGAGGTTATAGAGTTTAAATACTAGAGTTTGGACAGAGGTTATAAAGTTTAAATACTAGTGTTTGGATAGAGGTTATAGAGTTTAAATACTAGAGTTGGAAAGAGGTTATAGAGTTTACCTACTAGAGTTTGGATAGAGGTTATAGAGTTTGGATACTCAAGTTTGGATAGAGGTTAAAGAGTTTAAATACTAGAGTTTGGAAAGACGTTATAGAGTTTAAGTACTAGAGTTTGGATAGCATCGTTTGGATAGAGATTATAGAGTTTGGATACTAGAGTTTGGATAGAGGTTATAGAGTTTAAATACTAGAATTTGGATAGAGGTTATAGAGTTTAAAGACTAGAGTTTGTATAGCACAATTTTGATAGAGGTTATAGAGTTTGGATACAAGAGTTTGGATAGAGGTTATAGAGTTTAAATACTAGAGTTTGAAAAGCATAGTCTGGATAGAGGTTATAGAGTTTAAATACTAGAGTTTGGATCGAGGTTATAGAGTTTGGATACTAGAGTTTGGATAGTGGTTCTAGAGTTTGGATACTAGAGTTTGGATAGAGGTTATAGAGTTTAAATACTAGAGTTTGGATAGAGGTTATAGAGTTTAAATACTAGAGTTTGGATAGAGGTTATAGAGTTTGGATACTAGAGTTTGGATAGAGATTATCGAGTTTGGATACTAGAGTTTGGAAAGAGGTTATAGAGTTTAAATACTAGAGTTTGGATAGAGGTTATAGAGTTTGGATACTAGAGTTTGGATAGAGGTTATCGAGTTTGGATACTAGAGTTTGGATAGAGGTTATCAAGTTTGGATACTAGAGTTTGGTTAGAGGTTATAGAGTTTGGATACTAGAGTTTGGATAGAGGTTATAGAATTTGGAAACTAGAGTTTGGATAGAGGTTATAGAGTTTGGATACTAGAGTTTGGATAGCATAGTTTGGATAGAGGTTATAGAGTTGGGATACTAGAGTTTGGATAGAAGTTATAGAGTTTAAATACTAGAGTTTGGATCGAGGTTATAGAGTTTAAAGACTAGAGTTTGGATAGCATAGTTTTGATAGAGGTTATAGAATTTCGATACTAGAGTTTGGATAGAGGTTATAGAGTTTAAATACTAGAGTTTGGATAGAGGTTATAGAATTTGGATACTAGAGTTTGGATAGAGGTTGTAGAGTTTGGATACTAGAGTTTGGATCGAGGTTTTAGAGTTTGGATACTAGAGTTTGGAAAGAGGTTATAGAGTTTAAATACTAGAGTTTGGATAGAGGTATTAGAGTTTGGATACTAGAGTTTGGATAGAGGTTAAAGAGTTTAAATACTAGAGTTTGGATAGAGGTTATAGAGTTTGGATACTAGAATTTGGATAGAGGTTATAGAGTTTGGATCCTAGAGTTTGGATAGAGGTTCTAGAGTTTGGATACTAGAGTTTGGATAAAGGTTATTGAGTTTAAATACGAGAGTTTGGATAGAGGTTATAGAGTTTAAATACTAGAGTTTGGATACTAGAGTTTGGATGGAGGTTATAGAGTTTAAATACTAGAGTTTGGATAGAGGTTATAGAGTTTAAATACTAGAGTTTGGATAGAGGTTATAGAGTTTAAATACTAGAGTTTGGATAGAGGGTATAGAGTTTAAATACTAGAGTTTGGATAGAGGTTATAGAGTTTGGAAACTAGAGTTTGGATAGAGGTTATAGAGTTTAAATACTAGAGTTTGGACAGAGGTTATAGAGTTTAAATACTAGAGTTGGAAAGAGGTTATAGAGTTTACCTACTAGAGTTTGGATAGAGGTTATAGAGTTTGGATACTCAAGTTTGGATAGAGGTTAAAGAGTTTAAATACTAGAGTTTGGAAAGACGTTATAGAGTTTAAGTACTAGAGTTTGGATAGCATCGTTTGGATAGAGATTATAGAGTTTGGATACTAGAGTTTGGATAGAGGTTATAGAGTTTAAATACTAGAATTTGGATAGAGGTTATAGAGTTTAAAGACTAGAGTTTGTATAGCACAATTTTGATAGAGGTTATAGAGTTTGGATACAAGAGTTTGGATAGAGGTTATAGAGTTTAAATACTAGAGTTTGAAAAGCATAGTCTGGATAGAGGTTATAGAGTTTAAATACTAGAGTTTGGATCGAGGTTATAGAGTTTGGATACTAGAGTTTGGATAGTGGTTCTAGAGTTTGGATACTAGAGTTTGGATAGAGGTTATAGAGTTTAGATACTAGAGTTTGGATAGAGGTTATAGAGTTTAAATACTAGAGTTTGGATAGAGGGTATAGAGTTTAAATACTAGAGTTTGGATAGAGGTTATAGAGTTTGGAAACTAGAGTTTGGATAGAGGTTATAGAGTTTAAATACTAGAGTTTGGACAGAGGTTATAGAGTTTAAATACTAGTGTTTGGATAGAGGTTATAGAGTTTAAATACTAGAGTTGGAAAGAGGTTATAGAGTTTACCTACTAGAGTTTGGATAGAGGTTATAGAGTTTGGATACTCAAGTTTGGATAGAGGTTAAAGAGTTTAAATACTAGAGTTTGGAAAGACGTTATAGAGTTTAAGTACTAGAGTTTGGATAGCATCATTTGGATAGAGATTATAGAGTTTGGATACTAGAGTTTGGATAGAGGTTATAGAGTTTAAATACTAGAATTTGGATAGAGGTTATAGAGTTTAAAGACTAGAGTTTGTATAGCACAATTTTGATAGAGGTTATAGAGTTTGGATACAAGAGTTTGGATAGAGGTTATAGAGTTTAAATACTAGAGTTTGAAAAGCATAGTCTGGATAGAGGTTATAGAGTTTAAATACTAGAGTTTGGATCGAGGTTATAGAGTTTGGATACTAGAGTTTGGATAGTGGTTCTAGAGTTTGGATACTAGAGTTTGGATAGAGGTTATAGAGTTTAAATACTAGAGTTTGGATAGAGGTTATAGAGTTTAAATACTAGTGTTTGGATAGAGGTTATAGAGTTTGGATACGAGAGTTTGGATAGAGGTTATAGAGTTTGGATACTAGAGTTTGGATAGAGGTTCTAGAGTTTGGATACTAGAGTTTGGATAGAGGTTCTAGAGTTTGGATACTAGAGTTTGGATAGAGGTTATAGAATTTAAATACTAGAGTTTGGATAGAGGTTATAAAGTTTGGATACTAGAGTTTGGATAGAGGTTATAGAGTTTAAATACTAGAGTTTGGATAGAGGTTATAGAGTTTGGATACTAGAGTTTGGATAGAGATTATCGAGTTTGGATACTAGAGTTTGGATAGAGGTTATAGAATTTGGATACTTGAGTTTGGATAGAGGTTATAGAGTTTGGATACTAGAGTTTGGATAGAGGTTATCGAGTTTGGATACTAGAGTTTGGTTAGAGGTTATAGAGTTTGGATACTAGAGTTTGGATAGAGGTTATAGAGTTTGGATACTAGAGTTTGGATAGAGGTTATCAAGTTTGGATACTAGAGTTTGGTTAGAGGTTATAGAGTTTGGATACTAGAGTTTGGATAGAGGTTATAGAGTTTGGAAACTAGAGTTTGGATAGAGGTTATAGAGTTTGGATACTAGAGTTTGGATAGCATAGTTTGGATAGAGGTTATAGAGTTGGGATACTAGAGTTTGGATAGAAGTTATAGAGTTTAAATACTAGAGTTTGGATCGAGGTTTTAGAGTTTAAAGACTAGAGTTTGGATAGCATAGTTTTGATAGAGGTTATAGAATTTGGATACTAGAGTTTGGATAGAGGTTATAGAGTTTAAATACTAGAGTTTGGATAGAGGTTATAGAATTTGGATACTAGAGTTTGGATAGAGGTTGTAGAGTTTGGATACTAGAGTTTGGATCGAGGTTTTAGAGTTTGGATACTAGAGTTTGGAAAGAGGTTATAGAGTTTAAATACTAGAGTTTGGATAGAGGTATTAGAGTTTGGATACTAGAGTTTGGATAGAGGTTAAAGAGTTTAAATACTAGAGTTTGGATAGAGGTTATAGAGTTTGGATACTAGAATTTGGATAGAGGTTATAGAGTTTGGATCCTAGAGTTTGGATAGAGGTTCTAGAGTTTGGATACTAGAGTTTGGATAAAGGTTATTGAGTTTAAATACGAGAGTTTGGATAGAGGTTATAGAGTTTAAATACTAGAGTTTGGATACTAGAGTTTGGATGGAGGTTATAGAGTTTAAATACTAGAGTTTGGATAGAGGTTATAGAGTTTAAATACTAGAGTTTGGATAGAGGTTATAGAGTTTAAATACTAGAGTTTGGATAGAGGGTATAGAGTTTAAATACTAGAGTTTGGATAGAGGTTATAGAGTTTGGAAACTAGAGTTTGGATAGAGGTTATAGAGTTTAAATACTAGAGTTTGGACAGAGGTTATAGAGTTTAAATACTAGAGTTGGAAAGAGGTTATAGAGTTTACCTACTAGAGTTTGGATAGAGGTTATAGAGTTTGGATACTCAAGTTTGGATAGAGGTTAAAGAGTTTAAATACTAGAGTTTGGAAAGACGTTATAGAGTTTAAGTACTAGAGTTTGGATAGCATCATTTGGATAGAGATTATAGAGTTTGGATACTAGAGTTTGGATAGAGGTTATAGAGTTTAAATACTAGAATTTGGATAGAGGTTATAGAGTTTAAAGACTAGAGTTTGTATAGCACAATTTTGATAGAGGTTATAGAGTTTGGATACAAGAGTTTGGATAGAGGTTATAGAGTTTAAATACTAGAGTTTGAAAAGCATAGTCTGGATAGAGGTTATAGAGTTTAAATACTAGAGTTTGGATCGAGGTTATAGAGTTTGGATACTAGAGTTTGGATAGTGGTTCTAGAGTTTGGATACTAGAGTTTGGATAGAGGTTATAGAGTTTAAATACTAGTGTTTGGATAGAGGTTATAGAGTTTGGATACGAGAGTTTGGATAGAGGTTCTAGAGTTTGGATACTAGAGTTTGGATAGAGGTTCTAGAGTTTGGATACTAGAGTTTGGACAGAGGTTATAGAGTTTAAATACTAGAGTTTGGATAGAGGTTATAGAGTTTAAATACTAGAGTTTGGATAGAGGTTATAGAGTTTGGATACTAGAGTTTGGATAGAGATTATCGAGTTTGGATACTAGAGTTTGGATAGAGGTTATAGAGTTTAAATACTAGAGTTTGGATACTAGAGTTTGGATGGAGGTTATAGAGTTTAGATACTAGAGTTTGGATAGCGGTTATAGAGTTTAAATACTAGAGTTTGGATAGAGGGTATAGAGTTTAAATACTAGAGTTTGGATAGAGGTTATAGAGTTTGGAAACTAGAGTTTGGATAGAGGTTATAGAGTTTAAATACTAGAGTTTGGACAGAGGTTATAGAGTTTAAATACTAGTGTTTGGATAGAGGTTATAGAGTTTAAATACTAGAGTTGGAAAGAGGTTATAGAGTTTACCTACTAGAGTTTGTATAGAGGTTATAGAGTTTGGATACTCAAGTTTGGATAGAGGTTAAAGAGTTTAAATACTAGAGTTTGGAAAGACGTTATAGAGTTTAAGTACTAGAGTTTGGATAGCATCGTTTGGATAGAGATTATAGAGTTTGGATACTAGAGTTTGGATAGAGGTTATAGAGTTTAAATACTAGAATTTGGATAGAGGTTATAGAGTTTAAAGACTAGAGTTTGTATAGCACAATTTTGATAGAGGTTATAGAGTTTGGATACAAGAGTTTGGATAGAGGTTATAGAGTTTAAATACTAGAGTTTGAAAAGCATAGTCTGGATAGAGGTTATAGAGTTTAAATACTAGAGTTTGAAAAGCATAGTCTGGATAGAGGTTATAGAGTTTAAATACTAGAGTTTGGATCGAGGTTATAGAGTTTGGATACTAGAGTTTGGATAGTGGTTCTAGAGTTTGGATACTAGAGTTTGGATAGAGGTTATAGAGTTTAAATACTAGAGTTTGGATAGAGGTTATAGAGTTTAAATACTAGTGTTTGGATAGAGGTTATAGAGTTTGGATACGAGAGTTTCGATAGAGGTTATAGAGTTTGGATACTAGAGTTTGGATAGAGGTTCTAGAGTTTGGATACTAGAGTTTGGATAGAGGTTCTAGAGTTTGGATACTAGAGTTTGGATAGAGGTTATAGAATTTAAATACTAGAGTTTGGATAGAGGTTATAAAGTTTGGATACTAGAGTTTGGATAGAGGTTATAGAGTTTGGATACTAGAGTTTGGATAGAGGTTATAGAGTTTAAATACTAGAGTTTGGATAGAGGTTATAGAGTTTGGATACTAGAGTTTGGATAGAGGTTATAGAGTTTAAATACTAGAGTTTGGATAGAGGTTATAGAGTTTGGAAACTAGAGTTTGGATAGAGGTTATAGAGTTTAAATACTAGAGTTTGGACAGAGGTTATAGAGTTTAAATACTAGTGTTTGGATAGAGGTTATAGAGTTTAAATACTAGAGTTGGAAAGAGGTTATAGAGTTTACCTACTAGAGTTTGTATAGAGGTTATAGAGTTTGGATACTCAAGTTTGGATAGAGGTTAAAGAGTTTAAATACTAGAGTTTGGAAAGACGTTATAGAGTTTAAGTACTAGAGTTTGGATAGCATCGTTTGGATAGAGATTATAGAGTTTGGATACTAGAGTTTGGATAGAGGTTATAGAGTTTAAATACTAGAATTTGGATAGAGGTTATAGAGTTTAAAGACTAGAGTTTGTATAGCACAATTTTGATAGAGGTTATAGAGTTTGGATACAAGAGTTTGGATAGAGGTTATAGAGTTTAAATACTAGAGTTTGAAAAGCATAGTCTGGATAGAGGTTATAGAGTTTAAATACTAGAGTTTGAAAAGCATAGTCTGGATAGAGGTTATAGAGTTTAAATACTAGAGTTTGGATCGAGGTTATAGAGTTTGGATACTAGAGTTTGGATAGTGGTTCTAGAGTTTGGATACTAGAGTTTGGATAGAGGTTATAGAGTTTAAATACTAGAGTTTGGATAGAGGTTATAGAGTTTAAATACTAGTGTTTGGATAGAGGTTATAGAGTTTGGATACGAGAGTTTCGATAGAGGTTATAGAGTTTGGATACTAGAGTTTGGATAGAGGTTCTAGAGTTTGGATACTAGAGTTTGGATAGAGGTTCTAGAGTTTGGATACTAGAGTTTGGATAGAGGTTATAGAATTTAAATACTAGAGTTTGGATAGAGGTTATAAAGTTTGGATACTAGAGTTTGGATAGAGGTTATAGAGTTTGGATACTAGAGTTTGGATAGAGGTTATAGAGTTTAAATACTAGAGTTTGGATAGAGGTTATAGAGTTTGGATACTAGAGTTTGGATAGAGGTTATAGAGTTTAAATACTAGAGTTTGGATAGAGGTTATAGAGTTTAAATACTAGAGTTTGGATAGAGGTTATAGAGTTTGGATACTAGAGTTTGGATAGAGATTATCGAGTTTGGATACTAGAGTTTGGATAGAGGTTATAGAGTTTGGATACTAGAGTTTGGATAGAGGTTATAGAGTTTGGATACTAGAGTTTGGATAGAGGTTATCGAGTTTGGATACTAGAGTTTGGTTAGAGGTTATAGAGTTTGGATACTAGAGTTTGGATAGAGGTTATAGAGTTTGGAAACTAGAGTTTGCATAGAGGTTATAGAGTTTGGATACTAGAGTTTGGATAGCATAGTTTGGATAGAGGTTATAGAGTTGGGATACTAGAGTTTGGATAGAAGTTATAGAGTTTAAATACTAGAGTTTGGATCGAGGTTATAGAGTTTAAAGACTAGAGTTTGGATAGCATAGTTTTGATAGAGGTTATAGAATTTCGATACTAGAGTTTGGATAGAGGTTATAGAGTTTAAATACTAGAGTTTGGATAGAGGTTATAGAATTTGGATACTAGAGTTTGGATAGAGGTTGTAGAGTTTGGATACTAGAGTTTGGATCGAGGTTTTAGAGTTTGGATACTAGAGTTTGGAAAGAGGTTATAGAGTTTAAATACTAGAGTTTGGATAGAGGTATTAGAGTTTGGATACTAGAGTTTGGATAGAGGTTATAGAGTTTAAATACTAGAGTTTGGATAGAGGTTATAGAGTTTGGATACTAGAATTTGGATAGAGGTTATAGAGTTTGGATCCTAGAGTTTGGATAGAGGTTCTAGAGTTTGGATACTAGAGTTTGGATAAAGGTTATTGAGTTTAAATACGAGAGTTTGGATAGAGGTTATAGAGTTTAGATACTAGAGTTTGGATAGAGGTTATAGAGTTTAAATACTAGAGTTTGGATAGAGGTTATCGAGTTTAAATACTAGAGTTTGGATAGAGGGTATAGAGTTTAAATACTAGAGTTTGGATAGAGGTTATAGAGTTTGGAAACTAGAGTTTGGATAGAGGTTATAGAGTTTAAATACTAGAGTTTGGACAGAGGTTATAGAGTTTAAATACTAGAGTTTGGATAGAGGTTATAGAGTTTAAATACTAGAGTTGGAAAGAGGTTATAGAGTTTACCTACTAGAGTTTGGATAGAGGTTATAGAGTTTGGATACTCAAGTTTGGATAGAGGTTAAAGAGTTTAAATACTAGAGTTTGGAAAGACGTTATAGAGTTTAAGTACTAGAGTTTGGATAGCATCGTTTGGATAGAGATTATAGAGTTTGGATACTAGAGTTTGGATAGAGGTTATAGAGTTTAAATACTAGAATTTGGATAGAGGTTATAGAGTTTAAAGACTAGAGTTTGTATAGCACAATTTTGATAGAGGTTATAGAGTTTGGATACAAGAGTTTGGAAAGAGGTTATAGAGTTTAAATACTAGAGTTTGAAGAGCATAGTCTGGATAGAGGTTATAGAGTTTAAATACTAGAGTTTGGATAGAGGTTATAGAGTTTGGATACTAGAGTTTGGATAGAGGTTATAGAGTTTAAATACTAGAGTTTGGATAGAGGTTATAGAGTTTGGATACTAGAGTTTGGATAGAGATTATCGAGTTTGGATACTAGAGTTTGGATAGAGGTTATAGAGTTTAAATACTAGAGTTTGGATACTAGAGTTTGGATGGAGGTTATAGAGTTTAGATACTAGAGTTTGGATAGAGGTTATAGAGTTTAAATACTAGAGTTTGGATAGAGGTTATAGAGTTTGGATACTAGAGTTTGGATCGAGGTTTTAGAGTTTGGATACTAGAGTTTGGAAAGAGGTTATAGAGTTTAAATACTAGAGTATGGATCGAGGTTTTAGAGTTTGGATACTAGAGTTTGGAAAGAGGTTATAGAGTTTAAATACTAGAGTTTGGATAGAGGTATTAGAGTTTGGATACTAGAGTTTGGATAGAGGTTATAGAGTTTAAATACTAGAGTTTGGATAGAGGTTATAGAGTTTGGATACTAGAATTTGGATAGAGGTTATAGAGTTTGGATCCTAGAGTTTGGATAGAGGTTCTAGAGTTTGGATACTAGAGTTTGGATAAAGGTTATTGAGTTTAAATACGAGAGTTTGGATAGAGGTTATAGAGTTTAAATACTAGAGTTTGGATACTAGAGTTTGGATGGAGGTTATAGAGTTTAGATACTAGAGTTTGGATAGAGGTTATAGAGTTTGGATACTAGAGTTTGGATAGAGGTTATAGAGTTTAAATACTAGAGTTTGGATAGAGGTTATAGAGTTTGGATACTAGAGTTTGGATAGAGGTTATAGAGTTTAAATACTAGAGTTTGGATAGAGGTTATAGAGTTTGGATACTAGAGTTTGGATAGAGGTTATCGAGTTTGGATACTAGAGTTTGGTTAGAGGTTATAGAGTTTGGATACTAGAGTTTGGATAGAGGTTATAGAGTTTGGAAACTAGAGTTTGCATAGAGGTTATAGAGTTTGGATACTAGAGTTTGGATAGCATAGTTTGGATAGAGGTTATAGAGTTGGGATACTAGAGTTTGGATAGAAGTTATAGAGTTTAAATACTAGAGTTTGGATCGAGGTTATAGAGTTTAAAGACTAGAGTTTGGATAGCATAGTTTTGATAGAGGTTATAGAATTTCGATACTAGAGTTTGGATAGAGGTTATAGAGTTTAAATACTAGAGTTTGGATAGAGGTTATAGAATTTGGATACTAGAGTTTGGATAGAGGTTGTAGAGTTTGGATACTAGAGTTTGGATCGAGGTTTTAGAGTTTGGATACTAGAGTTTGGAAAGAGGTTATAGAGTTTAAATACTAGAGTTTGGATAGAGGTATTAGAGTTTGGATACTAGAGTTTGGATAGAGGTTATAGAGTTTAAATACTAGAGTTTGGATAGAGGTTATAGAGTTTGGATACTAGAATTTGGATAGAGGTTATAGAGTTTGGATCCTAGAGTTTGGATAGAGGTTCTAGAGTTTGGATACTAGAGTTTGGATAAAGGTTATTGAGTTTAAATACGAGAGTTTGGATAGAGGTTATAGAGTTTAGATACTAGAGTTTGGATAGAGGTTATAGAGTTTAAATACTAGAGTTTGGATAGAGGTTATCGAGTTTAAATACTAGAGTTTGGATAGAGGGTATAGAGTTTAAATACTAGAGTTTGGATAGAGGTTATAGAGTTTGGAAACTAGAGTTTGGATAGAGGTTATAGAGTTTAAATACTAGAGTTTGGACAGAGGTTATAGAGTTTAAATACTAGAGTTTGGATAGAGGTTATAGAGTTTAAATACTAGAGTTGGAAAGAGGTTATAGAGTTTACCTACTAGAGTTTGGATAGAGGTTATAGAGTTTGGATACTCAAGTTTGGATAGAGGTTAAAGAGTTTAAATACTAGAGTTTGGAAAGACGTTATAGAGTTTAAGTACTAGAGTTTGGATAGCATCGTTTGGATAGAGATTATAGAGTTTGGATACTAGAGTTTGGATAGAGGTTATAGAGTTTAAATACTAGAATTTGGATAGAGGTTATAGAGTTTAAAGACTAGAGTTTGTATAGCACAATTTTGATAGAGGTTATAGAGTTTGGATACAAGAGTTTGGAAAGAGGTTATAGAGTTTAAATACTAGAGTTTGAAGAGCATAGTCTGGATAGAGGTTATAGAGTTTAAATACTAGAGTTTGGATAGAGGTTATAGAGTTTGGATACTAGAGTTTGGATAGAGGTTATAGAGTTTAAATACTAGAGTTTGGATAGAGGTTATAGAGTTTGGATACTAGAGTTTGGATAGAGATTATCGAGTTTGGATACTAGAGTTTGGATAGAGGTTATAGAGTTTAAATACTAGAGTTTGGATACTAGAGTTTGGATGGAGGTTATAGAGTTTAGATACTAGAGTTTGGATAGAGGTTATAGAGTTTAAATACTAGAGTTTGGATAGAGGTTATAGAGTTTGGATACTAGAGTTTGGATCGAGGTTTTAGAGTTTGGATACTAGAGTTTGGAAAGAGGTTATAGAGTTTAAATACTAGAGTATGGATCGAGGTTTTAGAGTTTGGATACTAGAGTTTGGAAAGAGGTTATAGAGTTTAAATACTAGAGTTTGGATAGAGGTATTAGAGTTTGGATACTAGAGTTTGGATAGAGGTTATAGAGTTTAAATACTAGAGTTTGGATAGAGGTTATAGAGTTTGGATACTAGAATTTGGATAGAGGTTATAGAGTTTGGATCCTAGAGTTTGGATAGAGGTTCTAGAGTTTGGATACTAGAGTTTGGATAAAGGTTATTGAGTTTAAATACGAGAGTTTGGATAGAGGTTATAGAGTTTAAATACTAGAGTTTGGATACTAGAGTTTGGATGGAGGTTATAGAGTTTAGATACTAGAGTTTGGATAGAGGTTATAGAGTTTGGATACTAGAGTTTGGATAGAGGTTATAGAGTTTAAATACTAGAGTTTGGATAGAGGTTATAGAGTTTGGATACTAGAGTTTGGATAGAGGTTATAGAGTTTAAATACTAGAGTTTGGATAGAGGTTATAGAGTTTAAATACTAGAGTTTGGATAGAGGTTATAGAGTTTGGATACTAGAGTTTGGATAGAGGTTATCGAGTTTGGATACTAGAGTTTGGTTAGAGGTTATAGAGTTTGGATACTAGAGTTTGGATAGAGGTTATAGAGTTTGGAAACTAGAGTTTGCATAGAGGTTATAGAGTTTGGATACTAGAGTTTGGATAGCATAGTTTGGATAGAGGTTATAGAGTTGGGATACTAGAGTTTGGATAGAAGTTATAGAGTTTAAATACTAGAGTTTGGATCGAGGTTATAGAGTTTAAAGACTAGAGTTTGGATAGCATAGTTTTGATAGAGGTTATAGAATTTCGATACTAGAGTTTGGATAGAGGTTATAGAGTTTAAATACTAGAGTTTGGATAGAGGTTATAGAATTTGGATACTAGAGTTTGGATAGAGGTTGTAGAGTTTGGATACTAGAGTTTGGATCGAGGTTTTAGAGTTTGGATACTAGAGTTTGGAAAGAGGTTATAGAGTTTAAATACTAGAGTTTGGATAGAGGTATTAGAGTTTGGATACTAGAGTTTGGATAGAGGTTATAGAGTTTAAATACTAGAGTTTGGATAGAGGTTATAGAGTTTGGATACTAGAATTTGGATAGAGGTTATAGAGTTTGGATCCTAGAGTTTGGATAGAGGTTCTAGAGTTTGGATACTAGAGTTTGGATAAAGGTTATTGAGTTTAAATACGAGAGTTTGGATAGAGGTTATAGAGTTTAGATACTAGAGTTTGGATAGAGGTTATAGAGTTTAAATACTAGAGTTTGGATAGAGGTTATCGAGTTTAAATACTAGAGTTTGGATAGAGGGTATAGAGTTTAAATACTAGAGTTTGGATAGAGGTTATAGAGTTTGGAAACTAGAGTTTGGATAGAGGTTATAGAGTTTAAATACTAGAGTTTGGACAGAGGTTATAGAGTTTAAATACTAGAGTTTGGATAGAGGTTATAGAGTTTAAATACTAGAGTTGGAAAGAGGTTATAGAGTTTACCTACTAGAGTTTGGATAGAGGTTATAGAGTTTGGATACTCAAGTTTGGATAGAGGTTAAAGAGTTTAAATACTAGAGTTTGGAAAGACGTTATAGAGTTTAAGTACTAGAGTTTGGATAGCATCGTTTGGATAGAGATTATAGAGTTTGGATACTAGAGTTTGGATAGAGGTTATAGAGTTTAAATACTAGAATTTGGATAGAGGTTATAGAGTTTAAAGACTAGAGTTTGTATAGCACAATTTTGATAGAGGTTATAGAGTTTGGATACAAGAGTTTGGAAAGAGGTTATAGAGTTTAAATACTAGAGTTTGAAGAGCATAGTCTGGATAGAGGTTATAGAGTTTAAATACTAGAGTTTGGATAGAGGTTATAGAGTTTGGATACTAGAGTTTGGATAGAGGTTATAGAGTTTAAATACTAGAGTTTGGATAGAGGTTATAGAGTTTGGATACTAGAGTTTGGATAGAGATTATCGAGTTTGGATACTAGAGTTTGGATAGAGGTTATAGAGTTTAAATACTAGAGTTTGGATACTAGAGTTTGGATGGAGGTTATAGAGTTTAGATACTAGAGTTTGGATAGAGGTTATAGAGTTTAAATACTAGAGTTTGGATAGAGGTTATAGAGTTTGGATACTAGAGTTTGGATCGAGGTTTTAGAGTTTGGATACTAGAGTTTGGAAAGAGGTTATAGAGTTTAAATACTAGAGTATGGATCGAGGTTTTAGAGTTTGGATACTAGAGTTTGGAAAGAGGTTATAGAGTTTAAATACTAGAGTTTGGATAGAGGTATTAGAGTTTGGATACTAGAGTTTGGATAGAGGTTATAGAGTTTAAATACTAGAGTTTGGATAGAGGTTATAGAGTTTGGATACTAGAATTTGGATAGAGGTTATAGAGTTTGGATCCTAGAGTTTGGATAGAGGTTCTAGAGTTTGGATACTAGAGTTTGGATAAAGGTTATTGAGTTTAAATACGAGAGTTTGGATAGAGGTTATAGAGTTTAAATACTAGAGTTTGGATACTAGAGTTTGGATGGAGGTTATAGAGTTTAGATACTAGAGTTTGGATAGAGGTTATAGAGTTTAAATACTAGAGTTTGGATAGAGGTTATAGAGTTTAAATACTAGAGTTTGGATAGAGGGTATAGAGTTTAAATACTAGAGTTTGGATAGAGGTTATAGAGTTTGGAAACTAGAGTTTGGATAGAGGTTGTAGAGTTTAAATACTAGAGTTTGGACAGAGGTTATAAAGTTTAAATACTAGTGTTTGGATAGAGGTTATAGAGTTTAAATACTAGAGTTGGAAAGAGGTTATAGAGTTTACCTACTAGAGTTTGGATAGAGGTTATAGAGTTTGGATACTCAAGTTTGGATAGAGGTTAAAGAGTTTAAATACTAGAGTTTGGATAGAGGTTATAGAGTTTAAATACTAGAGTTTGGATAGAGGTTATAGAGTTTGGATACTAGAGTTTGGATAGAGATTATCGAGTTTGGATACTAGAGTTTGGATAGAGGTTATAGAATTTGGATACTTGAGTTTGGATAGAGGTTATAGAGTTTGGATACTAGAGTTTGGATAGAGGTTATCGAGTTTGGATACTAGAGTTTGGTTAGAGGTTATAGAGTTTGGATACTAGAGTTTGGATAGAGGTTATCAAGTTTGGATACTAGAGTTTGGTTAGAGGTTATAGAGTTTGGATACTAGAGTTTGGATAGAGGTTATAGAGTTTGGAAACTAGAGTTTGGATAGAGGTTATAGAGTTTGGATACTAGAGTTTGGATAGCATAGTTTGGATAGAGGTTATAGAGTTGGGATACTAGAGTTTGGATAGAAGTTATAGAGTTTAAATACTAGAGTTTGGATCGAGGTTTTAGAGTTTAAAGACTAGAGTTTGGATAGCATAGTTTTGATAGAGGTTATAGAATTTCGATACTAGAGTTTGGATAGAGGTTATAGAGTTTAAATACTAGAGTTTGGATAGAGGTTATAGAATTTGGATACTAGAGTTTGGATAGAGGTTGTAGAGTTTGGATACTAGAGTTTGGATCGAGGTTTTAGAGTTTGGATACTAGAGTTTGGAAAGAGGTTATAGAGTTTAAATACTAGAGTTTGGATAGAGGTATTAGAGTTTGGATACTAGAGTTTGGATAGAGGTTAAAGAGTTTAAATACTAGAGTTTGGATAGAGGTTATAGAGTTTGGATACTAGAATTTGGATAGAGGTTATAGAGTTTGGATCCTAGAGTTTGGATAGAGGTTCTAGAGTTTGGATACTAGAGTTTGGATAAAGGTTATTGAGTTTAAATACGAGAGTTTGGATAGAGGTTATAGAGTTTAAATACTAGAGTTTGGATACTAGAGTTTGGATGGAGGTTATAGAGTTTAAATACTAGAGTTTGGATAGAGGTTATAGAGTTTAAATACTAGAGTTTGGATAGAGGTTATAGAGTTTAAATACTAGAGTTTGGATAGAGGGTATAGAGTTTAAATACTAGAGTTTGGATAGAGGTTATAGAGTTTGGAAACTAGAGTTTGGATAGAGGTTATAGAGTTTAAATACTAGAGTTTGGACAGAGGTTATAGAGTTTAAATACTAGAGTTGGAAAGAGGTTATAGAGTTTACCTACTAGAGTTTGGATAGAGGTTATAGAGTTTGGATACTCAAGTTTGGATAGAGGTTAAAGAGTTTAAATACTAGAGTTTGGAAAGACGTTATAGAGTTTAAGTACTAGAGTTTGGATAGCATCATTTGGATAGAGATTATAGAGTTTGGATACTAGAGTTTGGATAGAGGTTATAGAGTTTAAATACTAGAATTTGGATAGAGGTTATAGAGTTTAAAGACTAGAGTTTGTATAGCACAATTTTGATAGAGGTTATAGAGTTTGGATACAAGAGTTTGGATAGAGGTTATAGAGTTTAAATACTAGAGTTTGAAAAGCATAGTCTGGATAGAGGTTATAGAGTTTAAATACTAGAGTTTGGATCGAGGTTATAGAGTTTGGATACTAGAGTTTGGATAGTGGTTCTAGAGTTTGGATACTAGAGTTTGGATAGAGGTTATAGAGTTTAAATACTAGTGTTTGGATAGAGGTTATAGAGTTTGGATACGAGAGTTTGGATAGAGGTTCTAGAGTTTGGATACTAGAGTTTGGATAGAGGTTCTAGAGTTTGGATACTAGAGTTTGGACAGAGGTTATAGAGTTTAAATACTAGAGTTTGGATAGAGGTTATAGAGTTTAAATACTAGAGTTTGGATAGAGGTTATAGAGTTTGGATACTAGAGTTTGGATAGAGATTATCGAGTTTGGATACTAGAGTTTGGATAGAGGTTATAGAGTTTAAATACTAGAGTTTGGATACTAGAGTTTGGATGGAGGTTATAGAGTTTAGATACTAGAGTTTGGATAGCGGTTATAGAGTTTAAATACTAGAGTTTGGATAGAGGGTATAGAGTTTAAATACTAGAGTTTGGATAGAGGTTATAGAGTTTGGAAACTAGAGTTTGGATAGAGGTTATAGAGTTTAAATACTAGAGTTTGGACAGAGGTTATAGAGTTTAAATACTAGTGTTTGGATAGAGGTTATAGAGTTTAAATACTAGAGTTGGAAAGAGGTTATAGAGTTTACCTACTAGAGTTTGTATAGAGGTTATAGAGTTTGGATACTCAAGTTTGGATAGAGGTTAAAGAGTTTAAATACTAGAGTTTGGAAAGACGTTATAGAGTTTAAGTACTAGAGTTTGGATAGCATCGTTTGGATAGAGATTATAGAGTTTGGATACTAGAGTTTGGATAGAGGTTATAGAGTTTAAATACTAGAATTTGGATAGAGGTTATAGAGTTTAAAGACTAGAGTTTGTATAGCACAATTTTGATAGAGGTTATAGAGTTTGGATACAAGAGTTTGGATAGAGGTTATAGAGTTTAAATACTAGAGTTTGAAAAGCATAGTCTGGATAGAGGTTATAGAGTTTAAATACTAGAGTTTGGATCGAGGTTATAGAGTTTGGATACTAGAGTTTGGATAGTGGTTCTAGAGTTTGGATACTAGAGTTTGGATAGAGGTTATAGAGTTTAAATACTAGAGTTTGGATAGAGGTTATAGAGTTTAAATACTAGTGTTTGGATAGAGGTTATAGAGTTTGGATACGAGAGTTTCGATAGAGGTTATAGAGTTTGGATACTAGAGTTTGGATAGAGGTTCTAGAGTTTGGATACTAGAGTTTGGATAGAGGTTCTAGAGTTTGGATACTAGAGTTTGGATAGAGGTTATAGAATTTAAATACTAGAGTTTGGATAGAGGTTATAAAGTTTGGATACTAGAGTTTGGATAGAGGTTATAGAGTTTGGATACTAGAGTTTGGATAGAGGTTATAGAGTTTAAATACTAGAGTTTGGATAGAGGTTATAGAGTTTGGATACTAGAGTTTGGATAGAGGTTATAGAGTTTAAATACTAGAGTTTGGATAGAGGTTATAGAGTTTAAATACTAGAGTTTGGATAGAGGTTATAGAGTTTGGATACTAGAGTTTGGATAGAGATTATCGAGTTTGGATACTAGAGTTTGGATAGAGGTTATAGAGTTTGGATACTAGAGTTTGGATAGAGGTTATCGAGTTTGGATACTAGAGTTTGGTTAGAGGTTATAGAGTTTGGATACTAGAGTTTGGATAGAGGTTATAGAGTTTGGAAACTAGAGTTTGCATAGAGGTTATAGAGTTTGGATACTAGAGTTTGGATAGCATAGTTTGGATAGAGGTTATAGAGTTGGGATACTAGAGTTTGGATAGAAGTTATAGAGTTTAAATACTAGAGTTTGGATCGAGGTTATAGAGTTTAAAGACTAGAGTTTGGATAGCATAGTTTTGATAGAGGTTATAGAATTTCGATACTAGAGTTTGGATAGAGGTTATAGAGTTTAAATACTAGAGTTTGGATAGAGGTTATAGAATTTGGATACTAGAGTTTGGATAGAGGTTGTAGAGTTTGGATACTAGAGTTTGGATCGAGGTTTTAGAGTTTGGATACTAGAGTTTGGAAAGAGGTTATAGAGTTTAAATACTAGAGTTTGGATAGAGGTATTAGAGTTTGGATACTAGAGTTTGGATAGAGGTTATAGAGTTTAAATACTAGAGTTTGGATAGAGGTTATAGAGTTTGGATACTAGAATTTGGATAGAGGTTATAGAGTTTAGATACTAGAGTTTGGATAGAGGTTATAGAGTTTAAATACTAGAGTTTGGATAGAGGTTATCGAGTTTAAATACTAGAGTTTGGATAGAGGGTATAGAGTTTAAATACTAGAGTTTGGATAGAGGTTATAGAGTTTGGAAACTAGAGTTTGGATAGAGGTTATAGAGTTTAAATACTAGAGTTTGGACAGAGGTTATAGAGTTTAAATACTAGAGTTTGGATAGAGGTTATAGAGTTTAAATACTAGAGTTGGAAAGAGGTTATAGAGTTTACCTACTAGAGTTTGGATAGAGGTTATAGAGTTTGGATACTCAAGTTTGGATAGAGGTTAAAGAGTTTAAATACTAGAGTTTGGAAAGACGTTATAGAGTTTAAGTACTAGAGTTTGGATAGCATCGTTTGGATAGAGATTATAGAGTTTGGATACTAGAGTTTGGATAGAGGTTATAGAGTTTAAATACTAGAATTTGGATAGAGGTTATAGAGTTTAAAGACTAGAGTTTGTATAGCACAATTTTGATAGAGGTTATAGAGTTTGGATACAAGAGTTTGGAAAGAGGTTATAGAGTTTAAATACTAGAGTTTGAAGAGCATAGTCTGGATAGAGGTTATAGAGTTTAAATACTAGAGTTTGGATAGAGGTTATAGAGTTTGGATACTAGAGTTTGGATAGAGGTTATAGAGTTTAAATACTAGAGTTTGGATAGAGGTTATAGAGTTTGGATACTAGAGTTTGGATAGAGATTATCGAGTTTGGATACTAGAGTTTGGATAGAGGTTATAGAGTTTAAATACTAGAGTTTGGATACTAGAGTTTGGATGGAGGTTATAGAGTTTAGATACTAGAGTTTGGATAGAGGTTATAGAGTTTAAATACTAGAGTTTGGATAGAGGTTATAGAGTTTGGATACTAGAGTTTGGATCGAGGTTTTAGAGTTTGGATACTAGAGTTTGGAAAGAGGTTATAGAGTTTAAATACTAGAGTATGGATCGAGGTTTTAGAGTTTGGATACTAGAGTTTGGAAAGAGGTTATAGAGTTTAAATACTAGAGTTTGGATAGAGGTATTAGAGTTTGGATACTAGAGTTTGGATAGAGGTTATAGAGTTTAAATACTAGAGTTTGGATAGAGGTTATAGAGTTTGGATACTAGAATTTGGATAGAGGTTATAGAGTTTGGATCCTAGAGTTTGGATAGAGGTTCTAGAGTTTGGATACTAGAGTTTGGATAAAGGTTATTGAGTTTAAATACGAGAGTTTGGATAGAGGTTATAGAGTTTAAATACTAGAGTTTGGATACTAGAGTTTGGATGGAGGTTATAGAGTTTAGATACTAGAGTTTGGATAGAGGTTATAGAGTTTAAATACTAGAGTTTGGATAGAGGTTATAGAGTTTAAATACTAGAGTTTGGATAGAGGGTATAGAGTTTAAATACTAGAGTTTGGATAGAGGTTATAGAGTTTGGAAACTAGAGTTTGGATAGAGGTTGTAGAGTTTAAATACTAGAGTTTGGACAGAGGTTATAAAGTTTAAATACTAGTGTTTGGATAGAGGTTATAGAGTTTAAATACTAGAGTTGGAAAGAGGTTATAGAGTTTACCTACTAGAGTTTGGATAGAGGTTATAGAGTTTGGATACTCAAGTTTGGATAGAGGTTAAAGAGTTTAAATACTAGAGTTTGGAAAGACGTTATAGAGTTTAAGTACTAGAGTTTGGATAGCATCGTTTGGATAGAGATTATAGAGTTTGGATACTAGAGTTTGGATAGAGGTTATAGAGTTTAAATACTAGAATTTGGATAGAGGTTATAGAGTTTAAAGACTAGAGTTTGTATAGCACAATTTTGATAGAGGTTATAGAGTTTGGATACAAGAGTTTGGATAGAGGTTATAGAGTTTAAATACTAGAGTTTGAAAAGCATAGTCTGGATAGAGGTTATAGAGTTTAAATACTAGAGTTTGGATCGAGGTTATAGAGTTTGGATACTAGAGTTTGGATAGTGGTTCTAGAGTTTGGATACTAGAGTTTGGATAGAGGTTATAGAGTTTAAATACTAGAGTTTGGATAGAGGTTATAGAGTTTAAATACTAGTGTTTGGATAGAGGTTATAGAGTTTGGATACGAGAGTTTGGATAGAGGTTATAGAGTTTGGATACTAGAGTTTGGATAGAGGTTCTAGAGTTTGGATACTAGAGTTTGGATAGAGGTTATAGAATTTAAATACTAGAGTTTGGATAGAGGTTATAAAGTTTGGATACTAGAGTTTGGATAGAGGTTATAGAGTTTGGATACTAGAGTTTGGATAGAGGTTATAGAGTTTAAATACTAGAGTTTGGATAGAGGTTATAGAGTTTGGATACTAGAGTTTGGATAGAGATTATCGAGTTTGGATACTAGAGTTTGGAAAGAGGTTATAGAGTTTAAATACTAGAGTTTGGATAGAGGTATTAGAGTTTAAATACTAGAGTTGGAAAGAGGTTATAGACTTTACCTACTAGAGTTTGGATCGAGGTTTTAGAGTTTGGATACTAGAGTTTGGAAAGAGGTTATAGAGTTTAAATACTAGAGTTTGGATAGAGGTATTAGAGTTTGGATACTAGAGTTTGGATAGAGGTTATAGAGTTTAAATACTAGAGTTTGGATAGAGGTTATAGAGTTTGGATACTAGAATTTGGATAGAGGTTATAGAGTTTGGATCCTAGAGTTTGGATAGAGGTTCTAGAGTTTGGATACTAGAAATTGGATAAAGGTTATTGAGTTTAAATACGAGAGTTTGGATAGAGGTTATAGAGTTTAAATACTAGAGTTTGGATACTAGAGTTTGGATGGAGGTTATAGAGTTTAGATACTAGAGTTTGGATAGAGGTTATAGAGTTTAAATACTAGAGTTTGGATAGAGGTTATAGAGTTTAAATACTAGAGTTTGGATAGAGGGTATAGAGTTTAAATACTAGAGTTTGGATAGAGGTTATAGAGTTTGGAAACTAGAGTTTGGATAGAGGTTATAGAGTTTAAATACTAGAGTTTGGACAGAGGTTATAAAGTTTAAATACTAGTGTTTGGATAGAGGTTATAGAGTTTAAATACTAGAGTTGGAAAGAGGTTATAGAGTTTACCTACTAGAGTTTGGATAGAGGTTATAGAGTTTGGATACTCAAGTTTGGATAGAGGTTAAAGAGTTTAAATACTAGAGTTTGGAAAGACGTTATAGAGTTTAAGTACTAGAGTTTGGATAGCATCGTTTGGATAGAGATTATAGAGTTTGGATACTAGAGTTTGGATAGAGGTTATAGAGTTTAAATACTAGAATTTGGATAGAGGTTATAGAGTTTAAAGACTAGAGTTTGTATAGCACAATTTTGATAGAGGTTATAGAGTTTGGATACAAGAGTTTGGATAGAGGTTATAGAGTTTAAATACTAGAGTTTGAAAAGCATAGTCTGGATAGAGGTTATAGAGTTTAAATACTAGAGTTTGGATCGAGGTTATAGAGTTTGGATACTAGAGTTTGGATAGTGGTTCTAGAGTTTGGATACTAGAGTTTGGATAGAGGTTATAGAGTTTAAATACTAGAGTTTGGATAGAGGTTATAGAGTTTAAATACTAGTGTTTGGATAGAGGTTATAGAGTTTGGATACGAGAGTTTGGATAGAGGTTATAGAGTTTGGATACTAGAGTTTGGATAGAGGTTCTAGAGTTTGGATACTAGAGTTTGGATAGAGGTTATAGAATTTAAATACTAGAGTTTGGATAGAGGTTATAAAGTTTGGATACTAGAGTTTGGATAGAGGTTATAGAGTTTGGATACTAGAGTTTGGATAGAGGTTATAGAGTTTAAATACTAGAGTTTGGATAGAGGTTATAGAGTTTGGATACTAGAGTTTGGATAGAGATTATCGAGTTTGGATACTAGAGTTTGGAAAGAGGTTATAGAGTTTAAATACTAGAGTTTGGATAGAGGTATTAGAGTTTAAATACTAGAGTTGGAAAGAGGTTATAGACTTTACCTACTAGAGTTTGGATCGAGGTTTTAGAGTTTGGATACTAGAGTTTGGAAAGAGGTTATAGAGTTTAAATACTAGAGTTTGGATAGAGGTATTAGAGTTTGGATACTAGAGTCTGGATAGAGGTTATAGAGTTTAAATACTAGAGTTTGGATAGAGGTTATAGAGTTTGGATACTAGAATTTGGATAGAGGTTATAGAGTTTGGATCCTAGAGTTTGGATAGAGGTTCTAGAGTTTGGATACTAGAGTTTGGATAAAGGTTATTGAGTTTAAATACGAGAGTTTGGATAGAGGTTATAGAGTTTAAATACTAGAGTTTGGATACTAGAGTTTGGATGGAGGTTATAGAGTTTAAATACTAGAGTTTGGATAGAGGTTATAGAGTTTAAATACTAGAGTTTGGATAGAGGTTATAGAGTTTAAATACTAGAGTTTGGATAGAGGGTATAGAGTTTAAATACTAGAGTTTGGATAGAGGTTATAGAGTTTGGAAACTAGAGTTTGGATAGAGGTTATAGAGTTTAAATACTAGAGTTTGGACAGAGGTTATAGAGTTTAAATACTAGAGTTGGAAAGAGGTTATAGAGTTTACCTACTAGAGTTTGGATAGAGGTTATAGAGTTTGGATACTCAAGTTTGGATAGAGGTTAAAGAGTTTAAATACTAGAGTTTGGAAAGACGTTATAGAGTTTAAGTACTAGAGTTTGGATAGCATCGTTTGGATAGAGATTATAGAGTTTGGATACTAGAGTTTGGATAGAGGTTATAGAGTTCAAATACTAGAATTTGGATAGAGGTTATAGAGTTTAAAGACTAGAGTTTGTATAGCACAATTTTGATAGAGGTTATAGAGTTTGGATACAAGAGTTTGGATAGAGGTTATAGAGTTTAAATACTAGAGTTTGGATACTAGAGTTTGGATGGAGGTTATAGAGTTTAGATACTAGAGTTTGGATAGAGGTTATAGAGTTTAAATACTAGAGTTTGGATAGAGGTTATAGAGTTTAAATACTAGAGTTTGGATAGAGGGTATAGAGTTTAAATACTAGAGTTTGGATAGAGGTTATAGAGTTTGGAAACTAGAGTTTGGATAGAGGTTATAGAGTTTAAATACTAGAGTTTGGACAGAGGTTATAAAGTTTAAATACTAGTGTTTGGATAGAGGTTATAGAGTTTAAATACTAGAGTTGGAAAGAGGTTATAGAGTTTACCTACTAGAGTTTGGATAGAGGTTATAGAGTTTGGATACTCAAGTTTGGATAGAGGTTAAAGAGTTTAAATACTAGAGTTTGGAAAGACGTTATAGAGTTTAAGTACTAGAGTTTGGATAGCATCGTTTGGATAGAGATTATAGAGTTTGGATACTAGAGTTTGGATAGAGGTTATAGAGTTTAAATACTAGAATTTGGATAGAGGTTATAGAGTTTAAAGACTAGAGTTTGTATAGCACAATTTTGATAGAGGTTATAGAGTTTGGATACAAGAGTTTGGATAGAGGTTATAGAGTTTAAATACTAGAGTTTGAAAAGCATAGTCTGGATAGAGGTTATAGAGTTTAAATACTAGAGTTTGGATCGAGGTTATAGAGTTTGGATACTAGAGTTTGGATAGTGGTTCTAGAGTTTGGATACTAGAGTTTGGATAGAGGTTATAGAGTTTAAATACTAGAGTTTGGATAGAGGTTATAGAGTTTAAATACTAGAGTTTGGATAGAGGTTATAGAGTTTGGATACTAGAGTTTGGATAGAGATTATCGAGTTTGGATACTAGAGTTTGGAAAGAGGTTATAGAGTTTAAATACTAGAGTTTGGATAGAGGTTATAGAGTTTGGATACTAGAGTTTGGATAGAGGTTATCGAGTTTGGATACTAGAGTTTGGATAGAGGTTATCAAGTTTGGATACTAGAGTTTGGTTAGAGGTTATAGAGTTTGGATACTAGAGTTTGGATAGAGGTTATAGAATTTGGAAACTAGAGTTTGGATAGAGGTTATAGAGTTTGGATACTAGAGTTTGGATAGCATAGTTTGGATAGAGGTTATAGAGTTGGGATACTAGAGTTTGGATAGAAGTTATAGAGTTTAAATACTAGAGTTTGGATCGAGGTTATAGAGTTTAAAGACTAGAGTTTGGATAGCATAGTTTTGATAGAGGTTATAGAATTTCGATACTAGAGTTTGGATAGAGGTTATAGAGTTTAAATACTAGAGTTTGGATAGAGGTTATAGAATTTGGATACTAGAGTTTGGATAGAGGTTGTAGAGTTTGGATACTAGAGTTTGGATCGAGGTTTTAGAGTTTGGATACTAGAGTTTGGAAAGAGGTTATAGAGTTTAAATACTAGAGTTTGGATAGAGGTATTAGAGTTTGGATACTAGAGTTTGGATAGAGGTTAAAGAGTTTAAATACTAGAGTTTGGATAGAGGTTATAGAGTTTGGATACTAGAATTTGGATAGAGGTTATAGAGTTTGGATCCTAGAGTTTGGATAGAGGTTCTAGAGTTTGGATACTAGAGTTTGGATAAAGGTTATTGAGTTTAAATACGAGAGTTTGGATAGAGGTTATAGAGTTTAAATACTAGAGTTTGGATACTAGAGTTTGGATGGAGGTTATAGAGTTTAAATACTAGAGTTTGGATAGAGGTTATAGAGTTTAAATACTAGAGTTTGGATAGAGGTTATAGAGTTTAAATACTAGAGTTTGGATAGAGGGTATAGAGTTTAAATACTAGAGTTTGGATAGAGGTTATAGAGTTTGGAAACTAGAGTTTGGATAGAGGTTATAGAGTTTAAATACTAGAGTTTGGACAGAGGTTATAGAGTTTAAATACTAGAGTTGGAAAGAGGTTATAGAGTTTACCTACTAGAGTTTGGATAGAGGTTATAGAGTTTGGATACTCAAGTTTGGATAGAGGTTAAAGAGTTTAAATACTAGAGTTTGGAAAGACGTTATAGAGTTTAAGTACTAGAGTTTGGATAGCATCGTTTGGATAGAGATTATAGAGTTTGGATACTAGAGTTTGGATAGAGGTTATAGAGTTTAAATACTAGAATTTGGATAGAGGTTATAGAGTTTAAAGACTAGAGTTTGTATAGCACAATTTTGATAGAGGTTATAGAGTTTGGATACAAGAGTTTGGATAGAGGTTATAGAGTTTAAATACTAGAGTTTGAAAAGCATAGTCTGGATAGAGGTTATAGAGTTTAAATACTAGAGTTTGGATCGAGGTTATAGAGTTTGGATACTAGAGTTTGGATAGTGGTTCTAGAGTTTGGATACTAGAGTTTGGATAGAGGTTATAGAGTTTAGATACTAGAGTTTGGATAGAGGTTATAGAGTTTAAATACTAGAGTTTGGATAGAGGGTATAGAGTTTAAATACTAGAGTTTGGATAGAGGTTATAGAGTTTGGAAACTAGAGTTTGGATAGAGGTTATAGAGTTTAAATACTAGAGTTTGGACAGAGGTTATAGAGTTTAAATACTAGTGTTTGGATAGAGGTTATAGAGTTTAAATACTAGAGTTGGAAAGAGGTTATAGAGTTTACCTACTAGAGTTTGGATAGAGGTTATAGAGTTTGGATACTCAAGTTTGGATAGAGGTTAAAGAGTTTAAATACTAGAGTTTGGAAAGACGTTATAGAGTTTAAGTACTAGAGTTTGGATAGCATCATTTGGATAGAGATTATAGAGTTTGGATACTAGAGTTTGGATAGAGGTTATAGAGTTTAAATACTAGAATTTGGATAGAGGTTATAGAGTTTAAAGACTAGAGTTTGTATAGCACAATTTTGATAGAGGTTATAGAGTTTGGATACAAGAGTTTGGATAGAGGTTATAGAGTTTAAATACTAGAGTTTGAAAAGCATAGTCTGGATAGAGGTTATAGAGTTTAAATACTAGAGTTTGGATGGAGGTTATAGAGTTTAAATACTAGAGTTTGGATAGAGGTTATAGAGTTTAAATACTAGAGTTTGGATAGAGGTTATAGAGTTTAAATACTAGAGTTTGGATAGAGGGTATAGAGTTTAAATACTAGAGTTTGGATAGAGGTTATAGAGTTTGGAAACTAGAGTTTGGATAGAGGTTATAGAGTTTAAATACTAGAGTTTGGACAGAGGTTATAGAGTTTAAATACTAGAGTTGGAAAGAGGTTATAGAGTTTACCTACTAGAGTTTGGATAGAGGTTATAGAGTTTGGATACTCAAGTTTGGATAGAGGTTAAAGAGTTTAAATACTAGAGTTTGGAAAGACGTTATAGAGTTTAAGTACTAGAGTTTGGATAGCATCGTTTGGATAGAGATTATAGAGTTTGGATACTAGAGTTTGGATAGAGGTTATAGAGTTTAAATACTAGAATTTGGATAGAGGTTATAGAGTTTAAAGACTAGAGTTTGTATAGCACAATTTTGATAGAGGTTATAGAGTTTGGATACAAGAGTTTGGATAGAGGTTATAGAGTTTAAATACTAGAGTTTGAAAAGCATAGTCTGGATAGAGGTTATAGAGTTTAAATACTAGAGTTTGGATCGAGGTTATAGAGTTTGGATACTAGAGTTTGGATAGTGGTTCTAGAGTTTGGATACTAGAGTTTGGATAGAGGTTATAGAGTTTAGATACTAGAGTTTGGATAGAGGTTATAGAGTTTAAATACTAGAGTTTGGATAGAGGGTATAGAGTTTAAATACTAGAGTTTGGATAGAGGTTATAGAGTTTGGAAACTAGAGTTTGGATAGAGGTTATAGAGTTTAAATACTAGAGTTTGGACAGAGGTTATAGAGTTTAAATACTAGTGTTTGGATAGAGGTTATAGAGTTTAAATACTAGAGTTGGAAAGAGGTTATAGAGTTTACCTACTAGAGTTTGGATAGAGGTTATAGAGTTTGGATACTCAAGTTTGGATAGAGGTTAAAGAGTTTAAATACTAGAGTTTGGAAAGACGTTATAGAGTTTAAGTACTAGAGTTTGGATAGCATCATTTGGATAGAGATTATAGAGTTTGGATACTAGAGTTTGGATAGAGGTTATAGAGTTTAAATACTAGAATTTGGATAGAGGTTATAGAGTTTAAAGACTAGAGTTTGTATAGCACAATTTTGATAGAGGTTATAGAGTTTGGATACAAGAGTTTGGATAGAGGTTATAGAGTTTAAATACTAGAGTTTGAAAAGCATAGTCTGGATAGAGGTTATAGAGTTTAAATACTAGAGTTTGGATCGAGGTTATAGAGTTTGGATACTAGAGTTTGGATAGTGGTTCTAGAGTTTGGATACTAGAGTTTGGATAGAGGTTATAGAGTTTAAATACTAGAGTTTGGATAGAGGTTATAGAGTTTAAATACTAGTGTTTGGATAGAGGTTATAGAGTTTGGATACGAGAGTTTGGATAGAGGTTATAGAGTTTGGATACTAGAGTTTGGATAGAGGTTCTAGAGTTTGGATACTAGAGTTTGGATAGAGGTTCTAGAGTTTGGATACTAGAGTTTGGATAGAGGTTATAGAATTTAAATACTAGAGTTTGGATAGAGGTTATAAAGTTTGGATACTAGAGTTTGGATAGAGGTTATAGAGTTTAAATACTAGAGTTTGGATAGAGGTTATAGAGTTTGGATACTAGAGTTTGGATAGAGATTATCGAGTTTGGATACTAGAGTTTGGATAGAGGTTATAGAATTTGGATACTTGAGTTTGGATAGAGGTTATAGAGTTTGGATACTAGAGTTTGGATAGAGGTTATCGAGTTTGGATACTAGAGTTTGGTTAGAGGTTATAGAGTTTGGATACTAGAGTTTGGATAGAGGTTATAGAGTTTGGATACTAGAGTTTGGATAGAGGTTATCAAGTTTGGATACTAGAGTTTGGTTAGAGGTTATAGAGTTTGGATACTAGAGTTTGGATAGAGGTTATAGAGTTTGGAAACTAGAGTTTGGATAGAGGTTATAGAGTTTGGATACTAGAGTTTGGATAGCATAGTTTGGATAGAGGTTATAGAGTTGGGATACTAGAGTTTGGATAGAAGTTATAGAGTTTAAATACTAGAGTTTGGATCGAGGTTTTAGAGTTTAAAGACTAGAGTTTGGATAGCATAGTTTTGATAGAGGTTATAGAATTTCGATACTAGAGTTTGGATAGAGGTTATAGAGTTTAAATACTAGAGTTTGGATAGAGGTTATAGAATTTGGATACTAGAGTTTGGATAGAGGTTGTAGAGTTTGGATACTAGAGTTTGGATCGAGGTTTTAGAGTTTGGATACTAGAGTTTGGAAAGAGGTTATAGAGTTTAAATACTAGAGTTTGGATAGAGGTATTAGAGTTTGGATACTAGAGTTTGGATAGAGGTTAAAGAGTTTAAATACTAGAGTTTGGATAGAGGTTATAGAGTTTGGATACTAGAATTTGGATAGAGGTTATAGAGTTTGGATCCTAGAGTTTGGATAGAGGTTCTAGAGTTTGGATACTAGAGTTTGGATAAAGGTTATTGAGTTTAAATACGAGAGTTTGGATAGAGGTTATAGAGTTTAAATACTAGAGTTTGGATACTAGAGTTTGGATGGAGGTTATAGAGTTTAAATACTAGAGTTTGGATAGAGGTTATAGAGTTTAAATACTAGAGTTTGGATAGAGGTTATAGAGTTTAAATACTAGAGTTTGGATAGAGGGTATAGAGTTTAAATACTAGAGTTTGGATAGAGGTTATAGAGTTTGGAAACTAGAGTTTGGATAGAGGTTATAGAGTTTAAATACTAGAGTTTGGACAGAGGTTATAGAGTTTAAATACTAGAGTTGGAAAGAGGTTATAGAGTTTACCTACTAGAGTTTGGATAGAGGTTATAGAGTTTGGATACTCAAGTTTGGATAGAGGTTAAAGAGTTTAAATACTAGAGTTTGGAAAGACGTTATAGAGTTTAAGTACTAGAGTTTGGATAGCATCATTTGGATAGAGATTATAGAGTTTGGATACTAGAGTTTGGATAGAGGTTATAGAGTTTAAATACTAGAATTTGGATAGAGGTTATAGAGTTTAAAGACTAGAGTTTGTATAGCACAATTTTGATAGAGGTTATAGAGTTTGGATACAAGAGTTTGGATAGAGGTTATAGAGTTTAAATACTAGAGTTTGAAAAGCATAGTCTGGATAGAGGTTATAGAGTTTAAATACTAGAGTTTGGATCGAGGTTATAGAGTTTGGATACTAGAGTTTGGATAGTGGTTCTAGAGTTTGGATACTAGAGTTTGGATAGAGGTTATAGAGTTTAAATACTAGTGTTTGGATAGAGGTTATAGAGTTTGGATACGAGAGTTTGGATAGAGGTTCTAGAGTTTGGATACTAGAGTTTGGATAGAGGTTCTAGAGTTTGGATACTAGAGTTTGGACAGAGGTTATAGAGTTTAAATACTAGAGTTTGGATAGAGGTTATAGAGTTTAAATACTAGAGTTTGGATAGAGGTTATAGAGTTTGGATACTAGAGTTTGGATAGAGATTATCGAGTTTGGATACTAGAGTTTGGATAGAGGTTATAGAGTTTAAATACTAGAGTTTGGATACTAGAGTTTGGATGGAGGTTATAGAGTTTAGATACTAGAGTTTGGATAGCGGTTATAGAGTTTAAATACTAGAGTTTGGATAGAGGGTATAGAGTTTAAATACTAGAGTTTGGATAGAGGTTATAGAGTTTGGAAACTAGAGTTTGGATAGAGGTTATAGAGTTTAAATACTAGAGTTTGGACAGAGGTTATAGAGTTTAAATACTAGTGTTTGGATAGAGGTTATAGAGTTTAAATACTAGAGTTGGAAAGAGGTTATAGAGTTTACCTACTAGAGTTTGTATAGAGGTTATAGAGTTTGGATACTCAAGTTTGGATAGAGGTTAAAGAGTTTAAATACTAGAGTTTGGAAAGACGTTATAGAGTTTAAGTACTAGAGTTTGGATAGCATCGTTTGGATAGAGATTATAGAGTTTGGATACTAGAGTTTGGATAGAGGTTATAGAGTTTAAATACTAGAATTTGGATAGAGGTTATAGAGTTTAAAGACTAGAGTTTGTATAGCACAATTTTGATAGAGGTTATAGAGTTTGGATACAAGAGTTTGGATAGAGGTTATAGAGTTTAAATACTAGAGTTTGAAAAGCATAGTCTGGATAGAGGTTATAGAGTTTAAATACTAGAGTTTGGATCGAGGTTATAGAGTTTGGATACTAGAGTTTGGATAGTGGTTCTAGAGTTTGGATACTAGAGTTTGGATAGAGGTTATAGAGTTTGGATCCTAGAGTTTGGATAGAGGTTCTAGAGTTTGGATACTAGAGTTTGGATAAAGGTTATTGAGTTTAAATACGAGAGTTTGGATAGAGGTTATAGAGTTTAAATACTAGAGTTTGGATACTAGAGTTTGGATGGAGGTTATAGAGTTTAAATACTAGAGTTTGGATAGAGGTTATAGAGTTTAAATACTAGAGTTTGGATAGAGGTTATAGAGTTTAAATACTAGAGTTTGGATAGAGGGTATAGAGTTTAAATACTAGAGTTTGGATAGAGGTTATAGAGTTTGGAAACTAGAGTTTGGATAGAGGTTATAGAGTTTAAATACTAGAGTTTGGACAGAGGTTATAGAGTTTAAATACTAGAGTTGGAAAGAGGTTATAGAGTTTACCTACTAGAGTTTGGATAGAGGTTATAGAGTTTGGATACTCAAGTTTGGATAGAGGTTAAAGAGTTTAAATACTAGAGTTTGGAAAGACGTTATAGAGTTTAAGTACTAGAGTTTGGATAGCATCGTTTGGATAGAGATTATAGAGTTTGGATACTAGAGTTTGGATAGAGGTTATAGAGTTCAAATACTAGAATTTGGATAGAGGTTATAGAGTTTAAAGACTAGAGTTTGTATAGCACAATTTTGATAGAGGTTATAGAGTTTGGATACAAGAGTTTGGATAGAGGTTATAGAGTTTAAATACTAGAGTTTGAAAAGCATAGTCTGGATAGAGGTTATAGAGTTTAAATACTAGAGTTTGGATCGAGGTTATAGAGTTTGGATACTAGAGTGTGGATAGTGGTTCTAGAGTTTGGATAATAGAGTTTGGATAGAGGTTATAGAGTTTAGATACTAGAGTTTGGATAGAGGTTATAGAGTTTAAATACTAGAGTTTGGATAGAGGGTATAGAGTTTAAATACTAGAGTTTGGATAGAGGTTATAGAGTTTGGAAACTAGAGTTTGGATAGAGGTTATAGAGTTTAAATACTAGAGTTTGGACAGAGGTTATAGAGTTTAAATACTAGTGTTTGGATAGAGGTTATAGAGTTTAAATACTAGAGTTGGAAAGAGGTTATAGAGTTTACCTACTAGAGTTTGGATAGAGGTTATAGAGTTTGGATACTCAAGTTTTGATAGAGGTTAAAGAGTTTAAATACTAGAGTTTGGAAAGACGTTATAGAGTTTAAGTACTAGAGTTTGGATAGCATCATTTGGATAGAGATTATAGAGTTTGGATACTAGAGTTTGGATAGAGGTTATAGAGTTTAAATACTAGAATTTGGATAGAGGTTATAGAGTTTAAAGACTAGAGTTTGTATAGCACAATTTTGATAGAGGTTATAGAGTTTGGATACAAGAGTTTGGAAAGAGGTTATAGAGTTTAAATACTAGAGTTTGAAGAGCATAGTCTGGATAGAGGTTATAGAGTTTAAATACTAGAGTTTGGATAGAGGTTATAGAGTTTGGATACTAGAGTTTGGATAGAGGTTATAGAGTTTAAATACTAGAGTTTGGATAGAGGTTATAGAGTTTGGATACTAGAGTTTGGATAGAGATTATCGAGTTTGGATACTAGAGTTTGGATAGAGGTTATAGAGTTTAAATACTAGAGTTTGGATACTAGAGTTTGGATGGAGGTTATAGAGTTTAGATACTAGAGTTTGGATAGAGGTTATAGAGTTTAAATACTAGAGTTTGGATAGAGGTTATAGAGTTTGGATACTAGAGTTTGGATCGAGGTTTTAGAGTTTGGATACTAGAGTTTGGAAAGAGGTTATAGAGTTTAAATACTAGAGTATGGATCGAGGTTTTAGAGTTTGGATGCTAGAGTTTGGAAAGAGGTTATAGAGTTTAAATACTAGAGTTTGGATAGAGGTATTAGAGTTTGGATACTAGAGTTTGGATAGAGGTTATAGAGTTTGGATCCTAGAGTTTGGATAGAGGTTCTAGAGTTTGGATACTAGAGTTTGGATAAAGGTTATTGAGTTTAAATACGAGAGTTTGGATAGAGGTTATAGAGTTTAAATACTAGAGTTTGGATACTAGAGTTTGGATGGAGGTTATAGAGTTTAGATACTAGAGTTTGGATAGAGGTTATAGAGTTTAAATACTAGAGTTTGGATAGAGGTTATAGAGTTTAAATACTAGAGTTTGGATAGAGGGTATAGAGTTTAAATACTAGAGTTTGGATAGAGGTTATAGAGTTTGGAAACTAGAGTTTGGATAGAGGTTGTAGAGTTTAAATACTAGAGTTTGGACAGAGGTTATAAAGTTTAAATACTAGTGTTTGGATAGAGGTTATAGAGTTTAAATACTAGAGTTGGAAAGAGGTTATAGAGTTTACCTACTAGAGTTTGGATAGAGGTTATAGAGTTTGGATACTCAAGTTTGGATAGAGGTTAAAGAGTTTAAATACTAGAGTTTGGAAAGACGTTATAGAGTTTAAGTACTAGAGTTTGGATAGCATCGTTTGGATAGAGATTATAGAGTTTGGATACTAGAGTTTGGATAGAGGTTATAGAGTTTAAATACTAGAATTTGGATAGAGGTTATAGAGTTTAAAGACTAGAGTTTGTATAGCACAATTTTGATAGAGGTTATAGAGTTTGGATACAAGAGTTTGGATAGAGGTTATAGAGTTTAAATACTAGAGTTTGAAAAGCATAGTCTGGATAGAGGTTATAGAGTTTAAATACTAGAGTTTGGATCGAGGTTATAGAGTTTGGATACTAGAGTTTGGATAGTGGTTCTAGAGTTTGGATACTAGAGTTTGGATAGAGGTTATAGAGTTTAAATACTAGAGTTTGGATAGAGGTTATAGAGTTTAAATACTAGTGTTTGGATAGAGGTTATAGAGTTTGGATACGAGAGTTTGGATAGAGGTTATAGAGTTTGGATACTAGAGTTTGGATAGAGGTTCTAGAGTTTGGATACTAGAGTTTGGATAGAGGTTATAGAATTTAAATACTAGAGTTTGGATAGAGGTTATAAAGTTTGGATACTAGAGTTTGGATAGAGGTTATAGAGTTTGGATACTAGAGTTTGGATAGAGGTTATAGAGTTTAAATACTAGAGTTTGGATAGAGGTTATAGAGTTTGGATACTAGAGTTTGGATAGAGATTATCGAGTTTGGATACTAGAGTTTGGAAAGAGGTTATAGAGTTTAAATACTAGAGTTTGGATAGAGGTATTAGAGTTTAAATACTAGAGTTGGAAAGAGGTTATAGACTTTACCTACTAGAGTTTGGATCGAGGTTTTAGAGTTTGGATACTAGAGTTTGGAAAGAGGTTATAGAGTTTAAATACTAGAGTTTGGATAGAGGTATTAGAGTTTGGATACTAGAGTTTGGATAGAGGTTATAGAGTTTAAATACTAGAGTTTGGATAGAGGTTATAGAGTTTGGATACTAGAATTTGGATAGAGGTTATAGAGTTTGGATCCTAGAGTTTGGATAGAGGTTCTAGAGTTTGGATACTAGAGTTTGGATAAAGGTTATTGAGTTTAAATACGAGAGTTTGGATAGAGGTTATAGAGTTTAAATACTAGAGTTTGGATACTAGAGTTTGGATGGAGGTTATAGAGTTTAGATACTAGAGTTTGGATAGAGGTTATAGAGTTTAAATACTAGAGTTTGGATAGAGGTTATAGAGTTTAAATACTAGAGTTTGGATAGAGGGTATAGAGTTTAAATACTAGAGTTTGGATAGAGGTTATAGAGTTTGGAAACTAGAGTTTGGATAGAGGTTATAGAGTTTAAATACTAGAGTTTGGACAGAGGTTATAAAGTTTAAATACTAGTGTTTGGATAGAGGTTATAGAGTTTAAATACTAGAGTTGGAAAGAGGTTATAGAGTTTACCTACTAGAGTTTGGATAGAGGTTATAGAGTTTGGATACTCAAGTTTGGATAGAGGTTAAAGAGTTTAAATACTAGAGTTTGGAAAGACGTTATAGAGTTTAAGTACTAGAGTTTGGATAGCATCGTTTGGATAGAGATTATAGAGTTTGGATACTAGAGTTTGGATAGAGGTTATAGAGTTTAAATACTAGAATTTGGATAGAGGTTATAGAGTTTAAAGACTAGAGTTTGTATAGCACAATTTTGATAGAGGTTATAGAGTTTGGATACAAGAGTTTGGATAGAGGTTATAGAGTTTAAATACTAGAGTTTGAAAAGCATAGTCTGGATAGAGGTTATAGAGTTTAAATACTAGAGTTTGGATCGAGGTTATAGAGTTTGGATACTAGAGTTTGGATAGTGGTTCTAGAGTTTGGATACTAGAGTTTGGATAGAGGTTATAGAGTTTAAATACTAGAGTTTGGATAGAGGTTATAGAGTTTAAATACTAGTGTTTGGATAGAGGTTATAGAGTTTGGATACGAGAGTTTGGATAGAGGTTATAGAGTTTGGATACTAGAGTTTGGATAGAGGTTCTAGAGTTTGGATACTAGAGTTTGGATAGAGGTTATAGAATTTAAATACTAGAGTTTGGATAGAGGTTATAAAGTTTGGATACTAGAGTTTGGATAGAGGTTATAGAGTTTGGATACTAGAGTTTGGATAGAGGTTATAGAGTTTAAATACTAGAGTTTGGATAGAGGTTATAGAGTTTGGATACTAGAGTTTGGATAGAGATTATCGAGTTTGGATACTAGAGTTTGGAAAGAGGTTATAGAGTTTAAATACTAGAGTTTGGATAGAGGTATTAGAGTTTAAATACTAGAGTTGGAAAGAGGTTATAGACTTTACCTACTAGAGTTTGGATCGAGGTTTTAGAGTTTGGATACTAGAGTTTGGAAAGAGGTTATAGAGTTTAAATACTAGAGTTTGGATAGAGGTATTAGAGTTTGGATACTAGAGTTTGGATAGAGGTTATAGAGTTTAAATACTAGAGTTTGGATAGAGGTTATAGAGTTTGGATACTAGAATTTGGATAGAGGTTATAGAGTTTGGATCCTAGAGTTTGGATAGAGGTTCTAGAGTTTGGATACTAGAGTTTGGATAAAGGTTATTGAGTTTAAATACGAGAGTTTGGATAGAGGTTATAGAGTTTAAATACTAGAGTTTGGATACTAGAGTTTGGATGGAGGTTATAGAGTTTAAATACTAGAGTTTGGATAGAGGTTATAGAGTTTAAATACTAGAGTTTGGATAGAGGTTATAGAGTTTAAATACTAGAGTTTGGATAGAGGGTATAGAGTTTAAATACTAGAGTTTGGATAGAGGTTATAGAGTTTGGAAACTAGAGTTTGGATAGAGGTTATAGAGTTTAAATACTAGAGTTTGGACAGAGGTTATAGAGTTTAAATACTAGAGTTGGAAAGAGGTTATAGAGTTTACCTACTAGAGTTTGGATAGAGGTTATAGAGTTTGGATACTCAAGTTTGGATAGAGGTTAAAGAGTTTAAATACTAGAGTTTGGAAAGACGTTATAGAGTTTAAGTACTAGAGTTTGGATAGCATCGTTTGGATAGAGATTATAGAGTTTGGATACTAGAGTTTGGATAGAGGTTATAGAGTTCAAATACTAGAATTTGGATAGAGGTTATAGAGTTTAAAGACTAGAGTTTGTATAGCACAATTTTGATAGAGGTTATAGAGTTTGGATACAAGAGTTTGGATAGAGGTTATAGAGTTTAAATACTAGAGTTTGAAAAGCATAGTCTGGATAGAGGTTATAGAGTTTAAATACTAGAGTTTGGATCGAGGTTATAGAGTTTGGATACTAGAGTTTGGATAGTGGTTCTAGAGTTTGGATACTAGAGTTTGGATAGAGGTTATAGAGTTTAGATACTAGAGTTTGGATAGAGGTTATAGAGTTTAAATACTAGAGTTTGGATAGAGGGTATAGAGTTTAAATACTAGAGTTTGGATAGAGGTTATAGAGTTTGGAAACTAGAGTTTGGATAGAGGTTATAGAGTTTAAATACTAGAGTTTGGACAGAGGTTATAGAGTTTAAATACTAGTGTTTGGATAGAGGTTATAGAGTTTAAATACTAGAGTTGGAAAGAGGTTATAGAGTTTACCTACTAGAGTTTGGATAGAGGTTATAGAGTTTGGATACTCAAGTTTGGATAGAGGTTAAAGAGTTTAAATACTAGAGTTTGGAAAGACGTTATAGAGTTTAAGTACTAGAGTTTGGATAGCATCATTTGGATAGAGATTATAGAGTTTGGATACTAGAGTTTGGATAGAGGTTATAGAGTTTAAATACTAGAATTTGGATAGAGGTTATAGAGTTTAAAGACTAGAGTTTGTATAGCACAATTTTGATAGAGGTTATAGAGTTTGGATACAAGAGTTTGGATAGAGGTTATAGAGTTTAAATACTAGAGTTTGAAAAGCATAGTCTGGATAGAGGTTATAGAGTTTAAATACTAGAGTTTGGATCGAGGTTATAGAGTTTGGATACTAGAGTTTGGATAGTGGTTCTAGAGTTTGGATACTAGAGTTTGGATAGAGGTTATAGAGTTTAAATACTAGAGTTTGGATAGAGGTTATAGAGTTTAAATACTAGTGTTTGGATAGAGGTTATAGAGTTTGGATACGAGAGTTTGGATAGAGGTTATAGAGTTTGGATACTAGAGTTTGGATAGAGGTTCTAGAGTTTGGATACTAGAGTTTGGATAGAGGTTATAGAATTTAAATACTAGAGTTTGGATAGAGGTTATAAAGTTTGGATACTAGAGTTTGGATAGAGGTTATAGAGTTTGGATACTAGAGTTTGGATAGAGGTTATAGAGTTTAAATACTAGAGTTTGGATAGAGGTTATAGAGTTTGGATACTAGAGTTTGGATAGAGATTATCGAGTTTGGATACTAGAGTTTGGAAAGAGGTTATAGAGTTTAAATACTAGAGTTTGGATAGAGGTATTAGAGTTTAAATACTAGAGTTGGAAAGAGGTTATAGACTTTACCTACTAGAGTTTGGATCGAGGTTTTAGAGTTTGGATACTAGAGTTTGGAAAGAGGTTATAGAGTTTAAATACTAGAGTTTGGATAGAGGTATTAGAGTTTGGATACTAGAGTTTGGATAGAGGTTATAGAGTTTAAATACTAGAGTTTGGATAGAGGTTATAGAGTTTGGATCCTAGAGTTTGGATAGAGGTTCTAGAGTTTGGATACTAGAGTTTGGATAAAGGTTATTGAGTTTAAATACGAGAGTTTGGATAGAGGTTATAGAGTTTAAATACTAGAGTTTGGATACTAGAGTTTGGATGGAGGTTATAGAGTTTAGATACTAGAGTTTGGATAGAGGTTATAGAGTTTAAATACTAGAGTTTGGATAGAGGTTATAGAGTTTAAATACTAGAGTTTGGATAGAGGGTATAGAGTTTAAATACTAGAGTTTGGATAGAGGTTATAGAGTTTGGAAACTAGAGTTTGGATAGAGGTTATAGAGTTTAAATACTAGAGTTTGGACAGAGGTTATAAAGTTTAAATACTAGTGTTTGGATAGAGGTTATAGAGTTTAAATACTAGAGTTGGAAAGAGGTTATAGAGTTTACCTACTAGAGTTTGGATAGAGGTTATAGAGTTTGGATACTCAAGTTTGGATAGAGGTTAAAGAGTTTAAATACTAGAGTTTGGAAAGACGTTATAGAGTTTAAGTACTAGAGTTTGGATAGCATCGTTTGGATAGAGATTATAGAGTTTGGATACTAGAGTTTGGATAGAGGTTATAGAGTTTAAATACTAGAATTTGGATAGAGGTTATAGAGTTTAAAGACTAGAGTTTGTATAGCACAATTTTGATAGAGGTTATAGAGTTTGGATACAAGAGTTTGGATAGAGGTTATAGAGTTTAAATACTAGAGTTTGAAAAGCATAGTCTGGATAGAGGTTATAGAGTTTAAATACTAGAGTTTGGATCGAGGTTATAGAGTTTGGATACTAGAGTTTGGATAGTGGTTCTAGAGTTTGGATACTAGAGTTTGGATAGAGGTTATAGAGTTTAAATACTAGAGTTTGGATAGAGGTTATAGAGTTTAAATACTAGTGTTTGGATAGAGGTTATAGAGTTTGGATACGAGAGTTTGGATAGAGGTTATAGAGTTTGGATACTAGAGTTTGGATAGAGGTTCTAGAGTTTGGATACTAGAGTTTGGATAGAGGTTATAGAATTTAAATACTAGAGTTTGGATAGAGGTTATAAAGTTTGGATACTAGAGTTTGGATAGAGGTTATAGAGTTTGGATACTAGAGTTTGGATAGAGGTTATAGAGTTTAAATACTAGAGTTTGGATAGAGGTTATAGAGTTTGGATACTAGAGTTTGGATAGAGATTATCGAGTTTGGATACTAGAGTTTGGAAAGAGGTTATAGAGTTTAAATACTAGAGTTTGGATAGAGGTATTAGAGTTTAAATACTAGAGTTGGAAAGAGGTTATAGACTTTACCTACTAGAGTTTGGATCGAGGTTTTAGAGTTTGGATACTAGAGTTTGGAAAGAGGTTATAGAGTTTAAATACTAGAGTTTGGATAGAGGTATTAGAGTTTGGATACTAGAGTCTGGATAGAGGTTATAGAGTTTAAATACTAGAGTTTGGATAGAGGTTATAGAGTTTGGATACTAGAATTTGGATAGAGGTTATAGAGTTTGGATCCTAGAGTTTGGATAGAGGTTCTAGAGTTTGGATACTAGAGTTTGGATAAAGGTTATTGAGTTTAAATACGAGAGTTTGGATAGAGGTTATAGAGTTTAAATACTAGAGTTTGGATACTAGAGTTTGGATGGAGGTTATAGAGTTTAAATACTAGAGTTTGGATAGAGGTTATAGAGTTTAAATACTAGAGTTTGGATAGAGGTTATAGAGTTTAAATACTAGAGTTTGGATAGAGGGTATAGAGTTTAAATACTAGAGTTTGGATAGAGGTTATAGAGTTTGGAAACTAGAGTTTGGATAGAGGTTATAGAGTTTAAATACTAGAGTTTGGACAGAGGTTATAGAGTTTAAATACTAGAGTTGGAAAGAGGTTATAGAGTTTACCTACTAGAGTTTGGATAGAGGTTATAGAGTTTGGATACTCAAGTTTGGATAGAGGTTAAAGAGTTTAAATACTAGAGTTTGGAAAGACGTTATAGAGTTTAAGTACTAGAGTTTGGATAGCATCGTTTGGATAGAGATTATAGAGTTTGGATACTAGAGTTTGGATAGAGGTTATAGAGTTCAAATACTAGAATTTGGATAGAGGTTATAGAGTTTAAAGACTAGAGTTTGTATAGCACAATTTTGATAGAGGTTATAGAGTTTGGATACAAGAGTTTGGATAGAGGTTATAGAGTTTAAATACTAGAGTTTGAAAAGCATAGTCTGGATAGAGGTTATAGAGTTTAAATACTAGAGTTTGGATCGAGGTTATAGAGTTTGGATACTAGAGTTTGGATAGTGGTTCTAGAGTTTGGATACTAGAGTTTGGATAGAGGTTATAGAGTTTAGATACTAGAGTTTGGATAGAGGTTATAGAGTTTAAATACTAGAGTTTGGATAGAGGGTATAGAGTTTAAATACTAGAGTTTGGATAGAGGTTATAGAGTTTGGAAACTAGAGTTTGGATAGAGGTTATAGAGTTTAAATACTAGAGTTTGGACAGAGGTTATAGAGTTTAAATACTAGTGTTTGGATAGAGGTTATAGAGTTTAAATACTAGAGTTGGAAAGAGGTTATAGAGTTTACCTACTAGAGTTTGGATAGAGGTTATAGAGTTTGGATACTCAAGTTTGGATAGAGGTTAAAGAGTTTAAATACTAGAGTTTGGAAAGACGTTATAGAGTTTAAGTACTAGAGTTTGGATAGCATCATTTGGATAGAGATTATAGAGTTTGGATACTAGAGTTTGGATAGAGGTTATAGAGTTTAAATACTAGAATTTGGATAGAGGTTATAGAGTTTAAAGACTAGAGTTTGTATAGCACAATTTTGATAGAGGTTATAGAGTTTGGATACAAGAGTTTGGATAGAGGTTATAGAGTTTAAATACTAGAGTTTGAAAAGCATAGTCTGGATAGAGGTTATAGAGTTTAAATACTAGAGTTTGGATCGAGGTTATAGAGTTTGGATACTAGAGTTTGGATAGTGGTTCTAGAGTTTGGATACTAGAGTTTGGATAGAGGTTATAGAGTTTAAATACTAGAGTTTGGATAGAGGTTATAGAGTTTAAATACTAGTGTTTGGATAGAGGTTATAGAGTTTGGATACGAGAGTTTGGATAGAGGTTATAGAGTTTGGATACTAGAGTTTGGATAGAGGTTCTAGAGTTTGGATACTAGAGTTTGGATAGAGGTTATAGAATTTAAATACTAGAGTTTGGATAGAGGTTATAAAGTTTGGATACTAGAGTTTGGATAGAGGTTATAGAGTTTGGATACTAGAGTTTGGATAGAGGTTATAGAGTTTAAATACTAGAGTTTGGATAGAGGTTATAGAGTTTGGATACTAGAGTTTGGATAGAGATTATCGAGTTTGGATACTAGAGTTTGGAAAGAGGTTATAGAGTTTAAATACTAGAGTTTGGATAGAGGTATTAGAGTTTAAATACTAGAGTTGGAAAGAGGTTATAGACTTTACCTACTAGAGTTTGGATCGAGGTTTTAGAGTTTGGATACTAGAGTTTGGAAAGAGGTTATAGAGTTTAAATACTAGAGTTTGGATAGAGGTATTAGAGTTTGGATACTAGAGTTTGGATAGAGGTTATAGAGTTTAAATACTAGAGTTTGGATAGAGGTTATAGAGTTTGGATACTAGAATTTGGATAGAGGTTATAGAGTTTGGATCCTAGAGTTTGGATAGAGGTTCTAGAGTTTGGATACTAGAGTTTGGATAAAGGTTATTGAGTTTAAATACGAGAGTTTGGATAGAGGTTATAGAGTTTAAATACTAGAGTTTGGATACTAGAGTTTGGATGGAGGTTATAGAGTTTAGATACTAGAGTTTGGATAGAGGTTATAGAGTTTAAATACTAGAGTTTGGATAGAGGTTATAGAGTTTAAATACTAGAGTTTGGATAGAGGGTATAGAGTTTAAATACTAGAGTTTGGATAGAGGTTATAGAGTTTGGAAACTAGAGTTTGGATAGAGGTTATAGAGTTTAAATACTAGAGTTTGGACAGAGGTTATAAAGTTTAAATACTAGTGTTTGGATAGAGGTTATAGAGTTTAAATACTAGAGTTGGAAAGAGGTTATAGAGTTTACCTACTAGAGTTTGGATAGAGGTTATAGAGTTTGGATACTCAAGTTTGGATAGAGGTTAAAGAGTTTAAATACTAGAGTTTGGAAAGACGTTATAGAGTTTAAGTACTAGAGTTTGGATAGCATCGTTTGGATAGAGATTATAGAGTTTGGATACTAGAGTTTGGATAGAGGTTATAGAGTTTAAATACTAGAATTTGGATAGAGGTTATAGAGTTTAAAGACTAGAGTTTGTATAGCACAATTTTGATAGAGGTTATAGAGTTTGGATACAAGAGTTTGGATAGAGGTTATAGAGTTTAAATACTAGAGTTTGGATACTAGAGTTTGGATGGAGGTTATAGAGTTTAGATACTAGAGTTTGGATAGAGGTTATAGAGTTTAAATACTAGAGTTTGGATAGAGGTTATAGAGTTTAAATACTAGAGTTTGGATAGAGGGTATAGAGTTTAAATACTAGAGTTTGGATAGAGGTTATAGAGTTTGGAAACTAGAGTTTGGATAGAGGTTATAGAGTTTAAATACTAGAGTTTGGACAGAGGTTATAAAGTTTAAATACTAGTGTTTGGATAGAGGTTATAGAGTTTAAATACTAGAGTTGGAAAGAGGTTATAGAGTTTACCTACTAGAGTTTGGATAGAGGTTATAGAGTTTGGATACTCAAGTTTGGATAGAGGTTAAAGAGTTTAAATACTAGAGTTTGGAAAGACGTTATAGAGTTTAAGTACTAGAGTTTGGATAGCATCGTTTGGATAGAGATTATAGAGTTTGGATACTAGAGTTTGGATAGAGGTTATAGAGTTTAAATACTAGAATTTGGATAGAGGTTATAGAGTTTAAAGACTAGAGTTTGTATAGCACAATTTTGATAGAGGTTATAGAGTTTGGATACAAGAGTTTGGATAGAGGTTATAGAGTTTAAATACTAGAGTTTGAAAAGCATAGTCTGGATAGAGGTTATAGAGTTTAAATACTAGAGTTTGGATCGAGGTTATAGAGTTTGGATACTAGAGTTTGGATAGTGGTTCTAGAGTTTGGATACTAGAGTTTGGATAGAGGTTATAGAGTTTAAATACTAGAGTTTGGATAGAGGTTATAGAGTTTAAATACTAGAGTTTGGATAGAGGTTATAGAGTTTGGATACTAGAGTTTGGATAGAGATTATCGAGTTTGGATACTAGAGTTTGGAAAGAGGTTATAGAGTTTAAATACTAGAGTTTGGATAGAGGTTATAGAGTTTGGATACTAGAGTTTGGATAGAGGTTATCGAGTTTGGATACTAGAGTTTGGATAGAGGTTATCAAGTTTGGATACTAGAGTTTGGTTAGAGGTTATAGAGTTTGGATACTAGAGTTTGGATAGAGGTTATAGAATTTGGAAACTAGAGTTTGGATAGAGGTTATAGAGTTTGGATACTAGAGTTTGGATAGCATAGTTTGGATAGAGGTTATAGAGTTGGGATACTAGAGTTTGGATAGAAGTTATAGAGTTTAAATACTAGAGTTTGGATCGAGGTTATAGAGTTTAAAGACTAGAGTTTGGATAGCATAGTTTTGATAGAGGTTATAGAATTTCGATACTAGAGTTTGGATAGAGGTTATAGAGTTTAAATACTAGAGTTTGGATAGAGGTTATAGAATTTGGATACTAGAGTTTGGATAGAGGTTGTAGAGTTTGGATACTAGAGTTTGGATCGAGGTTTTAGAGTTTGGATACTAGAGTTTGGAAAGAGGTTATAGAGTTTAAATACTAGAGTTTGGATAGAGGTATTAGAGTTTGGATACTAGAGTTTGGATAGAGGTTAAAGAGTTTAAATACTAGAGTTTGGATAGAGGTTATAGAGTTTGGATACTAGAATTTGGATAGAGGTTATAGAGTTTGGATCCTAGAGTTTGGATAGAGGTTCTAGAGTTTGGATACTAGAGTTTGGATAAAGGTTATTGAGTTTAAATACGAGAGTTTGGATAGAGGTTATAGAGTTTAAATACTAGAGTTTGGATACTAGAGTTTGGATGGAGGTTATAGAGTTTAAATACTAGAGTTTGGATAGAGGTTATAGAGTTTAAATACTAGAGTTTGGATAGAGGTTATAGAGTTTAAATACTAGAGTTTGGATAGAGGGTATAGAGTTTAAATACTAGAGTTTGGATAGAGGTTATAGAGTTTGGAAACTAGAGTTTGGATAGAGGTTATAGAGTTTAAATACTAGAGTTTGGACAGAGGTTATAGAGTTTAAATACTAGAGTTGGAAAGAGGTTATAGAGTTTACCTACTAGAGTTTGGATAGAGGTTATAGAGTTTGGATACTCAAGTTTGGATAGAGGTTAAAGAGTTTAAATACTAGAGTTTGGAAAGACGTTATAGAGTTTAAGTACTAGAGTTTGGATAGCATCGTTTGGATAGAGATTATAGAGTTTGGATACTAGAGTTTGGATAGAGGTTATAGAGTTTAAATACTAGAATTTGGATAGAGGTTATAGAGTTTAAAGACTAGAGTTTGTATAGCACAATTTTGATAGAGGTTATAGAGTTTGGATACAAGAGTTTGGATAGAGGTTATAGAGTTTAAATACTAGAGTTTGAAAAGCATAGTCTGGATAGAGGTTATAGAGTTTAAATACTAGAGTTTGGATCGAGGTTATAGAGTTTGGATACTAGAGTTTGGATAGTGGTTCTAGAGTTTGGATACTAGAGTTTGGATAGAGGTTATAGAGTTTAGATACTAGAGTTTGGATAGAGGTTATAGAGTTTAAATACTAGAGTTTGGATAGAGGGTATAGAGTTTAAATACTAGAGTTTGGATAGAGGTTATAGAGTTTGGAAACTAGAGTTTGGATAGAGGTTATAGAGTTTAAATACTAGAGTTTGGACAGAGGTTATAGAGTTTAAATACTAGTGTTTGGATAGAGGTTATAGAGTTTAAATACTAGAGTTGGAAAGAGGTTATAGAGTTTACCTACTAGAGTTTGGATAGAGGTTATAGAGTTTGGATACTCAAGTTTGGATAGAGGTTAAAGAGTTTAAATACTAGAGTTTGGAAAGACGTTATAGAGTTTAAGTACTAGAGTTTGGATAGCATCATTTGGATAGAGATTATAGAGTTTGGATACTAGAGTTTGGATAGAGGTTATAGAGTTTAAATACTAGAATTTGGATAGAGGTTATAGAGTTTAAAGACTAGAGTTTGTATAGCACAATTTTGATAGAGGTTATAGAGTTTGGATACAAGAGTTTGGATAGAGGTTATAGAGTTTAAATACTAGAGTTTGAAAAGCATAGTCTGGATAGAGGTTATAGAGTTTAAATACTAGAGTTTGGATCGAGGTTATAGAGTTTGGATACTAGAGTTTGGATAGTGGTTCTAGAGTTTGGATACTAGAGTTTGGATAGAGGTTATAGAGTTTAAATACTAGAGTTTGGATAGAGGTTATAGAGTTTAAATACTAGTGTTTGGATAGAGGTTATAGAGTTTGGATACGAGAGTTTGGATAGAGGTTATAGAGTTTGGATACTAGAGTTTGGATAGAGGTTCTAGAGTTTGGATACTAGAGTTTGGATAGAGGTTCTAGAGTTTGGATACTAGAGTTTGGATAGAGGTTATAGAATTTAAATACTAGAGTTTGGATAGAGGTTATAAAGTTTGGATACTAGAGTTTGGATAGAGGTTATAGAGTTTAAATACTAGAGTTTGGATAGAGGTTATAGAGTTTGGATACTAGAGTTTGGATAGAGATTATCGAGTTTGGATACTAGAGTTTGGATAGAGGTTATAGAATTTGGATACTTGAGTTTGGATAGAGGTTATAGAGTTTGGATACTAGAGTTTGGATAGAGGTTATCGAGTTTGGATACTAGAGTTTGGTTAGAGGTTATAGAGTTTGGATACTAGAGTTTGGATAGAGGTTATAGAGTTTGGATACTAGAGTTTGGATAGAGGTTATCAAGTTTGGATACTAGAGTTTGGTTAGAGGTTATAGAGTTTGGATACTAGAGTTTGGATAGAGGTTATAGAGTTTGGAAACTAGAGTTTGGATAGAGGTTATAGAGTTTGGATACTAGAGTTTGGATAGCATAGTTTGGATAGAGGTTATAGAGTTGGGATACTAGAGTTTGGATAGAAGTTATAGAGTTTAAATACTAGAGTTTGGATCGAGGTTTTAGAGTTTAAAGACTAGAGTTTGGATAGCATAGTTTTGATAGAGGTTATAGAATTTCGATACTAGAGTTTGGATAGAGGTTATAGAGTTTAAATACTAGAGTTTGGATAGAGGTTATAGAATTTGGATACTAGAGTTTGGATAGAGGTTGTAGAGTTTGGATACTAGAGTTTGGATCGAGGTTTTAGAGTTTGGATACTAGAGTTTGGAAAGAGGTTATAGAGTTTAAATACTAGAGTTTGGATAGAGGTATTAGAGTTTGGATACTAGAGTTTGGATAGAGGTTAAAGAGTTTAAATACTAGAGTTTGGATAGAGGTTATAGAGTTTGGATACTAGAATTTGGATAGAGGTTATAGAGTTTGGATCCTAGAGTTTGGATAGAGGTTCTAGAGTTTGGATACTAGAGTTTGGATAAAGGTTATTGAGTTTAAATACGAGAGTTTGGATAGAGGTTATAGAGTTTAAATACTAGAGTTTGGATACTAGAGTTTGGATGGAGGTTATAGAGTTTAAATACTAGAGTTTGGATAGAGGTTATAGAGTTTAAATACTAGAGTTTGGATAGAGGTTATAGAGTTTAAATACTAGAGTTTGGATAGAGGGTATAGAGTTTAAATACTAGAGTTTGGATAGAGGTTATAGAGTTTGGAAACTAGAGTTTGGATAGAGGTTATAGAGTTTAAATACTAGAGTTTGGACAGAGGTTATAGAGTTTAAATACTAGAGTTGGAAAGAGGTTATAGAGTTTACCTACTAGAGTTTGGATAGAGGTTATAGAGTTTGGATACTCAAGTTTGGATAGAGGTTAAAGAGTTTAAATACTAGAGTTTGGAAAGACGTTATAGAGTTTAAGTACTAGAGTTTGGATAGCATCATTTGGATAGAGATTATAGAGTTTGGATACTAGAGTTTGGATAGAGGTTATAGAGTTTAAATACTAGAATTTGGATAGAGGTTATAGAGTTTAAAGACTAGAGTTTGTATAGCACAATTTTGATAGAGGTTATAGAGTTTGGATACAAGAGTTTGGATAGAGGTTATAGAGTTTAAATACTAGAGTTTGAAAAGCATAGTCTGGATAGAGGTTATAGAGTTTAAATACTAGAGTTTGGATCGAGGTTATAGAGTTTGGATACTAGAGTTTGGATAGTGGTTCTAGAGTTTGGATACTAGAGTTTGGATAGAGGTTATAGAGTTTAAATACTAGAGTTTGGATAGAGGTTATAGAGTTTAAATACTAGTGTTTGGATAGAGGTTATAGAGTTTGGATACGAGAGTTTGGATAGAGGTTATAGAGTTTGGATACTAGAGTTTGGATAGAGGTTCTAGAGTTTGGATACTAGAGTTTGGATAGAGGTTCTAGAGTTTGGATACTAGAGTTTGGATAGAGGTTATAGAATTTAAATACTAGAGTTTGGATAGAGGTTATAAAGTTTGGATACTAGAGTTTGGATAGAGGTTATAGAGTTTGGATACTAGAGTTTGGATAGAGGTTATAGAGTTTAAATACTAGAGTTTGGATAGAGGTTATAGAGTTTGGATACTAGAGTTTGGATAGAGGTTATAGAGTTTAAATACTAGAGTTTGGATAGAGGTTATAGAGTTTAAATACTAGAGTTTGGATAGAGGTTATAGAGTTTGGATACTAGAGTTTGGATAGAGATTATCGAGTTTGGATACTAGAGTTTGGATAGAGGTTATAGAGTTTGGATACTAGAGTTTGGATAGAGGTTATCGAGTTTGGATACTAGAGTTTGGTTAGAGGTTATAGAGTTTGGATACTAGAGTTTGGATAGAGGTTATAGAGTTTGGAAACTAGAGTTTGGATAGAGGTTATAGAGTTTGGATACTAGAGTTTGGATAGCATAGTTTGGATAGAGGTTATAGAGTTGGGATACTAGAGTTTGGATAGAAGTTATAGAGTTTAAATACTAGAGTTTGGATCGAGGTTATAGAGTTTAAAGACTAGAGTTTGGATAGCATAGTTTTGATAGAGGTTATAGAATTTCGATACTAGAGTTTGGATAGAGGTTATAGAGTTTAAATACTAGAGTTTGGATAGAGGTTATAGAATTTGGATACTAGAGTTTGGATAGAGGTTGTAGAGTTTGGATACTAGAGTTTGGATCGAGGTTTTAGAGTTTGGATACTAGAGTTTGGAAAGAGGTTATAGAGTTTAAATACTAGAGTTTGGATAGAGGTATTAGAGTTTGGATACTAGAGTTTGGATAGAGGTTAAAGAGTTTAAATACTAGAGTTTGGATAGAGGTTATAGAGTTTGGATACTAGAATTTGGATAGAGGTTATAGAGTTTGGATCCTAGAGTTTGGATAGAGGTTCTAGAGTTTGGATACTAGAGTTTGGATAAAGGTTATTGAGTTTAAATACGAGAGTTTGGATAGAGGTTATAGAGTTTAAATACTAGAGTTTGGATACTAGAGTTTGGATGGAGGTTATAGAGTTTAAATACTAGAGTTTGGATAGAGGTTATAGAGTTTAAATACTAGAGTTTGGATAGAGGTTATAGAGTTTAAATACTAGAGTTTGGATAGAGGGTATAGAGTTTAAATACTAGAGTTTGGATAGAGGTTATAGAGTTTGGAAACTAGAGTTGGATAGAGGTTATAGAGTTTAAATACTAGAGTTTGGACAGAGGTTATAGAGTTTAAATACTAGAGTTGGAAAGAGGTTATAGAGTTTACCTACTAGAGTTTGGATAGAGGTTATAGAGTTTGGATACTCAAGTTTGGATAGAGGTTAAAGAGTTTAAATACTAGAGTTTGGAAAGACGTTATAGAGTTTAAGTACTAGAGTTTGGATAGCATCATTTGGATAGAGATTATAGAGTTTGGATACTAGAGTTTGGATAGAGGTTATAGAGTTTAAATACTAGAATTTGGATAGAGGTTATAGAGTTTAAAGACTAGAGTTTGTATAGCACAATTTTGATAGAGGTTATAGAGTTTGGATACAAGAGTTTGGATAGAGGTTATAGAGTTTAAATACTAGAGTTTGAAAAGCATAGTCTGGATAGAGGTTATAGAGTTTAAATACTAGAGTTTGGATCGAGGTTATAGAGTTTGGATACTAGAGTTTGGATAGTGGTTCTAGAGTTTGGATACTAGAGTTTGGATAGAGGTTATAGAGTTTAAATACTAGAGTTTGGATAGAGGTTATAGAGTTTAAATACTAGTGTTTGGATAGAGGTTATAGAGTTTGGATACGAGAGTTTGGATCGAGGTTATAGAGTTTGGATACTAGAGTTTGGATAGAGGTTCTAGAGTTTGGATACTAGAGTTTGGATAGAGGTTCTAGAGTTTGGATACTAGAGTTTGGATAGAGGTTATAGAATTTAAATACTAGAGTTTGGATAGAGGTTATAAAGTTTGGATACTAGAGTTTGGATAGAGGTTATAGAGTTTGGATACTAGAGTTTGGATAGAGGTTATAGAGTTTAAATACTAGAGTTTGGATAGAGGTTATAGAGTTTGGATACTAGAGTTTGGATAGAGGTTATAGAGTTTAAATACTAGAGTTTGGATAGAGGTTATAGAGTTTAAATACTAGAGTTTGGATAGAGGTTATAGAGTTTGGATACTAGAGTTTGGATAGAGATTATCGAGTTTGGATACTAGAGTTTGGATAGAGGTTATAGAGTTTGGATACTAGAGTTTGGATAGAGGTTATAGAGTTTGGATACTAGAGTTTGGATAGAGGTTATCAAGTTTGGATACTAGAGTTTGGTTAGAGGTTATAGAGTTTGGATACTAGAGTTTGGATAGAGGTTATAGAGTTTGGAAACTAGAGTTTGGATAGAGGTTATAGAGTTTGGATACTAGAGTTTGGATAGCATAGTTTGGATAGAGGTTATAGAGTTGGGATACTAGAGTTTGGATAGAAGTTATAGAGTTTAAATACTAGAGTTTGGATCGAGGTTATAGAGTTTAAAGACTAGAGTTTGGATAGCATAGTTTTGATAGAGGTTATAGAATTTCGATACTAGAGTTTGGACAGAGGTTATAGAGTTTAAATACTAGAGTTTGGATAGAGGTTATAGAATTTGGATACTAGAGTTTGGATAGAGGTTGTAGAGTTTGGATACTAGAGTTTGGATCGAGGTTTTAGAGTTTGGATACTAGAGTTTGGAAAGAGGTTATAGAGTTTAAATACTAGAGTTTGGATAGAGGTATTAGAGTTTGGATACTAGAGTTTGGATAGAGGTTAAAGAGTTTAAATACTAGAGTTTGGATAGAGGTTATAGAGTTTGGATACTAGAATTTGGATAGAGGTTATAGAGTTTGGATCCTAGAGTTTGGATAGAGGTTCTAGAGTTTGGATACTAGAGTTTGGATAAAGGTTATTGAGTTTAAATACGAGAGTTTGGATAGAGGTTATAGAGTTTAAATACTAGAGTTTGGATACTAGAGTTTGGATGGAGGTTATAGAGTTTAAATACTAGAGTTTGGATAGAGGTTATAGAGTTTAAATACTAGAGTTTGGATAGAGGTTATAGAGTTTAAATACTAGAGTTTGGATAGAGGGTATAGAGTTTAAATACTAGAGTTTGGATAGAGGTTATAGAGTTTGGAAACTAGAGTTTGGATAGAGGTTATAGAGTTTAAATACTAGAGTTTGGACAGAGGTTATAGAGTTTAAATACTAGAGTTGGAAAGAGGTTATAGAGTTTACCTACTAGAGTTTGGATAGAGGTTATAGAGTTTGGATACTCAAGTTTGGATAGAGGTTAAAGAGTTTAAATACTAGAGTTTGGAAAGACGTTATAGAGTTTAAGTACTAGAGTTTGGATAGCATCGTTTGGATAGATTTTATAGAGTTTGGATACTAGAGTTTGGATAGAGGTTATAGAGTTTAAATACTAGATTTTGGATAGAGGTTATAGAGTTTAAAGACTAGAGTTTGTATAGCACAATTTTGATAGAGGTTATAGAGTTTGGATACAAGAGTTTGGATAGAGGTTATAGAGTTTAAATACTAGAGTTTGAAAAGCATAGTCTGGATAGAGGTTATAGAGTTTAAATACTAGAGTTTGGATCGAGGTTATAGAGTTTGGATACTAGAGTTTGGATAGTGGTTCTAGAGTTTGGATACTAGAGTTTGGATAGAGGTTATAGAGTTTAGATACTAGAGTTTGGATAGAGGTTATAGAGTTTAAATACTAGTGTTTGGATAGAGGTTATAGAGTTTGGATACGAGAGTTTGGATAGAGGTTATAGAGTTTGGATACTAGAGTTTGGATAGAGGTTCTAGAGTTTGGATACTAGAGTTTGGATAGAGGTTCTAGAGTTTGGATACTAGAGTTTGGATAGAGGTTATAGAATTTAAATACTAGAGTTTGGATAGAGGTTATAAAGTTTGGATACTAGAGTTTGGATAGAGGTTATAGAGTTTAAATACTAGAGTTTGGATAGAGGTTATAGAGTTTGGATACTAGAGTTTGGATAGAGATTATCGAGTTTGGATACTAGAGTTTGGATAGAGGTTATAGAATTTGGATACTTGAGTTTGGATAGAGGTTATAGAGTTTGGATACTAGAGTTTGGATAGAGGTTATCGAGTTTGGATACTAGAGTTTGGTTAGAGGTTATAGAGTTTGGATACTAGAGTTTGGATAGAGGTTATAGAGTTTGGATACTAGAGTTTGGATAGAGGTTATCAAGTTTGGATACTAGAGTTTGGTTAGAGGTTATAGAGTTTGGATACTAGAGTTTGGATAGAGGTTATAGAGTTTGGAAACTAGAGTTTGGATAGAAGTTATAGAGTTTGGATACTAGAGTTTGGATAGCATAGTTTGGATAGAGGTTATAGAGTTGGGATACTAGAGTTTGGATAGAAGTTATAGAGTTTAAATACTAGAGTTTGGATCGAGGTTATAGAGTTTAAAGACTAGAGTTTGGATAGCATAGTTTTGATAGAGGTTATAGAATTTCGATACTAGAGTTTGGATAGAGGTTATAGAGTTTAAATACTAGAGTTTGGATAGAGGTTATAGAATTTGGATACTAGAGTTTGGATAGAGGTTGTAGAGTTTGGATACTAGAGTTTGGATCGAGGTTTTAGAGTTTGGATACTAGAGTTTGGAAAGAGGTTATAGAGTTTAAATACTAGAGTTTGGATAGAGGTATTAGAGTTTGGATACTAGAGTTTGGATAGAGGTTAAAGAGTTTAAATACTAGAGTTTGGATAAAGGTTATTGAGTTTAAATACGAGAGTTTGGATAGAGGTTATAGAGTTTAAATACTAGAGTTTGGATACTAGAGTTTGGATGGAGGTTATAGAGTTTAAATACTAGAGTTTGGATAGAGGTTATAGAGTTTAAATACTAGAGTTTGGATAGAGGTTATAGAGTTTAAATACTAGAGTTTGGATAGAGGGTATAGAGTTTAAATACTAGAGTTTGGATAGAGGTTATAGAGTTTGGAAACTAGAGTTTGGATAGAGGTTATAGAGTTTAAATACTAGAGTTTGGACAGAGGTTATAGAGTTTAAATACTAGAGTTGGAAAGAGGTTATAGAGTTTACCTACTAGAGTTTGGATAGAGGTTATAGAGTTTGGATACTCAAGTTTGGATAGAGGTTAAAGAGTTTAAATACTAGAGTTTGGAAAGACGTTATAGAGTTTAAGTACTAGAGTTTGGATAGCATCATTTGGATAGAGATTATAGAGTTTGGATACTAGAGTTTGGATAGAGGTTATAGAGTTTAAATACTAGAATTTGGATAGAGGTTATAGAGTTTAAAGACTAGAGTTTGTATAGCACAATTTTGATAGAGGTTATAGAGTTTGGATACAAGAGTTTGGATAGAGGTTATAGAGTTTAAATACTAGAGTTTGAAAAGCATAGTCTGGATAGAGGTTATAGAGTTTAAATACTAGAGTTTGGATCGAGGTTATAGAGTTTGGATACTAGAGTTTGGATAGTGGTTCTAGAGTTTGGATACTAGAGTTTGGATAGAGGTTATAGAGTTTAAATACTAGAGTTTGGATAGAGGTTATAGAGTTTAAATACTAGTGTTTGGATAGAGGTTATAGAGTTTGGATACGAGAGTTTGGATAGAGGTTATAGAGTTTGGATACTAGAGTTTGGATAGAGGTTCTAGAGTTTGGATACTAGAGTTTGGATAGAGGTTCTAGAGTTTGGATACTAGAGTTTGGATAGAGGTTATAGAATTTAAATACTAGAGTTTGGATAGAGGTTATAAAGTTTGGATACTAGAGTTTGGATAGAGGTTATAGAGTTTGGATACTAGAGTTTGGATAGAGGTTATAGAGTTTAAATACTAGAGTTTGGATAGAGGTTATAGAGTTTGGATACTAGAGTTTGGATAGAGGTTATAGAGTTTAAATACTAGAGTTTGGATAGAGGTTATAGAGTTTAAATACTAGAGTTTGGATAGAGGTTATAGAGTTTGGATACTAGAGTTTGGATAGAGATTATCGAGTTTGGATACTAGAGTTTGGATAGAGGTTATAGAGTTTGGATACTAGAGTTTGGATAGAGGTTATCGAGTTTGGATACTAGAGTTTGGTTAGAGGTTATAGAGTTTGGATACTAGAGTTTGGATAGAGGTTATAGAGTTTGGAAACTAGAGTTTGGATAGAGGTTATAGAGTTTGGATACTAGAGTTTGGATAGCATAGTTTGGATAGAGGTTATAGAGTTGGGATACTAGAGTTTGGATAGAAGTTATAGAGTTTAAATACTAGAGTTTGGATCGAGGTTATAGAGTTTAAAGACTAGAGTTTGGATAGCATAGTTTTGATAGAGGTTATAGAATTTCGATACTAGAGTTTGGATAGAGGTTATAGAGTTTAAATACTAGAGTTTGGATAGAGGTTATAGAATTTGGATACTAGAGTTTGGATAGAGGTTGTAGAGTTTGGATACTAGAGTTTGGATCGAGGTTTTAGAGTTTGGATACTAGAGTTTGGAAAGAGGTTATAGAGTTTAAATACTAGAGTTTGGATAGAGGTATTAGAGTTTGGATACTAGAGTTTGGATAGAGGTTATAGAGTTTAAATACTAGAGTTTGGATAGAGGTTATAGAGTTTGGATACTAGAATTTGGATAGAGGTTATAGAGTTTGGATCCTAGAGTTTGGATAGAGGTTCTAGAGTTTGGATACTAGAGTTTGGATAAAGGTTATTGAGTTTAAATACGAGAGTTTGGATAGAGGTTATAGAGTTTAAATACTAGAGTTTGGATACTAGAGTTTGGATGGAGGTTATAGAGTTTAGATACTAGAGTTTGGATAGAGGTTATAGAGTTTAAATACTAGAGTTTGGATAGAGGTTATAGAGTTTAAATACTAGAGTTTGGATAGAGGGTATAGAGTTTAAATACTAGAGTTTGGATAGAGGTTATAGAGTTGGGAAACTAGAGTTTGGATAGAGGTTATAGAGTTTAAATACTAGAGTTTGGACAGAGGTTATAGAGTTTAAATACTAGAGTTTGGATAGAGGTTATAGAGTTTAAATACTAGAGTTGGAAAGAGGTTATAGACTTTACCTACTAGAGTTTGGATAGAGGTTATAGAGTTTGGATACTCAAGTTTGGATAGAGGTTAAAGAGTTTAAATACTAGAGTTTGGAAAGACGTTATAGAGTTTAAGTACTAGAGTTTGGATAGCATCGTTTGGATAGAGATTATAGAGTTTGGATACTAGAGTTTGGATAGAGGTTATAGAGTTTAAATACTAGAATTTGGATAGAGGTTATAGAGTTTAAAGACTAGAGTTTGTATAGCACAATTTTGATAGAGGTTATAGAGTTTGGATACAAGAGTTTGGATAGAGGTTATAGAGTTTAAATACTAGAGTTTGAAAAGCATAGTCTGGATAGAGGTTATAGAGTTTAAATACTAGAGTTTGGATAGAGGTTATAGAGTTTGGATACTAGAGTTTGGATAGAGGTTATAGAGTTTAAATACTAGAGTTTGGATAGAGGTTTTAAAGTTTAAATACTAGAGTTTGGATAGAGGTTATAGAGTTTGGATACTAGAGTTTGGATAGAGATTATCGAGTTTGGATACTAGAGTTTGGATAGAGGTTATAGAGTTTGGATACTAGAGTTTGGATAGAGGTTATCGAGTTTGGATACTAGAGTTTGGTTAGAGGTTATAGAGTTTGGATACTAGAGTTTGGATAGAGGTTATAGAGTTTGGAAACTAGAGTTTGGATAGAGGTTATAGAGTTTGGATACTAGAGTTTGGATAGCATAGTTTGGATAGAGGTTATAGAGTTGGGATACTAGAGTTTGGATAGAAGTTATAGAGTTTAAATACTAGAGTTTGGATCGAGGTTATAGAGTTTAAAGACTAGAGTTTGGATAGCATAGTTTTGATAGAGGTTATAGAATTTCGATACTAGAGTTTGGATAGCATAGTTTTGATAGAGGTTATAGAATTTCGATACTAGAGTTTGGATAGAGGTTATAGAGTTTAAATACTAGAGTTTGGATAGAGGTTATAGAGTTTGGATACTAGAATTTGGATAGAGGTTATAGAGTTTGGATCCTAGAGTTTGGATAGAGGTTCTAGAGTTTGGATACTAGAGTTTGGATAAAGGTTATTGAGTTTAAATACGAGAGTTTGGATAGAGGTTATAGAGTTTAAATACTAGAGTTTGGATACTAGAGTTTGGATGGAGGTTATAGAGTTTAGATACTAGAGTTTGGATAGAGGTTATAGAGTTTGGATACTAGAGTTTGGATAGAGGTTATCGAGTTTGGATACTAGAGTTTGGTTAGAGGTTATAGAGTTTGGATACTAGAGTTTGGATAGAGGTTATAGAGTTTGGAAACTAGAGTTTGGATAGAGGTTATAGAGTTTGGATACTAGAGTTTGGATAGCATAGTTTGGATAGAGGTTATAGAGTTGGGATACTAGAGTTTGGATAGAAGTTATAGAGTTTAAATACTAGAGTTTGGATCGAGGTTATAGAGTTTAAAGACTAGAGTTTGGATAGCATAGTTTTGATAGAGGTTATAGAATTTCGATACTAGAGTTTGGATAGAGGTTATAGAGTTTAAATACTAGAGTTTGGATAGAGGTTATAGAGTTTGGATACTAGAATTTGGATAGAGGTTATAGAGTTTGGATCCTAGAGTTTGGATAGAGGTTCTAGAGTTTGGATACTAGAGTTTGGATAAAGGTTATTGAGTTTAAATACGAGAGTTTGGATAGAGGTTATAGAGTTTAAATACTAGAGTTTGGATACTAGAGTTTGGATGGAGGTTATAGAGTTTAGATACTAGAGTTTGGATAGAGGTTATAGAGTTTAAATACTAGAGTTTGGATAGAGGTTATAGAGTTTAAATACTAGAGTTTAGATAGAGGGTATAGAGTTTAAATACTAGAGTTTGGATAGAGGTTATAGAGTTGGGAAACTAGAGTTTGGATAGAGGTTATAGAGTTTAAATACTAGAGTTTGGACAGAGGTTATAGAGTTTAAATACTAGAGTTTGGATAGAGGTTATAGAGTTTAAATACTAGAGTTGGAAAGAGGTTATAGACTTTACCTACTAGAGTTTGGATAGAGGTTATAGAGTTTGGATACTCAAGTTTGGATAGAGGTTAAAGAGTTTAAGTACTAGAGTTTGGATAGCATCGTTTGGATAGAGATTATAGAGTTTGGATACTAGAGTTTGGATAGAGGTTATAGAGTTTAAATACTAGAATTTGGATCGAGGTTATAGAGTTTAAAGACTAGAGTTTGTATAGCACAATTTTGATAGAGGTTATAGAGTTTGGATACAAGAGTTTGGATAGAGGTTATAGAGTTTAAATACTAGAGTTTGAAAAGCATAGTCTGGATAGAGGTTATAGAGTTTAAATACTAGAGTTTGGATCGAGGTTATAGAGTTTGGATACTAGAGTTTGGATAGTGGTTCTAGAGTTTGGATACTAGAGTTTGGATAGAGGTTATAGAGTTTAAATACTAGAGTTTGGATAGAGGTTATAGAATTTGGATACTAGAGTTTGGATAGAGGTTATAGAGTTTGGATATTAGAGTTTGGATAGAGGTTATAGAGTTTGGATACTAAAGTTTGAATAGAAGTTATAGAATTTGGATTCTAGAGTTTGGATAGCATAGTTTGGATAGAGGTTATAGAGTTTGGATACTAGAGTTTGGATAGAGGTTATAGAGTTTGGATACTAGAGTTTGGATAGTGGTTCTAGAGTTTGGATACTAGAGTTTGGATAGAGGTTATAGAGTTTAAATACTAGAGTTTGGATAGAGGTTATAGAATTTGGATACTAGAGTTTGGATAGAGGTTATAGAGTTTGGATACGAGAGTTTGGATAGAGGTTATAGAGTTTGGATACTAGAGTTTGGATAGAGGTTCTAGAGTTTGGATACTAGAGTTTGGATAGAGGTTATAGAATTTAAATACTAGAGTTTGGATAGAGGTTATAAAGTTTGGATACTAGAGTTTGGATAGAGGTTATAGAGTTTGGATACTAGAGTTTGGATAGAGGTTATAGAGTTTAAATACTAGAGTTTGGATAGAGGTTATAGAGTTTGGATACTAGAGTTTGGATAGAGGTTATAGAGTTTAAATACTAGAGTTTGGATAGAGGTTATAGAGTTTAAATACTAGAGTTTGGATAGAGGTTATAGAGTTTGGATACTAGAGTTTGGATAGAGATTATCGAGTTTGGATACTAGAGTTTGGATAGAGGTTATAGAGTTTGGATACTAGAGTTTGGATAGAGGTTATAGAGTTTGGATACTAGAGTTTGGATAGAGGTTAAAGAGTTTAAATACTAGAGTTTGGAAAGACGTTATAGAGTTTAAGTACTAGAGTTTGGATAGCATCGTTTGGATAGAGGTTATAGAGTTTGGATACTAGAGTTTGAAAAGCATAGTCTGGATAGAGGTTATAGAATTTGGAGACTAGAGTTTGAATAGAGGTTATAGAGTTTAAATACTAGAGTTTGGATAGAGGTTATAGAGTTTAAATACGAGAGTTTGGATAGAGGTTCTAGAGTTTGGATACTAGAGTTTGGATAGAGGTTATAGAGTTTAAATACTAGTGTTTGGATAGAGGTTATAGAGTTTGGATACGAGAGTTTGGATAGAGGTTATAGAGTTTGGATACTAGAGTTTGGATAGAGGTTCTAGAGTTTGGATACTAGAGTTTGGATAGAGGTTATAGAGTTTGGATACTAGAGTTTGGATAGAGGTTATAGAATTTAAATACTAGAGTTTGGATAGAGGTTATAAAGTTTGGATACTAGAGTTTGGATAGAGGTTATAGAGTTTGGATACTAGAGTTTGGATAGAGGTTATAGAGTTTAAATACTAGAGTTTGGATAGAGGTTATAGAGTTTGGATACTAGAGTTTGGATAGAGGTTATAGAGTTTAAATACTAGAGTTTGGATAGAGGTTATAGAGTTTAAATAATAGAGTTTGGATAGAGGTTATAGAGTTTGGATACTAGAGTTTGGATAGAGGTTATCGAGTTTGGATACTAGAGTTTGGATAGAGGTTATAGAGTTTGGATACTAGAGTTTGGATAGAGGTTATCGAGTTTGGATACTAGAGTTTGGTTAGAGGTTATAGAGTTTGGATACTAGAGTTTGGATAGAGGTTATAGAGTTTGGAAACTAGAGTTTGGATAGAGGTTATAGAGTTTGGATACTAGAGTTTGGATAGAGGTTATAGAGTTTAAATACTAGAGTTTGTTAGCGGTTATAGATTTTGGAAACGAGTTTGGATAGAGGTTATAGAGTTTAAATACTAGAGTTTGGATAGCATAGTTTGGATAGAGGTTATAGAGTTTAAATACTAGAGTTTGGATCGAGGTTATAGAGTTTAAATACTAGAGTTTGGATAGAGGTTATAGAGTTTGGATACTAGAGTTTGGATAGAGGTTATACAGTTTGGATACTAGAGTTTGGATAGAAGTTATAGAGTTTAAATCTTAGAGTTTGGATAGAGGTTCTAGAGTTTGGATAGAGTTCTAGAGTTTGGATATTAGAGTTTGAATAGAAGTTATAGAAATTAGATACTAGAGTTTGGATAGAGGTTATAGTATTTGGAACATGAGTTTGGATAGAGGTTATAGAGTTTGGATACAAGAGTTTGGATAGAGGTTATAGAGTTTAAATACTAGAATTTGGATAGAGGTTATAGAATTTGGATACTAGAGTTTGGATAGAGGTTATAGAGTTTAAATCCTAGAGTTTGGATAGAGGTTATAGAATTTGGATACTAGAGTTTGGATCGAGGTTATAGAGTTTAAATACTAGAGTTTGGATAGAGGTTATAGAGTTTAAATACTAGAGTTTGGAAAGAGGTTATAGAGTTTGGATACTAGAGTTTGGATAGAGGTTATAGAGTTTGGATACTAGAGTTTGGATAGAGGTTATAGAGTTTAAATACTAGAGTTTGGATAGAGGTTATAGAGTTTAAATAATAGAGTTTGGATAGAGGTTATAGAGTTTGGATACTAGAGTTTGGATAGAGGTTATCGAGTTTGGATACTAGAGTTTGGATAGAGGTTATAGAGTTTGGATACTAGAGTTTGGATAGAGGTTATCGAGTTTGGATACTAGAGTTTGGTTAGAGGTTATAGAGTTTGGATACTAGAGTTTGGATAGAGGTTATAGAGTTTGGAAACTAGAGTTTGGATAGAGGTTATAGAGTTTGGATACTAGAGTTTGGATAGAGGTTATAGAGTTTAAATACTAGAGTTTGTTAGCGGTTATAGATTTTGGAAACGAGTTTGGATAGAGGTTATAGAGTTTAAATACTAGAGTTTGGATAGCATAGTTTGGATAGAGGTTATAGAGTTTAAATACTAGAGTTTGGATCGAGGTTATAGAGTTTAAATACTAGAGTTTGGATAGAGGTTATAGAGTTTAAATACTAGAGTTTGGATAGAGGTTATAGAGTTTAAATACTAGAGTTTGGATAGAGGTTATAGAGTTTGGATACTAGAGTTTGGATAGAGATTATCGAGTTTGGATACTAGAGTTTGGATAGAGGTTATAGATTTTGGATACTAGAGTTTGGATAGAGGTTATAGAGTTTGGATACTAGAGTTTGGATAGAGGTTAAAGAGTTTAAATACTAGAGTTTGGAAAGACGTTATAGAGTTTAAGTACTAGAGTTTGGATAGCATCGTTTGGATAGAGGTTATAGAGTTTGGATACTAGAGTTTGAAAAGCATAGTCTGGATAGAGGTTATAGAATTTGGAGACTAGAGTTTGAATAGAGGTTATAGAGTTTAAATACTAGAGTTTGGATAGAGGTTATAGAGTTTAAATACGAGAGTTTGGATAGAGGTTCTAGAGTTTGGATACTAGAGTTTGGATAGAGGTTATAGAGTTTAAATACTAGTGTTTGGATAGAGGTTATAGAGTTTGGATACGAGAGTTTGGATAGAGGTTATAGAGTTTGGATACTAGAGTTTGGATAGAGGTTCTAGAGTTTGGATACTAGAGTTTGGATAGAGGTTATAGAGTTTGGATACTAGAGTTTGGATAGAGGTTATAGAATTTAAATACTAGAGTTTGGATAGAGGTTATAAAGTTTGGATACTAGAGTTTGGATAGAGGTTATAGAGTTTGGATACTAGAGTTTGGATAGAGGTTATAGAGTTTAAATACTAGAGTTTGGATAGAGGTTATAGAGTTTGGATACTAGAGTTTGGATAGAGGTTATAGAGTTTAAATACTAGAGTTTGGATAGAGGTTATAGAGTTTAAATAATAGAGTTTGGATAGAGGTTATAGAGTTTGGATACTAGAGTTTGGATAGAGGTTATCGAGTTTGGATACTAGAGTTTGGATAGAGGTTATAGAGTTTGGATACTAGAGTTTGGATAGAGGTTATCGAGTTTGGATACTAGAGTTTGGTTAGAGGTTATAGAGTTTGGATACTAGAGTTTGGATAGAGGTTATAGAGTTTGGAAACTAGAGTTTGGATAGAGGTTATAGAGTTTGGATACTAGAGTTTGGATAGAGGTTATAGAGTTTAAATACTAGAGTTTGTTAGCGGTTATAGATTTTGGAAACGAGTTTGGATAGAGGTTATAGAGTTTAAATACTAGAGTTTGGATAGCATAGTTTGGATAGAGGTTATAGAGTTTAAATACTAGAGTTTGGATCGAGGTTATAGAGTTTAAATACTAGAGTTTGGATAGAGGTTATAGAGTTTGGATACTAGAGTTTGGATAGAGGTTATACAGTTTGGATACTAGAGTTTGGATAGAAGTTATAGAGTTTAAATCTTAGAGTTTGGATAGAGGTTCTAGAGTTTGGATAGAGTTCTAGAGTTTGGATATTAGAGTTTGAATAGAAGTTATAGAAATTAGATACTAGAGTTTGGATAGAGGTTATAGAATTTGGAACATGAGTTTGGATAGAGGTTATAGAGTTTGGATACAAGAGTTTGGATAGAGGTTATAGAGTTTAAATACTAGAATTTGGATAGAGGTTATAGAATTTGGATACTAGAGTTTGGATAGAGGTTATAGAGTTTAAATCCTAGAGTTTGGATAGAGGTTATAGAATTTGGATACTAGAGTTTGGATCGAGGTTATAGAGTTTAAATACTAGAGTTTGGATAGAGGTTATAGAGTTTAAATACTAGAGTTTGGAAAGAGGTTATAGAGTTTGGATACTAGAGTTTGGATAGAGGTTATAGAGTTTAAATACTAGAGTTTGGATAGAGGTTATAGAGTTTGGATACTAGAGTTTGGATAGAGATTATCGAGTTTGGATACTAGAGTTTGGATAGAGGTTATAGAATTTGGATACTTGAGTTTGGATAGAGGTTATAGAGTTTGGATACTAGAGTTTGGATAGAGGTTATCGAGTTTGGATACTAGAGTTTGGTTAGAGGTTATAGAGTTTGGATACTAGAGTTTGGATAGAGGTTATAGAGTTTGGATACTAGAGTTTGGATAGAGGTTATCAAGTTTGGATACTAGAGTTTGGTTAGAGGTTATAGAGTTTGGATACTAGAGTTTGGATAGAGGTTATAGAGTTTGGAAACTAGAGTTTGGATAGAGGTTATAGAGTTTGGATACTAGAGTTTGGATAGCATAGTTTGGATAGAGGTTATAGAGTTGGGATACTAGAGTTTGGATAGAAGTTATAGAGTTTAAATACTAGAGTTTGGATCGAGGTTTTAGAGTTTAAAGACTAGAGTTTGGATAGCATAGTTTTGATAGAGGTTATAGAATTTCGATACTAGAGTTTGGATAGAGGTTATAGAGTTTAAATACTAGAGTTTGGATAGAGGTTATAGAATTTGGATACTAGAGTTTGGATAGAGGTTGTAGAGTTTGGATACTAGAGTTTGGATCGAGGTTTTAGAGTTTGGATACTAGAGTTTGGAAAGAGGTTATAGAGTTTAAATACTAGAGTTTGGATAGAGGTATTAGAGTTTGGATACTAGAGTTTGGATAGAGGTTAAAGAGTTTAAATACTAGAGTTTGGATAGAGGTTATAGAGTTTGGATACTAGAATTTGGATAGAGGTTATAGAGTTTGGATCCTAGAGTTTGGATAGAGGTTCTAGAGTTTGGATACTAGAGTTTGGATAAAGGTTATTGAGTTTAAATACGAGAGTTTGGATAGAGGTTATAGAGTTTAAATACTAGAGTTTGGATACTAGAGTTTGGATGGAGGTTATAGAGTTTAAATACTAGAGTTTGGATAGAGGTTATAGAGTTTAAATACTAGAGTTTGGATAGAGGTTATAGAGTTTAAATACTAGAGTTTGGATAGAGGGTATAGAGTTTAAATACTAGAGTTTGGATAGAGGTTATAGAGTTTGGAAACTAGAGTTTGGATAGAGGTTATAGAGTTTAAATACTAGAGTTTGGACAGAGGTTATAGAGTTTAAATACTAGAGTTGGAAAGAGGTTATAGAGTTTACCTACTAGAGTTTGGATAGAGGTTATAGAGTTTGGATACTCAAGTTTGGATAGAGGTTAAAGAGTTTAAATACTAGAGTTTGGAAAGACGTTATAGAGTTTAAGTACTAGAGTTTGGATAGCATCATTTGGATAGAGATTATAGAGTTTGGATACTAGAGTTTGGATAGAGGTTATAGAGTTTAAATACTAGAATTTGGATAGAGGTTATAGAGTTTAAAGACTAGAGTTTGTATAGCACAATTTTGATAGAGGTTATAGAGTTTGGATACAAGAGTTTGGATAGAGGTTATAGAGTTTAAATACTAGAGTTTGAAAAGCATAGTCTGGATAGAGGTTATAGAGTTTAAATACTAGAGTTTGGATCGAGGTTATAGAGTTTGGATACTAGAGTTTGGATAGTGGTTCTAGAGTTTGGATACTAGAGTTTGGATAGAGGTTATAGAGTTTAAATACTAGAGTTTGGATAGAGGTTATAGAGTTTAAATACTAGTGTTTGGATAGAGGTTATAGAGTTTGGATACGAGAGTTTGGATAGAGGTTATAGAGTTTGGATACTAGAGTTTGGATAGAGGTTCTAGAGTTTGGATACTAGAGTTTGGATAGAGGTTCTAGAGTTTGGATACTAGAGTTTGGATAGAGGTTATAGAATTTAAATACTAGAGTTTGGATAGAGGTTATAAAGTTTGGATACTAGAGTTTGGATAGAGGTTATAGAGTTTGGATACTAGAGTTTGGATAGAGGTTATAGAGTTTAAATACTAGAGTTTGGATAGAGGTTATAGAGTTTGGATACTAGAGTTTGGATAGAGGTTATAGAGTTTAAATACTAGAGTTTGGATAGAGGTTATAGAGTTTAAATACTAGAGTTTGGATAGAGGTTATAGAGTTTGGATACTAGAGTTTGGATAGAGATTATCGAGTTTGGATACTAGAGTTTGGATAGAGGTTATAGAGTTTGGATACTAGAGTTTGGATAGAGGTTATCGAGTTTGGATACTAGAGTTTGGTTAGAGGTTATAGAGTTTGGATACTAGAGTTTGGATAGAGGTTATAGAGTTTGGAAACTAGAGTTTGGATAGAGGTTATAGAGTTTGGATACTAGAGTTTGGATAGCATAGTTTGGATAGAGGTTATAGAGTTGGGATACTAGAGTTTGGATAGAAGTTATAGAGTTTAAATACTAGAGTTTGGATCGAGGTTATAGAGTTTAAAGACTAGAGTTTGGATAGCATAGTTTTGATAGAGGTTATAGAATTTCGATACTAGAGTTTGGATAGAGGTTATAGAGTTTAAATACTAGAGTTTGGATAGAGGTTATAGAATTTGGATACTAGAGTTTGGATAGAGGTTGTAGAGTTTGGATACTAGAGTTTGGATCGAGGTTTTAGAGTTTGGATACTAGAGTTTGGAAAGAGGTTATAGAGTTTAAATACTAGAGTTTGGATAGAGGTATTAGAGTTTGGATACTAGAGTTTGGATAGAGGTTAAAGAGTTTAAATACTAGAGTTTGGATAGAGGTTATAGAGTTTGGATACTAGAATTTGGATAGAGGTTATAGAGTTTGGATCCTAGAGTTTGGATAGAGGTTCTAGAGTTTGGATACTAGAGTTTGGATAAAGGTTATTGAGTTTAAATACGAGAGTTTGGATAGAGGTTATAGAGTTTAAATACTAGAGTTTGGATACTAGAGTTTGGATGGAGGTTATAGAGTTTAAATACTAGAGTTTGGATAGAGGTTATAGAGTTTAAATACTAGAGTTTGGATAGAGGTTATAGAGTTTAAATACTAGAGTTTGGATAGAGGGTATAGAGTTTAAATACTAGAGTTTGGATAGAGGTTATAGAGTTTGGAAACTAGAGTTGGATAGAGGTTATAGAGTTTAAATACTAGAGTTTGGACAGAGGTTATAGAGTTTAAATACTAGAGTTGGAAAGAGGTTATAGAGTTTACCTACTAGAGTTTGGATAGAGGTTATAGAGTTTGGATACTCAAGTTTGGATAGAGGTTAAAGAGTTTAAATACTAGAGTTTGGAAAGACGTTATAGAGTTTAAGTACTAGAGTTTGGATAGCATCATTTGGATAGAGATTATAGAGTTTGGATACTAGAGTTTGGATAGAGGTTATAGAGTTTAAATACTAGAATTTGGATAGAGGTTATAGAGTTTAAAGACTAGAGTTTGTATAGCACAATTTTGATAGAGGTTATAGAGTTTGGATACAAGAGTTTGGATAGAGGTTATAGAGTTTAAATACTAGAGTTTGAAAAGCATAGTCTGGATAGAGGTTATAGAGTTTAAATACTAGAGTTTGGATCGAGGTTATAGAGTTTGGATACTAGAGTTTGGATAGTGGTTCTAGAGTTTGGATACTAGAGTTTGGATAGAGGTTATAGACTTTAAATACTAGAGTTTGGATAGAGGTTATAGAGTTTAAATACTAGTGTTTGGATAGAGGTTATAGAGTTTGGATACGAGAGTTTGGATAGAGGTTATAGAGTTTGGATACTAGAGTTTGGATAGAGGTTCTAGAGTTTGGATACTAGAGTTTGGATAGAGGTTCTAGAGTTTGGATACTAGAGTTTGGATAGAGGTTATAGAATTTAAATACTAGAGTTTGGATAGAGGTTATAAAGTTTGGATACTAGAGTTTGGATAGAGGTTATAGAGTTTGGATACTAGAGTTTGGATAGAGGTTATAGAGTTTAAATACTAGAGTTTGGATAGAGGTTATAGAGTTTGGATACTAGAGTTTGGATAGAGGTTATAGAGTTTAAATACTAGAGTTTGGATAGAGGTTATAGAGTTTAAATACTAGAGTTTGGATAGAGGTTATAGAGTTTGGATACTAGAGTTTGGATAGAGATTATCGAGTTTGGATACTAGAGTTTGGATAGAGGTTATAGAGTTTGGATACTAGAGTTTGGATAGAGGTTATAGAGTTTGGATACTAGAGTTTGGATAGAGGTTATCAAGTTTGGATACTAGAGTTTGGTTAGAGGTTATAGAGTTTGGATACTAGAGTTTGGATAGAGGTTATAGAGTTTGGAAACTAGAGTTTGGATAGAGGTTATAGAGTTTGGATACTAGAGTTTGGATAGCATAGTTTGGATAGAGGTTATAGAGTTGGGATACTAGAGTTTGGATAGAAGTTATAGAGTTTAAATACTAGAGTTTGGATCGAGGTTATAGAGTTTAAAGACTAGAGTTTGGATAGCATAGTTTTGATAGAGGTTATAGAATTTCGATACTAGAGTTTGGACAGAGGTTATAGAGTTTAAATACTAGAGTTTGGATAGAGGTTATAGAATTTGGATACTAGAGTTTGGATAGAGGTTGTAGAGTTTGGATACTAGAGTTTGGATCGAGGTTTTAGAGTTTGGATACTAGAGTTTGGAAAGAGGTTATAGAGTTTAAATACTAGAGTTTGGATAGAGGTATTAGAGTTTGGATACTAGAGTTTGGATAGAGGTTAAAGAGTTTAAATACTAGAGTTTGGATAGAGGTTATAGAGTTTGGATACTAGAATTTGGATAGAGGTTATAGAGTTTGGATCCTAGAGTTTGGATAGAGGTTCTAGAGTTTGGATACTAGAGTTTGGATAAAGGTTATTGAGTTTAAATACGAGAGTTTGGATAGAGGTTATAGAGTTTAAATACTAGAGTTTGGATACTAGAGTTTGGATGGAGGTTATAGAGTTTAAATACTAGAGTTTGGATAGAGGTTATAGAGTTTAAATACTAGAGTTTGGATAGAGGTTATAGAGTTTAAATACTAGAGTTTGGATAGAGGGTATAGAGTTTAAATACTAGAGTTTGGATAGAGGTTATAGAGTTTGGAAACTAGAGTTTGGATAGAGGTTATAGAGTTTAAATACTAGAGTTTGGACAGAGGTTATAGAGTTTAAATACTAGAGTTGGAAAGAGGTTATAGAGTTTACCTACTAGAGTTTGGATAGAGGTTATAGAGTTTGGATACTCAAGTTTGGATAGAGGTTAAAGAGTTTAAATACTAGAGTTTGGAAAGACGTTATAGAGTTTAAGTACTAGAGTTTGGATAGCATCGTTTGGATAGATTTTATAGAGTTTGGATACTAGAGTTTGGATAGAGGTTATAGAGTTTAAATACTAGATTTTGGATAGAGGTTATAGAGTTTAAAGACTAGAGTTTGTATAGCACAATTTTGATAGAGGTTATAGAGTTTGGATACAAGAGTTTGGATAGAGGTTATAGAGTTTAAATACTAGAGTTTGAAAAGCATAGTCTGGATAGAGGTTATAGAGTTTAAATACTAGAGTTTGGATCGAGGTTATAGAGTTTGGATACTAGAGTTTGGATAGTGGTTCTAGAGTTTGGATACTAGAGTTTGGATAGAGGTTATAGAGTTTAGATACTAGAGTTTGGATAGAGGTTATAGAGTTTAAATACTAGTGTTTGGATAGAGGTTATAGAGTTTGGATACGAGAGTTTGGATAGAGGTTATAGAGTTTGGATACTAGAGTTTGGATAGAGGTTCTAGAGTTTGGATACTAGAGTTTGGATAGAGGTTCTAGAGTTTGGATACTAGAGTTTGGATAGAGGTTATAGAATTTAAATACTAGAGTTTGGATAGAGGTTATAAAGTTTGGATACTAGAGTTTGGATAGAGGTTATAGAGTTTAAATACTAGAGTTTGGATAGAGGTTATAGAGTTTGGATACTAGAGTTTGGATAGAGATTATCGAGTTTGGATACTAGAGTTTGGATAGAGGTTATAGAATTTGGATACTTGAGTTTGGATAGAGGTTATAGAGTTTGGATACTAGAGTTTGGATAGAGGTTATCGAGTTTGGATACTAGAGTTTGGTTAGAGGTTATAGAGTTTGGATACTAGAGTTTGGATAGAGGTTATAGAGTTTGGATACTAGAGTTTGGATAGAGGTTATCAAGTTTGGATACTAGAGTTTGGTTAGAGGTTATAGAGTTTGGATACTAGAGTTTGGATAGAGGTTATAGAGTTTGGAAACTAGAGTTTGGATAGAGGTTATAGAGTTTGGATACTAGAGTTTGGATAGCATAGTTTGGATAGAGGTTATAGAGTTGGGATACTAGAGTTTGGATAGAAGTTATAGAGTTTAAATACTAGAGTTTGGATCGAGGTTATAGAGTTTAAAGACTAGAGTTTGGATAGCATAGTTTTGATAGAGGTTATACAATTTCGATACTAGAGTTTGGATAGAGGTTATAGAGTTTAAATACTAGAGTTTGGATAGAGGTTATAGAATTTGGATACTAGAGTTTGGATAGAGGTTGTAGAGTTTGGATACTAGAGTTTGGATCGAGGTTTTAGAGTTTGGATACTAGAGTTTGGAAAGAGGTTATAGAGTTTAAATACTAGAGTTTGGATAGAGGTATTAGAGTTTGGATACTAGAGTTTGGATAGAGGTTAAAGAGTTTAAATACTAGAGTTTGGATAAAGGTTATTGAGTTTAAATACGAGAGTTTGGATAGAGGTTATAGAGTTTAAATACTAGAGTTTGGATACTAGAGTTTGGATGGAGGTTATAGAGTTTAAATACTAGAGTTTGGATAGAGGTTATAGAGTTTAAATACTAGAGTTTGGATAGAGGTTATAGAGTTTAAATACTAGAGTTTGGATAGAGGGTATAGAGTTTAAATACTAGAGTTTGGATAGAGGTTATAGAGTTTGGAAACTAGAGTTTGGATAGAGGTTATAGAGTTTAAATACTAGAGTTTGGACAGAGGTTATAGAGTTTAAATACTAGAGTTGGAAAGAGGTTATAGAGTTTACCTACTAGAGTTTGGATAGAGGTTATAGAGTTTGGATACTCAAGTTTGGATAGAGGTTAAAGAGTTTAAATACTAGAGTTTGGAAAGACGTTATAGAGTTTAAGTACTAGAGTTTGGATAGCATCATTTGGATAGAGATTATAGAGTTTGGATACTAGAGTTTGGATAGAGGTTATAGAGTTTAAATACTAGAATTTGGATAGAGGTTATAGAGTTTAAAGACTAGAGTTTGTATAGCACAATTTTGATAGAGGTTATAGAGTTTGGATACAAGAGTTTGGATAGAGGTTATAGAGTTTAAATACTAGAGTTTGAAAAGCATAGTCTGGATAGAGGTTATAGAGTTTAAATACTAGAGTTTGGATCGAGGTTATAGAGTTTGGATACTAGAGTTTGGATAGTGGTTCTAGAGTTTGGATACTAGAGTTTGGATAGAGGTTATAGAGTTTAAATACTAGAGTTTGGATAGAGGTTATAGAGTTTAAATACTAGTGTTTGGATAGAGGTTATAGAGTTTGGATACGAGAGTTTGGATAGAGGTTATAGAGTTTGGATACTAGAGTTTGGATAGAGGTTCTAGAGTTTGGATACTAGAGTTTGGATAGAGGTTCTAGAGTTTGGATACTAGAGTTTGGATAGAGGTTATAGAATTTAAATACTAGAGTTTGGATAGAGGTTATAAAGTTTGGATACTAGAGTTTGGATAGAGGTTATAGAGTTTGGATACTAGAGTTTGGATAGAGGTTATAGAGTTTAAATACTAGAGTTTGGATAGAGGTTATAGAGTTTGGATACTAGAGTTTGGATAGAGGTTATAGAGTTTAAATACTAGAGTTTGGATAGAGGTTATAGAGTTTAAATACTAGAGTTTGGATAGAGGTTATAGAGTTTGGATACTAGAGTTTGGATAGAGATTATCGAGTTTGGATACTAGAGTTTGGATAGAGGTTATAGAGTTTGGATACTAGAGTTTGGATAGAGGTTATCGAGTTTGGATACTAGAGTTTGGTTAGAGGTTATAGAGTTTGGATACTAGAGTTTGGATAGAGGTTATAGAGTTTGGAAACTAGAGTTTGGATAGAGGTTATAGAGTTTGGATACTAGAGTTTGGATAGCATAGTTTGGATAGAGGTTATAGAGTTGGGATACTAGAGTTTGGATAGAAGTTATAGAGTTTAAATACTAGAGTTTGGATCGAGGTTATAGAGTTTAAAGACTAGAGTTTGGATAGCATAGTTTTGATAGAGGTTATAGAATTTCGATACTAGAGTTTGGATAGAGGTTATAGAGTTTAAATACTAGAGTTTGGATAGAGGTTATAGAATTTGGATACTAGAGTTTGGATAGAGGTTGTAGAGTTTGGATACTAGAGTTTGGATCGAGGTTTTAGAGTTTGGATACTAGAGTTTGGAAAGAGGTTATAGAGTTTAAATACTAGAGTTTGGATAGAGGTATTAGAGTTTGGATACTAGAGTTTGGATAGAGGTTATAGAGTTTAAATACTAGAGTTTGGATAGAGGTTATAGAGTTTGGATACTAGAATTTGGATAGAGGTTATAGAGTTTGGATCCTAGAGTTTGGATAGAGGTTCTAGAGTTTGGATACTAGAGTTTGGATAAAGGTTATTGAGTTTAAATACGAGAGTTTGGATAGAGGTTATAGAGTTTAAATACTAGAGTTTGGATACTAGAGTTTGGATGGAGGTTATAGAGTTTAGATACTAGAGTTTGGATAGAGGTTATAGAGTTTAAATACTAGAGTTTGGATAGAGGTTATAGAGTTTAAATACTAGAGTTTGGATAGAGGGTATAGAGTTTAAATACTAGAGTTTGGATAGAGGTTATAGAGTTGGGAAACTAGAGTTTGGATAGAGGTTATAGAGTTTAAATACTAGAGTTTGGACAGAGGTTATAGAGTTTAAATACTAGAGTTTGGATAGAGGTTATAGAGTTTAAATACTAGAGTTGGAAAGAGGTTATAGACTTTACCTACTAGAGTTTGGATAGAGGTTATAGAGTTTGGATACTCAAGTTTGGATAGAGGTTAAAGAGTTTAAATACTAGAGTTTGGAAAGACGTTATAGAGTTTAAGTACTAGAGTTTGGATAGCATCGTTTGGATAGAGATTATAGAGTTTGGATACTAGAGTTTGGATAGAGGTTATAGAGTTTAAATACTAGAATTTGGATAGAGGTTATAGAGTTTAAAGACTAGAGTTTGTATAGCACAATTTTGATAGAGGTTATAGAGTTTGGATACAAGAGTTTGGATAGAGGTTATAGAGTTTAAATACTAGAGTTTGAAAAGCATAGTCTGGATAGAGGTTATAGAGTTTAAATACTAGAGTTTGGATAGAGGTTATAGAGTTTGGATACTAGAGTTTGGATAGAGGTTATAGAGTTTAAATACTAGAGTTTGGATAGAGGTTTTAAAGTTTAAATACTAGAGTTTGGATAGAGGTTATAGAGTTTGGATACTAGAGTTTGGATAGAGATTATCGAGTTTGGATACTAGAGTTTGGATAGAGGTTATAGAGTTTGGATACTAGAGTTTGGATAGAGGTTATCGAGTTTGGATACTAGAGTTTGGTTAGAGGTTATAGAGTTTGGATACTAGAGTTTGGATAGAGGTTATAGAGTTTGGAAACTAGAGTTTGGATAGAGGTTATAGAGTTTGGATACTAGAGTTTGGATAGCATAGTTTGGATAGAGGTTATAGAGTTGGGATACTAGAGTTTGGATAGAAGTTATAGAGTTTAAATACTAGAGTTTGGATCGAGGTTATAGAGTTTAAAGACTAGAGTTTGGATAGCATAGTTTTGATAGAGGTTATAGAATTTCGATACTAGAGTTTGGATAGCATAGTTTTGATAGAGGTTATAGAATTTCGATACTAGAGTTTGGATAGAGGTTATAGAGTTTAAATACTAGAGTTTGGATAGAGGTTATAGAGTTTGGATACTAGAATTTGGATAGAGGTTATAGAGTTTGGATCCTAGAGTTTGGATAGAGGTTCTAGAGTTTGGATACTAGAGTTTGGATAAAGGTTATTGAGTTTAAATACGAGAGTTTGGATAGAGGTTATAGAGTTTAAATACTAGAGTTTGGATACTAGAGTTTGGATGGAGGTTATAGAGTTTAGATACTAGAGTTTGGATAGAGGTTATAGAGTTTGGATACTAGAGTTTGGATAGAGGTTATCGAGTTTGGATACTAGAGTTTGGTTAGAGGTTATAGAGTTTGGATACTAGAGTTTGGATAGAGGTTATAGAGTTTGGAAACTAGAGTTTGGATAGAGGTTATAGAGTTTGGATACTAGAGTTTGGATAGCATAGTTTGGATAGAGGTTATAGAGTTGGGATACTAGAGTTTGGATAGAAGTTATAGAGTTTAAATACTAGAGTTTGGATCGAGGTTATAGAGTTTAAAGACTAGAGTTTGGATAGCATAGTTTTGATAGAGGTTATAGAATTTCGATACTAGAGTTTGGATAGAGGTTATAGAGTTTAAATACTAGAGTTTGGATAGAGGTTATAGAGTTTGGATACTAGAATTTGGATAGAGGTTATAGAGTTTGGATCCTAGAGTTTGGATAGAGGTTCTAGAGTTTGGATACTAGAGTTTGGATAAAGGTTATTGAGTTTAAATACGAGAGTTTGGATAGAGGTTATAGAGTTTAAATACTAGAGTTTGGATACTAGAGTTTGGATGGAGGTTATAGAGTTTAGATACTAGAGTTTGGATAGAGGTTATAGAGTTTAAATACTAGAGTTTGGATAGAGGTTATAGAGTTTAAATACTAGAGTTTAGATAGAGGGTATAGAGTTTAAATACTAGAGTTTGGATAGAGGTTATAGAGTTGGGAAACTAGAGTTTGGATAGAGGTTATAGAGTTTAAATACTAGAGTTTGGACAGAGGTTATAGAGTTTAAATACTAGAGTTTGGATAGAGGTTATAGAGTTTAAATACTAGAGTTGGAAAGAGGTTATAGACTTTACCTACTAGAGTTTGGATAGAGGTTATAGAGTTTGGATACTCAAGTTTGGATAGAGGTTAAAGAGTTTAAGTACTAGAGTTTGGATAGCATCGTTTGGATAGAGATTATAGAGTTTGGATACTAGAGTTTGGATAGAGGTTATAGAGTTTAAATACTAGAATTTGGATCGAGGTTATAGAGTTTAAAGACTAGAGTTTGTATAGCACAATTTTGATAGAGGTTATAGAGTTTGGATACAAGAGTTTGGATAGAGGTTATAGAGTTTAAATACTAGAGTTTGAAAAGCATAGTCTGGATAGAGGTTATAGAGTTTAAATACTAGAGTTTGGATCGAGGTTATAGAGTTTGGATACTAGAGTTTGGATAGTGGTTCTAGAGTTTGGATACTAGAGTTTGGATAGAGGTTATAGAGTTTAAATACTAGAGTTTGGATAGAGGTTATAGAATTTGGATACTAGAGTTTGGATAGAGGTTATAGAGTTTGGATATTAGAGTTTGGATAGAGGTTATAGAGTTTGGATACTAAAGTTTGAATAGAAGTTATAGAATTTGGATTCTAGAGTTTGGATAGCATAGTTTGGATAGAGGTTATAGAGTTTGGATACTAGAGTTTGGATAGAGGTTATAGAGTTTGGATACTAGAGTTTGGATAGTGGTTCTAGAGTTTGGATACTAGAGTTTGGATAGCATAGTTTTGATAGAGGTTATAGAATTTCGATACTAGAGTTTGGATAGAGGTTATAGAGTTTAAATACTAGAGTTTGGATAGAGGTTATAGAATTTGGATACTAGAGTTTGGATAGAGGTTGTAGAGTTTGGATACTAGAGTTTGGATCGAGGTTTTAGAGTTTGGATACTAGAGTTTGGAAAGAGGTTATAGAGTTTAAATACTAGAGTTTGGATAGAGGTATTAGAGTTTGGATACTAGAGTTTGGATAGAGGTTATAGAGTTTAAATACTAGAGTTTGGATAGAGGTTATAGAGTTTGGATACTAGAATTTGGATAGAGGTTATAGAGTTTGGATCCTAGAGTTTGGATAGAGGTTCTAGAGTTTGGATACTAGAGTTTGGATAAAGGTTATTGAGTTTAAATACGAGAGTTTGGATAGAGGTTATAGAGTTTAAATACTAGAGTTTGGATACTAGAGTTTGGATGGAGGTTATAGAGTTTAGATACTAGAGTTTGGATAGAGGTTATAGAGTTTAAATACTAGAGTTTGGATAGAGGTTATAGAGTTTAAATACTAGAGTTTGGATAGAGGGTATAGAGTTTAAATACTAGAGTTTGGATAGAGGTTATAGAGTTGGGAAACTAGAGTTTGGATAGAGGTTATAGAGTTTAAATACTAGAGTTTGGACAGAGGTTATAGAGTTTAAATACTAGAGTTTGGATAGAGGTTATAGAGTTTAAATACTAGAGTTGGAAAGAGGTTATAGACTTTACCTACTAGAGTTTGGATAGAGGTTATAGAGTTTGGATACTCAAGTTTGGATAGAGGTTAAAGAGTTTAAATACTAGAGTTTGGAAAGACGTTATAGAGTTTAAGTACTAGAGTTTGGATAGCATCGTTTGGATAGAGATTATAGAGTTTGGATACTAGAGTTTGGATAGAGGTTATAGAGTTTAAATACTAGAATTTGGATAGAGGTTATAGAGTTTAAAGACTAGAGTTTGTATAGCACAATTTTGATAGAGGTTATAGAGTTTGGATACAAGAGTTTGGATAGAGGTTATAGAGTTTAAATACTAGAGTTTGAAAAGCATAGTCTGGATAGAGGTTATAGAGTTTAAATACTAGAGTTTGGATAGAGGTTATAGAGTTTGGATACTAGAGTTTGGATAGAGGTTATAGAGTTTAAATACTAGAGTTTGGATAGAGGTTTTAAAGTTTAAATACTAGAGTTTGGATAGAGGTTATAGAGTTTGGATACTAGAGTTTGGATAGAGATTATCGAGTTTGGATACTAGAGTTTGGATAGAGGTTATAGAGTTTGGATACTAGAGTTTGGATAGAGGTTATCGAGTTTGGATACTAGAGTTTGGTTAGAGGTTATAGAGTTTGGATACTAGAGTTTGGATAGAGGTTATAGAGTTTGGAAACTAGAGTTTGGATAGAGGTTATAGAGTTTGGATACTAGAGTTTGGATAGCATAGTTTGGATAGAGGTTATAGAGTTGGGATACTAGAGTTTGGATAGAAGTTATAGAGTTTAAATACTAGAGTTTGGATCGAGGTTATAGAGTTTAAAGACTAGAGTTTGGATAGCATAGTTTTGATAGAGGTTATAGAATTTCGATACTAGAGTTTGGATAGCATAGTTTTGATAGAGGTTATAGAATTTCGATACTAGAGTTTGGATAGAGGTTATAGAGTTTAAATACTAGAGTTTGGATAGAGGTTATAGAGTTTGGATACTAGAATTTGGATAGAGGTTATAGAGTTTGGATCCTAGAGTTTGGATAGAGGTTCTAGAGTTTGGATACTAGAGTTTGGATAAAGGTTATTGAGTTTAAATACGAGAGTTTGGATAGAGGTTATAGAGTTTAAATACTAGAGTTTGGATACTAGAGTTTGGATGGAGGTTATAGAGTTTAGATACTAGAGTTTGGATAGAGGTTATAGAGTTTGGATACTAGAGTTTGGATAGAGGTTATCGAGTTTGGATACTAGAGTTTGGTTAGAGGTTATAGAGTTTGGATACTAGAGTTTGGATAGAGGTTATAGAGTTTGGAAACTAGAGTTTGGATAGAGGTTATAGAGTTTGGATACTAGAGTTTGGATAGCATAGTTTGGATAGAGGTTATAGAGTTGGGATACTAGAGTTTGGATAGAAGTTATAGAGTTTAAATACTAGAGTTTGGATCGAGGTTATAGAGTTTAAAGACTAGAGTTTGGATAGCATAGTTTTGATAGAGGTTATAGAATTTCGATACTAGAGTTTGGATAGAGGTTATAGAGTTTAAATACTAGAGTTTGGATAGAGGTTATAGAGTTTGGATACTAGAATTTGGATAGAGGTTATAGAGTTTGGATCCTAGAGTTTGGATAGAGGTTCTAGAGTTTGGATACTAGAGTTTGGATAAAGGTTATTGAGTTTAAATACGAGAGTTTGGATAGAGGTTATAGAGTTTAAATACTAGAGTTTGGATACTAGAGTTTGGATGGAGGTTATAGAGTTTAGATACTAGAGTTTGGATAGAGGTTATAGAGTTTAAATACTAGAGTTTGGATAGAGGTTATAGAGTTTAAATACTAGAGTTTAGATAGAGGGTATAGAGTTTAAATACTAGAGTTTGGATAGAGGTTATAGAGTTGGGAAACTAGAGTTTGGATAGAGGTTATAGAGTTTAAATACTAGAGTTTGGACAGAGGTTATAGAGTTTAAATACTAGAGTTTGGATAGAGGTTATAGAGTTTAAATACTAGAGTTGGAAAGAGGTTATAGACTTTACCTACTAGAGTTTGGATAGAGGTTATAGAGTTTGGATACTCAAGTTTGGATAGAGGTTAAAGAGTTTAAGTACTAGAGTTTGGATAGCATCGTTTGGATAGAGATTATAGAGTTTGGATACTAGAGTTTGGATAGAGGTTATAGAGTTTAAATACTAGAATTTGGATCGAGGTTATAGAGTTTAAAGACTAGAGTTTGTATAGCACAATTTTGATAGAGGTTATAGAGTTTGGATACAAGAGTTTGGATAGAGGTTATAGAGTTTAAATACTAGAGTTTGAAAAGCATAGTCTGGATAGAGGTTATAGAGTTTAAATACTAGAGTTTGGATCGAGGTTATAGAGTTTGGATACTAGAGTTTGGATAGTGGTTCTAGAGTTTGGATACTAGAGTTTGGATAGAGGTTATAGAGTTTAAATACTAGAGTTTGGATAGAGGTTATAGAATTTGGATACTAGAGTTTGGATAGAGGTTATAGAGTTTGGATATTAGAGTTTGGATAGAGGTTATAGAGTTTGGATACTAAAGTTTGAATAGAAGTTATAGAATTTGGATTCTAGAGTTTGGATAGCATAGTTTGGATAGAGGTTATAGAGTTTGGATACTAGAGTTTGGATAGAGGTTATAGAGTTTGGATACTAGAGTTTGGATAGTGGTTCTAGAGTTTGGATACTAGAGTTTGGATAGAGGTTATAGAGTTTAAATACTAGAGTTTGGATAGAGGTTATAGAATTTGGATACTAGAGTTTGGATAGAGGTTATAGAGTTTGGATACGAGAGTTTGGATAGAGGTTATAGAGTTTGGATACTAGAGTTTGGATAGAGGTTCTAGAGTTTGGATACTAGAGTTTGGATAGAGGTTATAGAATTTAAATACTAGAGTTTGGATAGAGGTTATAAAGTTTGGATACTAGAGTTTGGATAGAGGTTATAGAGTTTGGATACTAGAGTTTGGATAGAGGTTATAGAGTTTAAATACTAGAGTTTGGATAGAGGTTATAGAGTTTGGATACTAGAGTTTGGATAGAGGTTATAGAGTTTAAATACTAGAGTTTGGATAGAGGTTATAGAGTTTAAATACTAGAGTTTGGATAGAGGTTATAGAGTTTGGATACTAGAGTTTGGATAGAGATTATCGAGTTTGGATACTAGAGTTTGGATAGAGGTTATAGAGTTTGGATACTAGAGTTTGGATAGAGGTTATAGAGTTTGGATACTAGAGTTTGGATAGAGGTTAAAGAGTTTAAATACTAGAGTTTGGAAAGACGTTATAGAGTTTAAGTACTAGAGTTTGGATAGCATCGTTTGGATAGAGGTTATAGAGTTTGGATACTAGAGTTTGAAAAGCATAGTCTGGATAGAGGTTATAGAATTTGGAGACTAGAGTTTGAATAGAGGTTATAGAGTTTAAATACTAGAGTTTGGATAGAGGTTATAGAGTTTAAATACGAGAGTTTGGATAGAGGTTCTAGAGTTTGGATACTAGAGTTTGGATAGAGGTTATAGAGTTTAAATACTAGTGTTTGGATAGAGGTTATAGAGTTTGGATACGAGAGTTTGGATAGAGGTTATAGAGTTTGGATACTAGAGTTTGGATAGAGGTTCTAGAGTTTGGATACTAGAGTTTGGATAGAGGTTATAGAGTTTGGATACTAGAGTTTGGATAGAGGTTATAGAATTTAAATACTAGAGTTTGGATAGAGGTTATAAAGTTTGGATACTAGAGTTTGGATAGAGGTTATAGAGTTTGGATACTAGAGTTTGGATAGAGGTTATAGAGTTTAAATACTAGAGTTTGGATAGAGGTTATAGAGTTTGGATACTAGAGTTTGGATAGAGGTTATAGAGTTTAAATACTAGAGTTTGGATAGAGGTTATAGAGTTTAAATAATAGAGTTTGGATAGAGGTTATAGAGTTTGGATACTAGAGTTTGGATAGAGGTTATCGAGTTTGGATACTAGAGTTTGGATAGAGGTTATAGAGTTTGGATACTAGAGTTTGGATAGAGGTTATCGAGTTTGGATACTAGAGTTTGGTTAGAGGTTATAGAGTTTGGATACTAGAGTTTGGATAGAGGTTATAGAGTTTGGAAACTAGAGTTTGGATAGAGGTTATAGAGTTTGGATACTAGAGTTTGGATAGAGGTTATAGAGTTTAAATACTAGAGTTTGTTAGCGGTTATAGATTTTGGAAACGAGTTTGGATAGAGGTTATAGAGTTTAAATACTAGAGTTTGGATAGCATAGTTTGGATAGAGGTTATAGAGTTTAAATACTAGAGTTTGGATCGAGGTTATAGAGTTTAAATACTAGAGTTTGGATAGAGGTTATAGAGTTTGGATACTAGAGTTTGGATAGAGGTTATACAGTTTGGATACTAGAGTTTGGATAGAAGTTATAGAGTTTAAATCTTAGAGTTTGGATAGAGGTTCTAGAGTTTGGATAGAGTTCTAGAGTTTGGATATTAGAGTTTGAATAGAAGTTATAGAAATTAGATACTAGAGTTTGGATAGAGGTTATAGTATTTGGAACATGAGTTTGGATAGAGGTTATAGAGTTTGGATACAAGAGTTTGGATAGAGGTTATAGAGTTTAAATACTAGAATTTGGATAGAGGTTATAGAATTTGGATACTAGAGTTTGGATAGAGGTTATAGAGTTTAAATCCTAGAGTTTGGATAGAGGTTATAGAATTTGGATACTAGAGTTTGGATCGAGGTTATAGAGTTTAAATACTAGAGTTTGGATAGAGGTTATAGAGTTTAAATACTAGAGTTTGGAAAGAGGTTATAGAGTTTGGATACTAGAGTTTGGATAGAGGTTATAGAGTTTGGATACTAGAGTTTGGATAGAGGTTATAGAGTTTAAATACTAGAGTTTGGATAGAGGTTATAGAGTTTAAATAATAGAGTTTGGATAGAGGTTATAGAGTTTGGATACTAGAGTTTGGATAGAGGTTATCGAGTTTGGATACTAGAGTTTGGATAGAGGTTATAGAGTTTGGATACTAGAGTTTGGATAGAGGTTATCGAGTTTGGATACTAGAGTTTGGTTAGAGGTTATAGAGTTTGGATACTAGAGTTTGGATAGAGGTTATAGAGTTTGGAAACTAGAGTTTGGATAGAGGTTATAGAGTTTGGATACTAGAGTTTGGATAGAGGTTATAGAGTTTAAATACTAGAGTTTGTTAGCGGTTATAGATTTTGGAAACGAGTTTGGATAGAGGTTATAGAGTTTAAATACTAGAGTTTGGATAGCATAGTTTGGATAGAGGTTATAGAGTTTAAATACTAGAGTTTGGATCGAGGTTATAGAGTTTAAATACTAGAGTTTGGATAGAGGTTATAGAGTTTAAATACTAGAGTTTGGATAGAGGTTATAGAGTTTAAATACTAGAGTTTGGATAGAGGTTATAGAGTTTGGATACTAGAGTTTGGATAGAGATTATCGAGTTTGGATACTAGAGTTTGGATAGAGGTTATAGATTTTGGATACTAGAGTTTGGATAGAGGTTATAGAGTTTGGATACTAGAGTTTGGATAGAGGTTAAAGAGTTTAAATACTAGAGTTTGGAAAGACGTTATAGAGTTTAAGTACTAGAGTTTGGATAGCATCGTTTGGATAGAGGTTATAGAGTTTGGATACTAGAGTTTGAAAAGCATAGTCTGGATAGAGGTTATAGAATTTGGAGACTAGAGTTTGAATAGAGGTTATAGAGTTTAAATACTAGAGTTTGGATAGAGGTTATAGAGTTTAAATACGAGAGTTTGGATAGAGGTTCTAGAGTTTGGATACTAGAGTTTGGATAGAGGTTATAGAGTTTAAATACTAGTGTTTGGATAGAGGTTATAGAGTTTGGATACGAGAGTTTGGATAGAGGTTATAGAGTTTGGATACTAGAGTTTGGATAGAGGTTCTAGAGTTTGGATACTAGAGTTTGGATAGAGGTTATAGAGTTTGGATACTAGAGTTTGGATAGAGGTTATAGAATTTAAATACTAGAGTTTGGATAGAGGTTATAAAGTTTGGATACTAGAGTTTGGATAGAGGTTATAGAGTTTGGATACTAGAGTTTGGATAGAGGTTATAGAGTTTAAATACTAGAGTTTGGATAGAGGTTATAGAGTTTGGATACTAGAGTTTGGATAGAGGTTATAGAGTTTAAATACTAGAGTTTGGATAGAGGTTATAGAGTTTAAATAATAGAGTTTGGATAGAGGTTATAGAGTTTGGATACTAGAGTTTGGATAGAGGTTATCGAGTTTGGATACTAGAGTTTGGATAGAGGTTATAGAGTTTGGATACTAGAGTTTGGATAGAGGTTATCGAGTTTGGATACTAGAGTTTGGTTAGAGGTTATAGAGTTTGGATACTAGAGTTTGGATAGAGGTTATAGAGTTTGGAAACTAGAGTTTGGATAGAGGTTATAGAGTTTGGATACTAGAGTTTGGATAGAGGTTATAGAGTTTAAATACTAGAGTTTGTTAGCGGTTATAGATTTTGGAAACGAGTTTGGATAGAGGTTATAGAGTTTAAATACTAGAGTTTGGATAGCATAGTTTGGATAGAGGTTATAGAGTTTAAATACTAGAGTTTGGATCGAGGTTATAGAGTTTAAATACTAGAGTTTGGATAGAGGTTATAGAGTTTGGATACTAGAGTTTGGATAGAGGTTATACAGTTTGGATACTAGAGTTTGGATAGAAGTTATAGAGTTTAAATCTTAGAGTTTGGATAGAGGTTCTAGAGTTTGGATAGAGTTCTAGAGTTTGGATATTAGAGTTTGAATAGAAGTTATAGAAATTAGATACTAGAGTTTGGATAGAGGTTATAGAATTTGGAACATGAGTTTGGATAGAGGTTATAGAGTTTGGATACAAGAGTTTGGATAGAGGTTATAGAGTTTAAATACTAGAATTTGGATAGAGGTTATAGAATTTGGATACTAGAGTTTGGATAGAGGTTATAGAGTTTAAATCCTAGAGTTTGGATAGAGGTTATAGAATTTGGATACTAGAGTTTGGATCGAGGTTATAGAGTTTAAATACTAGAGTTTGGATAGAGGTTATAGAGTTTAAATACTAGAGTTTGGAAAGAGGTTATAGAGTTTGGATACTAGAGTTTGGATAGAGGTTATAGAGTTTAAATACTAGAGTTTGGATA